>NC_073229.2:70310000-70926250 GCF_029281585.2 Gorilla gorilla gorilla
CCTCAAGGACGCCAGGGTGGCAGGGGCTCCACCAGGATGCATAAGATGCATCACTGCCACTACTGTGTGCATCTCTCTGAATGAAGCTTAATCTTTTTAACCAGCTGATTATAATGCACAAAATCATAAATTTATAGCTGGTGTTGTGAGCTAAATTGTGTCTCCCTCACCTCCACCAAAACTCTTGATGTCCTAACTCCCAGCACCTCAGAATGAGACCTCATTTAGAAACAGGGTCTCTGCAGATGTAGTTAGTTAAGATGACGTCACCGTGGAGTAGGTTGGGCCTCTAATCCAATATGCCTGTGTCCTTATGAAAAAGAGAAATTTGGACACACAGACTGACATGCACACAGGGAGAAGTCCGTGTGAAGACTGACACTTCACACGCGAAGGAACTACCAGAAGCCAGGAGGGAAGCCTGGACCAGATCCTTCCCAGAGCCTTCCGAGGAGCACGGCCCCTCTGCTGGCCCTGTGGTCTCGGGATTCTAGAATCCAGAACGCTGGCATGGTAAATTTCTATTGTTTCAGCCACTAGGTTTGTGGTACTTTTGTTACACCGGCCCTAGGAAACTAATACTGGGAGCTGGGAAGACGAGAAAGGAGTATAGAAGAAGAGGGAGTTACAGCAAAACAAAACCGTCAAGAAAAAGCCTCATCCACATTACTTATTAGCTTTGTTCCTTAGAACTTGAAAACGTCTGCTGAGGAAGACACAGGGATTTGGAAATGATGGACCCCCTTGTATGAAAACAGTTACTGGCTCTACTAAAATTCAGTTTTAAATGTTGAGTTGAGCAAGCTATACACTACTTAAGGAAGAAACCTTAGAAGTCAGAATTTACCCTGGTTATACAAAAAAAAAAAAAAAAAAAGGTACATTTCCAAGAGTAGAGTACGATCTAAGGAGATTTTGGGGAGGGTTTTAAAAATCACAACCTTAACAGACTTGTTATTGTAAAGTGTTTTTTCCCATGAGAAGTTTGCTTTCCTCCAATTCTTACAAACCAAACATTACCATATTGGGTTAGTGATTAAGAAGCTCAAAACAAAATTAAGCAGGGTATCCTGATTTCATTGTCTCTCTTGATTATTTGCTTGTCATATTTCCAACAGCCCTGAATGGCAAGATTTAAATAAAAGATAGGCTACTTAAAACACTTTATCTTCTCTTGCTAAAGTAACTGAAACCCCCTCCATTTAGCATGTACTTCACTGTACCTTTTCCTCTACCCAGGCCTGTTCTGGGCCTGGAGGAGGATTCCAGGAGCAGAATTCAACAGTGCCACCCTGGGAAAATGCCAAACCCCACTGGTTCCAGTCACGCTGGCCTATGTACAGTTACTAGAACCCCCCGAGGTGTCTGCGCCCTCACTTGAGGGCTTTTGCACATGCTGGTCCATGTGCCCGGAGTGCTTTCTTCTGCCCAGACCTCTCACTCTACTCACAACACAACACAACCCCCACACTCAGAAACGTCTTCTGTCGCCACCCCTTCGCTTTTCCTTACCACATAACCTTGTATATTTCCTTCATCACCCTGTTACAACTACAATGTAATTCATTGTTTACTTGTTTATTACCTATCTCTCTCTAATAAATGATGTTTCATGACGTCAGAGATCAGATGGGTTCTGGACATTATTTTACACCCAGACCCTGGCTAACAATAGGCACACAAATATTTGCCTAGCTTGATTAATTAATTAAGCAAATGAAGGCATAACATGATCCACAGTGGCACTCCACTACCCCTACTCCGCCTTACTCAAACACTGTAGGAAGCTTTTTCTGCCCAGAGGGTCTGAGTTCAGCTCTAGAGTGTGCTGTCTATGTGTCTCATGCTGTTGTGAGAAGAATGCTTGAGGATATCACTTGTCTGCCAATGTCTCTGGGAAGGTTTCAAACTCAAAAATCAACCCTCTGATCATGATCTGGCTTCACAAATAAGCCCTTCTTATAATAAAAGGATGCCCAATCACATGCACTTCAACTTTTTTGGTCTCCAGGATAATTCTTTCTCATGGTAAATTAGTAAGACAGCTCTGGGTATGTGGGGTATGATCCAGCGTCCCCTGTAAGTTGACTTCAGGGAGAAATGTAATGAAAACACCAGCACAATGTTTGATGACTGGCTATCATTATAGACATTTATAAACTGGTATTCTGATTTTTTTTAATCCTGTGCATTTTATATTTACAAAACAACTTTAAATTTAGGGTTTATGGGTCACGAGTATTAAATGACAGAAGGTATTTTGGCAATACATACATAAAACCTTTACATACTACTTAACCCAGAAATTCTAGTAATAGGAAGTTATCCTAAGAAAGTCATCACAAATAAATGTAAAAATTTAGCCACAAGAATGTTCACTGTAGTACTATTTACAATAAAAATAGGAAACCTAAATATCCATATGGGGCTGATTGGATAATTTGTGGTAATCCCTATTAAGAAACATCCTGCAGCTTTTCAGAATATCTGGTTAAATGGAATGATAATCGATGACACACAAAAAGGTTCATCATATTATAAAAACAAAAAATTGTGTTATAAATCAGTATTCGAAAACGTTCTAACTTTAGTTTTTTTCTGGGTGATGGGGTCCTGTGTAACTTTTATCTTCTTATGGTTTTCTGTGTTATAATTTTTCTCTAAGAGTTATATATCACTCATATAAATGTATTTTGAAAAAGTGTTTAAGAATAAATTTTAACTAGTCACAAAAGGTCAAATACTATATATGATTTCACTTATATGAGGTACCTAAGGTAGTCAAATTCACAGAGACAGAAAATGGAATGGGGGCTGTTGGGGGCTAGAGGGGGTGGGGAAAGGGGAGTTAGGGTTTGGTGGGCAGAGTTTCAATCTGCAAGATGAAAAGAGTTCTGGAGATAGATGGTGGTGATGGTAGCACAACAATGTGAATGTACCTAATGCCACTAAGTTACACACTTACAAATGGTTACGATAGTACATTTTATGTTATATATATTTTACAATTTTTTTAAACTAAAAAATAAATCAGTAAATCTTGAGTACAGCCAAGTCTCTGTTATTAGGATTTTCAAGAGGCAAGAGTAAATAAGCCCGAATTTGACTTAGAACACATAGCCCTGAGCCACATCATCCACGTGCCCCCCAGCACTAGAGTGTGCCCTGGGATGAGCGGGCATCTGTCTGCTTCCTGACCACTGGTGCTGGCCACATGTTTCCTGGCCCACTGAGGACAGAGATGCTCTCCAGTCTCTTTAGTAGCATGGAGCTTTCTTCCTCTCTTGCCAGTGTCCCTCAGTTTGACTCTCAGATGAAGAAACTGACTTGGTTGCCCCAGAAAAGCATGGCTTCTTTCCAAGCCTGGCCACAGTGACTGCAGGGGATGATGGGCTCAGGAAAGATTCATGGCTATATCCTCCATGAGCCACAGGTTCAGGAATTTGCCCCCAAAGTCCTTTAGCTAGTAGCTGGCAGAGCCAGACAAGGAAAAGAATCTCACCTTAAAGTCAAGACAAGTCAGCTCTCTACTATAAAGAGGAAAAGGCCGGGTGCAGTGGCACATGCCTGTAATCCCAACACTTTGGGAGGCTGAGGCGGGTAGATTACCTGAGGTCAGGAGTACAAGACCAGCCTGACTAACATGCTGAAACCCCTTCTCTACTAAATACAAAAAATTAGCCGGGCGTGGTGGTGCACACCTGTAATTACTTGGGAGGCTGAGGCAGGAGAATCACTCGAACCCGGGAGGTGGAGGTTACAGTGAGCCAAGATCGCGCCATTGTACTCTAGCCTGGGCAACAAGAGCGAAACTCCGTCCAAAAAAAAAAAGGCTGGGCACGGTGGCTCACGCCTGTAATCCCAGCACTTTGGGAGGCCAAGGTGGGCAGATCACCTGAGGTTGGAAGTTCGAGACCAGCCTGACCAAAACGGAGAAACCCTGTCTCTACTAAAAGCATAAAATTAGCCTGGCATGGTGGCGCATGCCTGTAACCCCAGCTACTTGGGAGGCTGAGGCGGGAGAATCGCTTCAACCCAGGAGGTGGAGGTTGCAGTGAGTCGAGATCGCGCCATTGCACTCCAGCCTGGGCAACAAGAGTGAAACTCCATCCAAACAAACAAACAAACAAACAACAACAACAACAAAAAGAATAAAGAGGAAAGAACTAGGTTCAGCAAACAAAAGTCCTTCCTTTGTTCATCAAGAGGCCACCCAGGACTTTGCCACTGAGAAAGGAGCGATACTCGGGTGCTGGTGGTGGGATCGGAGAATCCCAAAGTTGCAGACCTGTGCCCGAGGGCTGGACTCAGCCTTCAGATGTGTTGGTTTGGTTTACACAATGTTGACCCGCATGGTGTTTGCAGAATTTCTAAATTAGTTGGCAACATTTAAAAATCAGAGTATTTCTACCTAAAAAGAGATTTCTTTGGATTCTTTTGTGGGGGTAGAAAAGGAAGCTCTTAGGCACACAGCTTTTACACTCCTATGTGACAATTGGCTGGAAGTGAGCAGCAACTACTCCTTTAGATAGACCCTCTCCCCTGTCCAGTTCAGCGATTTACCTGCCTGGCCTTGCTGCTCCTTGAGCTGTAGCCCCTCAGCTGTACTGGGAACTGCCTGTGAGGCCGCTCTGGTACCTGGCATGTTGCTGGCTGGGCTCCCTGTAAGTGCTTGGAAATGCTCAGCCACTATGGGGGAAGCTTGTGATGCAGCAGCTCTAGTCAGTGAACCTTAACAACAGTCCTGTGACAAGACTTGTGGCTGGGCCTGAGGTTTGGTCCTTACCCCAACGCAGTCAGAGTGCAGCACCCTGGGCCCCAACCATGCTTCCATGCACTATCAAAACGCAACATCCTGCCCATTCTCCTCTGAAAATGTTAAAAGGAAGCCATGCTCTGGAGAACAGATCAATGGTCATGATGCCTCACATCCTGTCTCCAACAGAACTCAATGTTAGATGCTTTGGAGAAAGGAGTAGGAGCTGCACAAAGCACCACATGGTGCAGCAGGTCCTCTTCTGATGAAGAAGACAGAGAGCAGAAGAGAGGGAAGTTCTTAGCTGTTAATGCTGCACCACTGCAATCTCAGTGGTGGAGGCTGCCAGAGGCTGGTTGAAATATCTAAAAAGATTGTACACAGCTAGGTGTGGTGGCTCATGCCTGTAATCCCAGCACTTTGGGAGGCCAAGGTGGGTAGATCACGAGGTCAGGAGTTCGAGACCAGCCCGGCCAACATGGTGAAATTCCTTCACTACTAAGAGTACAAAAATTAGTAGGGCGTGGTGGCACACGCCTGTAATCCCAGCTACTTGTGAGGCTGAGGCAGGAGAACTGCTTGAACCTGGGATGTGGAGGTTGCAGTGAGCCAAGATTGTGCCACTGCACTCCAGTCTGGGTGACAGAGCAGAGACTCCGTCATGGGAAAAAAAAAAAAAAAATTGTACACAGATGGGGAAAAGGAAGCTTTCCAGGTCCTTCAGGGTTAACAGGGCCAGGAGAAGATGGAGACCAGTGATTCTTACCTGCTGTAGGCACGCTAATGTTATACTGAGGTAAAATAAATAGAAAGGCAGTCTTGGCTGTGACCTGTAAAACAAAGGAAAAGAGTTCCAGTTTAGCTTTTGGCCACATCAAAAGAAACAAGTGGAAGCTGCTAACCGCCCCTTTTACATCTTAGACCCTCAAACCTCTTGACTGAACGGTTCTGCCTAGTTAGCACTAGTTTTTGTTCCATTTTTCTTTAATGACATACCTCTCAATACCTGTACCCTGGGACTCAGATGGTATCTAGACTGGTACTCACTGCAGATGAGATGAAACACGCTGTGCGTGCCAGGACAGGAGCTCACAAGTGAATAGTACAAATCTGTCAGCCATTCATTCACTCAGGTATTTATCAGTTTAGTTCTGTGCATCAGCATTGTGGAAGACAGAAACTAATAAATAAAGTCACAACCTTCAAGAAGGTTAGGGCCTAGCTGAGGTTTCCACAGCACTTTGGCTGCCTGTGCATTGGAGAGCAGCCCTGAAAGTCGACACCTGAGCTTCAGAAACAGAGAATTCCAGCTGCTAATTTCACATCTACCTTACTGGGGGGCATGGGGCCAGAAGTAACATCCCACATTGCTGGTTTGTTTATTTCAAAAACTGCCTTTAAAATCTTAGTTGTGCTGTGAAACAAAAAACTGTGGTTGCCACCTAGTTATGAATGGCCAAATCAGTACTGTGACAGTTTAGCCAGCAGGGGAGGGATGACAAAACCTGGGGGTTTGAAGCTTGGACTCAAGAATCAACTACCTGGGTTCAAATGCCAGCTCTGCCATTTTCTTGCTATGTAACTACCAGCAAGTAATCTTACACGCTGAGCCTCAGTCTGCTTGTCCATAAAATCAGGGGTGTTTGTAATACCTCAGCTAGTTTGGGTACTACAGACTGGTGTGGCGCTGGCCCAGCTGCTAGCGTTGTTCAAAGCTCCCCAGAGGTTTCGGATGTGCAGGTGGGCCTGAGAACCACCATCCACACTGTTCTGAAACCTGCAGCAAGGCCAGGTGAGGAGGCAGCCCAGGACCAGGCCTTTCCCAAGGGCCCTCTGGAGACACCTCGTCAATAAAGGGGTGCTGGTTCTTCTCTAACAGAGGATTGAAGGATGCACATGTGAGGGAGAGGGTGGAGGACAAACACACTGGACAGTGGCAAAGGCAGCATGGAAATGAGTGAATGATACATCACAGATGCCCTGTGTTGCCCAGACATGCCAGTGAGAGGTCACTATCCTCAGCTACCTCTAGAGACAACTCTCTCCTTTAAAGAGCAAATCTCCCCACTCCCCTGGTCAACAAGACCCATCCCACTCAGTGGGTGTCATTTACTCTGTACACAGAGATGCAGGACGAGACTTCTCATGTCTTTGTGCTGCAGCCTTAGACATGTCCTATTAGGCTTGCAGGGAAAAACCCAAATGAGATTAGCTAAGAGGAGTGATAGAAAACACCAAGCCCTATCCGAATATACAGGTCTTCCTAATCCCCACCCTAAAACCTTATTACCTTTGGTCAAGACCTTTTTCAGTGTTCTCGACCTACCTACCTTTCCAACTGCCTGTATTTTCTTCAGAACAGATGTGCTGGGTTTCAGCCAATACATTCTACTCACCACTTCCTTTGGGGAGTTTTAGCCCCTCTCAGTTTGTGTCCTACCTTTCCTATACCCACCACCACACACACACAGTTCTCCTGATTAGAATCTCACACATCCCTTCATGACCCACCTCAACTGTAACCTCTGTGAAGCCATTCCCAGCTGTTCGAGGGGCATGATCTCTGCTTGCCGGATGCACTCTGTGTCATGCTCTGCTGTTTTTGTCATTTCCATACCCTTGTTCATAGTTCTCATCAGGCTCTCACCTCCTCCACAGTTCTCATCAGACTCCTCACAGTCCCACAGGCAGGGACTGTGCCGTCCTGTCCCATTTATCCTCGCAGCCCCTCTTACGTAAGGAGCTCAGATGCACACAGTAAGTGCTCAGTAAGGGCTCATTGCTTAAGATGAAAAATCAAAAGCCAAGTCAGCTTCACTCAGCTGTACTTATTCTCCCTCTGTCATGGGAGCTGCCCCCAGTGCCATCATCCAGGCTGTCCTCTACCATCAATGGCCTTCTCTCTGAGACCTTTCCAGGCACTAAGCCACCTGAATCCAGCTCTGCCACAGAGCCCCTCCTGACCACGCTAGCCATGTTGGCTCTCCCTCTCTGAACTCCGCTCATATAGGTCATTCCTGGCCCAACCACCTAACACTTCATATTGTCTGACATGACTCCTCTGAAAATAAACCTCATCTTCTCAGCCTGAAATCCCTGTGAAGGAAGATCAGAGGAGTTGGAAGAAATGAGAGAAAGGAGGAGCCAGGAGAAAGCAGGCAGGCATTAACCAAACACTCTACCCTGCCTAGGCACATATCTCCCACTTGATTTCATTCAAGAAATGCACATGTCTTTTAGAGCACAGGGTGGAGACCTCTGTGGGGCTTGGGTTGTCTGCCATCCATTCTCCTCTCTTAACGGCACCAGGGTTTCCTGAGGGAAGCCTCTCTCCAGCTGTGTGTGGGCATAGGATGTGTGTAGGGTCACTACGGGGGATGGGAGGATGGAGGGAATAGACCCTCTACTCAGGGCAGGAGCTGGGCCAACTGGACACCCTCCCCTGGGCTCTGGGTCTTGGGCGGGTATGAGGAGGTGCTGCTGGCCCCCACAGAGCCTCCTTCAGTTGGCCAGGGTCCACTTCTAGGACACATTATCATTCAATGTGAAGAGCACTGGTGTTCAACTCCGGCTGCACATTAGAATCCCTGGGGGAGCTTCTAAAATCTCTCTGCCTGAGCCACACCCCAGCCAATTAAACCAGACTCTCTGGGGCATGGGCATTTTGTCAAACTCCCCAGAGCATTCCAATGTGCTGCCAAGTCTGAGAACTTTTGCATTTTTTTTAAAGGAAGATAGACATCTGGTATGTGGGCTCTACATATATTCTTGCCCTCACCCAACATATACAGTTAACTGTCATCATTCACACGAGTTATGTTCTCTCAAGTCA
The DNA here is from genome assembly GCF_029281585.2 of Gorilla gorilla gorilla. Lineage (NCBI taxonomy): Eukaryota > Metazoa > Chordata > Mammalia > Primates > Hominidae > Gorilla > Gorilla gorilla. The sequence continues at coordinate 70,318,589 of NC_073229.2, forward strand.
CTGCAAACACTGAATTAGTGAACACTGAAACCTTGTTCCTGGAAGAAATACAGGGTTAGGTTCCTGCAAGCCTCTGGTCCCATTTTTGTCAACAGATCAATTCATAACCTTGTTTTATGTGTGTTTCTGTTTAAAGACACCTAATTTAACATATATTGTTGATTCATTAACATTGAATTCATGGCCAACGGCGCTATAACTCATGCCAGAATAAAGCTTATCTAACCACATATGCTATCTCCATGAGGCACATCGTAGTCATCCTACGCTTAGGATGCTAGACAGCACTTCTGCACGACAGTTGGGGGCCATTTTTAAATAGTGAAATCACCAAAAAGCAGCAGAAAAATGCAAAAAATGTGGCACTAAAGAGACTACGAAAAGGACATCTGTCTACAGGATGAGAGCCGGAACGGGAGGCAGAGTGTCGCCTTGTTTGGCCTCAACTGGGAGTGTGAGTATTGGGCAACCCAAAAGTGTTTGCAGCTCTGCACATCTCTGTGAATGACCAAGGAAGCTGATTTGGGGGTTACAAATAAATCTCAGCAAGTAAGCAAATTTGCAAAAACAAAATCCACAAATAATAAGGATCAAACGTATCAGGGCAAACCTGAACGTCAGCACCATGAGGTTCAAGATTTTTTTTCTTTTTTAACAACTGTATTCAGGTATAATTTACACAACAAAAAAAAAAATCACCCATTTTAAGTGTACAGCTCTAAAGCATTTATCTTTATTTTTAAACTGTCTCTTCCTTGGGGAAACATAAGCTGTAGGAGCGTGGGGATCTGACCTGCCTTGATGATCTGACTTGCCTTGTTTGAGGCGCACATCCATGGACGGCTTCAAACTGCCCCAGAACAGAGCGGCACTCAGCAAATGCTTAAATGAACACAGCGACTAAGCAGGAGAGAGTCGGTGCTGTGCTCAGCTATCTGACCCTCATCCTGTCATCTGTCCACGATTATTCTTCTCTGTATGTCTTCTCTCTCTCGGTCTGTCCCAGAGCTGAGTGAATAGTAGGTTTCTCATAAATTCCTATTTGACAAACTCATACTGTAAGCAGCTATAATATTTAGTGACTACAGATGAGTGCTTAACATGTTTTCTGAACATGATTCTGAGAGAACAGGATCTACGACCATAATCATGACAAAAATACTAGATCCCAGTATTTTTCCATCCCTAGCCCCCCTGGTAGTAGCAGCAGAAACCATTCTAAAAAGTGCAACTTTCTCTGTAAACAGCCATGCTTGCTCCCACATTACCATATCTCAACAAGATGGTGTCAGTTTCCCTGGTTTATAGATGAAAAAGCCAAATTTGGGGCACAGAGAGATAAAGTGGCCTCCCGAGACCTCACAACTATACAAGCAGAAAAGGCAACATTCAACTTGATTTTTTAAAAACATTGTCCCAAAAACAAACTTAGGAGGCACACAATACTGCACATAGAATAGAATGGTAATGTAAAATGGAAGCAGGAAAGAACACAAAAAATACGCATTTTAGGCAAAGAAAAGAAGCAAGGAATGAGGCTGATCCACAAAAATGCATTCCAGGAAGTCCTACTCATTGGCTAAAGGTGGCCAGAAATTTGGCTCCAAGCTTTTCTGCAGCCACCTGAAGGAGTGATCAGCTTCTAGATTGACCACATCCACCCATTAAAAAAGCAAAAAGCACTAGTCAAGAGCAGACTTACTTATTCAGCCTTCTTCTGTGCCTTAAAAGGTCCTTTAGCACCCCAAATCTTCATTCCATGACCCTCTCCCGACCTCAGACTAGGGATGAAACCACTAACAAGTCCCTCTCCGCAAGCACCAGCTGAGTTCCTGTAGCACACAGGGCTGAGAACCAGGAGCCTATTAAAAATGTCATTCCAATTATTTCTCATCCCTCTAAGGCTGTTTATAGGAAACATTATTGAGTTTAATAGCATTTTAAATGCCAAGCTCAGTGGGTAAAAGGTTAAAAGTGACAACGTGCTAATACACTAACGTAAAAGGAGAACACTGAATTATGTAGGAAGGGTCACATCACACACACACATATACACAGAGAGAAAGAGAGAGTGAGAAAGAGAGAAAGTTTCATTAAATTTTTAACTAAAACAGGGCATCAAACACAAAGGCAAAGGCCTTGAGCATGCTTATGTAGCCATAACAAACCAAAACTGTTTCACATGCCATGCTGTATTAGGGGCACATGAACCTGAGCTCTTGGCTGCAACTAGACCAAGGATGCTGGTGAAATAGCTGCTTCCAGCTAAGCATAGCGGATGTGGATTCCAGTCCCAAGTCTGCTGTGGGCCAGCTGAGTGACCTTGGGCAGGACATTTCACCTCTCTACACCCCAGTTTACTCATCTATTAACAACGACAACAACAGTTAATGTTATCGAGTGCTTACTCGGTGCCATGCATGAGTCCAAGGGCTTCACATAAATCTATCTCATGTCATCCCCACAATGACCCTACAAGATAGGTACTAATCATGTCCCCATTTCACAGATAAGCACAGGAAGGATAAAGCCAAAGGAGCAGCTCAGAACGAATGTCCTTAAAGGTCCTTCTCACCCTCAGCTCAAAAAGGTAAACTTTACCCGATTCTACTTACTTTCCAATGCCCAAAACGCAACCTTACACTGACAAACTTTCTAAGAGGTCTTTCCAGAAGTTTAAAATATATTGTTGCTTCTTCACTTTGTGAAGATAAGGTCTGGGTATCACCTATGTCTGACAGAGCAAGAAAATAAGGCCTCTCGGGTTAATCCACCACCTGCCAGCCACAGGCACTGGGTACGCCTAGGCTTCCAGATGCCCAGATAGGTTCTCCTTTCACTGCAAGTTGTTAGCTGGTCACCAAAGATAAAAGAGAAGAACTGTGATGAAAGCAGTTTCATGGCTTCTCTTTTAAAGTATTAAATCCTTTGGTTCAGTTTATTCTGTTTTTTTTTTTTTTTTGGCAGACACATCCATGCATTGGCACTTGGAAGGGGCTGTGTGGGCAGACCAGCCCCCGGGGGCAGACAGGGTACAGAAGGCCTTATTTTCACAGGAGCAGCTCTGCTCTTAATGACTTCTGTCCCACGGACACCACCCCTCCCACCTAAAGGACAAAACACAGAGACACATATGTCCCACGACTGACAGTGAGGACCCTCATTTTTTCTTCCTGAGAAACACAGGGTAAAGCCAAGTGACAGGTCCTGCTGAGGCTGGGAAATTAGGTACCTAAAACTTCCCTTCTTCTCCCAGCTCGGCCTGTTTTTGGAAGCCAAAGGGTCTTCACTAAGGCTTTCCCCAGATTGATTTTGCATCTTTCTGCAGAGGAAGTGAACAGGAAAATTTCAGGCAGACAAGAAAACCTTGGAAAGTTACGCCCAATTGGTGGGGAAGAGATTTTTGGGTTTTGTTTTTTTTTTAACAAAATAGTCTTTTAGCCTTTTTTCCTGGAGTGTTTATGTCCCAAGCCCACTGATCACCTGCATGCGCCAGGTATGTGGTCGGGGTGTGATGAACGTGGGTTTGCAGCCCCTCCACTGCTCGATAAAAGGCAGATACAGCTGAAACAAAGATGCTTTTCACTTGTGCTTTCTGAAAATCTCCATTTTGAAGGGCCAGAGGCTGTCTGTGAGGGCTGAGCGCCTGAATCGCAGGGGGCAGAGTTCTGACAGTACCTTTCTGTGTGGCTTTTAGCAACGTCTAGAGATTCTGGTTTTTCACCTGAAAAACTGCCTTGATACAAAAATCAGGCAAAGCTAAATAAACATGCACACAACAAATTCTCTACAAGCCTGTGATCACGATGTTGAGTAGACTCACTATTAACAGTTTTGATAGCAGTTTTAGATTAAAAGTGACATTGTGTATTTATGAAAAAAACTCGCAATTTGAATAGCCACGATAAAATTATATTACTTGGTTTGTTACAGTCATTGATTTAAAAGTCTAAACTTTATATTGGGATACAGAGGAATGTAGAAAGAGTCACAATAAAGGGTTTAAAAAATCTTTGAAATTGGGCTTTTTAAAAAAGAGAATAAAGCTTGAACTTGCCATAATATACATCCCCAATTTGGGAAATTAATCGGGTACTGAAAAACAGAGGGTGGCCTAGGGAAAGCCCTTCCCCACTGCCTTTATATCCACAAGTTAATTATAACTTTAAGAAGACTGTGTATTTATGCAATTTATGCTGGTATAGCTTGAACTTGGCCTTCTACGTGCTTTATAGATAGCCTTATATAAAACATACGAATTTGCTGAAGTAAATGTATTACTTCTTTGAGAGCCTTAATATATATATTCTCATCCTCCCCTAAAAAAAAGCACTGACTAGGTATTTCTAATACTTACCACTTGATTATATACTTCACTTTCACTCACACCCACCTGCCCCCACCAAGTAGCTTTTCCCCTTATCTGGATAGCATAGCATACTCATAAACCATTCCTTATGGAAGCTAAAAACTACATAAAAAATTTTAAATGCTCAGGCAAAATAATTTTCCAGAATAGTGACATTCTTAATATTTATTTCTCCTGCATCATGGGGCAGAGTTCATATTACTGGTTGTGTTTGGATATGAGTAAAACACACATTGGTCAGAACAAAATGTTTTTACTTTTGGCCAAAAGCCACCTGTTCTGATGCAGTATCATTGATACATTAAAAATAATAACATAAAAAAGAAAGGATTATGGAGTGAAAAATTTTAGGTTGTGAGTTATTTTTGGAGAGTTGAGATTAGGTAATATTTTAGACTTGACTACAGAAAAGAAACCCCTCACCGGTGTAGCACAGTGTCATTTCAGCTGTAGTTTTTAAAGATGTTTTCGCTCCGTAAGACAGAAAGCAAAAAGAGAGGAGGGTCATTCTAATCAGTATAGATGTGTCTGCGACATCGTGTCTGTCACTAATCTTCAGCAAGCAACAAGAGTGGGTGCCAGGAAGAATCATCCCCAAGGAACTTCTGGCATTTCCTGGTATTCAGGGAAATAAAAGGATTATTCAAGGTCTCCACATACTCAGGGTAGCTGGACCAGGCAGGACCCAGGTATATTTGCCTTCATTTGCTTGTTTGCTCTTAGAGAAAGCCAGAGTTGGCAGACAGTGACCTGCTGCAACCATTTTAAATTATTCTCCACCACCTTGAAAGTTTCAAACATCAGCATGTTGACCCCCACAAAACATCAGCATGTTGACCCCCACATTTTGACTGAAGAGCTAGGCACGTGGATTAGAGCCTGCTAAGAAAATGAACCATGAGTTCACACAGCGATGGAGCAGGGTGAAGCCATCTCCGGGGGCCATAAACCAGGCCCGTCAGCAGGGCTGCAGGCCAATTCTCACAGGAAGCCTTCAAATTCCTCTGGGTATTTGTGTAGGGGCACATAAAGACAGGCCTTGACCCTAGATGTCAACCTCCGCCTATCATTAAACTAAGCGAACTGAGGCCAGAAAGTGAAAATACGAGTTTTTTAAATGTTAGATGTGTGATCTCTGTGTCCTAGTTTCTGTACTACCCCTACTCCATGGAGGAGTGTGTCAGTAAAAGAGCTTAAATGAGGGGTCCCATGGAGTTGGCCATGGTACCATTCCAGTAGCTTTAGAAGTCAAGGTCAGGCTGGGGACCTCTGCTATGTGTGTCTCAGTTCTGAATCACCTTGGTTTCCTACCACTCTCTGTTACAGCAGTGCATCCTCCTTCTGTGGGAAATGCATCCTAACACACTCGGCACTGGCGTTTGAGTCCATCTTGCTCGAGTCTACAAAGACCGGCCAATGACCACCTATGTGAGGGAACCCGATAAGCAGAACTTCATGATGATGATTTGATTCCAGCGTCTTAAACCAAGGCCAAGAACATTAATGAAAAACATCCAGCACTCAAATGTCTCTGTTTGTCAGCAAATAATATTCACAAGGGGATATTCAGAATCATCTTCAAAGTGGAGAAGGAAAATAACAACATAAAAGGCAAGAGTTCCCGGGAAAATGTGCTACAGATGAAAGGAAATACAAATCTAACACCAAAGGCAGGGCCTCAGGTAAACACTCCCCACACTTTGCCACAAACCAGTCTCCGCATACCCCTAAGCCAAATAAACAAAGCCTGGGCAAATGTCAATATTTAAATACCATATCCCAAGGTTTCTCTCTCTCTCACATACACAGTTATATACGTATAAAATCTCATTAGACTAACTTGAAAGTGGGTTTTAACTAAAACATAAAAAGACTTGGGGATTTTTTCTCAGTCCTGCTAGGCTAGTCTCCATTCCAAGCTCTAGCATCCCAGGAATCTGATGGTGACTTCATGCAGGGCAAAGGTGGCCCAGGAAGAAAACCAAAAATCAGACGGAGAGGCTGGACCCCCATCTGAACTCACAGCTGGGTCTCAGAGGTTGACAGGAGGCATCAGACACCCTCGGCCATGGCTCAATGTGCAAAACCCCACTTGGTGCTGAATGCAGGCCTTGGAGCAAGGTCCAGGAGGCCAGGTGTCCCCCACCCGAGGCCCATTAAGTAAGTCTCTTTCAGGGGGCTACAAGAAGGGACAGGAACTGCCTGGGACACGAATGACCTTAAGCTTTTGCCAAGAAGCACAGATAATCTCTCTGTAAGAAAATCACAGGGTAAGAGCATAAGAAGGGGAGGACACAGACACACACAAAGAGAAGGAAAGAGGAAAGCAGCTCTCCTGCCAAGGCCTTGCAGGAGTAGGGGAGGAATTGGGAGCATGGTTCTCTTCCTTCATTCTCCTAGTCACTGCTATGAACCCCACCCCCACCTACTGCACACATACCCCGAGCAGGAACCAAGGCCATGGCCTTGCCAAGGGCAGCTGGAAGAACCATCCCCAAGTGCTGTTTCTGCCATCTCCCTCTGACCAAGCTCTGGAAAAGACAACAGATCCATCTTAAAATTCCACAGGCCCTGTTCCATAGTCCTCCATGGCTCCCTATTGCTCAGGAGAGAATCAGGACCTATGCTGACATTCCAACTCCAAGGTGGCCCTACTTTGCTTTTCATGTTTTGCCCCCACTCCCACACTCAGGAATTTTGCTCCAACCCCACACCCAGCACCACCATCCCAGGTAGGAATGGTACCACCGCTCAAATGTGCAGCCCAGACAGATAAATCAGTATGCAAAAAAGTCTTTTACAACACAACAGAATCATCATTCTCACAGGGCAAGTACAGGCGGTTCAGGATGGAGAGGCTCCTGACTGTGAGAACTGAGGCTGCCCCACCCCAGGGAAAACTTCACCAGCAACGTTCTACCTGATCTGCACTCTGAAGGGCTGAAGAGGCAAACAGGAGGCAGGAAGGGTGCTACAGGCTGAGGGAACTGCATGCACTAAAGCAGAGAGAAGGGAGAAATGTGACTCCCTGGGAAAATGAGGGGCCTGTGTATGGACGGTAGTGAGGCTGGAAGGTTGGCAGAAGGCAGGACCTATGAAGGACCCTTTACAGCAGCAGATATAAAAATCGAACTTCATCCTACACATGAGAGGTAGCCACTCATGGTTTTCAAGCAGGGGACAACCCAAGGTGATTTCCATTGCACAAATCTCATTCTTCTCACAGTGTAGAGAAAGGGCTGCAGACGGGAGGTGAGCTAGGCAGCACAGAGACTTAGGTTACTGCAAGAAGAGATCATCCAGGCCTGAACTTAGGTAGTGGCAACAGACCTGGGGTGGTGCTAGGCAATTTTCAAAAGACTTGATGGCACAATTAATTAAGGTGAGGGAATGGCCAAAAGTGGTGCTCAGGTCTTGTTCAGGAAACAGACACACAAATGTCCAATTTAAATAAAATGTGCTAGGGGTGATGACAGATATTCACAGGGTGTTGTAGATGGCTGGGGGTGTGAGAGGGGAGAAGGGCACTGAGAAGGCACAGTCAGAGGGGCCAGAGGAAACCCAGAAGGAGCCCAGCAGCCCAGGCAGGAGACCATTGCAAGGAGTCAGCTGCACACCTGCAGATGCCCCAGGGAGGACCAGTCAACTCAGGACTGAAATGTGAGCAGCCCGTGAGCAGGTTTTTGTTTTGTTTTCTGATGGGTCCCAAGTGCCTACAGCAGTGCTTGGCACATAGTGGGGATTAATAAATATTTATGGAATGAATGTGTGAAGTGTCCATCAGATTTGTAAACCAGAGGTCACTGGTAAATGCTGCCAAAGCTGGAGGAAAGGAGGGGCAGAGCTGGTGTGTATGGGTAAGCATGGAGTGGGAGTGTGGAGACAGAAGTGTGGACTGCTCGGTCTAGCAGCTCAACTCTGAAGGAAAGCAAAGAGATCGGGAGCTAGAGAGGAGTGGACAGTCAGGGAGGCGCGAGAGAAGCTTAGACCATGTGTGGTGACGAGAAGGACCATGGAGAGAAATGTGGTTGGACATGCAGAAAAACAAGGGGGCCTAGAGAAGATGATCTCCTGGGAATTACACCAATCCAATGGGTATTTCTTCAGGAACTGAGATCCAGGGCTGCAGAGAGGGATGCCCAAGAGGGACCACTGGGCCTGGGCAGCTTTTGTTAAGACCACACCCTTTCTCAGTTCCCCAAGACCCCTGCTGCTTGTGCAGTTCAGACACCTTGTCTTGATACACACACCAGCTATGGAGAAGACGCTCAATAAACACCCCATGAATTAATGTACTTTCAGAGGAGCTAGAGGGGAGAGAGGCAAAAACAAAATTAACATCCTCCCTCCACTATATTCGCAAAGGGGCTGGGAAATTTTCTGCTAATCAATTCTTTTGAACCGATGCTACACTGCCACTCTCAGCAGCTGTGACTTTACTTTCATTCATTTCTCTAGAGGGACAGGCAGGGCCACCTAGATGGATTTACAAGGGATGACTGTTCTGCACATTCCCAGGGGGAGAACTGTCAGGGTGCCAAAGGGGTGGAGGGCCACGGGAGGCCTCCGGTCTCCTCTCAGCCTGTCAGCCTTTACTGCATCGGCTGGACTGACAGAGTTCAGAATCAGAACCCACAGACATGCAGATAAGCACCTGGCCATGGGCCAGGATCCATATTCACATTCTACAGCCACAGTGACTGGTGCCATAACCATGGGGCAATTCCAGATCTGACAATGGCCACACAGGGTTTTCTAAACAGATATGTCATGGAAAGCATTAGAAGTATGGTGTGTTTGTGTGCTTATGTTCATGTGCACAAAGCTGGCTGGTAAGACACTTTCACACCCTAGTAATAATGTCTTTGTTTAGCACTGTCCCTATGAAACAAAATATAAACATTTTTAAAAATCAATTCTTCAATCACAAAATATTGAGCACATGCTCTGGGCAAGGCACAATGCTACTGGAGATGAAAGCAATTACAAGACCCGCTTCCTTCTCTCAAAGGCTCAGGACCAGAATCCAGAGTCAGGCTATACATCTACTCCAACTCCATTATCACGAAGACGATAAAACCAACCACCCTTCTTTGAATATTTACTGCAAGCCAGGCAAGGTAAAGGCACTTTACACAATTACATCAAATAATCCTCAGCAACCCTGCAAGGAGCGACAATGACATCTAACGTGTGAGATCTTATGAAATGCCAGGCATTGTGCTAAACGCCAAACAGGATTACCTCATCTAACCTCCAACTCTATAAGGAACTGCTACATTACTACTATTCACTGAACTTCTATCACCTGCCAGGAACTGCTCTGAACACTTACAGAAATGATCTCACTTAATGCTCCCAGAGGCCCTAATGTGCAGAAAAGTGAGGCCCAAAAAGCTTAAGCAACACGCCCCAAGGCACACAGTTAATAAGCCCCAGAAGCGGGACTAGAATCCAAGATCCATCTGACCGTGACATCTGGACTGTTAATCACCATGCTAACTGAATGATGTGCCTAAGATCTAATGATCAAAATGAGACCTTGATGCATAAAGGGTTCATTTTAAGACAAGAGATGTCATAGATCAGGACAGCGTTAGCAAAGGGCAAGTGGAAGCTCCTTTGCTTTCTCCAGGGCAAAGACCATGTCTTTATTTATCTCCATACCCACAGTGTTCTTGGCACAAAGGAGAGACCCAAAAAACATCTGTTAGTGCCCTGGGTTTGGAGATTTCTGGACCTTCTCTGAGAAGATTTCTGCAAGGCGGTGATTTGAGCCAGAAAGATGTACAGAAAGTGGATAAAAGGGGGCAGGTGAGGGTTAGAACAGAATCATAATGGCACTGAGAAAGGACTGGAGAAGGCCTAGAGATACAATGGCTTAGCTTAGGATAGTCATGACGGCTTTACAGGGGCTGTCCACTGTGTGGGCCAACTTCAGATCTCAGCTGTGCCCATTTGTTTCAAATGAACTAGTCTAAAATGGAAGAAACGATATCTGGCACTCAGACCCCTTAAAGCTTTCCTTCCCTTCCTTCCCTCCTTCCCTCCCTCCCTTCCTCCCTTCCTTCCTTCCAAAAGCTGCCCAAAATCAACTGTCTGTCTCCTGAGTTCATCAATGGGGATACCATCTATTCCAGCATGGTGCGCATTTCAAAGCTTTGCTTCCCACAATGATTCAAGCCAAGATAAAGAAATGATTGTCTCCCTCAAAGTATAAAGGAGGCAACATCGTAACATAAAATTTGAAAGTCTCTTCAGCCACAAAACTCTAAAAAACCATCTCATATTTCATAATTAAACAATTAAATTTCATCAGTTACCTAACAGATACGGGAGTCCAAGCTCCTGCATGTGAAACAGTCAAGAAAGCCATTTCCTGTTGGATACAGATATTCAAAGACTAGTAGTAATTAGACACGGTGATTAGAATTCCATTTATGCTGCACCAGAAACTCCTCTTGGTCCCTGAGGGCTAGGGTGCAAATCACTGGGGCAAGAGAAGGAAATGGGTTTAAGTGGTGCTTGAGTATTATCTGAACCAGCCAAAAGATGGAAGTGGAAGCATTTAATGCGCCATCACTTTAAGAAGCAATGGTGATTCTAAATCTCACCAGAAATCAGGGCAAGAGTAGCTTAAAGTTAGATGTGTTGCACTATTTGGCTTATTACAATCAGGAAATGTCTGTCCAAAACTCCTATTCTCAGAGGTGGTAGTATTTCAGGGACATCAGTTTAGCTTTGCCACCCTTTGATTGCCTGTTGTCATATATGAGGTAGGAGTCAAACAGAAGGCAGAATAGCATCTGTAAGTTCTACTGGGCTGCACAATGCTCCATCCTACCCTGTGTCCCAGAACAGACAGCTTCACCTTTATGGAGTACTTCAGTGGGCTTCCGATGGAATCTGCAGAACATGAGAGAGCATGAAAGGGGTATTCATCACCTGGCTCCTTTCCTGCTGGACAGTTCTGGCAGTCACTGCAACCCTCCAACAAAGCTCCAGCCCCTCCCCTTCAACCACAGCTCTCAATGGTATTTCCTCTCTCCCTTCCTTCTTAGTTCTAGATCCATGCTATCCTCAGCCCCTTCAAGCTTAGGGATATCTCCCCACGTTCGCAAGCCTTAGAATGCTTTACTGTTCCTTATCTGTTTCCCCTGAGCCAGTCCACGCCCTTGTTAATAGTGCCTACATAACTGTTCCTCAATTACCCCACCTGTTTCCTGTTGGGACCCTGACTGATGGAGATATGCTACTCAAATAAAAGAATACTAACACCATATGATAATAATTAACCTCATCAACGTAACCGCTGGCAATGGGACACTATTTTTATTTTTTATTTTTATTTTTTTTGCGACAGGGTTTCACTCCCATCGTCCAGACTGGAGTGCAGTGGCAAGATCTTAGTTCACTGCAGCCTCTGCCTCCCAGGCTCACGTGATTCTCCTGCCTCAGCCTCCCGAATAGCTAGGATTACAGGCATGCACCACCACACCTGGCTAATTTTTGTACTTTTAGTAGAGATGGGGTTTCATCATGTTGGCCAGGCTGTTCTTGAACTCCTGGCCTCAAGAGATCCACCTGCCTTGGCCTCCCACCTGCCTTGGCCTCCCAAAGTGCTGGGATTACAGGAGTGTGCCACCATGCCCAACCGAATAGGACACTTTAAACCAGCAAAATTATCCTCCACACACATCCTGGTACTACCCCTCATGAAACGCACGGGAGGCAGACAAATCGCCACTCTTTATGGGCCATCTAATTTCCAAAGGACCAACAGTGTTGTAACCAGTGTCAGAAATGGTTTTCTTTAGGCATGACACCCTGGGACTGGCTTCTCACAAACTCAGATCAAGATAAACCACTGTGGTGGACGAACAATTTGCTGCCTGAGTTTTTCAAGGGGGCCTTTACTGAGGCAGGAGGAGGTGAATATAGGATCTTGAGGACACCACTGGCCTCAGGCTGCAGTGACAAATATGAGTCCTGGCTTCATGAACACTCAATCACATAGCTTTATTATTTTGGAAAAACATATCCGTTATGAATGGGGACTGGCTCTACACTAACCAATAATGTCTCCTAATTAATATCTGATCTGTTTCAGCCCAGAAGGCAAAGGATCTTTTACCTTTACGTGCTCAGAGTGCCACGTAAGGGCACTTGGATGCCACGTAAGTGCACCAAGGGTCGCTTGGATGTAGGGATTACGCTGCTAGTCCCTAGCCATCTACCTCCCTTTCACAAAAGGATTCTTTCTAACGTTTTCAGGATAGAGCAGCAACTGGAGTGAGGGTGGGCATGCAGGGGAGGGTGAATGAGGGAGAAGGGAAAGTCTGCAAACAAACGGGCCACTTATCTCCAGGAGTCTTTCTACCTTTTCCTACAGCTGAGTAGCTTGGGGGCAGGTTGTCTGCCAAGCTTCCCTGGCCCGTGTAAACACTCTGGCACCAGCTGGGGTTTGGAATCTGCTGAGTCTCTGCCAGCTGGCAACCTGGAGATGGGTCAGATTAAAGGAATGCATAATGAAGAAGTGGGTGGGAGATAGAGGCTGTATTTATACAGAGGGGGTCTGCAGGGGTCAGTACGGCGCTAGCCAAAGGGGCCTCTGGAAGTGGAAAAATAGGAAGGGAAGACGAAGGGGTTTCAATGTGCCCAAGCACCATGCCCCACCCAACTGGCCCAAGACTGTTATGTTCATTTATTTTTTTCCTTTTAAAAACTGACTTCTTTGTCCCCTTCTCAGTCCCCCGCAGCATCTCCCAAGCCAATTACACACAGCCCTTTGAAAGGTTTGCAGCTGGCCGCTCGAGAAGGCTCAGCGTGATCAGACAACACGGACACTTGATCTTCTGAGATCCCAATTTGGGAACGTTAACACGGAAACCCTAGCCACGTGCTGACAAGCAGGCCCTGGGCCACATTCTGCCCCAGACTGAGCCCGGGCAAGAGGAGAGGGCACAGATAGCCAGCAGTCTCAGGCAGCCATCCTGGCTTCCAGCCTTAAAGAGAGCGAGATTCCAGGCTCCTCCCCCATGCAAAGCCCAGGGGGCACGGATGCAGAGAGGACAGCCCTGGGACAGGACCAACAGGCTCCCCAGCCCTTTCACTACCCCGAGGAGGCAACGAGGACAAGAACAGACTGAAATCTGTTGGGTACTTGGTGGCCACACCTGCTAGGAAGGCCACCTGCAGCTCTACTGAAGCCTGTGCAAATAGGTAAAGCTCAAATGGCTGTACATATATTACTAAGAGGAAGCAGAAGGGAGAAAAGTGCAGTGAGGAGGCAAGAGACCTGTTCCCTGACAGCTCAGCCACAAACCCGACGGGCTGCTTCCAGCTGCTCCCATCCACCTCACTGGGCCTCAGAGTTCTCATTTTTTAAGGGTGTTCTCTGAAGTCCCTTTGCATCCACGGATTCTTCCCCATGCTTCTGTGACACGGCTTCACTTCCAGGCCCACAGTGCAAGCCTCAGCTCTTCTTGCTTTCTTGGAAATCTCTGCTGTAGCAGCCACTTCTATTCCGGCGACACTCAGATCTACTTTTCCTGCTGAAATCTTTCTCTCCAGGGTGGGAGGTGGGAGGCTGCATCTTTACCTAGATAGTGCATGATTAACTCCCATTCAACATGCCAAACCTGGTGCCCAGGAGAAAGCTCTATACTTGCCTATGTCCCAGGCTGCAGCCAAAGACTCCCCACCTTTCCTTATAGCCCCTTGTTGGCTTTTTCCTTTACTATTTTATTAAATCCATCATTTCTACTCCCAATGCTGCTAAGAGCTTCATATTCTCATTTGCCACCAGCCTGTAGGAGAGACTTCTAACTGGATCCTCAGCCTCAAGACTCAAAATCCCTTCCTCCCCTCCCACTATCCATAGCTAGAATAGCCAGGCATATACACACAAACATACACACACACACCACAGCCCCTCCATTGCCTTCTGCTGCTTAAAGGATAATGTCTAACTCTTTAATCTGGCATTCCTAATCCTCCCTGCCTCTCCACATTTGATTATCACAACTTTCCAAATTAATATGATAGCCCTGGATGTCCTAAAGGATATATTAAGGATATTATTCCATTAAATACTCTCCAAGATCAACAAATGTATTTGGTAGAGAAATATGTAACTCATTAATACTATATGAAGGCTCTGACAAGTCCTGCAATAAAGAAACAGTAAAGAAACAGCCTAGCATTTCCCACGGCAATCTGGCCCAGGAACCCTTGTGCAGCAGTATGCGTAGTAGCCGCTTTCTTTGATTCTCTGAATGTCCTTTCTTGCCTGCACTCCAGCCATCTGCTCTGCCTTCCATTTGTTCATCTGCCTTGGCTTTCCTTTGAGAGCCTGCTCCAGCCTCATCTCCTCCTTCCTCCTCCCCATTCTACCATCACTCCTCTTGGCTGCTTCCTCCTCACACCTGAAGCACTCGCTGCCTGTACCTCTTTGTTGAGAGATAGTAGAGCACAATAGTTAAGAGCCCAGATTTTGGATTCAGAAAGACCTGTGTCAAAATCCCAATTCTGCCCTCACTAACTCTGAAATGGAGTTGTTCAGTTGCTTGGTGTAGACAGAGATAGAATCCATAAAGAGGACTATGGAGGGGACTAGTGGGATTAGAAGGTCAAATGTAACACAAGGCCTAGCACATCACAGGTATTCAATAAATAACAATTAGTCATTCTTCCTCTTGTTTTTTATCATTGCTTTGTCATTTATCATTTTCTGGGTTCTCCTGCCCCTACCCTTTGCATAAATCAAGCTTAACAAATACGTGTTGATAAGCCACCAGCAGCAACAGCTCCATCTTCCATGGGACAGCAGGAAGACACCCCAACCTGCCAGCCCTGAGCACACCATCAGCCCCAGCACACCATCAGCCCCAGCACACCATCCGCCCCAGCCTACCAGCCCTGAGCAAGAGGCTCTCCCAGGCAATCAAGTCCTAGAACTTCACAGAACCCCTCAATGTTACCACCCAGCCCTGTCCCCACCGCCTGTTTGCTTACTGCACCCCTGGGAAGGGATGCGGAGGCAGGGCATCCCACTTTGGTTTTGAAAACCAAAGTGGGCCAGGCGCGGTGACTCCCACCTCTAATCCCAGCACTTTGGGAGGTAGAGGCAGGTGGATCACCTGAGGTCAGGAGTTCGAGACCAGCCTGGCCAACATGGTGAAAACCTGTCTCTACTAAAAATACAAAATTAGGCGTGGTGGTGCGTGTCTGTAATCCCAGCTACTCGGGTGGCTGAGGCAAGAGAATCGCTTGAATCCAGGAGGCAGAGGTTGCAGTGAGCAGATATCATGTCACTGCACTCCAGCCTGGGCAACACAGTGAGACCCCATCTCAAAAAAAAAAAAAAAAAAGAAAGAAAGAAAGAAAACCAAAGTGAACAGATCTCACCCAAACCCAAAAGCTGACTGGGTAACTTATTTCCACAGCCTCTCAATGGGGCAGCAATGGGCTACTGTGTTGGGGTTTAAATTTTTCAAATTTTCACCATTTCAACAACCATTTCACCACAGGCCATTTCATCCATGTGGCTTGTGTAGTTAATGTCTAGAAGTAAGAAGTTACATTTCCACTTAGAGTCAATCCTTTTTTTTTTTTTTTTTTTACAGAGGGTCTTGCTCTGTGGGCCAGGCTGGAGTGCAGTGGGGTGCAACCACAGTTCACCACAGCCTCAACCTCCCAGCCTCAAATGATCCTCCTACCTCAGCCTCTTCAGTAGCTGAGGTACACACCACCATGCCGAGGCTGGTCTCCAACTCCTGGCCTCAAGGGATCCTCCTGCCTCAGCCTCCCGAAGTGCTGAGATAACAGGTGTGAGCCACTGTGCCTGGCCAACTTCTAGTCAATCCTGACTTGAGTTTTTCTTGATGCTTTTGTATCCTTCTCTGACTGGTCTAATACCCTCACTTTCACCTTCTGAGCCACTGTTCAAAAGGCTTCTGAAAAGTAACACTTTGATTTATGTTAGATGGGAATGGTATCTATAAGATCCAGGGTGCAGGCTTCTCTTTCCAGCATCCCTTGGCTGTCAAGCCCCCTCCTCCTGCCCTCTTCGCTCTCCCACTTCCACCCCCACCCTCCACCTGTGCCCTGGCTTCTACCCCCAACCCGCCACCTCTCCCCCAGCAGCAGGCTTATCACTAATCCAAACTTTCTATCTTTCCATTCCCAAAACAAAACCACTTTAACACTGCCTTTTTCTGATCATCAAAATAATATGCATTTCATTAAAACAAATATATATATATGAATAGACAGATAAAAGCGTGGAGAAAAAAAGTAAAATTACTTGAAATCCTACGACAGAGAAAAACACTGGTGCTATTTTGATGATCACCCTTACAGGTATTTTTCTACAAAAATAAAACACATCCAAACGTTTACAGAAAAAGGCCCACACCAATATGGTATTCTGTAAGCTGCTTTTAAAAAAACCATAACCATATGTTTTGGACATCATTCTATGACACTACATACAGATTTATGTCACCATTTTAAATTGATCTAACCAATCCCTTACTGGTAGGCATTTAGGACAACGTCATCTTTAAAAAATGCTAACATCTCAAAATATTTGGATATACTATTGAGTGGGAAAAAAATCGGAATTCAGCCTGTGCATTTTTATTACAACCATAAAAAATCATAGTGTCCAGGCACAAAAACAGAGTAAAAATTAAGTCAATTTTTTAAAGTGGAAGAGCTATAGGAGATCTGCTTATAAAAGTGGTATTTACACAGAAAAGAAAGTCCTTCAACAAAAACAACATGTAAAACGCAAAATCTCCATTATTTTTAAACATTTTATGATGGTTAGGTCACGCCTCAGTATAAAATATTTCAAGCAGCTGATCTCCATTTAATTTAACCTCATAGTTTTCTTCCCAGTGGGAGAGGGAGACAGCAGTAAGCAGTGCTGAAGCCATATGATCTTTGAGAAGGGACAAGGTGAGGGGTAATTCTGGAGCTTGTGGCTCTTGGGGGAGGGCATTCATGGGCAGAGCCGGGGGCTGGGGGCTCAGGCATGCAGGGAGAAGTGGGGCTCAGAGGTCACCAAGAAGCCCTCCGCAAACCCACTCAATCTGTACTTTTTGTTTTGTTTGGCTTTTTTTTTTTTTTTGAGACAAAGTCTTGCTGTCTCGCCCAGACTGGAGTGCAGTGGCACAATCTCAGCTCACTGAAACCTACACCTCCCGGGTTCAAGTGATTCTCCTGTCTCAGCCTCCCAAGTAGCTGGAAGTACAGGCATGTGCCACCACACCCAGCTAATTTTTTGTATTTTTAGTAGAGATGGGGTTTCACCATGTTGGCCAGCCTGGTCTCAAACCCCTGACCTCAAGTGATCCACCCGCCTTGCCCCCACAAAGTGTTGGGATTACAGGCATAAGTCACTGTGCCTGGCCCAATCTGTAAATTTCTTAACAGTCTTCGTGGCTCAGGCAGCAATGTTTGAGTGTAAAAGGTATAGGCCAGGCACAGTGGCTCATGCCTGTAATTCCAGCTCTTCAGGAGGCTAAGACAGGCAGATCACTTGAGGTCAGGAGTTTGAGACCGGCCTGGCCAACATGGCGAAACCCCATCTCTACTAAAAATACAAAAATTAGCTGGGTGTGATGGTGCATGCCTGTAGTCCCACCTACTCGGGAGGCCGAGGCAGAGGAATTGCTTGAACCCAGGAGGCGGAGGTTGCAGTGAGCCAATATCGTGCCACTGCACTTCAGCCTGGATGACAGAGTGAGACTCCATCTCAAAAAAAAAAAAAAAAAACTCATTTTGGGAGGCCGAGGTGGGCAGATCACCGAGAGGTCAGGAGTTCGAGACCACCCTGGCCAACATGGCGAAACCCTGTCTCTACTAAAAATACAAAAGTTAGCCAGTGTGGTGGCGGGCACCTGTAATCCCAACTACTTAGGAGGCTGAGGCAGGAGAATCGCATGGGCCTGGGAGGCGGAGGCTGCAGTCAGCCAAGATCACACCATTGCACTCCAGCCTGGGCGACAAAGCAAAACCCTGTCTCAAAAAAAAAAAAAAAAAAAAAAAAAAGATATGTCTGGTGAGGAACGGATGCACCAGGATGTACAGACTGTACATAACCTATAATATGAAAATTAGAGGCACATAAAATGGCTGCTTAATGACAGAGACAATACTCATGGAATTAATTAATTAATATTCAGGTACTCTGAACAAATACATTGAGTCCTTACCGTATATCAGGTTCTATAAGGATGCCATGCATGCATTATTCACTTATTTGGTCCTTTCAAAAACTCACTGAAGTAGGTACAAGAATTTTCAACCCCATTTTACTGACAAGGAAACAGCCACAGTTAAGGAACTTCATCATGTTATCTAGTTAAGTACAGGAGTCGGTAAAGAATCAGACAATCTAAATCAAAGCCTGCACTCACCACACATGCATAACACCGTATTTATAAGCCCCATGTGACATGGCAATGAGAAATGGAGAATCAGGGTGTATGTCCTGATAAGGCAACTGAGCCTCAAATCTGCAGCCTATTTTTCCAGGGAAGAAGAGCCTGTGAGTTAATCATCATAATAAACCTTTTCCAAAAGGAGCTCTATATACTATATAAGAATGCCCTATCTTTCACTTTCAAGAGGTCTCCATGGAAATGAACAAAATCAAATGTGACCTGGAGCCAGTTCTCTGCAATCTGTTTAGTTTTACACATACCCCTAATCTGGGACTTCGGCCACGTCACCATGGCCATTTTTTAGACACAAAATGAAGAAAAGGCACTTAGGAGTAATCACAGAAGTCACTCCTAGAGGAAGCTGAGCTTGCAAGCTGAAGGACAGTATATTTAGCTTAAATATGATGACTGGAAAGTCTAGGATACTATATTTGGGCAAATTGTTGATTTGGGGTTTGGTGAAGTTCTGGTTTTGGCAGCAGCGCCCTTCTCCTGCCCTACCCCCACCTCAGGCCACGTGGGCTCAGCTATAGAGCACAGCTCTCGCACAAGCAAAACCTGCAGACTTGGCCTCCCCGGGGTTCTGGGGAGCAGAGCAATTCCTTCAGGGATTGACAGGGTGAGAAACTACTTGCAATCAGCAAGTAGCCAAACCGGATGCCAGAAGAGAAGGAGCCCGGGAGCACCAGGTGGGAGCAGGCCCAAAAGCCCCCCACGTCCAGTCCCATAAGGAGTACCTCACCACTCTGGCCATCCTGAACTGTAACCGCTGGTTTTCCTATCTGTCTTCCCCATTACACTGAGCAGGGAGTGTATCTTGATAATCTCAGAGCAGCTGCTCAGTAACTGTGGAATGAACTGAAGAGTTCTGGAGATTGGTTGCACAATGTGGATGTGCTTAACACTACTTAACGGCACACTTAAAAATGGTTAAGATGGCAGACTTAATGTTACATGTATTTTACATAATTTTTAAGAAAACACAATAGTGACACTATTACAGCAAACAAAAGGTAATAGCACTTGGATCCTTCTAACACTCACTGTATGAAATCTGGTAGAGTGTAGGTGGAGTAATTTGAGTTTAGGAAGTATGGGAGGGTTAATTAGGTGACCTCCCATACACCCTGTTAATGGTGAATCATGATTTGCTGCAACAAAAAGTCACAGAGCAATGGCAAATACGATCCCCCTATTAGGCTTTTCCATGTGTCCTAAAGAAGGAAGATTCAGGAAAATGTGTCAGTGGCTAGAGATGTGGCCCCAAACCCAACCAAGAAATCACACTCCATTAATTCCAACAAATATTTTTCCTCACACCCTTCTAGCCTCAGACCTTGGAGCTGGCACTCTTATTTATTAACAGACAGAGAGAGAAATGGAAAGCTGTTCAAGAACCTGTGGCTTCCTTATAGGACAAGAAGATGGCATTTCACAAAGTGGGATCTGTGGAATGTTACTATACACTACTTGGAAAGAGATGATCACAGACTTGAGAAATGGTGGATAGTACTTTAGTAAGTTTATATGCTCTGTGAATCTCCAAGAAAGGGGGCATGGTAGAAAGAGTTCTGCACACTTCTCTGGCCCAGAACCCCCAGCTCCCACTGTCATCCCCAGGGGTTTCAACAGCTTGGACTCCACATCAGGAAAGATCAGTGTAACAGACGTGACGGATTACTTGGAATATCCTGAGTTCAGATCCTGGCTCACCAATTTACTAGCTGTATCATCTAGGGCGAGTGACTTGAATTATCTTGGCCTCCATCTCCTTCTCTTTAAAATAGAGTAAAGGACTCAGGCTGTGAAGTCAGACACACGGACCTTGAATTGTGGCTCTGGCATTCATGAGCAACGAGAGTCCTTAGTCTTTCTAAACCTCAGTTCACTCATCTGTAAAAAGGGAGGCACCACAGTATCTGCCACACAGGCTGATTGTGGGGGCTGAATGACAGAATACAGGTAGAGTGCTTTTTACAAGACTGAGCACAAAGCAGGTAGTAAATACAGAAGACACACTTGTTATCTTTGATTCTATAAACTGTGAAGTGCTCTATAAATGCTACCTATTCTTTAAGGCCCAAGTCAAGTCCCATTCTTCATGAAGATTCCCTGATTGCTAGAACCTAAACACTCTCTCACCTCTGGGCTTACCCCATTTTTAAACTATGTTTACAACAAATGTATCTGCACTGAATCATATGCCAATATGTGGTATTATATCCTACATTACTATCTAGTGGTTCAGACATAATTCTTATCTCAAGTTTTTTTTTTGCCCCCAAAACAGAATTGTGGGAAGTTAACTGAATTTAAAAGCAATACACACCTACTGTAAGAAAATTTTTAAAAAGAAACATATAGGCCGGGCGTGGTGGCTCATGCCTGTAATCCTAACACTTTGGGAAGCCGAGGCAGGTGGATCACCTGAGGTCAGGAGTTCAAGACCAGCCTGGCCAATGTGGTGAAACCCCGTCTCTATTAAAAATACAAAAAAATTAGCTGGGTGTGGTGGTGGGCGCCTGTAATCCCAGCTACTTCGGGAGGCTGAGGCAGGAGAATGACTTGAACCTGGGAGGCGAAGGAGGTTGCAGTGAGCCGAGATCATGCCACTGCACTCCAGCCTGAGTGACAAGAGCGAAACTGTCTCAAATAAAAAAAAAAAGAGAGAGAGAGAAACATATAAAGTTGAAAGCTGAAGTCTTCCATAAACTATCTCCTAGAGAGATACCAATGTTGACAGTCTGCTGTGTATGATCTTTCCAGGTGTTGCCTGTGCATATATAAACATAAGGTTTCTTTAATTAAAATAGGCTCATCCTATACATACTAATTTGTAACCTATTTTTTTTTGTCAGATATCAGTCTGTGTCAACACAGAAAGATTGATCTCATCCTCTTTTAAACAGCTATAGAGTATTCCATTGTATGGCTATACCACAATTTACCTAATCTGTTCATTGTAGGTGGATATTTGGGTTATTTCAAATGAAGTCTGCTGTTAGAGCAGGAGCTGTGTCCTGTGTCCCGTGTGTTTTGGCATCTCCATGGAGTTCACACTGTCGTATGAACTCTAACAACATTTGCTCTGAGTCACAGAGGATTACTGGCTCACAGTTTATCAAATATAACTCTCAATAACCAGCACTGCTGGGTCAAGCCAGAATAATGGGCAATATTAATAATACTGGCCCTGAGCTATCACTCTCAGATCAAAATACAAGCTGTTCAATATCGTTTTGATGCTGGCTCCTTGCCTATATTAAAATTAATTAATGACCCAGCAATTCCACCCCCAAGGTATATATCCAAGAGAACTGAACACATGACATCCACACAAAAACTTGCACACGCGTGTTCAGAGCAGCATTATTCATAATCGCCAAGAGACAAACGTCCATCAACTGATGAATGCATAAACAAAATGCACTTCGCAGTACAATAAAATGATTCAGTCATAAAAAGAAATGAAATACTGATACATGCTACAGCATAGATGAACCCTGAAAACATGCTACGTGAAAGAAGCCAGGTATGAAAAACCACATATGGTATGATCCCATGTATATTAAATGCCCATTTGCGAGTCCAGAGACACAAAGTAGAGAGTTGTTGCTGGGGTGGAGATGCAAGTGGATATTAAGGTGGGATGGGGACCAATGGGAAATGAATGCGAACAGTTTTTTGTTCGTCTGTTTGTTTTGTAGAGACGGAGCCTCGCTCTGTCACCCAGGCTGAAGTGCAGTGGCACAATCTCGGCTCACTGCAACTTCCGCCTCCCAGACTCAAATGATTCTCCTGCCTCAGCCTCCCAAGTAGCTGGTATTACAGGTATACGCCGCCATGCCCGGCTAATTTCTTTTATACTTTAGTAGAGACGGAGTTTCTTTTTTTTTTTTTTTTTTGAGACGGAGTCTCGCTCTGTCACCCAGACTGGAGTGCAGTGGCGGGATCTGGGCTCACTGCAAGCTCCGCCTCCCGGGTTCACACCATTCTCCTGTCTCAGCCTCCCGAGTAGCTGGGACTACAGGCGCCCGCCACCACGCCCGGCTAATTTTTTTTTTGTGTGCTTTTAGTAGAGATGGGGTTTCACCATGTTAGCCAGGATGGTCTCATCTCCTGACCTCGTGATCCACCCGCCTCAGCCTCCCAAAGTGCTGGGATTACAGGCATGAGCCACCACGCCTGGTCCTAGAGACGGAGTTTCACTGTTTTGCCCAGGCTGGTCTCGAACTCCCAAGCTCAGGCAATCCACCCGCCTTGGCCTCCCAAAGTGCTAGGATTACAGGCGTGAGCCACCAGGCCAGCCAAACGGGTTTCTTTTGAAGATGATGGAAATGTTTTGAAATTAGATAATGGCGATGTTGTAAAGCATGGTGAATACACTAAAAATCACTGTATCATACACTTTAAAAATCACTGTATCATACACTTTAAAATGGTAAATTT
This sequence comes from Gorilla gorilla gorilla, assembly GCF_029281585.2. NCBI lineage: Eukaryota > Metazoa > Chordata > Mammalia > Primates > Hominidae > Gorilla > Gorilla gorilla. Next base: position 70,341,863 of record NC_073229.2, read on the forward strand.
CATGGTACGTGAATTCTATCGCAATTTAAAAATGCAAAAAAAAAACTTTAAAAAGGGATTATCAACTGGTAATTCCACTTTACCACTCATGTATTGAAAATACATGAGATCCAATAGAATGTCAAGTGCTGTGCTGGTTACTTGAGATACAATGGTAAGCAATGCCTCCTGCCCTCAAAGGACGCACAGCGAGGTTATGGAGTATGACGGGCTGCACATGATAAACTTGGGGGTCGTCAGAACCATGATAAGGGAAGCACAGGGAGAAAGGAGGGCTTTCCAGAAAAAGTGGGCTGCAGCTTGAGGAATGAGGAACAGCTGGCCAACTGAAAATAGGAAGCATGTCCTGAGTAACTTGTATGAGGTGCCAGAGGCAACAGAAACGTCACAGAGGAGCTGAAATATAATCAATAGGAGAGAGCCCCATGATCCAAATGTGCCCAACAGAGTAACTTTAAAACTCCAACATGTATTTTGCCCCCTGTTACATACCAGGCACTTGCTGGATGCTCAGAATTTTTTTAAATTATACTTTAAGTTCTGGGGTACATGTGCAGAACGTGCAGTTTTGTTACATAGGTGTACACATGCCATGGTGGTTTGCTGCACCCATCAACCTGTCACCTACATTAGGTATTTCTCCTAATGCTATCCCTCCCTTAGCCCCCCACCCCACCACAGGCCCTGGTGTGTGATGTTCCCCTCCCTATGTCAACGTGTTCTCATTGTTCAACTCCAACTTATGAGAACATGTGGTGTTCGGTTTTGTGATGCTGAGAATTTAGCAGGGAGCAAGATCAATGAAGGCACTGGTAGAACTTTTAGTATGTAACCATACATTTTCATGGGTATACAGTAAACAGTCTATGGCTAATTGATTCACTGACCTGGACGTGGTATTTTAAAAGGACCAGTACAATTTGTCAATATCTATCAAAAATACAAATGCAGTTAACGCTTTGACCTTATCATCCCACTTCTGGGAAAATATCCAACAAGATATGCCTGTATAGGTACAAAATGACATATGTGCCAAGATATTCACTGCTGCATTGTTTATAAGAGCAAAACACTGGAAATGACCCAAGTGTCCGTCAAAAGGGGACTGGTTAAATGAATTAAGGTGACCCTGCACAATGGAAGACTGTGCAACCTTCCATATAAATAGGAAATTCTCTGTGTACTGACATGGAAAGATCGCCCAGATATTTTGTTAACTGAAAAGGCAAGGGGCAAAAGTATAAATAATACACTTCATTTTGTATAGGAAAAGAAACAGATAAACAGACAGACAGATATAAGGATGTATCTTATTTATAGCTGCTTGTATTTGCTTAAATAAACTCAACAAGACAAATACATAAAAGCCAATAAAAAGTGGTTACTTGGGGCCGGGCGTGGTGGCTCACATCTGTAACCCCAGGACTTTGGGAGGCTGAGGTGGGCGGATCGCGAGGTCAGGAGATCGAGACCATCCTGGCTAACACAGTGAAACCCCGTCTCTACTAAAAATACAAAAAATTAGCCGGGCGTGGTGGTTGGCACCTGTAGTCCCAGCTACTCAGGAGGCTGAAGCAGGAGAATGGCGTGAACCCAGGAGGCAGAGCTTGCACTCCAGCCTGGGGGACAGAGCGAGACTCAGTCTCAAAAAAAAAAAAAAAAAGTGGTTACTTGGGGACAGGGGAGCTAGATGAGAACAGGTGGGGAGGGACAGTTCTCAATGAATTCCTTTTTTATGTTTTTTATTTTTGAGTCATGTGAATGTATCACCTAATGGTACCTAATCAAAAACACTATTTTTTTTTTTGCCACATGAATGTATCTCCTAATGGTACCTATTCCCCAAAAAAAAAAAAATTTAAGCTTTAAAAGGCTAAGATTATAGGCTCTTATCTGCATGCACATGCTAAAGTAGCCAGCATTCCTAATGTGCTCAAAAGCATCTCTTACTGGTTACCCGAGAACCCAAAAGAGACAGCAGGGATAGAAAAGCTTCAAATGACCACCAGCAGCAGAAAGGCAACTCACACACACACCATCCTGTGTGTGCATGGGACCATACCTGACAAACTCATACTGACTACGTGGTAGGTACAGAGGTGCTAGGGATACTGAGAAAATGTGAAACACCTCTTTCCTTGGGTCATGGAGGGATGGCTCACAGCAAGTGCAAGGAGCCATGCCCGGCCCTACTGCCAGTGACCTTGCTAGTACAAATTGGAGTCACTCTCACGCTGAAAAATCTTCAATGGTTCCCTATTACCTAAGCTGAGGACCAAACCCCAATTTTTAAACACCTCCATGGCCAGAACCCTGCCTGCCAGTCCGGTGTCACCTTTCACCACTTCAACCCTTAACCAGCTCCTACCCAGCCCACTCTGGCAATATAGAGACACTTGCCATATTCCCCCTGCGCCCATGCCTTCTCTCTGCCTGGAACTCCCTCTCCCCAGCACATCTGCCTGCCCCATGCCCCTCGAGCCTCAAGGAACAGCCCAAACATCTCCTTTTTAAAATGAACAGTCCCTACCCTTCCCAGAGGGTTTATGCTCTCTTCCCTGACACACACACTGTACCCACCACACACAAGAGCAGCAGTGACACTGTCACTCCCTAGGGACTCTCAACTCAATGGAAGCAGAATCTTCACCTCTTCATCCTTTATCCCTAGCCCCAAGAACAGGGCTTGGCAGAGAGCAAATGCTTGGTCCAAGTCTGGCTGAATGAATAAACAAGAGAAAGACAGAGGTGGGGAGAAAGGAAGAATTAACCCTCTCAGGGCAGAGGGGCTGGAAAGCGCATTCTGAGCAGGTGGTGCTTTTGCCATATCTGAGGTGGGCCTCAAAAAAGAAATAGCAGTTATAGGATGAAATGGAGAATGAGATGACTTGGAGTGCAGCGTGCATGAACAAAAGCAGAGAAGAATGAAGGAGGAGGGAATGTTCAGGGAACACAGGTAGGTTGGTCTGCAATGAGGGTCAGGGCAGGGACGAGGCCTGAGGGAGGTGCAGAGTCCAGGACAAAGGCTGATCAGATTGCGGGGAAGCTTTGAAGCCAAGCTAATTGCCCAGCCTTTAGGCGGACATCTTGGAAGGACTCTAAGTAGGGAGACCCATGTTCAGCTCTGTGTTTGAAGACAATCCGTGACAGCTATGAGGAGAAAGGATCAGAAAAGATGAGAGTGTGGGGTCCAAGTTAGGACCAACCATGGCCATTTAGGTGAGGAATATCAAATGCCCAAGCTAAAACAAAAGATCATTAGGGCAAGAGGAGACCTGGGGGCAATTCAGAAGGTAAAACCACTGGACTTAGTGAACAGACACTGGGGGCAAGCCAGGGGAGGGCAAGTGATGGCTGCGGGCTTCGGTTCCGGTATATACACTTGTTGAATTTCCCTCTCCTAGAGACCATGCAAACTACAGTCATGCATGGGGATGGTGGTATGGGAGCTAATACAATTGTGGTGTCACCAATAGGCCTTGGTAAGAAGACCCCTAGATACTAAACTAATCTGCTAGAAATCAGACAAAGGGAAAATCTCACTGCATCTATTTCTAGGGGGTCTGGCAAAAGTTTAGAGATGAACAGCACACAATGGATCCACCAGTCCTCTTCATGTTATCACACGCACTTCAAAAAATTACTGATACCTTCATCAGGAACTTCCAGGTGCAAACTATAGGTAGACCTCAGTACATAGCGAGTGCTAAGTAACTTTTCTGAATAAATGTTACATACAGGCTGTGCCTACTTCTTCTATCCACTGAACATGCCATGTCCCTCCCAACCTCCACTATCTCTGGAAAAGCCTCCACAAAGGAAGTTCCCACCCACTGTGCCTCCGCTGAGCACTGAAACAAAACCAGTTTCCTTAGGTAAGTCCACGGTATTTGCATGCAAGCATCATTATGGCTTATTTAGCTAACAAAACAAAAGATAGAGAGAAAAGATGTTCTAACTCACTGGGTCCCTACCTTTTAAGAAATCAGAAGTTACATGAGATGCAAACAAATACCTTTTTATTATAATAAGTCCATAGGACACTTCAGTGATAAAGCCATACGAAGGCAATGCAAGAAGGTGAAACGGAATGATATGCACGTTCAGGAGCACCACTGGCATCACTGCACACCTCAGGGTTATAAGAAGGTCTAGAGAAAAGCCCTTTCTCTCTCCCAGCTTTCACTGTCCTTGCCCGCCCCACCACTGCCCTGCTGCTTGCCTGTGTCACATGAAACATATGAGAAAGAGAGCTGAGAATGGCCTTGCAGTTTCTGAAGTCTCTGAATCAACACCAGAGACAGTTCAGCTGCTTTGGGGGCTTGCTTCCTGGTTGGGGGTTGAGACTGAAATTTCCCCAGGTGGAAGTTCTCACCTGGACCAGTGCCCCAGCCTCCTAACCAGACTTCCTGTCTCTAATCTCTAATCTCATCCCCTAAACCACTCTAGTAGTCTCCAGAGCAACCTTATCACACTGCTGTCTTTCCTAACAGTCTTCAAAGGCTCCCATTACCTCCAGGACAGTCTCAACTCCACGGCAGGACCTAAAGGGCCCTGGGTGATCTGGCCCCACCTCCACCCTTGTCCCCGCTGCATCCCACCTCCAGAGCATCCTATGACACCAGTGTGCTGAGTGTCCAATGCTTCACACCAGCTCATCTGTCTACAAAGGACGGACTAGTCTATCGCCCTCCCATATCTCCTTCTTTCTCTGGCCTTATCTAGCATCCATCTATCCCTATTCTGAGCTAGGAGACCCCCCTCCATGTTCCCAAAGCATCCCCTCTAGTACACTACACTTACTGAGTGAGCACCACTGTGTGTGCTAGACCAGAAGACCCATATGGCAGCTCCACTAGGGTGGTCATCGTCAAGTGACTGTACTTGCCTCCTTTTATCTATCTCCCTTATGAGATGGTAAATTCCTTGTGATTAAGCAATGTGTCCTTTTTCTCTGTGTTCCCAGCATCTAGAATGATGGTTCACACAAAAGCGCTGCTTAATCAACATTTGCAGAACAAGGGGCAAGAGGTCAAAACCAGCTCAGTTCAGACTCACGTCCCTTGGGCCATGTGAGCAGCAACCCAACAACAGCCTGGTAGGGCTGAGAAACCAACAACATTGGTCAGGTTACACTTAGCTATGCCACAGCTGCAGGCTAAAGGCGTGGTAAGTGGTCAGTGAAAATCTGGCGAGGCCATAGTTGTCATGCCTGAAGTTATCTGGACCCAGGAAATGCAGGGAAGAGTAGCTGAGAAGTGTCACATTCTCTTCTTTCTGAAGCTCCAAAAATGAGCACAGTAGAGAGAGTTGTATCAACAAATATGTTAGCTGGCTTGAATTTCAATTTCAGCGTTTTGTACAGAGTAGGTGTATGTGCTGAATGATTATAAATAAAATAAAACTCAATGGCCAAATGGTTGAATAGTGTTGAATGTAGATATTTCCCAGGCTGGGCGAAGAATGACAGAAATGTTTCTTTTACATTTCTTGGGTAATAAAATGTACTATGCAGCAGACCAACTTTGCTTTTTACTTCAGCGCTATAAAACTGTAGCTTTCCAGAAATTTCTGCGGATGAATCAGTCTGGATAGCCAAATTCTCCATATTGCCACAGATTTAGTTTTGAAACTTCAACATTGTTCATTATGGATGGCAATCTTAAAGTCTCAAAGCCAAACCCAGATTCCTTTCCAATATACAGATTTTTTCCTTCTCCACCATGGGTTCTGCTAAGCCATATTTCATGCCAACCCCAAATTTGTGCTAGAACCTGGTTTCAACTCAAATAATAAATGAAACCAAGATTAGAAGTGAGCCCACTAACCTAATGGAGCACAATGTTTGCCTAGCTACTACTCCTAAGTCTATAGGTTTGGGGAAAGGTGCCTCTCTCCTTCTCCTCCCAATTTCTGACTGGTAATTTGAGTTTTATACACATTTTCCAGTCCTGTTCTACATGTCCATGTTAAGAAGGCACAACCAGGCCGCCGGACATTTGACACATCCATGAAGCAGGTGAGCCCCAGAGAGGTGAAGGGCCTTGCATGGGCCACAAGGCTATTTAATGGAAGAATCCAGGCCCCTGTCCTCACCCCTTTCACTGCACGCCTCCCTGCTGCAGGCCCTCCATTGGCACCAGCCATAATTCATTCCACAAGAACTCTGAAAGAAGGGCACACGTTCCAGCCATCATAACCAAACCAGAACCCTGCTATTTTTTAAAAAAATCAACTATCACCTGTTCCTTTTTACTTCAACATTCCTCCTCCAATCACAAAATCCATACAAACAAGTTATTCCTTGCCCATTGAGGTCACAAGTTGATCAAGTACAAAGTTGGACTACAAACTAAAAACACAGTCTCAACTCCAAAACCATGGGTCTGAAAAGTTCCAATTCTGCTCTGAGTTCCGAGGAATTCTTCTCAGCCGGAAACCAGGCATTGTGAGGCTGGCCCTGTGATTTCCTGCAGGACTCCAGGAATTGCTGGAGGGAAAGCCTGTTTATCCTGGGATTGCTCCTCCAGGTCAGGAGCTCCCAGACTGCTCTTAACCTTCATGAAAGGAGCTGATAAATAATTATGTAAGTTCTGTCTCTATCCTTTGTCTTGAGGTAGGTACGTCCTTCTCCCTCTCCAATAGCCACAGAAGTCTTCATAACAGTGCTGGGTCCCTCAACAGTCTCTTTTTAAAAGTCTCTATAAAAAGAAAAATTAAATACCCTCTAAGACAGAATATCTACACTTATATAATAAAGATGAAGGAACAAACTGATTAAACTAACAATACTCTGTCCCTGCAAAATTCAGGGGCTTTATTAAGAAGTCCTCTTTCCATTTCAAAGGCAGGGCAACTGAGGCTCAGACAGCTATGTCCTTCACACCAGAGGTACAATCATCAGCTCCACCAACCCAAAAAAGACATTAGACATCATGTTTGGGTTTGATGTTTAAAGTCTTAAGAAACCATATGGAAGAGTTCTCCTAACTCCAGCCAGGGTTTCAATCAATACAGGCCAGCACCTTGATCTTCAGAACTATGAGAAATAAACGCACGGCCAGGCACGGTGGCTCATGCCTGTAATCCCAACACTCTAGGAGGCCAAGGCAGGCAGATCACCTGAGGTCAGGAGTTCGAGACCAGCCTGGCCAAAATAGTGAAACCCCATCTCCACAAAAATACAAAAATTAGTCAGGCATAGTGGCAGGCACCTGTAGTCCCAGCCACTTGGGAGGCTGAAGTGGGAGAATCGCTTGAACCCGGGAAGTGGAGGTTGCAGCAAGCCAAGATTGCACCACTGTACTCCAGCCTGGGCGACAAAGCAAGACTCCATTTAAAAAAAAAAAAAAAAGAAAGAAATGCAGGTTGTTTAAACCACCAAATCTATGGCATTTTTGTCATAGCAGCCCAAACAGACTGCCTTTATGCAATAACGTATGTATAAGGGTACAAACTGTGCCTCACAAGGTATCTAAAAGTGACCACCACTCTTCTGCTTGAATACTAACCACACTACACCCAGGGCATTAGTTCTTAATTTAATAAAACACCCCTTCCATCAACAGCAATGGCTCGAGGTTGAGGCCCAACAGTTGGAGGACACACCTGCCACTCACATCAAGTTAAAGACCTGACTCCTATCCACAAATAATCTATCAGCTTTAAGCTACCATACTAAGACCTCTTTGAGAAGAGGGACCCCACCTATTCATCTCTGCATTCCCAGAGCTCAGCACAGGCCCAGAACAGGCACTCAAGCACTCAATAAAAAGCTGCCAAATAAATGAGCAAAGCACTCAATTTCAAGACTTCTACACAAATATTGGCATTCAAATATTGGAATTCAAATTCACTAGAATTCCAGTGGGCAGAGCTGTAGAAGACCACCAGAGATGAGTCAGAAGACTTGGATTCTAGCCCCCGTTTTGCCAAAAATTCACTCTACTATCCTGGGCAAATCTCCCAGCCAATGAGGGTCTTATTTTGTTTTTCTGTAAACACAGTAGAAGACTTCTTAGGTTTCCCTCTAAGATCTTAAACTTATAAAATACAAAGCAAAGATGTGCCCTTGAGCTACAGCTACAATGTTAACTTCATGATAAGGGCAGTAAAAATATAACAGCCAGAGTCATCTTTTCTTACACAGATGCTAGGTAGCAGCAGGCAGTAACTTTACTAGTAGGTAAAGCTCCTGTGTGTTTGCTTATGTTCACACGTTATATACACACACATTTGGGTCACTCCCTGTAGTCTCTTTCAGGGAGATGCAAATTTCAACAATTGTTCCAGGCAGAAAAGCCTCCAAGTGGAACAAAGACCTACAGACATTACTTCCAGGTAATAAACAGATTCCACTCAGACAAAGAAAAATAAAGCAGCCGGTGGCTACATTCCACAGACACCCCATTTGTGGAAGCATTGGGGCTGAGCTCTAAATGTGAGCCAGACGTTGCTGAGTTCTTATTTTGGCTCCGACTCTAACTTGGAGTGGATGGTCCTTGGCCAAGTCTGTGCTCTAGAAGCCAGGCTCTGGATGAGTATGGCAACCCCCATAAACCATCCCGATTACAGGGTGAGGCGAGTGAAGCATTTCACAGATGTAAAGTGCTGCCAGCCCCTCCAGACAAATGAGGAAAGCCGTCACGAGGCAACGTGGCTTGGTGGAGAGCCACAGAGCAGCCCCTCTCCTAACCTTGGGCTCCTACAAACTCACCAGAGGCCTCAGAGATCTGCCCCAATCCTCCCTGCCCCCTCCCCCCGACACACACACACTCTGCCTCCATTTCCCCTGCTGAAAAGCAAGGACTTTTTGCAAGTCACTTGCAAAGCTCTTTAAACCACACAGTTAACTCACAATGTTAACCAGCTGCGACCAAGTTAGGTGTCGTTCTCCTCTACTATGGGACATCTGAGACAGTAGAGGTATACCAAGGCAAAGTAATAGAATGTATAAAAGATAAAGGTCTGTTTGTGAAATAAGAAGGGCTGTTCAGGAACCATGTTAGTACTTTTACTGTTTCCCCCCACCCCTTTCTTTAACCATTAGGTACCAATGGATACCAGATACACAGAGCTGAATAAAAAGGTTAAGAGATACTATCAGTAAAGTTTCCCACCAAAGCCTGCTAATAGCGCTCTCACTGATTAGAAAGCACTTCTGTCATTTGGGAACTCTAATCCGCTCTTATCAACCCTCTGGCTTTGCCATTTATAAGGGTAGGAATGAGAGGTACATCAGCTATGCCACAGAGTGATTTCTGGGGCCCCTGCCCATGAAGAAGCAGATCAAAAAGGAGCTCATGCCTGCCAGAGTGAAGCTTTCACCATAGCAACACATGTTATTCTACAAACAGTCGGGACCAAGGCACTCTGTTGTGACCGGTCCGGACAGTGCCCCCAAGAAACAAGTGACTGAGGGTTCAGACAACAGAGCAGGCAAGAGAAAAGTGATACCTATTTAACTTGCAGGGCAGTCTCCCTGTGGTTTTTACTTCTCCACAAAGTTAATAGTGGCAGCCCTAAGACCCTCCAGTACCCACGGACTGTGTTCTAATAAGATAAATGTCAAAGAGAAAACAGGTGTTCTCCATGGAGCAGCTGCACCACCAGGCTCCCTGGGGAAAAGAAGTTCTGGGGTAGAGAGATTGGTCTGTTTGGAGATTAGATGGCTAGCAGTGGAGAACTTGGGGGAAAGGTCTCCATCTCAAAACATACCATCTCTAAAATGAAATACAGCCAGGATGCTCAATGAGCCACCGGAGGATGAAACGTGGACTCCCAGACCCACCAATGAAGTCAATACCAATAGTCATCTGTGTACTTGTTGAGACCATTAAGTGCCCATGTGCCAGGTACAGTGCTGGGTATTTTTACACATATTAGCCTTCACTGGGTAGTTAGGGTTAAAATGTCATTAACCAATCAATGTCACTTTTCTGGATATCACATTTGTGCCAAAGAAAGAAACAGGAAAAATCAGTGTGCCCTTACATCCCATAGGATAGGATTACACTTGAGGCTTGACCAGTAGAAAATCTAGCTCCAAATTTCTGCTCTGTTGCTCATATCATGGAGACATCTGTACAGAAATCCAACCACAGAACAAGAGCGCTCAAGAGAGTACGTGACCCTCCTTGGTTTCCTCTGTCTAACTTCTCTAGAACACCATGGATAGAGTAAGTAAAAGGCTAAAAGGGAGACGCATAAAGTTAGGAACTAGAAAAGCTGGCAAAGGAACTTCTTCGAAAGTGCATTAGAAGTTAGTCAAAGAGGCCAGGCGCAGTGGCTCAGGCCTATAATCCTAGCACTTTGGGAGGCCAAGGTGGGCGGATCACCTGAAGTCAGGAGTTCGAGACCAGCCTAGCCAACATGGTGAAATCCCGTCTCTACTAAAAATACAAAAATTAGCAGGGTGTGTGGCATGTGCCTGTAATCTCAGCTACCTGGAAGGCTAAGGCAAGAGAATCGCTGGAACCTGGGAGGCGGAGGCTGCAGTGAGCTGAGATTGCACCACTGCACTCCAGCCTGTGCGACAGAGCGAGACTCCTTCTCAAGTTGATCCGTGTCCACAGATGTATTATGTGTGCCATTTGCACACGTCTTTCTATGAACACAATAGAAGCAGGATTGTTTTATGATGCTGCTAACATTCACAGACAGGACCCGCAGCCACATTTCAGGTTATGATGCCTACAGGTATGTCTGGGAGGATATGAACCAGTGCCATGGAAGCCATGTACTAGCAGGTGGTGACACAATGGGCTCCCATTGTATATGCTGCAAACATTTCACCCTAACAAGTCAATCAGTGTCAGGAGCAGGGAAGAAGGTGGTTCCTGAAGAAAAGGTAAATCTGCCAAATCTGCCTCTAAAACAATTAAAAAGCAAAAACCAGCCATCACCAAGAACTCCTCTGGGTCCCTCAACCTTTAAGTCATCACAGACCAAAAAGAAACCAAACCTACAAATGATAGGCTCAGAATTGTGGAAACATTTCTTTGCAGCTTCAGAGCCTGTAAATGAGCTTAAAAAAAAAAGTTTCAGTCCTGAACTGACATTTTAAAGGTAGTATATAAATTGCTTCCTCTCTCTTCGGTGCACCCCCTTTTTCCTCATTCTCCATTCGCTAATGAAAGACTTTTCCTCTTCCCCTGCCTGTTTCAATTTGAAACGTGGCACAGAACAGGACACTGGAAGGAGAAGGGAAGGTGGAGGGGGAGGAGGCTACTTTCAAATCTGACACACATACCCCCCAACCAGCTGTCCACACCCTGGTTGATGGTCAGGCCAGACTCCACCTAAGACCAAAGAGTTGAGTAGAAAACTCCCCCTGTGCCACCTCTCCCAAAAGCAGACTTAACGGTGGAAAGGAAGGAGGGGGAAAATAAAGTTCCACATTCCTGACATTTTTTAGCCAAGTGCTGTGGCTGCACAGAGCAGCTTCTCTATTCCAAGCAGCCTGTAGGACTGGGAGAAAACCTGGGTTCAGGGGGGAAAAGCTTCCCCCTGCCTTCGAAACAGGATGGCTCAAAACTAAACCAAAATTGGGGTAGCAATAGGGGTGAGTGGTGAGGGGAGAGACAGCCTTTCACATGTGTTTTCAAAAGGAAATTATCCCAAGGGAAAGAATTTAGAGTCATCATCTCCCTAGGGACAGAGAACTAAAGCCCTGGGGTCCCTAACGGGGAAACAGAAGCCCCCTGAATGCAGAAGAGGTGACCAGTGAGTTGGGGAAACAGCAACGCAGGGATGCAATGCAGACACAAGGGCTGTGGCTGCCTGGGGCGTGGGCTGATAGGGGCGAGGGACCCAGCCCATTGGCAGAGGCACGACAGAGGTCCCCAGAAGGAGGAATGGCCAAGAGAGTCGCTCTTTGTGGGAAGAATTATAATTGAGTTTTCCTGGCTCAGCTTCCAAATGAAGGAATCCTAGCCAGGGCCAAGTCAGAACCCCAAAAGCCTATGTCCTCTCACTCCTTTCTCCCATTCCCCTTGCACCTCTTCCTGCCGTCACTTCTAGGAAAAGGGTGGTGAGTCCCCAGTTGCACCTACCATCGCACCATATGCATCCCTACATACCCACACATGCACACCACACACTTCCAGAGAGAAACCCAGAAGATCCTAAGTGATATCCAGCCAGTCCTGTGCTTGGTTATGAGGCGTCTCCCCAGGCTTTACTCTGAGTGTGAAGATGCCCACATTTGTTTCTCTGTGGTACCTACAGTATCCAGGACGCTTCTGCTCTCATTTGATAGAGGCAGCAGTTCCAAACTCCCCCTCTCCACCCCCAGGAATACTTATCTCTGTGGAGAGTTAGTTAGTCGGTGGGTAAAGACAGTGAGGCCCCCACCATGTGCCCAGCACAGAAGAACACAAGACCTTCTTACTGGAGGCTTAGGGCAAAGCCCTCTTTCTCCCAGAGAAGCACAGACTGATGATCTCACAAAGTACCTCCAAAAGAAGGAGACACCTGCCCTGTAGGTCCTGTAGGTTCAAGGTGCTATGGGAAGAAGTGATGGACTTGGCAGGAAAAGGGGGCCTGTAGGCATTTCAACCAGGGGCCTTGCTACACTCCCCAGTACAAGCCTAAGGGGGAGGAAGAGTAGTTTTGTTTGTTGTTTTTCTCGTCTTGGGCCTTTCTCTTTCACCAGATACTGGAAGTAAGAGCTCTTAACACCTTTCAACTTTTAGAGTGGCAGGTTTAATGCACAGGACTTTCCATAAGACTAGAGACCCAGGGAAGGAGGTAGGTACCAAACTCAAATGCTGGCAGCCCTTTCTGAGCAAAGATAAAACAGGGAGGGCCACAAACCCTAACAAATGCTAGAAATATGACAGAGAGAGCCACAGGCTATGCGAGAAACTTCGTGGCTGCAGAGCCTGTGGCTTTGAGGTTTACAGCTGTCACGTGTATGTTTCCAGCCACACCCTCCAAGGCTGGGGACACGCACTTGGAGCCTTCTTAGAATGGAGGACAGCAAACAGACAGCAGAGAATGCGCTGGGCAAAGGAAATTCTGCTATTTTGTTAAGCTATTATTATGATAAATAATCACAGGGCTCCAGGCGCAAGAGACTTTTTCATGTTGGTAGGAGATGTTATGGCTTTTGTTGCTGATATGATCTCAGTTAAACCTTACAACCACCCTGTGAGGAAGACCAGTTTTATGAACGTCTTTAATGATGGGGAAACTGAGGCTGCAGTCAGTTTTCAGTCTGACTAGTCACAGAACAGGGACTGAGACACACGGATATGACTCTGAGTGACACCACACACTTCCAGGGGAGAACCCAGAACAAGGTGGAGCAAGCCCGACCCAATATACCACTAGAGAGAGCTGTGAGAGGGAGAGGAATGAGACAGGGACTGAACTAAAGGAGCACTATCAAAAAGTGGAGTGGAGACCCCAGTCCTAGCACCACCGTTTATTTCCTACAGACCCTAAAGCCCAGCCATGGACACATTCATTCATCCAACCCTGACTTGGCCACCACAAGAATGTTCCCAGCTTGAGGGCAGCTTCGCCAGCCAGTTAGGGCCCTTGTCATTCGTAGAGATACAGGGAACCCGAGACAGAGGGACAGGGAAGGAAATTTAGCCAGGCAAGCCATCCTCCATCTCCAAGGAAGTTTGTAAATGATCACAGCTTCCTAACCCAACCGTGAGAATGCAATAAGCAAGCTGGCGCAGAAGGGAGGACAAGGAGTCTCAGGAACCAGAGGAGACCACGGTGAGAGTGAGGGGAATGTCGCTCACATATCTCACTTCTGAGACAAGATATACCGCAACAAACCCATGCCAAGCTTCCTCCAGTTCTTCCCACTTTTGAATATCACATTTTTCTTGCTCTGCAAGAGTAGGGAATCCTTCCCATCAGTCTTGTGAATTCTGACCCCTTGCTGGCTTTCTACAACTCCCTGCCTGGGAGGCCGACACCAGGACATTGCTGTTGGGGGTGGGATCCCCATCCTCTACCCCCCACTCCTACACTATAAGAGAATCAACTTTCCCCAAAAAGTGGAGGGTATCCCTGTCTCTCTTCTTGTCTCTGTAAAGGGGGTGAAGCTCTGGGTCGCCGCAGATGGATCTAAAGGGACAGTTCACGGAGTGGTAAAGGATATCCAAAAACTGGCCTTCTAGAGCACAGCAAAAAAGTGGGAGCGAGACGAGAGCAGAAGGCCACTGCTGGGATGGGGCCAGGGCCACACGTGAACATCCGAGCACGTTCCAGAGCTGAGATGCAAAACACCCAGAAAATCACATAGGAAGTGGAAAAGGTTCTGGGTCTCTCCCACTGGAAAAGCCCAAAAGAGCTAGTGGCCACCCCTTGGGGCAAGAGGGGGTTGTGCAATGACTGCGGGTCTGGGAGTCTCTGGGCTTGGCTCCTGGACGCCAGAAAGGGAACCCCACGCGTCAAGCCACGGTGGCAGCGCGGCTGTTGGTTCGAGGCCAGGCTGGGGTTTCAGGGCTGCAGACAGAGCTGCAGGATACAATGAGTGCCCAAGGGGGCGGCAGAGCATGGCATGGCTGGCACGGCGCGGAGCTGGGGGTGCTGTCTGGGCTGGCCGGGGTACAGGCCGGAGGGGTACAGTGCACAAAGCCGGGGTGCCGATAACGTACACGGCAGCCAGGAGCCTCCGATCAGAGGAGGGCCCGCTGACCTGCAGGGGTGTGCCGGGCGGCGCACGACAGGGGGCACTGTCCCTCCAGCTCCCTCCTCCCCAGGCTCTCACCTCGAACATAAGCCCGATGAGGACGCAGAGCACCAGGCAGAAGCCGATGTCCGCATGGTTGTGGATGACGAACTCCTGGCTGAAGAGCGGGTAACTTTTCGTCCTCCTGCGGAAAGCCATGGCAGCGGGCGCGCAGCGGCCGGCGGGGCCCGCACCCTGCGCTCACGAACCGCAGCGCAAACTTCTCCAGCACCGGCCCGGTCCGCCCGCCGGCCTGCCGCCCGCTCTCCCACAGCCGCCCGCCCGCCCAGCGCGGAACAACTTCGGGGCCCGCCCCCTTCCTCCGCCCGCCCCCGCCGCCCGTAACCGCCCCCGGCCGCAGCCCCCGCCCAGCCCCCGCCCAGCCCGCGGCCCGCACTCGGCGCGCCTGGCCCCGCCCCCCGCGGGCTTAACCCTCTAGCCGCTGGGCACGCGCGGGCTGCCGGGGCGGAGGCGTACGGGGGTGGCGAGCCGACCTCGGCTCCTCCTCGTCCCGCGCCAGCGCCGCGCCCGGCCGCATTCTCGGGGCCCGAGGCTCAGCCGCTCGCGGCGGAGAAAGCAGGCCGCGGAGGAGGCGGGCGCCCAGGCCTGCCCGGACAGGAAGTGGGCCCAGCTTTCCCACTCCTCGCTCCGTTCCTTCCTCCGCGGGAAGGGCAGGCCCCGGGGGTGGCCGGGCAGCCGGATGCTCCCGGGGTTGCGGGCTGTGGCCCCGGGGGCTGAGGGCGGCGCGGGTGCGGCGGAAGCAGGGAAGCCGCGAACCGGCCTTCTCGCTGGCCACAGCGCTCTGCACGGACGATCAGTGAATGGCGATTACTCAAGTATTTATCGAGAACTTGCAGTGGGCTAGGCACGGTTCAGGTAGATCAACAAACCGAAAGACCCTGCCCTAGGGGAGCTTTCGCTCCAATGCGGGGAAAGGGTGGATGATTGCAGTTTTGCCCAGTAATTTTTGGGACCCTCATGCCACCATTAATTAGCTACACACATCTCACCGAAAGTCTACCTTACATATTAATCAGAAGAAGTGGAAGAATAAACACAGAAGAAGCAAAAAAGGAAAGAACTTTCTCACTGAAAGTTTCTATTTAATATTAAGTCTTAAAAGTACTCCTGGAAGGACAAAAGGTGTTCTTAATAAATTATATTCGCAAATATTGGATTTAATCCTACCAGTAATGAAGCAGTCAGTTACTTTCTAGATGTGCAGAAATATGTAATGAACAAAAAAAAACTAATTCCTATTCCATTTTTTATTAGGTCCACAGTTATTTCACTTCTAAATATGATTTTTTAAAAGTGGCACGCGGTGGAATGTAATTGAGACAGGATGGAGTTCCTAGAGAAATTTTACTTCCTCAATCTGCACTCCACCTTATTAACATACAGTCTTGGGTCTGTAATTCCCTTATTTGACTCTCAAGGAAATGAAAAAGTAATGCCTAGATTGGACTAAACCTCATTTAACTCCAAGACTGACCTTTCTCAAAGTTGAACCTTCGTCTTGTGAGGAACAGAAAGATCAAGATCTCTGAAGCACCTCGACTTTCCACCTGTGAAGATGTGTTCAAATTTGCAACGTGCGGCCACACCTATGAGGTTGGACTTTATACAATTGGTTTCTTTATAGGTTTAGATGGTTGAATTTAAGTTACCCCCACTGCTATTATTATTATTATTATTATTATTATTATTATTATTATTATTATTATTTTGAGACAGAGTCTTAACTCTGTCCCCCAGGCAGGAGTGCAGTGGCGAGATCTTGACTCACTGCAACCTCTGCCTCCTGGCTTCAAGCAATTCTCAAGCTTCAGCCTGTAGCTGGAACTACAGGTGTGTGCCACCACACCCGGCTAATTTTCGTATTTTTTAGTAGAGGTGGGGGTTTCACCGTGTTGACCAGGCTGGTCTCAAACTCCTGACCGCAAGTCATCTGCCATTTTTTGAGACGGATTCTCTGTTGCCCAAGCTGGAGTGCAGTGACGCCATCTCGGCTCACTGGAACCTCCTCCTTCCAGGTTCAAGCAATTCTCCTGCCTCAGCCTCCTGAGTAGCTGAGATTACAGGTGCCCTCCATCACCCCCTGCTAATTTTTGTATTTTTAGTAGAGACGGGGTTTCACCATGTTGGCCAGGCTAGTGTCGAACTCCTGACCTTCAGTGATCTGCCCGTCTTGGCCTCCCAAAGTGCTGAGATTACAGGCCACTGCACCCAGCCTTTTGCTACACATTTATACTAAACTATATTATGGGGCAGCACAGTAGGTTTGTTTACACCAGCATCACCAGAAACACGTGGTTAATGCATTGTGCTACAATGTTACAGTGGCTATGACATCACTAGGTGATAGGAAATTTTCAGCTCCATTACGATCTTATGAAACAACTGTTTTATATGTTGTTTGACCTGAATATCATTACGTGGCATATGGGTATATGTCCTCCAGTTTTTCAACATTCCTTCCTTCAAAAAGAGGCAATTCGTTCCCCTCCCCTTGAGTGTGGGCTGGACTTAGTGGCTTACTCCTAATAAATAGAATGTAGCATAAGTGATGGTATGTGACTTCCAAGACTAGGCCAGAAGAGGCATTTGAGGGTTTCTGCTTTCTTTCTCTCAGGTCACTCCCTCTGGAGGAAACCAGCTGCCACTTTGTGAGGATACTCATAGTCCTGTGGAGGCATATCCTCCATATGGCTGAGACCTTCTGCCAACAACCATCACTGACTTGCCAGACATGAGTGTGCCACCTTGGAAGCAGATTTTCCAGCCCCAGTCAAGCCTTCAGATGACATCAGCCCCTGCTAATCTCTTGACTACAACCTCATGAGAGACCCTGAGCCAGAGCCAGGTAAGCCACTCCTGAATTCCTGACCCACTGCACCTGGGAGAGAATAAATATTTGCTGTTTTAAACCACTAAATTTTATTATAATTTGTTATACAGCAAGAGATAGCTAATACACAGTGCTAAAGCTTACAATCTTTTAGAATTGACTGAGACATCATTACAATTCAGTGTGATGATGGTGACTCTAAGAACAACCTGAAATATGCACACTCTGAGTACAAGGAAAAGGTAACCTAATTCTGTCTGGGGTGTAGGGAGGAGGTCATTTGGGCTAGGCCTTTACCTGACAAATGGTACTGACAGAGAATGCAGAAAAGGAGTGGTAGATGAATTTGGAGAGTTAAAATAGAACTGGATTGTGGCAGGTTTTGTATGCTGTGATAAAGAATTGTGACTTTATTCTGCAAACAATGGGAAGGAATGGAAAGTTGGTGTTTTTTGTTTATTTGTTTTTGAGATGGAGTTTCCCTCTTGTTGTCCAGGCTGGAGTGCAATGGCACCATCTCAGCTCACCGCAACCTCCGCCTCCCGGGTTCAAGAGATTCTCCTGCCTCAGTCTCCCAAGTAGCTGGGATTACAGGCATGTGCCACCATGCCCAGCTAATTTTGTATTTTTAGTAGAGACGGGGTTTCTCCGTGTTGGTCAGGCTTGTCTTGAACTCCCGACTTCAGGTGATCCACCCACCTCAGCCTCCCAAAGTGCTGGGATTACAGGCGTGAGCCACTGTGCCTGGCAAGAAATGGAAAGCTTTTAAGCATGACCAGATCTGTCTTTAGAGGAGAACTATCAGGAGTATGGAAGACCATCCTGATTTAAACAGGAAGACCACTTTGGAAACTATTATAACAGTCCAATAAAGAAATGGACACTTCTCTCTTCTTTTTGAGACAGGGTCTCTGTCACCCAGGCTGGAATGCAATGGTGCAATCACAGCTCACTGCAGCCCCAACCTCCTGGGCTTAAGTGATCTTCCTGCCTCAGCTTCCGAGTAGCTGCGACTACAAGCGCACACCACGATGCCTGGCTAATTTATTTTTATTTTTTGTAGAGACAGGGTCTCCCTCTGTTGCCCAGACTGGTCTTGAACTCCTAGGCTCAAGTGATCCTCCTGCCTCTACCTCCCAAAGTACTAGGATTATAGGCGTGATCCACCGCGTCTGGCTAGCACTCCTCAAAGAACAGTAGCAGTAAGAGTAAAAGGGAGTTGAATGAGTCAGAACTTGCATCTGGGATAACATAAATGATGGTGGGACCATTAAAAAATTTATTTGGAATAACAGATAAAGAGCATGTTTAAGGGAGGAGAAGAAGATGGCCTCTGCTTTGAACAAGCTGAGGTTGAGGAGCCATGGAACACTTTGACAGCTCAGTTGGAAACTGTTGGATTGGACTTGGGGAGGGAAAATCACAACTAAAGTATTTTCAGTTCATCTTCAGTAGGACTGTTGAGGTCATCAGGTTACATAAGTGTTCTGAGAGAATGAGAAAAAGTCTGAGGTCAGCAGAATCCTAGTGAACCCCGACACTCGGAATGGGGGAAGATGAGGAAAAGGAAAGGGTGGCGTAGAGGAAGCCACGACATAAGAATTTCGTTAAGGACAGGTTGAATCAGGCAGAACAAGAATGAGATGAAACTCCCAGATTCAGCCATCGTGGCTTTTAGAGACCACTTAATTGAACATTAGAGTGGGCTTAACAGTAGGTAGAAGTTGAGAAAAGGAGGTGGGTAAAAACATCTGTTTGTAAAAAAATGTTTTGTGAGAAAAAGAGAAATGGATGGTGTTTTGAGGGCTATGGAAGATCTAAGGAAGGACCTTTAAATTATATTTAATTTTTGAGATTGGAACATATTTGGAGACAGAGCGGAAAAACCCAGGAGAGAGGGAAATACTGAAAATACTTGAGATACGGGAGATCAGTGATGAAACTGAGGAGGAGGCTGGAGGGTGGCTCCAGCAATAGGAACAAAAGGGAAAACTCCTGAGATGGATCAGGGACCTAAAAATGGGTGAATACAGTTCCATCTGGATGTGGAGGAAATAACAACGCCTTACGTTTATATTGCACTTTCCAGTCACCCTGTGAGGGAGGCAAGACAGTTATTACCAGCCCTTTCTTGTAGCTGTTCTGAGACATGAATGACCAAGGGCCACGTAATGAGTGGGTAGCTGAAGCTGGACTCAGACCAGCCAGTCAGGCTCTCAGCACAGGGTTCCCTTTGCTGGACCATACTTCAGCCCGCTCAGGCTTCCTAAAGCACAGCACTGTCAGGCAGGCACCACCTGTGTCCCTCTCTACCTGCCTAGTCATGGCTGCCAACAATTCGGCTGTATCAACTTTTTTTTTTTTTTTTTTTTTTTTTTTTGAGGCGGAGCCTTGCTCTATCACCCAGACTAGAATGCAGTGGCACAATCTTGGCTCACTGCAACCTCTGCCTCCTGGGTTCAAGTCTCCCAAAAGTACCTGGGATTACAGGCATGTGCCACCATGCCTGGCTAATTTTTATACTTTTAGTAGAGATAGGGTTTTGCCAGGTTGGCCAGGCTGGTCTTGAACTCTTGGCATCAAGAGATTTGCCCACCTTGGCCTCCCAGAGCGCTGGGATTACAGACATGGGCCACTGCAATTGGCCTCAACTCTTAACTAAATTAGATTACTCCCTCTTTACAAAACAGAACTTATGGTTTCCAATCTCTATGTCTGTGTGTTTTTGTTCACCTCTCAATGTTAACCATCTTTCAAGATAAAGAGTGTGCACCTCTTCTATCACTAAGCTTCATGGCATTAGTCTGGGGGCATCGACACAGCAATTTGTGTGTAGCTCTCAGCTAGCACCAGGTCCTCCTGCAATCGGTGTGTTTGTCTATGAATTTTACCCCTCATTACATGGTGCAATCCTTCAAGGCATGAATTCTGCCACGGAATACTGTCATAGTCTAACAGCATAAAGCACAAGAGTCCCACATCTTATGTTCTCAGCAGATATTGGTTGAATGCATGATTGAATGAGAGACGCTGTTGCTGTAGGCTGTGTAAGAATGACCACTATCCCCAGCCTTATCTACATGGAGCACAGCATGCTTTTGTGTTGATGAATTCTTTCCAGTAGCTGTCCTTTCCCCAAAGTGGAAAATTCATTTTTTCACATAACAAGAAGCCCAGAGTTAGTTTATTCCTAGGGATAAGTAATGCACCCAAGACCAGGGTCTCACTATCCTCCCACTTTGAAACTTGTTTGCTTTTGTTGCAGGCTTACCCCTCATGGTTACAAAGTGGCTGCAACAGCTCCAAGTGTTCTATCCTTTAACACAGAATAACTCAAACAACAAGACCCAATATTCAGACAAGAAGGAAAGGGACTTTTGGAGAGTGAAGAAAACTTTCCTAGAAACCTCAGACTTCTCCCCATGCCTTATTGGCCAGATTGTATCCCATGCCCATTTCTAAACCAATCATTGGCAAAGTGAGTGGAATTGACTTGATTAGATTAACTTTACCAAGAATGCATCCTCAGAGAGGCTGAGAAAAAGTCCAGCCTCCTTTGAAGAGCCTGGCTACCTTTCACCTGAACAAAACAAGAATTCTGATGAAAAGAAAAATGGAGAATGTATGTGGAGCAGGCATCCGGAGTGTCTATGCCAGGATTTTTTTTTTTCAGTGCGTTTCACCGGTTATATTTTTGTCTCTTTACCTTACAAGATATGTGGCACGTTTGCCTAAAACAAGCCTTGCTTTCTGATTTCTGTGCACTAGGCACTTAAACCTTGCAAATGTCGCTTACCTAACAGTCACTGTCAAGGAGTACCTGGCTAAAGAATCTCCAGCTAGACAAAGTAGAAGTGTCTGTGCTCTGGCAGTTGAATATATTGTATCAGGCTCAACAGCACCTTTCACCAAAGGATGAGACTTCACAACCATTAGATCTTCTTTTATTTTGTTTTTATTAAAAAAAAAAAATTTTAACACACCATTGCTAACTTGAAGCCATTAGATCTTCTTACCCCCAATACCACAAAAGTTTAGTGGAATCAGGGGTATATCAAGGCAGGTGGAGTAGGGGAGCTGGGAGTAATCAGCCCCCAGGGCAGGCAATGAGGGATTGTGAATCTGTGAAGAATTTTAAAGCAATGATACAGCTCTAAATGCGATGTACTATCCTGGACTTAGCCCTGGAAAAGAAAAAAGATATTAGTGGAAAAACTGGTAAAATTCAAATAATGTCTGTAGTTTGGTTAATAGTATTATACCAATGTTAATTTCTGTGTTTTGATAAATGTACCATGGTTATGTAAGCTGGATGAAAGATATGTGGGACATCTCTCTACTATTTCTGCAACTCTCCTGTAAACCTAAAAATATTTCAAAATAAAAGATTTAATGCTAAAATTGACTGAAAATTGATCTGCTTTTTTATTATCACCATGCACTGCACATGCTAAACAATGTTAGGAATAAAATACTTCCTCCCCTCCTCCAAATCTTTTGGTCTAAGTTCTAAACAATTGCTGTAGATGCTGTTGAATCTTAATAATATATATGTAAATTTCAACTTAGCATATTTTTATTATTTGTTAATGAACTTTGCAGGCTGGGTGCAGTGACTCATGCCTGCAATCCCAGCACACTGGGAGGCCAAGGACAGAGGATTGCTTGAGCTCAAGATTTCAAGACGAGCCTGGGCAACATAGCAAGACCTCATCTCTACTAAAAAAAAAAAAAAAAAAAAAAATTAGCCGGGCATGGTGGCTTGCACCTGTAGTTCCAGCTACTGGAGGCGCTGAGTCAGGAGGATAGCTTGACCCAGGTGGTTGAGGCTACAGTGAGCCATCACTGCACCTCTGCACTCCAGTCCGGGTGACAAAGTGAGACCCTGTCTCAAAAAACTAAAAAAAATTTAAACATTGCATTCTACATGCAAGTTAATCCTAGAAACTCATCTACCCAAACAGCCCCTGATGTGTGCAGCCTCAGGTGCACGTATTTGTTCATACCCTATTGGAATCATCTGAGTTTGTTTGGGGCACAGTTCACATCTCCAATCTGGTACTACAGATTCTTGTGTTTAAACTAAAAATTTGAAAAGCGATAGCATGGTGATTGTAAAAACAAAGAAACAGGACTGGTTACTTTAATTCTGTCATTCTACATGACCACTTGAACCTTTTGTGTTTAAAACTTAAGTTAGTGAAATAGAGGACACAATGCCAGTACTATCATTTGTTTCATGGAATGATTTGTGTGTGTGTGTGTGTGTGTGTGTGTGTCATTCTTTTCACTTTCATTGAGAGGAGCAGGGGGTTAAAAATGATCTGCTCCAGGGCTGGGCATGTTGGCTTGTGCCCGTAATCCCAGCACTTTGGAAGGCCAAGGCAGGAGGGTCACTTGAGCCCAGGAGTTTGAGAACCACCTGGGCAACATAGGGAGACCCTACAAAAAAAAATTAAGAAAAAAAGATCTCCTCCTGGTATCAGATATGCTAAATATAAGAGTGAGTGGAATTAAGATTCGAGGTATTAGAAACTACCTTAGGGCTGGGCGCGGTGGCTCATACCTGTAATCCCAGCATTTTGGGAGGCTGAGGCAGGTGGATCACCTGAGGTTAGAGACCAGCCTGGCCAACATATAGTGAAACCCTGTCTCTACTAAAAATACAAAAAGTAGCTGAGTGTGGTGGTGCACACCTGTATTCCCAGCTACTTGGGAAGGTGAGGCAGGAGAATTGCTTGAACCCGGGAGATGGAGGTTTGCAGGGAGCTGAGATGGTTCCACTGAGCTCCAGCCTGAGCAACAGGGCAAGACTCTCTCAAAAAAAAAAACCAAAAAACAAAAAACAAAAAAAACTACCTTAAACATTATATAGATCCACTTTCTCACTTTAGAAGCAAAGAAAGGAAGGCTCAGAACTTGCTGCCATTAGTAAGGATTTCATGAGTGGGGTTGAAAACAGGCCCCCTCCCTCCTGGTCTGTTGTTGCCAGCACTGCCTCTGAACCCTACGCCTGTTCTCCTTTAGCAGACAGGTGATAACTCAGAAAAACCAAGTCCCTTGTCCAATGGCCACTAGTGACTCAGTGGCAGAGTAGGCATGGGAACCGGCACTCCTGACAGCTCCAGGGCTCTGACCACTGTGCCCGGTTTCCCCTTTCCAGCTCTCCTTCAGCTAGAGACAGATAAATTCCAGGCAACTAGTGAATGTGCCACCTGACTTTCAGATGGGAAGAGGGGAGCATTATTAAAAACAGACTTAAAAAAAAAGACACAACTTGACACTAGACAGGAGTAAACTTCAGCCAGAATTCCCATCACCAGAAAAATACTGGGATATGACATTTGGGAAGCAAGGGAACAATTTCAGGCACTGTTTTCCTCTAATTTGGGAGACATCTTTGTTGTTGTTGTTGTTGTTGTTGTTGTTTGTCTCACTGTGTCACCCAGGCTGGAGTGCAGTGGCACAATCTCGGCTCACTGAAACCTCCACCTCCCAGGTTCAGGTGATTCTCCTGTCCCAGCTTCCTGAGTAGCTGGGATCACAGGTGTGTGCCACCACGCCTGGCTAATTTTTGTATTTTTAGTAGAGCTGGGGTTTCACCATGTTGGCCAGGCTGATCTCGAACTCCTGACCTCAGGTGATCTGCCGCCTTCAGTTTCCCAAAGTGCTGGGATTACAGGTGTGAGCCACCATGCCCGGCCTAATTTGGGAGGCATGTTTGGATGAAAAGTATATTAGAAACTTAAGCTGCTCACAAATATGTTTATTCCTTAGTTTTTCTTTTTTCTTTTTTTTGAGATGGGGTCTCACTCACTCTGTTGTGCAGGCTGGAGTGCTGTGACACAATCGCGACTCACTGCAGCCTTGGTCTCCCAGGCTCAAGTGATCCTCCCACTTCAGCCTTCCCAGTAGCTGGAGCCACAGGCGCGTGCCACCGTGCCCAGCTAATTTTAAAAATTTTTTTGTAGAGACAAGGTTTCACTATGTTGCTCAGGCTGGTCTCAAACTCCTGGGCTCAAGCGATCCTCCCACCTCAGCCTCCCAAAGTGCTGGAATTAACAGGTGTGAGCCACTGTGCTGGCCCTTAGTTGTTCTACATACACAGAGAAAGCAATAATTATCAGAGGGACACTGTTATGTTGTAGTATGCCATCACACTGAGGAAAAGTTCAATAGAAAGAACTCTGTGGAAAGAAGATTTTCATGAGCCAAAACACAACTCATGAATCCCTGTTACTCAACTGCCATGCCTGCCTTCTCTGAGCAGTTGTCTCCTAGGCTGCAGAGAAACTCAGAAACTATCTTGTTTAAATTTAGGTATCTCTCTATGAACCTTGTTATACCAGCCCTTGCAATTTATCCCATCTCTGCTTCTCAGATCACAGCCCAGTGTTCAGGAACCATTTGTTTGTTAATTATCAGGCACAGACAGTGCATGCAACTACCAGTGTTCTGTCTTTACACAACTCTCTACCACAGTAATTGGTTATGTATGCCCTGCTCCCTGCTGGACCAATAAATGAACTCTTACCACGTGCTTGGAAGGATGATGGATGAGTGAGCAGAAGATGGATGGATAGGTAAATGGATGAGTGATGGATGTGTGGGTGGATGGATGCATGCATGGATGAGTGGATCGATGGGTGGTAGGTAGATGGATGAATGGGTGAATGGATGGTTGCTTGTGTAGAAAGGTGGCTGGGTGGATGGATTAATGGACCAAAGTGTGGAAATCTGTATCATTCCATTTTTATGTTGATACCTGAGGTAATTCCACAGTGAAGATGCCCCAAGTGGATTCTGCTTCCACGTAAAAGATATGTTCAGGACGAAAGTTATGTTTAGATTTGGTAGAAGTTTGCCTTGGGGTAGACTTTAAGACCCTGAAAGGCAGGGATCATAGCTTTCCATCTATGAGAGAGTAACCATCATTGCCTGCCACATAGTAGGTACTGAGTAAATATTTGTTGACAAACATGTATGAATGAATTATTTGGGAAACACAAGGATGGCTCTCCTTGACTCTGAAGTTCAACCCCACATTCTGATTCTTCATGCTTATACAGTTTTAAAATTGTATTTCTTTATAAATCGGTTAGGCATCCAGAAGTGTCCTGTTATGATGCAAAACATTCTTAGATGTTAAAAATATTAAACCCTTTGCATCTGTTGTCCCTTTGTCAGGAATTAGCTGGTCACATTGCTGTCTCCTTGATTCTTTGCTGATGATGTTGGGCATGGGGCAGGTCTGGTGGTTTCTCTGACTGGGCTGAAGGACTTTTGCTGACAGATAGGAGAGGGTCCTTTACAGTAGGAATCACCAAGCCTGCAAGGAAGGACCCAAAGACTCCCCTCTCTCATGATCTCAGCAGCCAACCCCTGCCCATAGTGCCTTCTTGGCAGCCGTGCTCCTGATTTGAAGGGAATTCCTCACTTTGTCCCATGGGTTTCTGCAAGCTGAGCAGGACACCTAGGTGAGGACAGAAGTAAAAAGACAAGAGGAAAGGTGAGAGTGAGAAAGAAAACATGAGAAGGGAGACACACAACAGTAAGAAGAGAAGAGAGGAAAGAGAGGGATATGAGCAGGGGGTAGGAGAGACAAAAAATAGATTGTATTTGCAGCACAATGCCTCTAGTAATAATATTACCATTATCTTGCCTGAACAGATGTGCAAGGACTCCCGTCTACTCATTATCCAACATGACAATGGAACACGTTTTCTATCAGCCTCATCGGAAATCTTGGCAGATGCTGTCAGAAAGTGTGTGCTGTTCCTGAGATGTGATTTTTCAACAGTGTAGACTGTACTATTTGACTAGGGGTGGGAAAAAGAGGAGAGGGAGTTGATTGTGCTTTCTTTTGGTTTTGTTTTTAATTTTGAAATTCTTCTCTCCAAGGGGGCCTTGCCTTGGACTATGTCCAGCTTTGCTGAATAGCCATGTCTGCATGACCAGTGGTCTGGGGCTGGCCAGCAATCCCAGGGCCACACCAAAGCCCAGTGCCAAGGGCCCATTTCTTTGAAATAGTTCCCTCACGGCTCTCACTTCCCCTTACTCGAACATTATTCGTACCTACCATGCCCCGCTATTCCACTTCTGCCCTGACCTCAGTGTCTTGCATTGAGACATTTGAAGAGTGTGGTTCAAGGAAAGAGCATGTTTGTTCCCAGCTGAACAAGGCTCAGGGAGACTAGCAGTGCCAGAGACAGGAGTGGGCACCATTTCTCTGTGAATTAAGCCATGCAGTGTGCAAGTTCCCCATGGCAAACACCACCTTTCCCTGGGAAGACAGCCAAGGCCTGGAGCCCCATGTAGGAAATCTCCTGTGAGAGGCCCTTCCTGAGCCCCACAGAAAATGATTCTTTTCATAGGCACTGAGTCCCCTTTTTTTCTAGCCATAAATGCCCACATCACATTCCCCCTTCCTGGCCTTCTACACTCTGCTCCCGTGCCAAGTGCCCTCACCCAGGCCCCCTCATAGCTCATGCACCCCTTTCCCTTCCTTTCCACACTCAACTGGCCTCACCAAGCCCTCAGAAAGCCTATTCCTTTCCCCTGCTGGGCTGTTGACTCTCCCTCCATCCTGCACTCTATGCCTGTCACATGCAACTGCTCCATGCCGTGACCTAACATCTCCAGAGGCTCCTCTCGGGTTGAACAGACATGATTTGTTGACTTTGCCAGATTAGCAAAGGGAGCAAATTCCATAGATGCCTCTGCCCCTAAGTCTCAAAGTGCAGACCTTCATCTTGATAGCAGGAGCGAGGTGATGGAGGCAGCCTGGGATTGCATAAAACAGTAACAGCAATATGATGACTCTGTTGGGACAATTACTCCCTGGCAGGTCTAAGGGCTAAGCCTTAATCTTTCCAACAAGGCTCTGCAGTAGGTATTATTACTAGCCTCATTTTGTAGTCGAGAGAATGGAAGGCCGGGTGCTGTGGCTCATGCCTGTAATCCCAGCTCTTTGGGAGATGGGCAGATCACTTGAAGTCAGGAGTTCAAGACCAGCCTGGCCAACATGGTGAAATCCCGTCATTATTAAAAACACAAAAATTAGCCGGGTGTAATGTAAACCCAGCTACTCCAAAGGTTGAGGCACAAGAATTGCTTGAACCTGGGAGGCAGACATTGCAGTGAGCCAAGATTGCACCACTGCACTCCAGCCTGGGCAACAGAGCAAGACTCTGTCTCAAAAAACAAAACAAAACAAAAGGCCCGGCAAGGTGGCTCATGCCTGTAATTCTAGCACTTTGGGAGGCCAAGGTGGTTGGATCACCTGAGGTCAGTAGTTCAAGACCAGCCTGGCCAACATGGTGAAACCCCATCTCTACCAGAAATACAAAAATCAGCCAGGCATGGTTGTGGGTGCCTGTAATCTCAGCTACTCGGGAGGCTGAGGCAGGAGAATCACTTGACCAACACTCTCGCCTTAACCTGGGAGGCAGAGGTTGCAGTGAGCTGAGATTGTGCCACTGCACTCCAGCCTAGGCAACAAGAATGAGACTCTGTCTCAAAAAAAAAATAAATAAATAAAAGGAAAAAGAAAGATGTTAAGTGACTTTTTCAAGGCCCTGGGTTTGCAAAAGACAGACCCCTAGCATGCCTGGGGAGGGGCTTTGTGCACTCATCCGGCTGCCTTTCCTGGCATGCCCTGGGGATGGCAGGAAACCTGGATCCCTGCCCGGCTCTGCTGTTTCTAGGTAGGTTACCTCAGGTCAGACACATTCATCTCCCAAGTTTCTGATTTCTAATCAGAAAAACTGTGGGATTTGAGGTGATTTCTTAGGGCCTTTTCCATATGGTGATGCTGTCATTTTTTTTCCTAATGATAAAAGTATTCAGAAAGCTCTTCAAATTTTCTGGATTCAGGGCCAGTCCTAGGCAAAGGGAAGAAATAGGAGGCAACATTGATCTTTGGTGACACCTAAAGGCTCTGTGCAACCTTTTCCTCTGTCCAGAATAAGCCTTTGGTGTAATCCCTGCTGCCTCTGGGGACCCCAGGGCAAAGTCTTGGGGAGGGCGCAAAGAGGGCTTGTCCATCACTTGAGGACGCAGAGGACGCATGTGCCCTGCACATCAGGATGAGTAAACCTGAGCTCCTTACTAAAATAAAGCTGTCTTTTGAGTGTGTCCTCACTTGTAACCGGGGTAAATGCACTGACCAGTGCTAGTCAAAGATGACCTCAACAACTGCTCCATTCCAACTGTCTTGGGCAAGAGGGGAGTGACTGTTTATGCTTTGATATGAGATGGAGTCATAAATACTGTTTCAGATGCCAGGGGAACATATGATCAGAGACACCAGCATCATACTGTCATGCCAGGAAACCTTCAGTGACTGCCTGCTAGAGGAAGTTCACATCCCTTAGCTTGGCTTCAAGGAGCTCCAGGAGCAACACTCTCGCCTTCCCACCTTGGCCTCTGCCTTCCCTAGCTAGACACCCATGAGTATACATTCCCCCAATTCCCCGACCAATTTTTTTGACTGAGCCAGCAGCACATCAAGGGTTAACCCTTACCATTGGTGAAAATTTTGTATCATCATATTTGGTTGATTCTAAGATGCACGCTTTTTCTCATGTTAACCTCTTACTCATTTAACATTGATGTTACAATCAATGACATGTCATTGTTTTGTGGCACTTTTTCTTTCTTAGTGGTTTGTAAAATAATGGTGCATCGTGA
Source organism: Gorilla gorilla gorilla (assembly GCF_029281585.2). NCBI lineage: Eukaryota > Metazoa > Chordata > Mammalia > Primates > Hominidae > Gorilla > Gorilla gorilla. The sequence goes on from NC_073229.2 coordinate 70,371,103, forward strand.
CTGAAGGCCTCTTGGATTTGCTGAAATACTGGAAGTAGCATTCTCCAGATTTGAGCTCTAGCAGCTCTGCCAGAAGCCGGGAACCTGTGTGCCCATACTCTGAGTTTGTTTTCCCAGTTAGGACTGGGTCCTAGTGTAATGGGGTGATATCTGGGAACCTATATAGCTCCCTAGATGTAACCAAGGGTGATATTCAAAGTGTTTAATGACCATACCAGGCCAGGTGCAGTGGCTCATACCTGTAATCCCAACACTTTGAGAGGCCGAGACGGGTAGAACATTGAGGTCATGAGACGAGCCTGGCCATTGTCGTGAAACCCTGTCTCTACTGAAAATACAAAAATTAGCCAGGCATTGTGGCAGGTGCCTGTATTCCCAGCTACTCAGGAGGCTGAAGCAGGAGACTCGCTTGAACCTGGGAGGCAGAGGTTGCTGTGAGCTGAAATTGTGCCACTGTACTCCAGCCTGGGTGATAGAGCAAGGCTCTGTCTCAAAAAAAAAAAAAAAAAAAAAAAAAGAATTACCATACCAATTAGAAGAGAAGATGACTGAAAACAACTGGCTTGTGTATCCTGGAGCTTACCTGCTGAACCCCAGGCCTACTACCGTGCTCCTTACCTGTTTGTTCTCCACGCAGCTCATTCCTTATTTTATGGATACTTGACAGCACACTCAGGGAACATGGCCTGTTGCCCATTCCCAGGAGACATTCCCTAATCAGGCTGAGCCAAGCATGGTTACCCCAGGCTACTTTAGGGGAGGGTATGTGTACTAGTTTTCTGTTGCTGTTGTAACAAATTACTACGACTTTAGCTCAAAACCACACACATTTATTTTCTTACAGTGATATAGGCCAGAAGTCTGGTTCATGTCTCACTGGGCTAAAATCAAGGTGTCCACAGGGCTGTGTTCCTTTCTGGAGGCTTGAGGGTAGAATCTGTTTCCTTGCTGTATCAGGTGTTGGCTGATTTTAGTTCCTTGCAGCTGCAGGACTGGGGTCCCTGTTTCCTTGCTATCTGTTATCTGGGGGTCTCTATTAGCTTCTAGCAGCCTCTCTTTGTTTTTTTGTTTTTTGTTTTTTTTGTTTTTGTTTTTTTTAATGATTAAGTATAGAGTTTTTTTTAGGCTAAAGCTTGAGGATAGCCACCCGAGGGCATACATTCAAGTTGCCCTGAGTGCACATTCCTATTAGCAGTAGTTACAGGTGGCACTTGTTTGTTTTTATTGCTACATTATATTTATACATATTTAAGGGATCTCTCTCCTGTTCTTATACATCACCTCCTACATCTCATCCCCAAATACTTCCCACGCTGCCATCTCCCTTACTCCCCTGGGCTATTGTGATTAGATGGGGCGCACTGGTAATCCAGCATAGCCTCCCCATCTCAAGATTCATGCCCTTAATCATATCTGCAAAGTCCCTTTTGCCATGTAAGGTAACATAGTCACAGGTTCCAGGGGACTAGAATTTGAACATCTTTGACAGCATTATTCTGCCTATTACAGTATGTAAACCATCCTTGCCAATGAAATGTAGAGAGAAATCTGCTGAGGCTTGCAGGGAGGATTTTGCTCTCTGATTAAAAAGAGAGACATTAAGGAGGTCTGCTTTGATTGAGGTGATGTGAGCTTGGCAGCTATCTAATGACCATAAGGCCCTAACATCAAGAATAAAAGCAGACACACTGAGAACAGCAGTAAGAGTATCAAAGTGAAAAAGTAGAAAGAGCTTGGCCTTTTGATAACAATGTTTAGCCACCAAGCCAATCCTAAAGCACCCACTTCCAGACTTCTTGAGAGATACTTTGCTATCTTTATTGCTTAAGCCACTGTTAGTTAAATATTGTTACTTGTAGCTAAAATCATCCCAGTATTCTGTTACTTATAGCTAAATCATCCCAGATCATCCCAATATTCTGTTATTTGTAGTTAAGTCATCCCAGATAAAATTTAACACCTTTATTATTGGTCCATTTCAATAATACCTTGATTTACTGCTTGGTAATTTCTTTGTCTGTCCTACCTATTAGTAGTATCTTGGTCCTACTATAGTACTCATACTACCCACCTCCTCCCTAAACTTTTGCCTATTTAACTAAGGTCCTGGCCTCCTGCCTAGTTTCTCCTGACACCCTCTTTAGGGGCTAGGCAAGGCCCCTATATTTCCAGTTATGGCTGGGGATTAGTCTTGGATGAACAGATCTCCCCAGCCCATGACACTGCCTGTAGATTGTACCTCCTAATCGAGATGATTGTCTGAATTATACCTGACTTTGCTGCCTTTAAAACATGATTACTTGGAAAGCTGACTGGCTTCACAGTGGCTCCGTCTCCCCAGCCCTGACCCATCCAGTTTCACTGTTTAATCCTGCATTTCCAGGGCCACATCATAATACACTCTGTCCATCTTGATATCTCTGGTGTCTCTCCTTTTGTTTTTTTGAGACAGGATCTCGCTTTGTCACCCAAGCTGGAGTACAGTGATACAGTCTTGGCTCACTGCAGCCTTAATCTCCTAGGCTCAAGTGATTCTCCTGCCTCGGCCTCCCGAGTAGCCGGGACTACAGGTATGCACCACCATACCTGGTATTTTTTTTGTAGAGATGGGGTTTTGCGGTATTGCCCAGGCTAGTCTCAAACTCCTGGGCTCAACTGATCTGTCTTAATATCCAGGCATACTAGACCACTGGCCATTCTTTGACTAGTCTTTTCACTTTTATGCTTTTACTCAACTTCTCATGCTGGTCCTGTAATCAGAAATGCCCTTTCTAGACTCTTATATCTTTACCACTAAATCCTCATGACAATCTTGTGAGGAGGTGCTATTATTCCCATTTTGCCAATGATTAAAAAAAATTAGGTAACTTATTTAGGGTCATACAGAGTGGCAGACTGGGATGCTAATGCAGGTATCTCTTACTTCAAAGCTCATGTCCTTTCATTCCCATGTTTGGCATTTTAGAGATAGATAGTGCCCAACCCAAGACTTGAAGGACTTATTTCCCTCAATGTGTTATAAGCACCCTGTGGGCAGGTCTGATTATTTATTGACCACTAGAGTCAGTGGCATGCTTGTAAAGGGTTAACAACTGACTCTCCAAGGGGCATGGGGGAGGCCCTGATTTACAGAGGTTTTCTGAGTCCTGTGGAGTAAATACTCCCATCTGTCTGATTCCGAGCTACTAGCATGACGTATGTCACTGAACAAGGGGTAGGGAACAGGTGCACAGTAGCACACGTTAGAGGGTATTTCCACTACACAGACATCATTCATCTGAGCAGCCTCAAGGGCACAGTTAATAGTAAAATGGGAAATAATTAAGAAGTGATGAGTTTGTATCTTTATTACCTTCATTTTAAATCTGATTTATTCAACAGTTATTTTATGTAATTTAATCTTTAATAATCATTACATTTAACAATCAGTTTGCAAATTTCCTAAAAATTTAACAATTAGACTCATAAACCAGTTTGAACTAGCTCCAGCTCACCACTGCTAGAGTCTATTATAATACTTTGCTTTTAGTAGACACGGAATGGTGGTAAGGATGCTAATAAAAAGAACATGATTCTCCACTTATGAGCTTTGAATGCAACTGGTAACCCAGATTTCAATATTCTTTCCTACATCTGAGACTTTCTTAGTTCTATCTCTCACACTTAACAGAAGGCCAAACAAAAAATAGTTGAGGGTGGATACCAAAGAATAGCCAAAGCTCCAACTAAGGACTGTGAATACTGAACTCTGCCCAGGGTCAGGGTGGGGCCCGATGCCTGCTTGCAGTTGAAAACAGTCCTCTACAATCGGGCTTGAGCAAGCCTCTGAGCTATAACTGTCTTTCCTCCTCGCCTCTTCCTGACCACACCCACAACAAGAGAAGCACTGAAGAAAAAGCACCAGTCATAATATTCTATTACATTCCAGAAAGGACAACCTCCCAGGAAGTGGGGAGCCTAGAAAGAAGTAAAACCTAAATTGCATCCTCCCAAAGGAGGTGAAGTCCTGAACTTCAGCTATCTTAAACTTTTGTTATGAGTGCAGTGCTGATCTTAATGGAAACTGGAGTGGGCAGGCACAGCTTAGGGAGAGAGGGACAGCTGGTGAATCAGCTGTGTTGCATTACAGTCAGCACTATCCCTGTCATGGTTCAGGGATTATACCATATATGGACTCAGGACAGGCGAGCCCACTGATTTGCATCAGGACTCCCCTAGAATTGCATCTTGGGATTAGGTCATCATTACTAGAAAAGGGAGACCCCAGAGAGGTTGTCAGTATGAAGAAATCAGGACCAACTGTGGTCTGGTAAGGCAAAGATGAAAGAAGGAGGGTGCAGCCGAGCTGTGCTTGGGAATGAAGTCCAGAGCCTGAGAAAGCTGTGGGAGTGATTCTGAGAGTGGTTGCAAAGGGAGTGAGGGTTACAGCAGAGGACCGGCCCCCTTCTGCAGACTCCATCCTGCCTCTCACCCACCTGGGGCTGCGGGAGCTGTATCCTGAGGCAGACTCAGTCCAGTTTAATAGGGATCAAGGGGAATAGCTCCCAAATTTTAAACATGAGAGGCAGTTTCTCTTACTGTGGGTGAGGGTGGCTGTGATGCTGCTGAAGATGCAGAAACCCTACAGACCAAGTTGGAGACAGTCCAGGCTCTGAGTTATTCTAAGGTCAAGGTGGGTTCACCCAAGTAGAACACAGCTCATTAACCTCCATCCCCCAACTCTCTGTTCAGGCTGGGTGATACAGCCATGTGGGGCTATGGGCATCTAGGGGTAAAGAGAGAAGAGAGGGATGGGGGAGTGATCTGGGAAAGCAGCTTTTAAGAGATGGCCAATAAGTTGTATCTAATTTGTAAAGATTAAACTGCATTTTTTTTGGTGTTTGACCAATTTCATTGCTTTAACTTTTTTTTTTGTTTTTAAGGACCAGCTTGAAGTGTTTCAGGACACTTCTCTCTGTGTGTGCCTCTTGATTTTGTTCAGAAGCCCAGTACTATGGAATACTCTATCGCAGTGATAATTAACTACTCGATATGCAAAACACAGACAAATCTCACAAACATAATGTGGAGCAAAAGAAGCCAGAAACAAAAGAGTACTGTGAAATCCCATTTATGTCAAGCTCAAAACCAGGCAAGACCAATCTGTGATGTTAGAAGTCAGGATAGTGGTCCCTTTGTTGGCGGTTGTGGCTGGGAGGGGCTAGAGGGCTCCAGGAGTGCTGGTAATGCACTAATTCTTTGTCTGGGTGCTGCTTACACAATGTGGACATACTGGGCTGTCCATTTATGATCTGTGCACATTTCTGTACGTATGCTGTATTTCAATCAAAAGTCTCAAAAAAAAAAAAAAAAAAAGAGAGAGAAAGAGAGAAACCAGAATGTAATCTTATGAAATAAGTAGTCACAGGAAGTATGAACTATGTGCCAACCAAAAATAAGCCTCTGAGGATTGGTGAGGCTGGAGAACAGTATCATAGGGCTAAGAGTCAGAAAACCTGATTTCCAGTCCCACTTCTGTTATTCACTGGCAAAAGGATGCTGGAAACTTAGCTCCCCTCAACTCATAACAGCCAGTGATTAAATGAAGGCCTTCAGGAAAATCTAAAGATGTTCCCCATTCCATGCCTTGCCAGGAAAGGTTAAGGATCCCAGTTGAAGACCAAACACGAAGAAACTTGGATGACTAGTAACAATCTCATGTTTGTATAATGCTTCCCACTCCCAAAGCACTTTCATAATCATTATGCCATTTGATTTTTCATAATAAGATCAGGAACGCAGGCTCTAGGGCCAGACTGGCTGGGTTGGAATCCTAGCTCCATCTGTTGCTAGCTGCTTGACCTTGGGCACATCGTCCCTCTGCCTCAGTTTCCTTATCTGCAAAACAGGGACATGAGGGGATTCAATGAATTTAACATGAAAAACATTTACAATGATGCCTACCACAAAGTTATCATTTGATAAATGTTAGTTAAAGCAGGAACAAAAGTCCAGATAGTGTTATCTAGATTTTATAGATGAAGAAACTGAGGCTCACAGGTTATCACAAGACTAATTCACAGCAGATCCAGAACTGAAACCCAGGCCTTCTGGGTTACAACACTGACTTGTTAGGTTATCTGGAATAATCTAAATGGACTTGTCTATTTTTATGTGATAATAATAATAACAATAATAACAATAACACTACCTTTTACTGAGTACTCACTGTTTTACGTACTATGTCTCATTTAATCCTCATAAGAATCTATGAGGCACGTGTTGTTATCCCCATTTTAAAAAGGGACAAACTGAGGACTGAACATTGAGAAAGCAAACCTGGATCACTCAGCTAGTGACAGGGAAGGCCAGATTCTGAATGCAGGTCTCTGCAAACCCAGGACCTGCGTTTTCAACCACTTACATTCCATAACCTCTGGATAGAAAAAGACCACCATGGTTACTGCTTTATAAACATTTGGGGGTTTCTGGGACAAATTGGGTGATTTTTGTAAGTTCCCCAAGGTCAGGAAGAGCCCTTCTTATCCATCTTTCATCCTTCTCCTGTGCATCAGGTACTGGACCTCCATAGGTGTCCCAGAGGCTCCCATGGAAGGATTTGCAAATCAGGTTCCAAGAGCTTAAAAAGCCAGGCTTAGTAGTGGAGAGGCACCAGATGAACTCTTGATAGCCCAGGCAAGAACTGGGCACCAGCAGCATTACGTGATGGTGTCAAAGAGGTAGAGGACCAAATGCCAGGATGCAGAGGGAGCCATGGTGCCTGGACACAGAGACTTTGCCACAGCTATCAAGTTTGCAAAATGAAAACAAAGGGAGAGATTAATGAGACTCCACCTAGAAGCAGCCACTCCTGGACAGGCTGCCCTTCCTAGATGGCTTCAGATGGCTGCCAGGGAACATCTGCCTGGTTAAGATTTCAAGTGAAGACCTAATCGAAGCAGCCCTTTGGCAGGCTTTGCACTGGCCGGCCTGACTCTGACATACGCTCCGATGCCCACACATGGTTGTGGCTGGCAGCTCAGACAGACACGACTGTTTTGGCTTCTGTCATTTCTTTTTCTTCCTCCAGGCGCTCAAGTTCTTGATCCCAGCTCGCCTGATTAGGGGTCGTCATCAGTCCGCGCACCCTGCCTGTACTTCCTGGGGCCCCCTGGTGGATGATCAAAGGATAAAGGGATGGTTGGAGGCAGGAAAGAGAGAGTTGGGGATGATAGTGCAGTGGACTGTGTGGATCTTTCCCCATAGGCTTCCAAGAAGTCTTTTGTGAATATCTCTCTCGTCCCCCACTGGGTGAATGATTTACTATGACTAAAGGGGCCGCACACACAACAGCTCTCACCCTGGAATGGACTTTGAGAGGGAAGCAAAAGGAAGCGTTGCCCTCTTTCCTGGACTTCCCTTTGGAGCACCCCACAACTCTCAGGGGATTTAGAAGGTAACACATTTAGAGCTTTCCCAAAAGAATGTGCGGCTGTGGCTTGAGCAAAAGGTGTTTACTCCCACGGAGGTGGGATTTTTATTGCTAGTTTCAACATCAAGTAGGTGTGAAAGTTATATACAAATCCTGACAATCAATACCACCTGAGAAAGGCGAGAAAGAGGGCTGCATGGGCCAATGCTTCACAAACTTAAGGTGCACAGCTTGGAAGCATTGAATTGTGGGGGGTGGGGATCTTGTAAAGTGAAGATTCTGAATGAGTAGGTGTGGGATATGGCCCACAGTCTGTGTTTCCAACATGCTTCTGCCACAGGAAGACTGCTCTGGACTAAGAAATAGTCCTGTGCATTTCTTAGCACCAACACTCAACTCCCCCCACCAAAAACATGAAATAAAACAAAACAGGGACATTGCATTTCCTGGATGTGTCTTACATGACACCAATTAAAACTATCTTTTTTTCTTGCTTATAAATTTACTCTTTTTCCTTTTTTTTGAGACGGAGTCTCTCTTTTTTGCCCAGGCTGGAGTGCAGTGGTGTGATCTCAGCTCACGGCAACCTCCGCCTTCCAGGTTCAAGCGATTCTCCTGCCTCAGCCTCCTGAGTAGCTGGGATTACAGGCGTGTGCCACCACACTTGGCTAATTTTTTGTATTTTTAGTAGAGATGGGGTTTCACTATGTTGGCCAGACTGGTCTTGAACTCCTGACCTCAAGTGATCCACCTGCCTTGGCCTCCCAAAGTGCTAAGATTATAGGTGTGAGCCACTGTGTCTAGCCTAGAAATTTATTCTTTTTTTTTTTTTTCAGACGGAGTTTCGCTCTGTCGCCCTGGCTGGACTGCAGTGGTGCGATCTCGGCTCACTGCAACCTCTGCCTCCTGGGTTCAAGTGATTCTCCTGCCTCAGCCTCCCGAGTAGCTGGGACTACAGACGTGCGCCACTACACCCAGCTAATTTTTGTATTTTTAGTAGAGATGGGGTTTCGCCCAGCTAATTTTTGTATTTTTAGTAAAGATGGAGTTTCACCATGTTGGTTGGCCAGGATGGTCTCGATCTCTTGACCTCGTGATCCACCCGCCTCGGCCTCCCAAAGTGCTGGGATTACAGACATGAGCCACCGCGCCCAGCCAAAACTTATTCTTAAAGGTTTGACTGATGTACATAAAAATCACTGGAAAACATAGTTATAGGTAAATTTTATTATTTCTTTGTGTTTTTCTACATTTCCCAAACTTTCTACAAATGAACCTATATTGTTTTTATTTTTCTCGAAGGCTAAATTTGAAACATCTTGTATTGTTTCAAGGCCTTTCTTTTCCCCTGGTGCTAGCTAGACCAGAATGGATTGTTTAACATCTCAGGTCAGATGTCTGAACCTTTGCAGGTGTTGGGAGACTCAGAATCTTCTGGTGTTGAGGAGACCAAGCTTGGTCAGGTCGGGACCATGTTGAATCACTGTTTAACACTGAAGGAAGGCCAGGGAATGCCTGTGAGGGACACGCAGTCTCTGCCTCCCGAGGTCATGCTGACCGCTTGCTGGCCCAAGTCTAATTTATTTTAGTTTCTATGTCTGTGAACAAGGCCAATTTGCATGAATGATGGTCTGGCATCTCGATCCATGTTTACAAATCAATGAGCAGACCACCTAAATCAGTGAACTGTGCATTTTATAGATGAGAAAAGGCAAGTTGGGGGAAAGAGACTGGAGAGGGTGGTGGTAATTATAGAAATGAGACTTTCATAACTCAAGTTTCCATCCCATGGCGTTTTCTTTAAATAAGGGATTCCCAATCTTCAGAAGCACTAGTGCAGTATAACTTTGGATAAACACAGCTCTGTCTCATCAGCACATTGTTTTGTATTCAATAGGTACTCAATGTTTAATATGTTATAAAATATAATTTTTGAATACATTTTTTTCTATGATGGTCTGAGCACACAGCACAGAGCAATTTTAGGAAATTGCCATGCTTTCCCATAGTAGCTATAAGCTTTGTGTATCCAGTCACCCAGGACCTATTTGTTAGATAGGATAAAAGAACATTGAAGTGACAAGATTTGACAGAAAACCTAGGCAATACCATTCAGGACATAGGCATGGGCAAAGACTTCATGACTAAAACACCAAAAGCAATTGCAACAAAAGCAAAAATTGACAAATGGGATCTAGTTAAACTAAAGAGCTTCTGCTCAGCAAAAGAAACTATCAGAGTAAACAGGGAACCTACAAAATAGGAGAAAATATTGGCAATCTGACCAAGGTCTAGTACCCAGAATCTACAAGGAACTTAAACAAATTTACAGGAAAAAAACAAACAAGCCCATCAAAAAGTGGGCGAAGCATATGAACAGATACTTTTCAAAGGAAGAAATTTATGCAGCCAACAAATATATAAAGAAAAACTCATCATCACTGGTCATTAGAGAAATGCAAATCAAAACAACGAGATATCATCTCGTGCCAGATAGAATGGCAATCATTAAAAAGTCTGGAAACAATAGATGCTGGTGAGGCTGTGGAGAAATAGGAACACTTTTACACTGTTGGTGGGAGTGTAAATTAGTTAACCCATTGTGGAAGACAGTGTGGCATTCCTCAAGGATCTAGGACCAGAAATACCATTTGACCCAGCAATATCATTACTGGGTATATACCCAAAGGATTAAAAATCATTCTATTATAAAGACACATGCACACGTAATGTTTATTGCAGCACTATTTACAATAGCAAAGACTTGGAACCAACCAAAATGCCCATCAATGATAGACTGGATAAAGAAAATGTGGCACATACACACCGTGGAATACTATGCAGCCGTAAGAAAGAATGAGTTCATGTCCTTTGCAGGGACATGGATGAAACTGGAAACCGTCATCCTCAGCAAACTAACACAGGAACAGAAAACCAAACACCACGTGTTCTCACTCATAAGTGAGAGTTGAACAATGAGAACACATGGACACAGGGAGGGGAACATCACACACCGGGGTCTGTTGGGGAGCAGTGGGCAAGGGGAGAGAGAGCATTAGGACAAATACCTAATGCATGCTGGGGTTAAAACCTAGATTATGGGTTGATAGGTGCAGCAAACCACCATGGCACATGTATACCTAGGTAACAAAGCTGCACGTTCAGCACATGTATCCCAGAACTTAAAGTAAAATTAAAAAAAAAAAAAAAAAAGAACATTGAAGTGACAAGATTTGGGAGGACTGAAACAAAACAGACTACAAGGAACAGGAGAAAAGGGACAACTGTAAGAGTGGTAATATTCTTTTATATTTATGCATGTAAGATGGCTGTACTGGTTTCAAGCATCTGACTTTTAATATTTGAGGAAATAAAATTCTTGCTTAGGTCCTTCCACCCGCTATTCAAGAATGAAGATTGACCTTCTGTTACCATCTTAGCTGATCTGTCTGCTGCTGCCTTTTTGCTTGTCCTACTCAGTTTTAAGTAATTTTCATCCTTCATGCTCTGGGCTGCAAAAATAAATATAAGCAACATTTGCTGTCTTCATCGCCAATCTTCATTCTTCTAGGTCCTTTATTCCCTCGACCATGACCTTTCCCACCAGTGTTCAATATTTCCATGGCTTCCTCTTAGAAAAAAGGAGAAATTCCTTTATACAGAGGTACAAACAACTGATAACGGTTTAGAGTAGCATAGATAAGTTCTATTTCAGGCCAAACTGGCAGACAAAATTCTTCTCCTAAGGATCTCCTTGCCTAGTTTGGATCCTTTGTTTACAGTGTTAGGATGTCTCTTGGTCTAGGAGTACCTCCCTAAGGCTCTCTGTCTGCTAGGGAAAGGCTCCCTATTTGCAACCTTGCCCTAACCACCACACCTCTCCCACTCTCACCATCCCAGCAAAACCTTCCAAACTTGTCCCAGCTTTCAGTGTCTTCATCATAAATGTACCAATAAGTCCCCTTAATAGTGAGATCAGGGGTAAGTGCATTTTTGAGAAAAGAGAACTTTAAATCATCAAATGTAAGTGGACCTGCTCTTTTGTCCAGGGGTCAGATAAAGGTTGATGGCAGATGAGTTGGGCTGTGGCCTAGTGTTTATCTTCCCTCCATTCCAAAGCACCTTCCTCAGGCCTTGTAGGTGTCAGTGACTTACTGGTAGCCTGGGAGGCTCAAAATGCCCCAAAAGTAAATCAGATAAGATGAAATCACAAGGTGGTGTTTGCCGAGGTGGATTGTCACCATTTAGGCAGGTTTCCATTGGCTGTTTCTGATCTGAGGTCCCTGGCTGAGTAAACTGAGACTTGACCAATTCAATTTCCCTTGTAGCAGATGTAGCACACGTCCAAAGCCTCAGTCATCATGAAGTACATTTCCTGAGCACTTGGCTAACGGAAGGGGGCTCTGCATCATATGGAAGAACCAGAAGACCAGATGTGGGGCTTGGACACCCATGTCTCTTGGCAAGAACCAGCCCTGAGTTCCCCATAAACCTGCCATGCCTTACCACTGTCCTACAGTGGAGCTCTGTGATTGATCATGGAAAGCAGTCTGCCATAGAGAAAAACAGCTGGGAAGACTCCAGGACATCCTGACTTCTGGGGAGTTCTAGGATCAGTGGCTAATAAAAACAGTGCTTCATTCATTTGCTGTCAGGGGAGCATGAGCTGGAGTTCTCAGACCCAGGTCAAGCCCGCATAAACTTGAGAAGGGAGCCCTCTGTACTTAGGGGAAGAGTCTGGCATCTTTGATTTGCTAGGCTGCAGGGGTATCTGGGTCAGCATGTCAAGACCCTAGTTTAGAGTACAGGTTGGACACCTTGTCAGGAGCTTGAGCTAGGGTGGGTCACATACTCCCTGGAACTCTCCAGGGGACCTTTTTAACCAACAGTAATCCAGCTCTGACTCATTCTTAGCCCACTTAAGACTGCTGACAGGAAGGGGCCTCTCAACTTAACTGAGGATGTTAGATTGGGGCAATTGGAGAAATATGTTCCAGGATGTGCATGTTTGGGGGACAGGATGTACCACTTATTTTCTGATCTGAGAACAGATGTGATTCGATTAAAAAAGACTCCAGGAAGGGTAAGTTACATGCAAACACAAATGTTACCAGTTTACCTATCTTGAGAGGCTTTATAACATAGTGTTAAATCCACAGACTTTAGCATCAGACAGATCTGGGTTCAGATTCCAGCTGTACTTGCTGTGTGGACTGCGACAAGTTACTTAACTTCTCTGGACCTCAGTTTCCTTATCTAAAACATAGAGATGATGATAATAATAGTCCCTTCTAAATAAAATTATTGTGAGGATTAAATAAGTGAATCTAATCAAAGTGGTTAAAGCAGTGCATTATTTCATAAGCACTCAATAAGTGTCATGTATAATGTTGGGTATGTGAAAGCCCATCATTTTTTAAAAATAAAAGTCAGGTTTATGGAGGTCCATTTTATGTACAATAAAATCCATTTCTTTTAGTGTATGGCCCTGTGAATTTTAACAAACACTGTCGTGTGACCACCACCACAATCAAGATGCAGGATGGTTCTATCGTCTCAAAAAGCTCCTTGGTGCCACTTTGTCATCAAACCCTCTACCCATCCTTAGCCCTGGGTAACCACAGACCTGTTTTCTGTCCCTGTAGTTCTGTCTTTTCCAGAATATCATATAAATGGAACCATATAGTACCTAGCAGAAAGCTCATCATGTTTAAAGGCTGGCCTATATTTGGTATCCAATAAATTTCTAAATGCATTTAGAGAATCAAGTCAGAATTTTTACTCCAAATCAGATTATATATTTTTTTGTTGGCGTATTGAAGAGGTATAGTATTTTTGGAATGGTTCCTGATTTCATTTCTTTATTGGTGTGTCTTCCCCATATGCTGTGGCTACCTATCAGTCACTGAGTCTCAACCTTGAGGCTAAATAGTTGGTAAGGAGGAGGATAGGGCATCATGAAAATCTCAGATATTCAAAAAGTGGGGAAAAAAGAAACATTCCCCTTCTTATCTGAATGGACAGAGGGAAAGGAACTAGAGTCACGTGAGGAAGTGAATTATATGGTTCCCCATCTCTTCATTTTGGGAGAAACCTGGGGAGCTATGGAGAAGAATGCCAAAAGCAGGGGCATTTTTTTAATTTGTTTGTTTTTCCAATTCATAGCTTGCACTCTTAGAGGATATTGCCTTGTAGCCTGCCTTGCACCAGACCTAGGAGATGGCCATTTCAAAGTCAATTTGGTGGCACAGTGACTATCTCAGCTCCCATATGGTATGGAGGAGGCTCAGAAGTGCCTTCATGAAGTGGGAGGAGAGAACGTAGCTGGTTGAGAGTGGCCCACTGTGACAAGCGGAGATGCCTCTGCAAACATGGGCTAACCACCTAGACAAGGCACTAGACCGAGATGGCGGTTGAGAGGGATTTCACACGAAATCCTGTCAAGAGGCCAGGAAGACCCAAGCAGCCAGGATCACCCCCAAACCCTGGCTGAGAGACCAGATGTTGGAGCAAACCTACAGCTGACTTAGCTGCGAGGGTCAGCAGGAAGGGCAGTGCCCAGACTAGCTGCTGGGGATCAGTGGGCAGGGGCAGGGGAGGGTAGGAGGGATGAGTAGAGCATCCTCGGACACTTCTTGGATTCCAGAAGCTCTTTAGTCTCATGACGATTCAGTTAACACACCCCTCTCCCCCTATCCCATTTTATGGAAGCAGAGGAGAAGGTGATAAGATTGGGAAGATTGAGCGTCTTACCTCAAGTACTGGTTTCATTATTGCAGCAGACTAAGATGATTCAGTGGGCCAGGGCTCGTGAGAAAGTCAGGCCAATTAGAGATTAAAAAAAAAAAGGAGCTATGTTTTCTCAGCCCTCCTGAGCATAACGTGTGTAAATCAACAGCCCCACTATAGTCTCATTACAACTTCACAGCTGCTTTACCTTAATTTCTGGGCTGTTACGTCTTGACAGTGCCCGCTAATAGTGTAGCTTTAAGAATTTTGGTCTAGCAACTTCTGTGAGAGCTGGACATTTTAAGAAATAGTGCAATGCATATATACCTCTTCAAATAATGATTTAGAAAAGTTTTGTAACTAAAGTAGGTGTTCCATAACTCATGTTTCAGTTCAGGATTTTACCCTTCTTCCCTCCTCTCCCCTCCCTTCCCCTCCCCTCCCTTTTGTTCCCCTCCCCTCCCCTTTGTTTCCCTCTCCTCCTTTGTTCCCCTTCCCTTTATTCCCCTCCCCTCCTTTATTCCCCTCCCCTTTGTTCTTTGTTCCCCTACCCCTTGTTCCCCTTGTTCCCCTCCCTTCTCTTTGCTTCCGTTCTTTTTTTTTTTTTTGAGGCAGAGTCTCCCTCTGTTGCCCAGGCTGGAGTACAGTGGTGCAATCTCGGCTCACTGCAACTTCCACTTCCTGGGCTCAAGCAATTCTCATGTCTCAACCTCCCAAGCAGCTGGGATTACAGGTGTGCGCCACCACTCCTGGCTAATTTTTGTACTTTTAGCAGAGACAGGGTTTCACCATGTTGGTCAGGCTTGTTTCGAACTCCTGAGCTCAAGCATTCCACCTGCCTCGATCTCCCAAAGTGTTACCCTTCATACTTCTTCAAATGGGCCCCTTCTCTTTCTTTTTGGATACACATAAAAGCACATTAGACTGTTAGATGTGTTTATGCATTTCCATAGGCAAACATGAGCTTTTAATAATGAGCAATCAGAATGAAATTTTACTGCCAGGAAAAGATTAAGAAAATGATTATAAATAGCAGGAAGAACAAATGCTCTTTATTTGGGAACAAATAAACTTTAAATGTTAGGATGGGTTACAATGTCACGGTGATAAAATAATTAGTAGTTCATATTGAAACAAACTTAACCCAAGAGAAACTCCATCAGCAATTATATTTCCCATGTGTAACTGGCCAGGAAAAATATGAGACCTAAGAAAGCAGAAAAGAAACTTCTTTGTACACATCCATTAAAATGGAATGTTGGAACATGAATGCACCCTTTAGTATATCATTATTTTTATGCACCCTTTTATCACTCTGAAGCAAGAAAATCAATCTAAGGAAAATGCGAGAGAGAGTTGGCATTTTGAAATGCGCTGAGAAATTCTAAATTATGAGAGGTACTGACAAAGCTGGTATTTATAGCTCTATCAAGGATTTTTATAATATTTACATCTATCTGGGCTATAAACACAGTCAGAGGTCACAATCCTATTTCAATTTATTAATGCTGTTTCCATCCTCAAAGTCACTAGATTAAAGCATCATGACACTCTTCTTGCAGCCAAATCCATGCAAGACAGAGTCACACTGAGAGGTTAACTTGGATCAAGATTTAAAATACAGACCATTTAAAATAAAGGTCCCCCAAGCCAGACTATGCACTTTGACAAGTTATAAATTGGATCTAAATTGGCATCATCAAGGACATACATTTTTTAACTAATCAGCTTAATTTAAGATTCAGATTCAAGAGATATAGCTTTCATATTCATCTGCAAGCATAAATTCTTACAGCAAAGTCAGACATTGCCCAGGCATGTAAAATGTCCATGGAGCTGAGGGATTTCTGATTCCTAAAACTGTGGCAGAGTTTTCTCTAAAACCCCACCTTCTTCAGATTCTGTAGCTGGAGGAAACATATTCAAACAGGAAGAATTAACAATTGGCTTCCTCTTAGCACCTCTGTTCATTTCCCCCAGGTCTTAATTTCCCCTTCCTTTGGTGAGGTCTTCCATTTCATTCATTCATTTATTGATACATGCATTTGTATATTGTATTATTTATCTGTTGTGATATAACAAATTACTCCCAAGATTTAGGGGCTTAAAACTGCACATATGTATTTGTTTTCAAATTTTTCTGTTATTTATTTTTAAAATTTAATTTAATTTTAAGTTCCAGGACACATGTGCAGGATGTGCAGGTTTGTTACATAGGTAAATGTGTGCCATAGTGGTTTGCTGCACCTATCAACCCATCATGTAGGTATTAAGCGCCACATGCATTAGCTAGTCATCCTTATGCTCTCCCTTCCTCCACCCCCCACAGCAGGCCCCGTTATGTGTTGTTCCCCTCCATATGTCCATGTGTTCTCACTGTTCAGCTCCCACTTACAATGTGGTGTTTAGTTTTCTATTCCTGCTAGTTTACTGAGTATAATGGCTTCCAGGTCCATCCACATCCCTGCAAAGAACATGATCTCATTCATTTTTATGGCTGCATAGTATTCCATGGTACATATGTACCACATTTTCTTTATCCAGTCTATCATTGATGGGCCTTTGGGTTGATTCCATGTCTTTGTTATTTAGAATAGTGCTGTAATGAGTATACACGTGCATGTATCTTTATAATAGGATGACTTATATTTCTTTGGGTATATTCTCAGTAATGAGATTGCTGAGTTGAATGATATTTCTGTCCCTAGGTCTTTGAAGAATCCCCACACTGTCTTCCACGATGGTTGAACTAATTTACAGTCCTACCAACAGTGTAAAAGCATTCCTTTTTCTTCCCAATCTTGCCAGCATCTGTTATTTTTTGACTTTTTAATAATCACCATTCCGACTGGCATGAGATGGTATCTCATCATGGTTTTGAAGTGATGCCGAGCTTTTTTTCTTATGTTTGTTGGCCACATAAATGTCTTCTTTTGAGAAATGTCTGTTCATATCCTTTGCCCACTTTTTGATGGGGTTGTTTGTTTTTCTCCGGTAAATTTGTTTAAGTTCCTTGTAGATTCTGGATATTAGACCTTTCTCAGATGAATAGATTGCAAAAATTTTCTCCCATTCTGTAGGATGTCTGTTCACTCTGATGATAGTTTCTTTGGCTGAGCAGAAGCTCTTCAGTTTAATTAGATCCCGTTTGTCAATTTTTGCTTCTGTTGCAATTGCTTTTGATGTTTTCATCATGAAATCTTTGCCTGTGCCTAGGTCTTGAATGATATTGCCTAGATTTTCTTCTAGAGTTTTTATAGTTTTGGGTTTTACATTTAAGTCTTTAATCCATCTTGAGTTAATTTTTGTATAAGGTATCAGGAAGGGGTCCAGTTTCAATTTTCTGCATATGGCTAGCCAGTTTTCCCAGCACCACTTATTAAATAGGGAATCCTTTCCCCATTGCTTGATTTTGTCAGGTTTGATGGGTGTAGATGTGTGGTCTTACTTCTGAGTTCTCTATTCTGTTCCATTGGTCTATGTGTCTGTTTTTGTACCAGTACCATGCTATTTTGGTTTCTATAGCCTTGTAATATAGTTTGAACACTGGTAGCGTGATGCTTCCAGCTTTGTTCTTTTTACTTAGGATTTTCTTGGCTATACGGGCTCTTTTTTAGTTCCATATGAATTTTAAAGTAGTTTTTTCTAATTCTGTGAAGAATGTCAATGGTAGTTAAATGGGAATAGCATCGAATCTATAAATTACTTTGTGCAGTATGGCCATTTTCATGATATTGATTCTTCCTATCTATGAACATGGACTCTTTTTCCATTTGTTTATGTCCTCTCTGATTTCCTTGAGCAGTTGTTTGTAGTTCCTCTTGAAGAGGTCCTTCACTTCTCTTGTTAGCTGTATTTTTTGGTATTTTACTCTCTTTGTAGCAATTGTGAATGGAAGTTAATTCATGATTTGGCTCTCTGTTGTCCATTGTTGGTATATAAGAATGTTTGTGATTTTTGCACATTGATTTTGTATCCTGAGATTTTGTTGAAGTTGTTTATCAGCTTAAAAAGCTTTTGGGCTGAGACATTGGGGTTTTCTAGATATAGGATCATGTCATCTGCAAACAGAGACAGTTTGACTTCTTGTCTTCCTATTTGAATACGCCTTATTTCTTTCTCTTGCCTGCTTGCCCCGGTCAGAACTTCTGATACTATGTTGAAAAGGAGTGGTGAGAGAGGGCATCCTTGTCTTGACTGCACATATTTATTATCTCTCAGTTTCTGAGGGTCAGGAATCTGGGCGCAGCTTAGTTGAGTCCTCTGCTTTGGGGTCTCTTACAAGGCGGTAATCAAGATGTTGGGATCTCATCAGAAGGCTTACTGGGAAAGGATCTGCTCCCAAGCTCATGTGGTTGTTGGCAGAATTCAGTTCCTTACAGGTGGTTGGACTGAGAGCTTCAGCTTCTCCCGAGGGCACCCTCATTTCCTTGCCGAGTAAGCTTTCCCAACACAGCAGCTTGACTCTTGAAGCATGCAAGCCAAGAAGGTAACTAGCAGGATGGAAGTTACAATCTTTTGCAACCCAGTAATGCAACTGGCATACCCTCAACATCATCATATTCTAACATTTAGAAGCAAGTTACTTAAGGTAAGAAGATTACACAAGGCTGTGCAGACTAGAGAATGGGGATCACTGGGAGTCATACTAGAGGTTGCCAGCCACATGTATTAAGAATTTATTCAGCATCCCCTAGCTGCCTGACACTGCTGGGTGTTGGGACTGTAGTGAAAAACATCCTGCTCTTATCAGAACTTGCAATAAAGCTGGGGGAAGGGAGGAGACATTAAATAGATTATTGCAATTGTGATAAGCACACTAAATAAATACAGGGAATAAAAGACGCCCATCGTTGTCTAGGTTGAGGAAGATAGAATGTTAGGCAGGGAAATTTCAGTGGAGACTTGAAGGACTGGCCTGACAGGCAGAGGGAATCCGGAAGCAAGAAAGATCATGCTGCAATTGGCAGAAAAGTTGCTGGAATATAGTTTGAGAGTGGGAAGACCAAGAGAAGGAAGTGGGGCTTATCTGCTGCTATGTTAAGGTGGGTGGTCCAGAGTCAAGACCACAGGGAAGCCTTGAGAGGTGACATAGAAGTCCCCTTTGGCCACCTTTCTCCTTGTCCTGCAGGTCATCTCTCCACTGGCCTCTGGACTGACTACTAGTCTTGAGGTTGTGACCATGCCTGGACACTCCTGACTCCTCTTTGTCCTGTAACAATGTTCTGCTGATATTGTACCAAATGATCCCACATGGCATAGTATTATAGCAGGACAGGTTCTTCCTTCCACATACAGTATTTTTTGAACAGTTTTCAAACAAAACTAGACATGATATACCCCTAATATATAAAACAGATAAAAGCAGAGCCACTTAGATCTGAAAGTTACAAGTGGAGAAGGGCACTCGGGAACATGTTCCCCCACATTCTCATGGTGGTCCCCAAGAGACCCCTCTGGAGCTCTAGGACTCTGCAAATTCTCATTTGAGAGGCACATGTGTAGGCCACAACATTGCCAACGGTTGTTCTCAATGACTCATTCATTTGATTACTTGTATTTAATCCTTATGATGTGTCAGGGATGAAGTAGGCACTGAGAATACAAAGGTGATTAAAACAGTCTCTGCCCCTCTGTAAACTCACTGTCGAAGGAGGGATTCACACGGATAAGTGAATGCTGTGGTGTGAATGTGTCCCCCAAAAGTTTCTGTGTTGGAAACTTAATTGCTATCGTAACAGTATTAAGAGATGGGGCCTCCAAGAGGTGATTAGCCCATGAAGACTCTGCCCTTATGACTCACTGCATTATAAAGTGATGTGCAATTAGAGAGGTTTGAGCAGCAAACAGTGGTATACTTCAAACGGGCACAGGAAGACGTCACAAGCAGAGAAGGCTTGAACAAGAAGCCTGGTGGTGCCTGTCTTTGAGGATTTTTCTCTTGCATCTGAAATTCCTCCTGTTACTCTGCCCATTTCAGACCACGCCATCTAGATGGCTTTCTGGAGCCGTTTCTCACTAGGCTAAAACAACTCTCCTATGCTTTTTTTTTTTTTCCTTTGGGATGGTGTCTCACTGTTGTTGCCCAGGTTGGGCTGCAATGACGTGAACTTGGCTCATTGCAACCTCAGCTCACTGCAACCTTCACCTCCTGGGTTCAAAAGATTCTCTTGCCTCAGCCTCCTGAGTAGCTGGTATTACAGGAGCCTGCCAGCACGCCTGGCTAATTTTTGTATTTTTAGTAGAGATGGGGTTTCACCATGTTGGCCAGGCTGGTTTTGAACTCCTGTCCTTAGGTGATCCACCTGCCTTGGCCTCCCAAAGTGCTGGGATTACAGGTGGGAACCACTGCACCCAGCCAACTCTCCTATGCTTTAAGTAGAAAAGCCTCAATTGCTCCCCTAGGTTCTATAACAACCATGATGTTAGAAAGTTTGTATTAGATTTTAAATTTCTCATAGTTTCTGGATTGGAATAGAAAATGAACAACTTTACATGGTTCTGTGCCCCAAATTGTCTTTCTTCACTTACAGGAAGGAAGGAGTGAGAACACTCCCTGCATCCTACCCTAGTATATTTCCTGCCTACCAGGGCTCTGCACAGATGAGGAACTGGCAGCCTTTGACCTCCTATCTGATCTCTGAGTCTTAGCCCTGAGGTCACCTATCAGGTCTAGCATGTTCTGTTGGTCTGTTGGATCCTGCCTCATGTATTTGACAATCCAGAATTCTAAGGTAAAATGGCTTCCATTTGCTGATTAATTATCCAGGGATTTGGCTAATCCTTCATGATGATGAACTAAAAGTCCCTACCAGTCCTCAATTAAAAAAAATATGTAATATTATTTAAATAGAGATGAGATCTCACTATGTTGCCCAGGTTGGTTTTGAACTCCTGAGCTCAAGTGATCCTCTTGCCTCGGCCTCCCACAGTATTAGGATTACAGGCGTGAGCCATCGTGCCCAGCCGACACCAGCACTCAAACAGTAAATTCAGTAAATTTACAGCCCTAAAACTGTAAAGGACACAATGGTAGGCTGAGGTTATACAAGATCAGAACAACTGGGGCATTCAGAGAAAAAGAGTTCAGACCGGATGTTGGGTTGTACAAGCCAGGCAGTCTGTTGTTTAATTGTTTTATCTCTTGGTGACCATTTGGCATCTTTTTGCTTAGCCTCAAGGCATGTTTAGATAATAGCAAAATAATCCAGCCCAGCTCTCTCCTCCTTCATAAGAGCTTTCTTCCAACAAAGAGTGAGCTCTGTCTTTGTCTTACAAACTCAGATCACCTCTGGATTTTTCCATATCCTGTTAAGTAGTAGTATAGTATCTTGGGATACTTCTTAAAAGGTTTCATTAAAATTTTACACTGTTTTCCTTCTCCCGTGATGCACTTTGTCTGCCAGAGTAGATTGTAAGCTCTTTTTGGGCTCTGGCAATGCTTTACTCATATTGGTATTTCTTATCCTTTCCTATCTCCAGAATATTTAGCGCAATGTCATACAGGGAGTAGGCACCCTATAAATATTTGTGTATGAATGAATAACCATGGCACTTTCCTCAGGCATTACACAGCCAGTCTCAATGACAGGAGGGTGACCTGTGGGTGCATTTGTGGGGGAAAGGAGTTCTGGCAGGCAGTCTGTGTGGGCTGCATATGGTTCACAGCTGGCACACAACCTCTGTGGACCCCAGGTAGAGTATGTGTGAAAGTCAACATCTCTATGCCCTTAAAAATATCCTTAATTAAAATTGTATGGAGGGCAATTACTATTCACTTAACCCCAAGTTGAACTACACATATCACTAGGCTTCACTGGAGCCCCTTCATTTTGGTGTCATCTAACCATTTGTGCCACATTTCACTTATTTACCCAAGTAAGCATTCTTTGGAAACAACCAACCTGAGGATTCTATTAAGAGCAGCATGGTTTTTATTTCCTTTCACTATTGCTGTTTACCTAGATGACAGGCAATTAGTTTCACCTCCTTCAACCTAGATGAAAAGTTGAAGAGCGAATAATACATCCAGATTGTCATGATGCCCTTATTCAAAGACAGGATTTGCTTTTTAGTGCAATTATAGAGACTGTGTGTTCTTAGCCTTGGATAATCCTGCCAGAAGGGGTTTAGACTTCTGTTCTTAGGATAGTCCTTCCCGGTTTTGTGACTGAGTGATTCTCTCATTCATCAGGCAACTTTCCTCCAGCCATTAAATGTGAGAAGGATGGGTAATATTATGAATTGCTTATCAGGCTTATGGACATTATGAGAATGAATTGCTTTTGGTTTGTCCCTTTTGGAAAAAAGATACACCGTAAAATATGGATTTGTAGACTTATCATTTTCCCAAATTGGATCCTCTTCCTATTTCCTTTATTTCTAGCAATAGAAGCATTTTCTACTTGACAACCTTCCAGAGGCAGCCAGTCGACTCTTAACTAAGTCTTCCTTTTCAAAGTCTGTGCATCTGTCCTTTTTTATGTACCTCATTTAGTCACCTAGTGACTACTACAGAGCACGAGTGAAATGCAAGCCATTGTATTGGTTGCAAGGGATAGAAATAAGAATAACACTTGGTCTCCCAATTAGGAAGCTTGCAAAGCTCCGTCAGTGTCACAATTATCAGCTATATTCTCAAAATTTTTCCTCACACCTGCGAAAGTGAAGTTTCAAGTGTCATCTCCCTCCTGCAATCTCTTATTAATTTTCTCTATCAAGCATCCTACTGACAAACTAATACTCTTAAGCAAACATTTTAATCATGTCATTTCATGGATTGAACACATGGACACAGGAAGGGGAACATCACACTCTGGGGACTGTTGTGGGGTGGGGAGAGGGGGAGGGATAGCTTTAGGAGATATACCTAATGCTAAATGATGAGTTAATGGGTGCAGCACACCAGCATGGCACATGTATACATATGTAACTAACCTGCACATTGTGCACGTGTACCCTAAAACTTAAAATATAATAATAATAATAATAATAATAAAAGAAAACATTCAATAGCTTTTCACTGCTCACAAGATCAAGATCAATCTCTCTTTCCTTTTTTTTTTTTTTTTTTTTTTCTGAGACGGAGTTCCACTCTGTCACCCAGGCTGGAGTGCAGTGGCGTGATCTCAACTCACTGCAACCTCCACCTCCCGGGTTCAAGCAATTCTCCTTCCTCACCCTCCTGAGTAGCTAGGATTACAGGTGTGTGCCACCATGCCTGGCTAATTTTTGTATTTTTAGTAGTGATGGGGTTTCAGCATTTTGGCCAGGCTGGTCTCGAGCTCCTGATCTCGTGATCCGCCCACCTCGGCCTCCCAAAGTGCTGGGATTACAGGCGTGATCCACCGAGCCAGCTAAGATCAATTTCTTAACCTGAATGTTCAAGAGTTTCTAAAATCTGAAATAACCTTATTTCCTGAATTTACTTCCCATAACTCCTCATTATACATTTTCTGCCTGGACAAATTGGTCAGATTACTACACTAAAAATATACCTCCATTTTTTTTTACTCCAGTCTATTCATTCATATATTTAAGAATGTACTGGAGGCTGGGCATGGTGGCTCATGCCTGTAATCCCAGCACTTCGGGAGGCCGAGGTGGGCAGATCACTTGAGGTCAGGAGTTTGAGACCAGCCTGGCCAACATGGTGAAACCCTGTCTCTACTAAAAGTACAAAAACAAGCCAGGCATGGTGGCGTGTGCCTGTAATTCCAGCTACTTAGGAGGCTGAGGCATGAGAATCACTTGAACCAGGGAGGCGGAGGTTGCAGTGAGCCAAGATCACGCCACTGCACTCCAGCCTGGGCAATAGAGCAAGACTATGAAAAAAAAAAAAAAGAATGTATTGGATGCCTTCTATGTGGTGGTGCTGTGAAAAAATATGGTGCATGGTTTCTGCACTCAAAGAGCTTATTGTTTACTCAAGGATGCAGACAAGTGACTTGAGCATGGCAACGATAGAAGGAACACTGGATGTAATGAAGCACTGGATGTGATAGGAGCCCACAGAACTGCACCTAATCCAGCCTTGGAGAAGTTAGAGAACACTACTTAGAGAAAGTGATATCTCATGTGAGACACACAGATTGAGTACGGGTTAGACAAGAAGCTGAGGAAAATGTACCAGAGCAAAAAACCAGTGTATTTAATGGCCTGATGATTAGAATCCAATGGATTGGAATAACTGAGAGAATTTGAATCAGAATGGAATGTGGAGTATGAGAGAGACAGAGAGACAGCGTGTGTGTGTGTGTAGGGTATAGGTAGGGCAATTTCAGGAGGAGAGGCTGAAGAGAAAAGCAAGGCCACATCATTCAAGGTCTCATAAGCAAGGCTAAGAGGTTTAGGCTGGCAGGTTTGGAGCAGCAGTGTCATGACCACATTTGGCTGTCATCTGACAAATACCACACACTGGTCCTGTAAATCAATGCTGTACCTGTCAATCTTTTTTATTTTCTCATTATTTATACAAATCTTTCCCACTTGTCAAGCTCCAGATCAAGCCTCTTTTAACCATTTCAGCATACAGTCATCAATTTTTGTTTTTTCATAACACCATCTAACTATTAATCATATGTAGGCTTGTATTGACATCCAACTTTGTGTGCATGACTTATATCTGCAACAAAATTGTAAATCATGTTAAGATAGAAACCATCTCCATACATCTTTTTACAGGAGTCAGCAAACTTTTTCTGTAAAAGGCCAGAGAGTAAATGTTAAATTTAAATTTTGTAAACCACATATGGTCTCTGTCATAGCCATAGAAAATAGATAAACAAATGGGCATATTCTGATAAAACTTATTTACAAAAAGAGGCAGCGGCCAGATCTAACCCACAGGCAGTAGTTTGCTAACACATGCCTCATAACATCCACACAGTACCTAACATAGAATATGTGTTGAATAAATATTTGTCAGATAAATGAAGAGGCAAGGAATTGATGTTTTGGAGAGTTAAGTAAGGCCTTGCTTTTCAGGATCATTATTAGTGATCTTCTTAAGATGTCTGCAGTTTCCCTGCATTAGTCTTGAAAGTATGAGAAATGCAACTGAATCATTCTTTGAGAATTCAGGCCTTTGTAGGGTCTTAGAAGAATGGTATGGAAGATATGCCTAAATCAACACATGACAAATATATCCCCTGGTGGTATTTCATACCAAATTCTTGCCTTAAAGATAATAGGTACCACTTGGTTGAGTGCTCACTACATGCTCTTATATTAACTTATGTGAGGTATGTATTAGTATACCCATTCTATAGACTTGAAAACCCATTCTCAAACAATTATGTGATTGGCTTAAGGTCTTGCTCATTATGAACAAGTAAAGCTGAGACTTAAGCCTAGATCTGCTTGATTTCAAAGTACAAGTAATTTTAAGGTCTTAGTTAGTTAAAATTTATTCTATATTAATCAAAGGTATTTTAGGATCTTTCCCTTCCATCATCATTTCTCCTAACTCCAGATGTATAGGCTACTCTACTGTGTCTGGGGTGGGAGATATAAATAAATACACATAGCACTGGATAAAGAAATAAATTAAGGAGGGATACTCCAGGGGAGATGGTGAGGGGTATTTTAGGGCGATTCGTACTGCTGAGACATTGGAGAGCAGAATTTAAACCATGCAAAATAAGTAGGACTAATGCTTCTCTCACTAACTTCAACTTCGATCCAAGCCCTATGGTAATAACTAGTGGGTTGGAGTGAAACTGCTTCTTTCCTACGGCCCATTTGAGAGGTATAATGAACGGTTCCTTACATAAGGCTCCCTTGTATGGTGTGATCAAGTACACAAAACTGAGTCCTCCAAAAACAGAGGCCCATGTCCAGGTTTTAAAACCACCAACCAACCTGCATCCAGAAACAGTCATTTATTTAGATTTGCAGGAACTGAACAACTTCAGAAATGTTCCAAGACAAACGGCACAGGGTAAAAAACAAACAGCAACAGCTTGCTCGCATGATGTTTCCAGGAATCACACTGCCCAATAAAGAAAACAACTGCCCAGATCTGCATGTTAACCCATTCACATCTGAGACTGTAACTCTGGGTTTCAATACTATTTTAAAGTGCAAAAAATAATAAAGATCTCCCATCTAAGACCTTGAAAATAGGTTAGGAACTCAATGAAAAATCAGAATTTCTGTTCTATCACCCTACTGCCTACTCTAGGGAGCAAATATGCAAATGTTTACTATAACATCGCATGGGGCCAGAAAAAAATTGGAAACAACCTCAATATCCATTAATGGGGAATGGCTAATAAACTAGTGTAGTCGTATTTGTAGAATATCATGTAACAAGAAAAAGGAAGTGCTAATGAGTACTAATAAGTACTCAAATGGACAGTTCTTCTTATCGTCCAGTTGAGTAAAAAACGTAAATTGCAGGACATTATGTAGTTTGACAATATCAAAAAATCGAAATATCAAAAAAGTACCCAAAAATAGAAAGTAAAGCCAAATTTCAGCAACTCTATGTCTTTTCTGAGAGTTAATGTTTTGGAGAAAGTTATGGAAAAACACACAGCAAATTGATGAGTCGTTCCCCTGGAGAGGAGAATGGGATATGGGCTGAGGAAAAAGTGGGGACTTTAGTTTTATTTATAATTTTATTTTATTTTTTTTTTATTTTTTTGAGACAGAGTCTTGCTCTGTCACCAGGCTGGAGTGCAGTGGTGCGATCTCGGCTCACTGCAACCTCCGCCTCCTGGGTTCAAGCTACTCTCCTGCTTCAGCCTCCCGAGTAGCTGCGATTACAGGCATGCACCATCACACCCAGCTAATTTTTGTATCTTTAGTAGAGACAGGGTTTCACTATGTTGGCCAGGCTGGTCTCGAACTCCTGACCTCAAGTGATCCACCTGCCTTGGCCTAACAAATTGCTGGGGTTACAGGCGTGAGCCACCGTGCCCGTGCCCGGCCAATATTTTATTTTTTTACAAGGAGATGTATTCATGCATTAGTTATATAATTATAAATTAGTAATAATTATCAAATTGATAGTAGTAACAACTTGAAAAAACGAGGCTTCTTGGTTACTAATATGAGGATCCCACCTAGATATGTGCCAAATTAATGTAAGAAAAAACAAATCTCGAAGAAGAAATTTAGACTTCTCAAGGAAGAACTTCCATTATTAGTGTTTTGAGACTATAAAACAGATAACCAAATGGAACTGTGAAGACTTTCCTATGAAAAGCTTTGTTATTAGGAAATACTTAATGAGTATAATAGAAGAGTAAATAAGGGGCCACCCCTCAAATGAAGTGGAGTAAAATACCCGAAGTTATGCTCAGTTTTCCAATATCCAAGCAATTATTGATTAGAAGACTCTGATGAAAACTATTATGTGTATAATAGCAGTGGAAAAACATAAAACATCCTAGAAAGTACAGGATCTATATGACCACAACTTTATTAAGAAATATAAAAGAAGATTGAGATTAATGGAGAGAGAATGTTCCTTGGTGAGAAAATGAATTGTAGTAAAGGATAAACAAATAATTTCCAAATTAATTTACAAAATTAAGTCCATCTCAATAAAAAATCCCAATGAAATTTTATTTTATTATTAGAATTTGAGAACATGATTCTAATTCACTTGGAAGAATAGACTGAAGAGAAACATCAAGTTTTTTTTCTTGTTCTACTATATGTTAAAATGAACTATTATATGTAAAATTGTAGCACAGAGCTTCAATTTTAAAAATTTTGTGGTATCAATACAATAGTCAAAATAGGAATTAATGTAAAAGAATAAGTCTAAAACAGATAATCTATATACCTCTCTCTATATATGTGAATGAAATATCACAATCCAATGATGGAAGAGAGGATTATCAGTAGGTGATTTTTTTTTTTTTTTTTTTTGAGATGGAGTCTCACTCTGTCACCCAGGTTGGAGTGCAGTGGGGTGATCTCAGCTCATGGCAACCTCTGCCTCCAGGGTTCCAGCTATTCTCCTGCCTCAGCCTCCTGAGTAGCAGGGATTACAGGTGCATGCCACCATGCCAAGCTAATTTTTGTATCTTTAGTAGAGACGAGGGTTTCAGCATTGTTAGCCAGGCTGGTTTTGAACTCCCGATCTCAGGTGATCCACCCACCTCGGCCTCCCAAAGTGTTGGGATTATAGGCATGAGCCACCGCGCCCAGCCAATAGATGATATATATATGTTTTTTATACTTTAAATTTTAGGGTACATGTGCACAACTTGCAGGTTACACATAGGCATGGGCAAGGACTTCATGTCTAAAACACCAAAAGCAATGGCAACAAAAGCCAAAATTGACAAATGGGATGTAATTAAGCTAAAGAGCTTCTGCACAGCAAAAGAAACTACCATCAGAGTGAACAATAGATGATATTTTTAAACAAAAGATTATATGAAAACAACAACTAAGCCAAACTTAATTTCAGTGTTTTGACTTCACAATTTCCATACATCTTTGTATCCATTGAAGTTCAGAAAAAAATTTCCATATAAACATAAGATATATATTTTTATTTGAAAATGTAGATTAAGATATTGATATTTATAGAGAGGAATATTCTAAGCATAAACAAAGAAAGAGGTCATGAAAGAAAATATTATATTTCGAGCATGGAAAAAAGTAAAACTGATTCACGGGGCTTCTGAGTTCTACAATTGCAGGGGAAGGATGGGAACTCCTGGAGCCTCCATAGGTCTTGCTTCTGTAGATCAAAACCCAGCATCATCCCAATTAAATAGAGGCACTTCCTCAACATACATGACAAAGAGATTTAGACAGAGTGGTTACTTATCACACAGCAGATCACCTCCCTCCTCTATTCAGATCCTTTCAGTAGCTTTCATCACACCCCAAGTAGAAGCCGAAGTCTTTCCAGTGGCCTCAAAGCCCTATGGCCACCTCTTGGACCTCGTCTCTTTCTACACTTTTCCTTAATGACTCCACTCCAGCCACACTGACCATTGTACCTGCAACCCATCAGGCACACTCCTGTTCCAGGGCCTTTGTTTTTGCTGCTCCTTCTGCCTCAAGGCCCTCTCCACTTTCTTCAACCCTCTCTGTTTCTTTTTCAGCAGGGCTGCCTCTTCCCTGGCACTTGCTTTATTTTCCTCCATACTACTAAACCCCACTGACACTATATGTTTACTCATTCCTCTGTTTTTTGTCTCCCTGCCTCTGGAATGTAAGTTTGAGACAGAGTCTACTTTGATCACTCCTATATTTCCAGCATCTAGGGCAATGTCTGCATATGGTATTCAGTATTTATTGTTAAATGATTGAATAAATATACTTATTAATTAGTACTTTGATTTCCAAGTAACAGAGAACCATTTGAACTAAAGTTGAAATTAGCTAAGGGTGGAGAGGGAGCTGGACCATAGAACTAGGGACTGGAGTGTTATAAGCATCTGAGGTTGTTCTCTTGCTCTGTTTTCTACTTCATACTTGCCTCTCTCCATAGAACCCCATCTCTGTTTCTCAGAGCACATGGTGAACAAAGGGCCCCAGCAGCACTCAAGTTTTACCACAACTGGTCCAGTTACCTGGGGAAGAAATAACCTAATTCTGTTGATTCTCATTTCAAGTCCCTGGGGAGGCTGTGAATGACTCAGTCTGGACTGATGCCCATCCAGGAGCAATTGACTGTGGTCAGGGTGAAGGTAGGGGTGGGAATTTCATTGTGATCCTATGGCTGCCCCTCTGCAACCATGCATAGAGGGGAGGGCAATTCCTAACAAGGGGTATTAGGCAGGCAAGCCAATAGGCATCTACTATAACATAAAATTAACTCTTTCAGTTCAATTATAAAAAAATGCCAAACCCTAACTTAAAATTGGAAAAGATAAGAACAGATAGTTTGCCAAAAAGGAAATACAATTGTTCAATACATTTTAAAAAGTAGGTTGGGCATGGTGGCTCATGCCTGCAATCTCAGCACTTTGGGAGGCCACTCAGAAAGATTGTTTGAGGCAAGGAGTTGGAGAACAGCCTAGGTGATCTAGTGAGATCCTGTCTCAAAAATTAAAAAAAAAATAGCTTGGCATGTTGGTGTGTGTCTGTAATCCTAGCTACTCCGGAGGCCAAGGCTGGAGGACTGCTTGTGCCCAGGAGTCTGAGGCTGCAGTGAACTATAATAGTGCCATTGCATTCCAGCCTGGGTGACAGGGTGAGACACTGTCTCTAAAAATAAAAAAAATAAAGTGTTTGATCTTATTTATAATTCAAAAATACTTTATGAGGTGGTGGTATACTATAAAGTATTGTGATACTGGCATAAACACAGACATGTAGACCAACAGAACAGAATAGAGAGCCTAGAAATAAGACTTCATGAATATGAGATGAAGTGATCTTTGATAAGGGTGCCAAGGTCACACAATTGGGAAAGGACAGGCTCTTCAACTAATGGTGCTGGGAAAATTGGATATCAACATGAAAAAGAATAAAATTGGACCCTTACCTTATACCATATACAAAAATTAACTCAAAATTGATCAAAGGCTTAAAACTGTAAAACTCTTAGATGAAAACATAAGGGCAAAGCTTAATGACAGTAAATTTGGCAACGATTTCTTGAGTATGTTGCCAAAAACGCAGGCAACAAAAACAAAAATAGACAAATGGGACTATATCAAACATGAAAACTTTTGTGCATCAAAAGAAACAATCAACATAGTGAAAAAGCAACCTACAGAATAGAAGAAAACATTTGTAAATCATGTATCTGATAAGGGGTTAATATCCAGAAAATATAAAGAACTCCTACAACTCAACACAACAAAATAAATAATCCAGTTTTTTTAAATGGGCAAAGTACTTGAGTAGATATTTCTGTAAAGAAGATATACAAATGGCCAAGAAACATGACAAGATAATCAACATCACTAACCATTAGAGACATGCAAATCAAAACCATGTGAAATATTATTAGGTTGCTGCAAAAGTAATTGCAGTTTTTGCCATTAAAGGTAATGGTAAAAACTGCAATTAATTTTGTATCAACTTAATATCTGACATCCATTAGGATGGCCACTATCAAACAAAACAAAACAAAACAACAAGTGTTTGTGAGGATATGGAGAAGTTGGAACCTTTGTGCCCTGTTGGTGAGAATGTAAATTGGGTAGCTGCTGTAGAAAACACCATGGAGGTTCCTCAAAAAATTCAAAATAGAATTACTGCCTGATGCAGCAATCCTACTTTTGTGTATATACCTAAAAGAATTGAAAGGAGGATTTCAAAGAAATATTTGCACACCCATGTTCATTGCAGCATTATTCACAATAGCCTAGAAGTAGAAGCAGCTCAAATATCCATCAAAGGGTGAATGGATAAACAAAATGTCATCTATACAAACAATGCAAAATTATGCAGCCTTTCAAAAGAAGGAAATCCTTTCTCAGGCTACAATATGAATGGAACTTAAGGACATTAGACTAAGTGAAATAAGCCAGTCACGAAAAGACGAATACTATATGATTCCACTTATATAAGGTACATGGAGTTGTCAAATCCATAGAAACAGAAAGTAGAATGGTGGTTGCCAGGGGTTGGGGGAAGGGAAAATATAGAGTTGTTGTTCAATGGGTATAGAAGTTTAGTTTTGCAGGATGAAAAAGTTCTAGTGATATGTTGCACAACACTGTAAATGTATTTAATACCACTGAACTATACTCATAAAAATGATTAAGATGGTAACTTTTATGTCATGTGTTTTTTACCACACAGAGGAAAGAACCCTATGAGGATTTGTACATGCATTGAGGTTTGAGATGCTAATAACTTTTGATACTTAGAATTTCAGAGCTTATAAACTCTTACAAATTATTTTATATACATTATCTGGAGAATATAACAAAACATGTGAACAAAGCAATGAATAAGATGGGAGGAGATAAGTTATACCTTTCAAAAATAGTGTCCACCAAGGAGATTTAATGTTGTTTTATAGATACAGAACAAGTAAGGCTTTCCCTCATTGACCAGAGTGCAAAATTCCAATTGTTAAAAAAAATGTATGGATGGTCAAATAAAGAAATTTGGTGATCTCTGTCTTAGGCATAGCAACCCACTTGGTAAGAAGAAAGGAAAAAAAGATATACTAATCCCATCTATCAAATTGGTAAATATAAATATTAAAATATAAAAATATTGAGAAATAATATGCATACAGTAAAGGACAAAAATAGTACATGTAATAGTCAATAAATTTTCACACACACACACACACACACACACACAGTGAAACCAAACTTCTAACAGTCTAGAATCCTTTCTCATTCCCCTTTTCAGTCAACCTCTCTTGAGAATGTTTTAAAGATAAATACTAAGTACTTGTTGTTTGACATGCACTTTTCATACATCATTAATAGAAGTGTAATTAGTGGAAGCTTTCAATAAAGCAACTTTATAATATTTTTAAGAGTATTAATTATACAGAAATTCTTTACTAAGGAATTAAGCTTCTTGGAATATATCCTACACAAATAATCGGAGATGCAATAAAACATATACATATAAGGATGCCTACCACCACAAAAATAGTATCAAAAAATTGGAAATAGCCTAAGTACCCATCATGAGGGAATGCTTAGATTAAAATATATTCACTTGGCAGGGCGCAGTGGCTCACACCTATAATCCCAGCACTTTGGGAGGCCGAGACAGGTGGATCACTTGAGGTCAGGAGTTCAAGACCAGCCTTGCCAACATGGTGAAACCCCATCTCTACTAAAAATACAAAAATTAGCCAGGCATGGCGGCATGCACCTGTAATCCCAGCTACTCAGGAGGCTGAGGCAGGAGAATCACTTGAGCCCGGGAGATGGAGGTTGCAGTGAGCCGAGATTGCATCACTACACTCCAGCCTGGGTGACAGAGCAAGACTCCGTCTCAAAAAGTATATATATATACTTGATGAAATAGTTTGCAGACATTAAAAATTAGGCTTTTGCTGAAAACAAGCAATGGAGAAAGGACTCCCTATTCAATAAATGGTGTTGGGATAACTGGCTAGCCATAAGCAGAAGATTGAAACTGGATCCCTTCCTTATACCATATGCAAAAATTAACTCAAGATGGATTAAAGACTTAAATGTAAAACCCAAAACTATAAAAACCTTGGAAGGCAATACCATTCTAGACACAGGAATGGGCAAAGATTTCATGACAAAGATGCCAAAAGCAATTACAATGAAAGCAAAAATTGACCAATGGGATTAATTAAACTAAAGAGATTCTGCAGAGCAAAAGAAACTATCAAGAACAAAATGATGACCTACAGAATGGAAGAAAATATTTGCATACTATGCATCTGACAAAGGTCTAATATCCTGCATCTATAAGTAACTTAAACGAATTTACAGAAAAAAACAAACAACCCCTTTAAAAAGTGGGTAAAGGGCCGGGAGCGGTGGCTCACGCCTGTAATCCCAGCACTTTGGGAGGCTGAGGGGGGCTGATCACGAGGTCAGGAGATCGAGACCATCCTGGCTAACACGGTGAAACCCCATCTCTACTAAAAATACAAAAAATTAGCCAGGCGTGGTGGCGGGCGCCTGTAGTCCCAGCTACTCGGGAGGCTGAGGCAGGAGAATGGCGTGAACCCGCGAGGCGGAGCTTGCAGTGAGCCGAGATAGCGCCACTGCACTCCAGCCTGGGCGAAAGAGTGCGTCTCAAAAAATAAATAAATAAATAAATAAAATAAAATAAAATAAAGTGGGGGGAGGGGCAAAGGACACAAACAGGCACTATTCAAAAGAAGACATGCATGTGGCCAAGAAGCATATGAAAAAAAAAGCTTAACATCACTAATCATTAGAGAAATGCAAATCAGAACCATATGAGATACCATCTTACACCAGTCAGAATGGCTACTATTAAGAAGTAAAAAAATAACAGATGCTGGTGAGATTGCAGAGAAAAAGGAACGTTTATACACTGTTGGTGGGAGTGTAAGTTCAGCCACTGTGGAAAGCAGTGTGGCAATTTCTCAAAGACCTAAAACCAGAACTACCTACCATTTAACCCAGCAATCCCATTACCAGGTATATACCCAAAGGAATATAAATTGTTCTATCATAAAGACACATGCATGCATATGTTCACTGAAGCACTATTTATAATAACAAAGACGTGGAATCAACCTAAATGCCCATTAATGGTAAACTGGATAAAGAAAATGTCATACATATACATTGTGGAATACTATGCAGCCATAAAAAAGAACAAGATCATGTCCTTTTCAAGCACATGGATGGAGCTGGAGGCCATTGTCCTTAAAAAGCTAACACAGAGGCTGGGCGCGGTGGCTTACGCCTGTAATCCCAGCACTTTGGGAGGCCGAGGCGGGTGGATCACAAGGTCAGGAGTTCAAGACCATCCTGGCCAACATAGTGAAACCCCGTCTCTACTAAAAATACAAAAATTAGCCTGGCATGGTGGTGGGCGCCCGTAGTCCCCTCTACTCAGGAGGCTGAGGCAAGAGAATCGCTTGAATCTGGGAGGCGGAGGTTGCAGTGAGCCGAGATGGTGCCACTGCACTCCAGCCTGGGCGACAGAGCAAGACTCCGTCTCAAAAAAAAAAAAAAAAAAAAACTAACACAGAAACAGAAACTCAAATACTATATGTTCTCACTTAAGTGGGAGCTAAATGATGAGAACATATGGACACATAGAGAAGAAAAACAAATGCTGGGGTCTACATGAGAGCAGAAGGTGGGAGAAGGGAGAGGATCAGGAAAAATAACTAATGGGTACTAGTCTTAATAGCTGGGTGACAAAATAATCTGTACGACAAACCCCCATCACACAAGTTTATGTATATAACAAACTTGCACAGGTACCCCTGAACTTAAAATAAAAATGAAATAAACAATTAGGCTTTTGAAAAATTTGTGACAGGAAAAAAAACTCATTATGATTAGATATTAATAAATAATGAAGAAATAAAATAGTAAATTGAATGTGATCCGAATTTGGAAAAACATTATTTTTCATAGAAAAATTTACTATCTTGTTATTATCTTAAATTAATGGCGTTATAGATAACTTTAATTTTGTTCTTTTGTTTTTTGTATTTTTCAAAAATTTTAAGAGTCACATGTATTTCTTTTATAATCAGAAGAAAACGGTTTTTTTTAAAAAAAACAAGGAAGGAAAAAGTAAATGAATCACAATTGGTTCAGTTCCTTCGATAATGAAATAAATGCCTTTCCATGGTTGATTGCAATTTCCATACAATTTACTCTGGAGACTAAAATAAAGGAAACAACAAAATACAGAAGAGATCAAAAGTCAAATGGGTACGTCTATGAAGAATCTCATGACACACCTTTTTTTATAGACAATTCATAAAGGCTCATCACTGTGATGTTTTGTCAAAAGGAAAAGACCATGAAAGTTGCATAAAGTTCTGTACTATTTCTTCCATGGAAAGAGAGTGGGGAGATAAAAGAAAAAGCCAAACCCTCTGTAACAGCTCATTTTTATCTTCTTTCTGGAGTTCATAGGAGAGGTCAAAATTAATCCAATCTGGGATCTTCTGGAGGGAACCCAAAATCCTTCTAACACCCACATAACATAGATTACATGCATAAGCAAACATTTAACCTGCTCTTTAATAGTTTTGAGTTCCTTACCAAAGAGCAAAATATGAGACCAGAAACTTTGTATTCCCTGGTGGACCTTGAAACAACTCCCTGCTTCATTTTTGCTGGAAGTTAGAGGGGGAAAAAATAAATTTACCAGCCTCTGTACAACACAATCCATATGGATGGAACAAGATTTTAGAGTTTAATTTATATTTATTTTTATGTCACCCTTTAATGTTTTCTATTCTTTCTGTGTACAGAATATATCAGCACAATGGTACATCTACATACTTTAAAAATAACTCTCTCTATATATGTATACACACACACACACACACACAGTGGGGTGTGTATGCTTGCATTTTTTTAAATGATGGGGGTACATAAAAAGCAAATTGGAGACCCTCAGTCTATACCAGAGGATCTCAGCCTTAGCCTTCAACTGTGAAACATGTTGTAATTAATATTTTATTGATAATAGGGAAACACTGTATCAGTTTAGGATCTTAAACAATCAAAGCAGATCCAAGATTATCCCTTTCATGGAATCACTGTCACTTCTTACATAGTTTGTATGCTTTCTTCAGTGGAAAAGATAAGCATACATCTTGCCCAATTTTCTCCAAAGCCCCAAATAAGACCTCACTACTGAGGTACTATTAATAATTAAGAAAATTGAAAATCATTGTAATGCATTGTAGTTTCTCATTTCTTTTAAATGAGAAATGTAGATAGATGTATAACAGGAATAAAGGAATAGGCAAAAGATACATAAGTGGTTAATTAACAAGAATGATGCCATGAACACTTATATTAATAATAACACATATCATTACTAAACCAAAGCAATGATATGAATGAAATTTGCATTAATGCTAATTAAATTAATGCTATTACTTAAAAATTCAACAGATGGCACATTAAAATAATTAAATAACTTTTGCCTAAACTTATTCTTCAATCATAATACCTCCTTGCCTGATTAATATACCTGTAGAGAAATGTACTGAAAAACAACTAGTCATGATTTTTAAAGTTTAAAAATTAGACTGGTCCTGTGTTTTACCATGTTTTTGTAGTTTTTGAAATTCTAAATGACTGACAGATATGATGGATAAAATGCTTTTATGAAACCAAATCAAGAGAAAAGATCTGGGGTACTATTTTCTTATTTTTTCTATAAAACATTTCTAGATTTTTTCAGTATTTGGATAGACCATGAAAGAGTGTCATGCTTGTGGCGTCATCCATCATTTGCATTGCAGGAGGAAAAAGACAAGAATCTCAGGCCTATTTTTCAGTCCCATCTGAAGAGGTAATTTCTCCATCAGTATTCAGGAAATCCAAATTGCTTCTCCAGCTCTAGGTAGTTTATGTGGACTAGAATTACACAGGTGCTGATGGTGTCAGAACCTAGAGAGGCCCAGAAGTCAAGAATGGAAAGGGAGTCCAGGTGTGGTGGTGGCTCACGCCTGTAATTGCAGCACTTTGGGAGGCTGAGGAGGGCTGATCACTTGAGGTCAGGAGTTCGAGACCAGCCTGGCCAACATGGTGAAACACCATCTTTACTAAAAATACAAAGTTAGCTGGTGTGGCAATGTGCACCTGTAATCCCAGCTACTTGGGAGGCTGAGGCATGAGAATTGCTTGAACCTGGAAGGCAGAGGTTGCAGTGGGCTGAGATCACACCACCATACTCCAGCCTGGGTGATGGAGCAAGACTCTGTCAAAAACAAAACAAAAAAAAATAGGAAAGGGAGAGCTGTGGAATCGGGGACAGATCATGGCCACAGATGGATCAATGTGTTGATGTTATTCAAAGCTTATTCAAAGACAGACTGGCAGTTGGTCAGAATAGCATCCTAAGTCAACACCTCCAGCTACTCATGGTCTACCTTTGCCATTAATGGGATCATAAAACATGGTATTAAGGTGAGAGGTCATTTCATTCCATTTAGATCTCATAGTGGTTTTGCCAAACCTAGAAAATAGTATGTGTCAGAAAGGCAAAAATCAAGAACCAGAGGAAAAAAATCAGTCTAAACCAAATCAAACCCACCAACCAAACAACAACAAAACAAATAACAGGAGCTTTCTAGTCTTTGTACTCAAAATGGTGAACAGATGTTCCTCAGATCTACTGAGAAATGGCCTGAAGTTATAATAATGGGAATTTAGACAGATCATAAATTTGGTACAGATGGAATGAAGAACCCAGGGGGTTAAAAATCTCATTATAAATAGGAAAGCAGAGGTAGTGGGTTGGGGAAGGTGGGTGAAGATGTTTTCAGAGGAGAGTTAGTTAACATGGGAATGGGTTATTGATGGAGATTGTTCAAAGAACATTTGCTTTTAGCAGACATTAAAATAAGATGGACTCTCACCTCTCTGGAGCAGCATAAATAAATTCTTAGGCCTCTCAAGATTTTGCAACTCTAGGATTATCTGTAGGGTGTAACTAAATATTAGTACCAGAGTTCTTTTTATGAAATGTCATGAAATGGACATCTCTCGGAAGTAGGTCTTCCTGGTCAAGATAAACCCTATTTCCCTGTCCTTAGCAGGACCACATATGGACAGATTACCTAAGATTTGTGATTTTGGGGACAATGAGAAATGCTCCTCATCTTTGGGAACTTAAGCAATGGTCCTCAACAATGGCTGCATATGGTAATCACCTGAAAAGCTTGAAAAAAAAATTGATGCTGCAAGACTTATACACTGAAAACTATAAAACATCACTGAGAGAAAATAAAGAAGGCCTAAATAAACGGAAACATGTCATGTTAATGAATTGGAAGGCTTAATATTGTTAAAATTGCAATACTCTCCAAACTGATATACAGATTCAGCACAATTCTGTACAAATCCAGGCTGGCTTTTTTTTTTTTTTTTTTTGGTAGAAATTGACGTGATCCTAAAATTCATAGGGAAATACAGGGACCCAGAATAATCAAAATAATCTTGAAAAAGAACAACAGGTAGGGCGCGGTGTCTCATGCCTGTAATCCCAGCACTTTGGGAGACCGTGGCGGGTGGATCACCAGAGGTCAGGAGTTCAAGACCGGCATGGCCAACATGGTGAAATCCCTTCTCTACTCAAAATACAAAAATTAGCAAGGCATGGTGGCCTGTGCCTGTAATCCCGGCTACTTAGGAGGCTGAGGCAGGAGAATCACTTGAACCTGGGAGTTGGAGGTTGCAGTGAGCCGAGATCACACCAGCCTGGGTGACAGGGTGAGACTCCTCTCAAAAAAAAAAGCAAAGTTGTAAGTCTCACACTTCTCAATTTGGAGCTTAGTACAAAGCTACCCTACTCTAGACTGTGTGGTACTGGCATAAGGATAGAGATAGATCAATGGAATAGAATCAACAGTCCAGAAATAAGCCCGTGTGTCTATGTAGCCAACTGATTTTTGACAAGGCTCCTTAGACAATTCAACAGGGAAAGAATAGCCTTTTTAGCAAATAGTATTGGAGCAGTTAGAGAATCCACATGCAAAAGAATAAAGTTGGACCCCGACCTCATACCATATATAAAAATTATCCCAAAATACACCAAAGACATAAATTTAAGTGGTAAAACTATAAAACTGTTAAAAAGAAAACATAACAGGATTCTATGAAATTAAAAAAAATTCTATGAAAAAATATTGATGCCTAGTCTCCACTCAGATTAATCAAATTCAGATGTCTAGGAATGAGGGTTGGGCATTTAAATTTTTTATCGCTTCCTGGTGATTTTGAAACACCATGGGCTTGCAATAAACCATCAACCTGTTTTGATTGTGTATTCGTTGGCAGAGATTAACATGATTTTTGACTCCTATTGCACTAGTAGTTAATTTTGACTGGGGACAGACAGCAAGAAAAGGACTGGAGCAATCCTAACTAAATGCCAGAATTCACCAGTACCGTTAACAGAGGAATATGTTAATTGTTACATTATATCCTAATGTACTTTTTACAAACAAGTTTTCCCTAGAGCTAGCTATTCAGTTGGCGTGTTCCCTCATTCTCTGTGTTCCCTCATATTCTCCATATGGTAAGGTTTTTCAAAGGATGTAACATTAATGTCACATTATCCTTAGTGACAGTGTCAATATAACAATATGTAAATTCCTTCTTTTAAAATTTACTCCTGCTTCAAATTTCCCACTGGTATAGCATGGTAGACCCTAGCTGTCACCCCTAGCTCTTCGGACCCAGGAGCAGGATGCAGCCTTCAGACCGTAAGTGGTCCAAATGGTGAGGTGGGAGTACTTTAAGTAGTAGAGCCTCAACTCTTTCACTTAAGTGAAGGCAAGAACTACAACTGTCCAGTGGTTTTAAATTTTACTTTATCATTTGTTTAATATTCCCACTTAATTCCAAAAAGGAAGTTGAAGCAATCTATTTCGTTGTTTGTTTGAGAAAGCAGATTTAAGCTCAGAGGAGTCCTGATAAGCAAAATATTAGGTTTCCAGCATGGTTCCTTATGCAGAGAGACTTGAGTCTAATAATTCCCCCTAACCTGGATATTATATATCATTTTGGAAAATGATTGTTTTCTACAGGGTCTAATCCTATGACGAGAAGCAGCAGGGACAAAGCCATGCAGAAGATACAAACATAATTCAAAGTTCTAGTGCACGCCTACTGGGAAACACCTTTTTTTCTGATAAAATGCCAGAATCATACACACGTATGTTTTTTGTTAGAAAAGTTTTGTATATTTAAATGATAATCTTTCTGAAACATGTAAATCTCTAAATAATGGGTTTCAAATGTTTAATCTGTTGTTAATAAGCATAGTGAATGAGATGCAAAACATACTCCTGGGGCATGTCAGAGTTACACAAAATAACTCTATCTGTAACTTTACTACTTTTTATTCCATATAAAAAAGTATATTAAAATTGAAGTAAAAGTAATGTTATTTATTAATACTTGAATCTAGGTAGTAGGTATAAGACTGTTGTTCATTGTACTAGTCTTTGCTAATACTGAATTGTATAGTTATATAAATATTTAATTTGGGGGTGGATTCAATAGAAATGCAATTAGTATAAACTACTGAGGTAGTTTCAATATTGGGATAATATTGAATCTGTTGAATCTAAGATTACCCTAATAATAATATCAACTTAAACAAACATTTTACTAGAGACTTCTGGCCTAGCCATGATGGAGTAACTAGTACCAGACATCCCTCCACTCTCAGCAACCACAAAACCACACACAATATATAAAATAACTATGATAAGACACTGGACGGCAATCAAGGAGGACTGTGATTCCTTAAAGAAGGGAAATAGGTAAGCTATACATAAAAAATGGCTTCACTGATAAATTATCTGAAACATTTAAGGAAAAAATAATAATTCTACAACACTCATTTTAGAAACACTTAAAAGCTTAAAAAAAATTGAGACAGAGTCTCACTTGATCACACAGCCTGGAGTGCAGTGGCACAATCGTAGCTCACTGTAACCTCCAATTCCTGGGCTCAAGCAATCTTCCAAATAGCAATCCTAGCAAGTAGCTAGGACTACAGGCAGGCGCCACTACACCTGGCTAATTGTGTGTGTGTGTGTGTGTGTGTGTGTGTGTGTGTGTGTGTGTGTGTGTGTAGAGATAGGGTCTCACTATGTTGCCCAAACTGGTCTTAAACTCGTGGCCTTAAGTGATCCTCCTGTCTCAGCCTCCCAAAGTGTTGAGATTATAGGGACGAGCTGTTGCATCCAGCCAACAACTCATTTTATGAGTCCAAAACTATTCTGATATCAAAACCAGAAAAAGACATTACAGAAAACTGACTAACATCGTCATGAACATAGATGCAAAAGTCCTTAAAATTTTAGCAAATTGAACCCAATGACATAGAAAAAGAATAATGCATCATGATCAAATGGAGGTTATACTAGGAATGCAATGTTAGTTTAATGTTTGAATATAAACTGATGCCATTTAATAGAATAAAGAAGAAAAATCATATGATCATCTCAACAGATGTAGAAAAGCATTTGACAAAATTAAACAACCACTCATGATAAAACCTGTCAACAAACACAGAAGAAAACTTCCTCAACCTGATAAAGCAGTGGTCCCAACCTTTTTGGCACCAGGAACTGGTTTCATGGAAAACAGTCTTTCCACGGACATGGTGAGGTGGGCGGGGTGGGGGGTGGGGAGTGGTGGTTTCATCAGGGCATTAGTAGATTCTCATAAAGAGCACGCAACCTAGATCCCTCTCATGCGCAGTTCACAATAGGGTTCACAGTCCTATGAGAATCTAATGCCACCGCTGATCTGACAGGAGGTGGAGTTCAGGTGGTAATCCTTGCTTGCCTGCTGCTCACTGCCTGCTGTGTGGACCGGTTCCTAACAGGCCATGGACCAATATCAGTCCACGGCCCAGGGGTTGGACCCCTGTGATAAAAGACACCAATGAAAACTTTATAGCTGACAACCTATTAATGGTGACAGATTAAAACATTTTCCCCCTAAGTACTGGCCTTGATCAGGGCCAGTATTTCTACTTTCACCACTTCTATTAGAGGTCTTAGACACCTCTATTCGATGACTTCAACAGCACAAAAAGACAAAAATAAAGAAGAGGCACAAAACCATAAAAGAAAGAGTAAAACTGTCTTTATTTGCAGATGATATGATTACACAGAAAATTCTAAATAACTTAACATAAGCTACTGGAGCTAATTAGTAAATTTAGGAAGATTGCAGGATATAAAGTTAATATATAAAGTTCAGTTGTATTTCTATATGTTAGCAAATGAACATTTGAAGACTGAAACTTAATACCATTTAAAATAACACCAAAAACTCAAAATATTTAGGAATGCACTTAATAAAATTTGTGTAAGACATACACCTTGAAAAATTATAAAATATTGCTAACAATCAAGGAAGAAAAACAAATGGAAAGACACTATCACTTATTGTTAAGATGTCAGTTCTCCCAAAATTGACCTGTAGATTCAACACAAGCCCAATCAGAATCACAGAAGCCTTTTCTGTAGAAACTGGCAAATGGACTATAACATTTTTCTAGAAATTTGAAGGCCTTAAAAGAGGTAAAGCAATTCTTAAAAAGCAGCAAAAAAAAAAAAACAAAACAAAAAAAAAAACAAAATCAAAAGCAAAAAACCAAAGTTGGAGGATGTATACTATCATTAATTTCAAAATTGCTATAATTCCATGGTAATCAAGACAGTGTGGTATTGACATAAAGACCACCAAATAGATCACTGGATAAGAATACAATATAAGAATAGTCCCATATATATTGATTTTTGACCAAGATAGCAAAGAAACTAAAAGGGGAAAGAAAACACTTTCATCAAACGGTGTTGGAACAACAAGCTATCTATGCAGAAAAAACACTTGAAATTCATATCTCACGCTAAACACAAAAATTGATTTGAGATGAATCATATTGCTAAACACGAAAGCTAGAACCATAAAGCTTCTAGAAAAAAAACACAGGAGGTTATTTTTACAACTTACAGATAGGCAAATATTTCTTTTTCAGCACACACAAAGCACTAATTGTACAAGAAAAAATTGAAGAAATGAACTTTCATCAACATTTAAAACTTCTGTTCATCAAAAGACACTGTTAAAAATTGAATAAACAAACTGCAGATGGGAAAAAATATTCACAGCATATATATTTGACAAAGGACTTGTACCCAGAATAAAAAATAGCTCCTGTGACTCAATAATGAAAAAGACAAACAATCTAATTTTTAAAAAGCCATCAAGGAGATTTCTGCTTCCAGAAAAATTGAGTAGACGTACTTTTCTCTTATACTTTCTGCCAAGGACAGCTAAAAAAAACCCTGTACATTTTATATAAAACAAAGAAAAGAAGACTCTGAAAGGTGGAAAGAAGGCAGACCAGCAGTTG
Organism: Gorilla gorilla gorilla; assembly: GCF_029281585.2. Classification (NCBI taxonomy): domain Eukaryota; kingdom Metazoa; phylum Chordata; class Mammalia; order Primates; family Hominidae; genus Gorilla; species Gorilla gorilla. Next base: position 70,414,748 of record NC_073229.2, read on the forward strand.
ACCTCGGGATCAGAGAAACAAGTGGGTGAGCTCCCTGGGCTTTCTTTTTGCTTTATATACATATATCCCAGACTGGTTGCTTGAGAAGCCAGCAACCTGGAAATATCAATGGAAACACACACACACACACACTCACACAATCACCTAGAAAAAGCCTGCTCACTCTTGCCAAAGGATCAGAAAGGGACAGCTTAGGGAGACAGAAAACTATTAGACAATAATGACTCTACTCCAGCTAAACACCACAGAAAAATCTGTGACCTCACCCCCGTCCCTGCCTGCTAAGACCAACTGGGGACCCTACCCTTGTGAGGTTATAATGAGGCACCCTACGCATCCTTCCTTCCTGCTTCCCCGCTTAAGGTGGTGTTAGAAATCAGAGAGCTGGAAAAAAAGTCCTGGCTTCACTCCACTCTGATTTCAGTTGTTCAACCTTTTAAAAAAACCTGCTATGAGTTGATGAATCACCATTTTAGCCTAAATAACTTTAACTAGATTTAACTGAGAGCTCTAATTCAACTTAAAACTCTTTTTGCTAAGATCTAAACTCTACGTACTCTCTTATCTCAACTTTCTATCCTTTCATGCTTCTGACTACTTGATTCTTGTCTTGTCTTTAATTGCATCAGCCATGCTTGCCCCACTTCCTTAGTGCCCAATCTATATCTTATACTGCATCTCCTCAATGATGCTTTTTGTTTAAATGACTTTTATTGAGCTATAATTTGCCTGCATTATTCAGCCCCTTAAAATGCATAATTTGTTCAAATGTCTTATCATAAAAAATGATAGGTAAGCAAGGTGAGGGATCTATATATAAATATATATATATACATACATATATATATATGATACATTTTTTTTTTTTTGAGACGGAGTCTTGCTCTGTTGCCCAGGCTGGAGTGCAGTGGCGTGATCTCGGCTCACTGCAACCTCTGCCTCCTGGGTTCATGCAATTCTCCCTGCTTCAGCCTCCCAAGTAGCTGAGATTACAGGCAACCGCCACCACAACTGGCTAATTTTTGTGTTTTTTAGTAGAGATGGAGATTTGCCATGTTGGCCAGGCTGGTCTTGAACTCCTGACCTCAGGTGATCTGCCCACCTCGGCCTCCCAAAGTGCTGGGATTACAGGCGTGAGCCACTGTGCACAGCCAGTGAGGGATATCCTAATTGGCTTTATTTAATCATTCCACATTGTATACACACATCAAAACATCATATTGTACTCTGTAAGTGTATACAATTATGATTTGTCAATCAAAAGTAATATTAGTAATAAATTTTTTAAAATATAAAAAGCCAAACACAACAAAATATACAATTTCATGAGTTCTGAGGCATGCAAATACAAGTGAAACTACAGCTACAACCAATATATGTGTATTTTCATCACCCTCAAAAGTATCATCTTGCCTGTCATCAGTCCATCCCTCCCTCCACCCTCAACCCCAAGTTTTTGTGACTGTATTTGCATTCTTACTATAGTTCGTATTTACATTTTTATGTCTGGCTTCTTTCACTCGTCAGAATGGTTTTGCGTGCATGTTGCATTTATCAGTAGTTTGTCTCCTTTTCATTGCTAAGTAGCATTCCATTGTACAGCTAGACAGTACATTTTGTTTATCCACTCACCAAGTGAAAGGCATTTGGGTTGTTTCCAGTTTGGGTAATTGTGAATAAAGCTACAATGAACACTCATGTTTTTAAAAATATTGGCATAGAAGAATATTTAGTGATAGGGAAAGATGTTCATGACCAATTGAATTGTTAAATGAAAAAGGTTACAAAATGAACCCTTTTTTGTAATAAATATATTGGCATAAATAAGTAAATACACAGAAAAAGTCCAAGACGTTAATGAGGGTTATGGCTGGGTGTTGAGATTACATGATTTTTAAGTTAAAAAACGAAGTGGGCAAAAGAGTTGAACAGGCACTTCACAAAGGAAGATGTGCCAATAAGCACATGAAAAAGCACTCAACATCACTAGGCATCAACGAAATGAAAATTAAAGCACAATGAGATACCACTACTCATAGCAATATGGGCAAGGATGTGGAGCAATGAGCACTCTCATCCATTACCGGTGGGGATGTAGAATTGTGCAAGCACTTTGAAAATCGGTCGGGCAGTTTTTCATAAAGTTAAACATGCACCTACTCTATGACCTGGCAAATGCACTTCTAGGTATTTACTCAGGAGAAATGAAAACATCTGGACACAGAGAAGACTTGTACATGAATGTCCATAGCAGCTTTATTCATAATACTGAATACTCCAGGAAGAAAATCAGATTTCAAAAAACTTTTTTCTTTTCTCTTTTCTCTTTTCCCAGCCTTGGCCTCAACAAAAATAGCAACAAACTAGAAACAACCCAAATGTTCATCAGCAGGAGAATGAATAAACAGCACGGATATTTACATACAGCAGAGTTCTGCTCGGAGATAACAAAAACACAATAGCTCCTGATACATACGACACATGGATAGGCCTCAGTATTGCTATACCGAGTGAAAGGAAGTCAGGCACAAAAGGGTACATATTGTAAGATTCCATTTATATGAAGTTCTGAAACAGGCAAATGCAATCTATTGCAAAAGAAATCAGGACAGTGGTTTCAAGTGGGGCAGGGAGTGGACAGAGATTGACTGGGATGGCATGATGGAAATTTTGGGAGTTATGGCAATATTCTATATCTTAATGGGATGTGGGTTATACAGATGTATGCAACTGTTGTAACTCGTCCAACTGTATATTTAAGACCTGTCATTTCACTATATAAAAATTATACTTCAACAAAAATAAGGAAAATTAAAAACAAACAAAATCTAAATCTTTTTATTATGAAAGTTTTCAAGCACACAAAAAAGTAGAACGTATACTGTACTGAGCACTCAGTCATATTTGAGTAATCACTTGCTAGCTTCAGTTATTGGTAATAAATTGCTTAAGACATAGGTCCCAACAGTTCCCTACATGTTTGTGAGCCAAGAATGATTGAATGTTCACTTTCTAATGAAAGGCCTTTCTTCTCCCCTTGACAGGTCTCACGATTTGGTAGCATTTTCTCGCCTTCTCAGGGATTTCAATGGGATATCAGAATTTGACTCATTGAGACCTATTGAATAAATTTGGTCATTTTTAAATATCAGCGGGGTGTCATCTTTTAGGGTTTTTCCACTAGTAAACATTGCCTTTTAGAAGAAGATACCCAGGATTTATTTATTTATTCTAAAACAATCTCAATATTTTTGCTATTTCACCAAGCAAAGAATTACAGCGATAGTTTATACTAACACTTCTCTCCATCATGTTTTAGAAGATAAATGAATAGAGAGAACGAGGCAGATTTAGGTTAGAATACTGTTTTTACCAATTGTTTTCTATGTGACTCTGAATAAGTTTCATTTCTTTTGTTTTTCTTTCTTTTTTTTTTTTCTTTTTTTTTGAGATGGAGTTTCACTCTTGCTGCCCTGGCTGGAGTGCAATGGTGCGATCCCAGCTCACCGCAACTTCCGCCTCCCAGGCTCAAGTGATTCTACTGCCTCAGCCTCCCGAATAGCTGGGATTACAGGCATGTGCCACCATGGCCGGCTAGTTTTGTATTTTTAGTAGAGGCGGGGTTTCTCCATGTTGGTCAGGCTGGTCTTGAACTCCCAATCTCAGGTGATCTGCCCGCCTCGGCCTCCCAAAGTGCTGGTATGTCCAGAATTGGTTCCTTCGGTTGGGTTCTTGGTCTCGCTGACTTCAAGAATGAAGCCGCGGACCCTCGCCGTGAGTGTTACAGTTCTTAAAGATGGTGTGTCCGAAATTTGTTCCTTCAGATGTTCAGATGTGTCCGGAGTTTCTTCCTTCTGGTGGGTTCGTGACTTCAGGAGTGAAGCCGCAGACCTTCGCAGTGAGTGTTACAGCTTTTAAAGGTAGTACGGACCCAAAGAGTGAGCAGCAGCAAGATTTATTGTGAAGACCAAAAGAACAAAACTTCCACAGTGTCGAAGGGGACCTGAGTGGGTTGCCGCTGCTGGCTCGGGTGTCCAGCTCTTATTCCCTTATTTGGCCCCGCCCATGTCCTGCTGAATGGTCCACTTTACAGAGTGCTGGTTGGTCCATTTTTTTTTTTTTTTTTTTTTTTTGAAACAGAGTCTCGCTCTATTGCCCAGGCTGGAGTGTAGTGGCGTGATCTCAGCTCACTGCAAGCTCTGCCTCCTAGGTTCATGCCATTCTCCTGCCTCAGCCTCCCAAGTAGCTGGGACTACAGGCGCCTGCCACCACGTCCGGCTATTTTTTTGGTATTTTTAGTAGAGACGGGGTTTCACCGTGTTAGCCAAGATGGTCTGGATCTCCTGACCTCATGATCCGCCCACCTCGGGCATTTTACAGAGTGCTGATTGGTGTGTTTACAAACCTTTAGCTACACAGAAAAGTTCTCCAAGTCCCCACCCCACCCAGAAGCCCAGCCAGCTTCACCTCTCACTGGGACTATAGGCATGACTACTGTGCATGGCCATGAATAAGTTTCTTAATCTTTCTGACCCTCAGTTTCCACATCGATAGGCATAAGAATACCTATCTCAAAGTGTCATAAAAAGGATTAAATACTGTCTGTGAAAATGTCTCATGTCTGTAATCCCAGCACTTTGGGAGGCCAAGTCTGGAGGATCCTTTGAGGCCAGGAGTTCAAGAGCAGCCTGGGCAACTGTATCTACCAAGAAAAAAAAAAAAAATTAGCTGGGCGTGGTGGTCCACCTGTAGTCCCAGCTGTATGGGAGGCTGAGGCAGGAGGATCACTTGAGCCTAGGAGTTGTAGGCTGCAATGAGCTATGATTGCATCACAGCACTCCAGGCTGGGTGACAGAGGGAGACCTGTCTCAAAAAACAAAAAACAAAAACAAACAAACAAAAAACAGAAAAAAAGAAAATGTCTTGGTATATGCCAGGAACTTAGTAAATATTACTACCTTCTCTTAACTCCTTAACAGAAGGTAAGAATGAAGAACATTCCTTCCTCTGTATTTCAGAAGTAGGTACCCTCTTTGGGGGAATTTATACAAGTCCAATTTGAACTCTTTTACAGGTGAGGTTGGGAAGGATGGGTCAAGGTAGGTGGGGATGGGTGAGGGGTGAGATATCCTTACCTTTTATCTCCCTAGAACATCATGAATATTTTACAACTACTAATGATGAAAATATTGTTTGTACTCTCTATTTTTCTCTGTGAAAGGGTGTTTGGAAAGTCATTTCTTGTTGTTGTTATGTTTGGTTTCTAGTGCTCCCTGGGAAGCATTGATCTTGGATTTGGCTGCTGTGTGGGAGACCAGTGTTCCTCTTAGCTGATGGTGGAGACTCACGTCAGTGCAGGCTGCAGTGATGACTCTCAAACTGTGAACAATGCTCCCCAGTGTGTGCACGGGAGGGCCAGCATATGGAGACCTTGCGGAGAGCCAAACGCGGGCTCTCTGCACTTCCTTCAGTTTTGTTTAAATACAGGATCCGGTTTGCCTTTGTCACCCCCTGTAGCACCACCAGGCTTCATTCACTGTGAAGCCTTGCCAGATCTCTGTAATAAATTACCTGGGAGGCCAAGGCGGGAAAAGAGGAAAGAACAAGGTAAAGTGCTTTGAAATCTGACTTTCTCCCTGGAGTGTTCAGTGTTGCCTATTTAGAAGGTGCAGGGTTGTGCTAAGGTGTGTGCTGGGAGCTTTGTAGGCTAAAGTTTGTAGAAAAAGTTTGGTTCATTTCAGTCATCACTTAGAAATTTTTTCTATTAAGTGTTTAAGATTTCCAAACTTAAAAAAAAAAACAGGTTCAGAGTATTTTTAAAAAGACATTGGTCATTTGTACAGCTTACATTTCACTAAATCTTTACAACAATTTTGCAACATAGGTAATACTATTATCCCTCATTTTATACCGAGGAAACTAAGGCTCAAAGAGGCTCAATGCTTGTCTGGTATCATATAGTCAGTAAGGAATAAAACCAAATCTTGAACCCTGGCTTCCTGGCTCTGTGTCTTTTCCTAGCAGACTGACCATCAAGGCTGGACATCCCTTTCAGTTCTTTTGAGAACAGACTAGTTGGCTAGATGTGAAGAAAAACAAGCTTTGGAGTAATCTTCCCTCTGCACAGCCTGTGATATTGGGATCCAGTGAGTGACGGTGAGAGGCGGAGATGTATGAACGAGACCTGAGACGTTGGACCTGAACATCACAGCAATCACTTTTGCAGGGCTAAGATTCAGGGCCAGCCGTCCATGGATTCTCCCGAGTTGGATCGTCTTTCACACACCTGCTTCCTGAGGTTACATCTCTTTTCCAGCCTAGGAGCAACCAATAAAGAGCAGAGAGCAAAGAAAAGCAGACACACAAATCATCTCTAGACTATGTCAAGGGTATCCCCAAAATGGGAAAGAAATTCATGAATGTACACACAAAATGTCACATATTTTTGTTTTACATTAAAAACACTGTGTCCCAGAAGTAAGGAGTAGAATGGTGGTTGCCAGGAGCTGAGGGGTTGGGGACATGGAGATGCCGGTCAAAGGGTACAAAATTTCAATATGCAGAATGAATGAGTTCTGGAGAGCTAATGTACAGCATGGTGACCATAGGTAATCATGTGGTATTATATTGTGACATTTGCTGAGAGTAGGTTTCAAATGGTCTCACCACAAAAAGGAAAATGGTAACCATGTGAGGTGATGTTTATGCTAATTAGCTTGATTGTGGTAATTGTTTCACAACATGTATGTATATCAAAACATCTCATTGTACACCTAAATATATACAATTTGATTTGTCAATTATACATCAATAAAGCTGGAAAAATGTATTCAATCCTATATAATAGATTGGGAAATTACATAGCCATATCTGATTATGAATTCAGCAAAGCTTTTAAATATGTTTTTATTTTACTACTCACAAGAGCACCTTGGTGCATTTGAAATTAAATTCTTCAATGTGGAGAAAACAAAACACTGTCTCACTGAGCACAAAGCTTGTTCAATATTTTTGTCAGCGCAATGTATTTTTGTTAGCAATGTTGACCACTGAAATGATTTCCTTAGCAGATAATTTTCCAGTAAACCTCCCACATCATTGCAAACTTCCTGTTCCCAGCTGCTCTTCCTCTTCTTAAGCCCCTCATTATAGGCAGTAGGAGAGCTGATAATCAGCAGAAAATTAAGCTGGCAGGGTGTGTGCTTAAAGGCGTCAATTTCCAAGGGAAGGAAGTGTTCATTTTGTTTTGTTTTATTTTGTTTTTATGAAGCATTGCTTTTTACTTGTGTTGTGCCTTTTGAACTTAAGCGTTATTTTTTGACAATGGAGATTTTGGTTTAGTGCAGTTCTCTGTAACTGGACAGTACTCAATAGAAATTGTTGAATTGAATGTTTAACATATGCTTCTCTTTGACCAAATAAGGAATATTTTATGGGCCATTTTTCATTTTAGATGCGCTTATAGGAATAGGCACTCTTTGGAAATTGGAGAAATTAATTCTTAGGGACTGTAGTCCAAGTTTAATTCTGGGTCTTTGAGCGATACTTTTAAAACAAGGACCTTTGACCCTTGATTAAGTACAAAATAAGCACATAGCTAATGTAAACCTCTTAAATCAGTGGTTATCAGGCTTGGCTTCACAGTGGAATAACCTCAAGTGGGATGTGTGGGAGAATTTTAAAAAAATACTGCTGCCCAGGTCTCAGACTCAGAAATCCTTATGTAATTGGTCTAATCTACAGCCTGTCTTCAGGGTTTTAAAAAGCTTCCCAGGAGATGCTAATGGATAGCCAAAGCTGACAACCATTGTCTTTAATGAATGAACACATTTAATCAGCCTGTACTAAGTACTAGGCACTGATGCTTGGCACCTGTTTCTGTTATCTTTTATTAATGTGGAAATTGGCACTCACAGAAGTTGATTTGTTTACCATCACAGAGCAGAAAACTGTTGAAGATGGAAAGCAAACAACAACAACAAAACCTAACAGTCCTATGGCCTCCCCACACTCTTTGCCATTTACATCATAGTAGTTAAAAAATATGCTGGTGACTGCAAAAGCCAATGTATCAACCTTTAAAATGAAGAAATAATGAAATGAAAACTAACTTTGTTGAAGATTAGGACAGTCCTTGGGATGGTATGTGATACAAGTTTTAAACTCTGTGTAAAAATAAAACCTGAGTGCAAAGCCTGTTGGATATATGTCTACTTCTGCCACATTCTATTTTCCAAAACCCAGCAATATCTTCTATTGAATTGGAAATTGTAGACTAATGTTAAGAAGGGCCTAATGTCAGCCCTCACTGCGTTGGGCACCAGAGATGTGTTTAGCCGCTGAGAAGCAGGACCTGGATAACCGCCACAGAGAAAACAGGGGCTGAGCTGTCCACACAGTGAAACTCACAAGGCACACAATGGCAAAGTCAGTTCATCCAATGGCCCTGTTGTAAACTGGTAGGCTGCAGCACTGAGATTGTGTGTCAGTTACAGATATCCAAGCTGCTTTGAAATCCAGGGAGCAGCTAATCAGTTAAAAAGCGTTCAACTGAGAAAAAACAAAACTTCAACCATACCCAACTGTGACTGTGATGGAGAAGCTTAGCGCCTATCTGAAGGTGGTTTGTGACATTAATGTGTGTGTGTGCTGTGTAGGTTTGGTCTGAATAACCCCTTATTCACAGCACCATGATTCAGGTGCCCTGTCAATGCTTCCTTCTTCTCTCTAAATTCTCCTCCTTCAAGGTCTTGCCTCCATCCTCAAACAGTGTTGGTCCATCTGCTGATAAACATATGGAATAAGCAGGCCTTGTAGACATTTTTAGACCCTATCTGGAGCAGTGAGAACTGTCTATTTCAGAAAAAGATAGAGACAAAAGCAGATGCAGAAAGGGAGGCAGACACAAAGAATGAAAGTGCCAAGTAAAGAAAGTGACAGGCAGGTTCTTGGAGACTGAGGTAGAGAAGCACAGACAGGATAAGACAGAGAAAAAATAAGGCAGAGACAGGGAGAACCCCAGAAAGAGAGAGAATAGAAAGAAACAGAGGTAGAAACTCTTGAGAAAGCTAGGCAGACAGTAATGACAGCTTCAGCCAGTCAGTATTGGAGGGAGAGAGGAATAGAGAGAGGTAGCAGAGGAAGTCAGATAGGAGACAGGGGTAGTCCAAGAGAGACACATTCTGAGCAGAGGCAGACAGGGTGAAAGGGAGATGGAGGTCAGCAGAGAGCTAATGCCAGGCAGGAGTATGGAAAGTTTTGTGTGCATTTCTCCTAGAGAAATGAGAAATGGGACTGGTTTGCCAGGAGAGACAGCCTTTCCAGTCAGGACTCTTGAAGTGTATGATTGTAGTCATCCTAAATGGAAATGGGATTCCTTCCTCCCCAAGCCCATTCCTGCTCCATCTGGAGGGCAGTCTGGTGAATGTGGTTTTCTATGCTGGTATTCTGGGCCATAGGAGGGCCTCACAGAACTGCAGAATGTTGGAACTGAGATCTGCATGGTAGATGTGTGTGGTTTCTTGGCCAGCCCCTCTTCACTTACCCTGTTTCCAGGAATGGCCTCCAATGTTTGTGGGGGATCCACCCTTCCCCACTTTCCATCCCTGTGGTTTTTGTGGATTTGACAGTCCCTCCCTACCACCTCGCATTCCAGGGTTGGTGTTCGACCCAGGACTGGCATATGATCCAGAGTGTCAGTTTCTCCTGTGGTCAGTGATTGGTTCAGGGATAAGAACATAACTCAAGGGAGGCAAATCACAGCCAATCAGTCTCATTTTGGAGGGTCTGTTTGGGCTTCTGAGTTTGCCCTCAAATCCACATTTGAACCATGGAGACATGTTGGCTGGTACTGGGGCTGCCATCTTGCCGCCATGCATGGTCTGAAATGAAGCCAAATACATGGAGCAGCAGAGAGTAAAATAAAGAACAACTTGGTTCATGTGGCCTCTTTGGAACACTGTTCAAACTGTTTCTGAAGTTAGAACAACTCTAGATTTTATTTGCAAGAGCCAATAGAGTAACTTTTTGCTTAACAGTTTAAACCAGTTTCAGTTGGATTTTCTGTCACTTGCAACTAAATCCTAACTGATGTAACGTCTTAGATACCATGCATCACCACATTTTATAGAAACTGAGTTTAAGTAATTCATCTAAGACTATGGCTAGTTAGTGGCAGGATATGAACTAGGTTTTTTCTACTATGTACCCCCTTAAACCCACTCTTTCATTCTCTCCACTTTATTTTTAAATTAAGATATAGGGCTCATTTCAAATATATGTTTTTACTCCAGTGACTTCATAAGTTCTAGAAATGCTAGCCCTAAGCAAAATTGCCACCTGATATGGTTTGGCTGTGTCCCCACCCAAATCTCATCTTGAATTGTGGCTCCCACAATTCCCATGTGTTGTAGGAGGGACCTTCATGGGGTGGGTCTTCCCCATGCTATTCTCATGATAGTGAATATGTCTCATGAGGTCTGATGGTTTTATAAAGGGGAGTTTCCCTGCATGAATTCTCTTCTCTTGTCTGCCACCATGTGAGACATGCCTTTCACCTTCCACCATGATTGTGAGGCCTCCCCAGCCAGGTGGAACTGTGAGTCCACTAAGCCTCTTTCTTTTGTAAATTGCCCAGTCTCAGCTATTTCCCCTTTCTGTGTGTCCTCTCTCCCTTCCTAAGCCATGGTAAGCAGAATATGACAGATATCATTGATACTTTTATGTGAGCTTACCATACAGAATATTTACTTTTTAAAAAAGAATAATAAAAAGATGCCAAATAAATTAATTTCTAATGCAGGAATTCCAAATATTGTAGCATGTGGTTAGAGGACATGCTTTGGAGTTGCCGAACCTTCTTGGAATTCTTTGAACTGTCAGCTCTGAGCACTAGGTCCAATATTTATTTATAAGATTATGAGAGAAATTACTGAAGAATCCTGAAATGTGTCTCTCATATAACAAAGTTTAGAGCAGTGGTTCTCAAACTTCAGTGTGTGTTAGAGTTACTGGAAAGCTTATTAAAACACAGATCAGGCCGGGTGCGGTGGCTCACACCTGTAATCCCAGCATTTTGGGAGGCCGAGGTGGGCGGATCGCTTGAGCCTAGAAGTTTGAGACCAGCCTGGGCAACATGGCAAAACCCTGTCTCTACTAAAAACACAAAAATTAGCCAGGCTAGTCAGGAGGCTGAGGCAGAAGAATCACTTAAAACTTCTGCTGAGGTGGAGGTTGCTGTGAGCCGAGACTGCGCCACTGCATTCCAGCTTGGGCAACAGAGTGAGACTCAGTCTCAAAAAAAACGAACCAAAACAAAACAAAACACAGATTGCTGAGCCCCATTCTAGAGTTTCAGATCTGGTGGGTCTGGAATGAGGCCTGAGAATGTGCATTTCCAACAAGCTCCCAAGTGATGCTGATGCCACAGGTCCAGGCACCACACTTTAAAGATCACTGTTTATATGTAAGAATAAACTGAGAAAGGTCGACTATGTGATGTAAAACCTCAATACTGCTTTGCTACAGTCCCAGAAGTTAAGCCTCACTCAGCAAAGATATGGGCTAGGGCTTCTTGAGACACAGCCTGGGCAATGGAGGGTGGGGGCTGGTGTCCTGCAGGTGAACCCACTTGTGAATCAGAAGCCAGACTATAGCCAGGTCAGATCGGCTGATGCTTGGGTGGTAGGAAAACTTTTTGAAATCCAAATTTAGGGTTTCCCCCTTTCCCATAATTCCTATTACTCTAGAAGCTGCCCTACCTGTGCTTCTCTTCCCCAACTCTCTCCATTCCAGGCCACAGCTAGAATAGCTCTATTCTCATTGCATCAGGGAAGGGATGATGTAGTACAAGTAAAAGAAGAAGTCTGTTCCCTGGCTTTCGTATATCTAAGTATGCAGGCAAGTCAGTTCATGAGTGTATGGACAGGGCACCACACTCAGAGGGGCTCTGAGCCTGGGGTTTAATGCTCCTTGGTGACTGTCTGGATATTTTTAATACTTTAATCTTTGATTTTGTGCCTTGTAAAATCCAATGGGACAATGGCATGTGCTCCAGGGGCTTGGAGCCTTGGCTTTCCTTCAGTCCTGTCTCCCACTTCCTCCAGGAATGGGTTCTCTGCCACTCACTCCCCTGTTTCTGGGTGCCACAGGCCGTACCTGCTTGGCCTTCCTCTCCTTGAGTCCTGCTCTCTGTCTCCTTCCATGCCTGTCAGTGGCCTTTTGGCCCCAGGCTGCTGGTGCCATAGCAATTTGGTAGACAATTCTGCAGAGTCTCTTGCCATTTCCATCCCAGGAGCTAAGTGTGTGCAAGCAGGAAGTTTGCAATCCCTTGGTGTTGCCTGCCTGTCCTGGGTTGGTGCTGTGGGTCCATGGGAAGGGGAGACTGATTTTGTAATCTCCAACCTGAAATTTTCATTGTTCACCAGTTTCAAAAATGCCATAGCTGGCCTGAAACAGCCTCAGGAAACCTCTGCATTTTAGAGTGGCAGTGATGCAACAATGTGTCAGCAATAGCTCGACTGAGATTTTTCACTCTTCCTAGCATGGCATGGAAGGAGAAGACTCACCCTTTTCACCTCAAAGAAGTAAAGAAATGAGCAGAGAGAGAGCTGGAACTAGGGAGCCTTGGGTCAGAAATGACTTAGGCAGACCAAAGGCAAAATAGAAAGAGGGATGCCTCAGGGGATGCCAGCGTGGATAGTGACCCAGACTAGGTGAACCCCACAAGTGTGTGCATGGTATAAATTCCATCTTGACAGATTAAGTTCCTGCCATCAGATGAAATGGGGGTTTGAAATAGAAAATAAGTTGCATTATAGAAAAAGAAAGAATATTAAATTTCTTAGCCAGGCATGGTGGCTCATGCCTGTAAAGCCCAGAACTTTGGGAGATTGAGACACGCAGAATGCCAGGAGTTTGAGACCAGCCTGGGCAATGTGGCGAAACCCCATCTCTACAAAAAATACAAAAATTAACTGGGCATGGTGGTGCCTGCTTGTAGTCCCAGCCACTTGGGAGGCTGAGGTGGGAGGATTGCTTCAGCCCAGGAGGTGGAGGCTGCAGCGAGCTACAATCACACCACTGCACTCCAGTCTGGGCGACAGAGCGAAACTCTGTCTAAAAAAATAATAATAATTTCTTGCCTCCTTTTACGTAGATTAAGGTTTGCAGCTGCCACACTTGCCCCCAAAATGGGAAGAGGAGTTTGCATGTGTTAACAGCATGCAAGAAAAGGAAACCTCTTATAGGCATGAGAGCTGGGAGAGATTGGTCAGACCTGGCAAGAAACCACTTTTCAGGGGACTTAAAAGAGAGCTCTAAAAGTCAGCCACAAAGGCCAAATTACCCTAGAGGTCAAGAAACATAAAGACTGAGGCTGGTCAGAGGAAGCCTACCAAAGAAGCAGTAAGTATGGATGCACAGCTTTCTTATGAGAGCTGTTTAAATTGCTCTTTAAAATATTTTGTTCTATTACAGACATATGTTCCTTTTGTACTTTATCTGGGAGAAAACTTTCCTTAAAGCCACGTAGATAAACGGTTTGGAAAAAAAATGCTGGTTGCTACGGGCAATGCCAGGACGCAGGGGAAAAACACTTGATGAAAATTATCAAGAACTGAGTCTCAGAAAGACTGAAAAGAGTGAAGTGACCAAGAAGCCTGATTTTTATTGGAGAAAATTTTGTTTGATTGATTTTTTCTTTTAATCAATATCTTCTAATTTTTTTCTTTTTATTGATATCTTCTAATTTTTCTACAACAAACATGTTTTAGTTGTGCAGTTTTTACAAGCAGAGAGAGCTCTACAGTGCAAGGGGACTCATAGTGCTTGTGGTAAAGAGGCATTTATGATTCTAATCTCCCCTTCTCTGCATTTGAGAGAAGAGGAGGAAAGAAAGGAGGAAAAAAAAAGAGAGACAAAAAAACCATAGTTTCATTTTCTTCTCCATTAGCTGAATCCAGACATAAATGAAAGAACAAACATTTCCAGTGAGGAACCAGGAAGAAAGCAGAGGCAGGGAGGTCCTAAAGGGGACCAGGTCTTTAGAGGCCCAAAGCCTACCCTTAGGAGTCCTCTCAAGGAGTTACTACAGACTCAACAACAGCCTACCTGCAGGATGAACCACAGCAGGTTACTGTGCTTTTGGGATTGTACTGGTGGTGACAGGAGGTGGATTTTGTGCCCAGACTAATTCCATGCCAATAAAAATTCTCATATAACCAAATATGTTCCAGATTGCAGTAAATACAAAGCTCAGATAAAACAGAAACCACTGCATTGAAAGTGTGGGAATGGTTCCCTGGAGCTCCCTGGAACTGGATTTGACTTATGGAAGGTTTTAACTTCTCCATTGGGTGCCAAACCAGCCATAAGAGAGAATTCCTGATATGAATGCAACGCATACCTGTGATAGACCAAAACAGAATAAGCCATTCCAAAAGCCGAAGCACCCAAGGAAAACCAAAAGAGAGAAGAGAAATACAGACTCAGGAAAAAAAAAAAAAAAAGGCACTTGATGACTCAGAGTAGATAACTGATTTGTTCTTAGGAATCAGGTAGGGTAAAAAGAGGTTCTTCAGAAGGGGGTCAAATCCTGACTCATTTGAGAGTGTACGCCCTGCTTGGCCAGGTGCCCTTCTGTATTGGGGTGGCCTCTATGCAAAAAGAACGGATTCTGGCTCTCAGAAGCTCATGTTTCCTCTCTGTCAGGGATCTTGTTTAGCTCATGATGGAAATTTTGTCCTCATCAGCATCAGTTTTCAAAACTCTACACACTGATACAAAATCAAGAGGGAGGGAAGAGTCCCTTTGGGATGTTTCATATCATGAATCATCAGTCCCTTCCTAACTTTCCTGGGAATTTTGTCCACATACAGAGGTCCCATTGACTTCTGTGGTTCTTGTCAAAGCCAAATTCAAGAATGGAAAAGATGAGCTGGAGTCAGTTTCATGTTTTGGACTCACCAGCTAAGTTCTGTTGCAGTCAGGGGTCAGAGCAGCTTAGCTTTAAAGAGGCAGAAATAAAAGAGCTTGCTATTCAAGTAGCTGGGGGTTTCTAGCCCTCTGATTGTAAATGGATTCAATGATTTATATGCAGATCATTGAGCAGGGGATGAATGAACAGCAGAGCTCTGCAGTGTCCTTTTTAAACATGCAGTTCAGCCTGTTTTGGTGGTAAATGTAAACATGTGCAACTAAAGGAAGTGCTGGTGTCAAAAAGCCTCGCCAATTTTATTTTATTTTAATTCTACAGCACACAAGGGAGGAACAGAGTTTAAGAAAGTTGACTCAAACCTGTGCAATCCCAATGCTTTCTAGAGACATAAAACATTGGGATTTTGAAAGACTTATCTGACTTAAAGATCCAATATGAAAAGTTACAGTTTTTTATTCACTTAGGCTAAAGCCTCTCTATATAATATTGCTCACTCTTCCAGGAAGAGAATGGAGGAAAACTGACCATGTCATAGTTATCAGAAATTTGTTCCTTGGAGGCATGAGTTGTTCTGTGTTATCTGTAAATAAGTCATAAGACTTTGCTTCATTCACTCATTCATTCATGGATTCACTTTGTTCATTCAAAGAACATCTATTAAGTCCCTTCCCTGTACCAGGCACTGTGCTAGGCACAGGACATAAAAAATTAAATAAGATGGATTCAGTTTCATGTAAGGTAGAGTAAATAATATCTCTCCCATCAAATGCAGTTATAAAACCTGGATACATTAAGCAGGTATTTAAATACCATGAGAAGTAAATATTAACAGGTAGATTGACGAAAAGACCATAATTTGAAGTACCACTAAACTGATGGTGAGCTTATGACTTTTTTTCTTCTGGTACTCCCCGGCCTAGATTTAAGGCAGACTAAAACCTAGACGTGAGCATTGCCAAGAACAGAGAGAGAGCTGCAGGAAAACCTTTTAGTCCTGACATGAGGAGTGCAAAAGGAGTCTCCTAATTTTTCCATTTTCTTTTGTCCTTCTTTTTCTTTTTTCTAATCTTTCACATCACCCAGCCTGTGATGGCCCGTAAGCACCTAAAACTCAGGGAGAGGAACTTCCTTTCTGATTGGAAGAACTGTGTTTCCCAAAGGGTGGCGCAAATGCCTGTTGTTTTTTTCTCTATCTTCCCACCACTTGGCGCCTGTATTAAAGAGTCTGATTCTATTTTTGATGTTTGACTGCTGACAGCTTTCAAACCTCACCACTCCCCCCATCCCCTTTGGCCCCACATCTGGGCAGGCTGATGTAAGAGCTCAGATGCTCCCTTGGCACTGGATGGAAGTTCAAACCATGTAAGCTCCAGCCCACATGCAGAAACTCTCACCCCAGCCTCACCCGCTAGCCATCATAAAAACAAGCCAGTACCCTTTGTTGGCTCTCTCAAGCCATTTTCAGATCAACTTGGGGACTCTTTCTGCTTTCCCCAGAAAGCTTCATCATGTGAGTGATAAGCCTCTTCTTCCCCTCTTGTTGCATGTGTGGCATCATTGATCTCAATATCCAAACTAAATTTTGTTTTGGGGAGGGGCCCATTTCATTTTGGTTGAGTAACCACAACAACCCCAGACATGGGCCCAGTTATGGGAAATGCAGAGCAGATTAGGCTCAAAAAGGGACTTTTAGGCTTTAGGGAACCAGAACGTACCAGGGAGATCTCAGAGAGG
Organism: Gorilla gorilla gorilla; assembly: GCF_029281585.2. NCBI lineage: Eukaryota > Metazoa > Chordata > Mammalia > Primates > Hominidae > Gorilla > Gorilla gorilla. Next base: position 70,431,417 of record NC_073229.2, read on the forward strand.
AGAGAGCTGGGAAAGTGACCCCATGAAGTTGTTTTAAAAACTTGAGAGTGGGTGCAGTGGCTCACACCTGTAATCTCAGCACTTCAGGAGGCTGAGCAGGGAGGATCCCTTGAGTCTAGGAGCTCGATACTAGCCTAGACAACATAGTGAGACCCTGTGCCTACAAAAAAAAATTAAAATTAGCTGGGCATGGTGGCGTACATCTGTGGTCCCAGCTACTTGAGAGGCTGAGGTGGGAGGACTGCTTGAGTTCAGGAGTTCCAGGTTGCAGTGAGCTATGATCATGACATTGCACTCCAGCCGGGGTGAGACAGCAAGGCCCTGTCTCAGAAAAAGAAAAGACAAGAAAGAAAGAAAGAAAAAGAAAGAAAGAAAGAGAGAGAGAAAAAGAAAGAAAGAAAAAGAAAGAAGGAAAGAAAGAAAGAAAGAAAAAAGAAAAAGAAAGAAAAAGAAAGAAAGAAAGAAAGGAAGGAAGAAAGGAAGGAAGAAAGAAAGAAAGAAAAAGGAAGAAAGAAAGAACAAACTTAGGCTTATTCCCAAATGGTGCATACATAGATCTGACCATGAAAAGCGTATCTTTAAACTTTGAGAACTGAACTATGGGAGAGACCATTACCCATGTGCCAGACTGGCCACTAGGTGGCATATACATCAGCTGGATCTGCATTGCAATGCAAAGCCTTTGCAAACAGAACTGACATTGAAGCTGCAACCCACAGAAGGCTGGTCAGAACTTGGAGCTTGAAATCAACTGGTTTGACTGATGGCTAAAGCAAAAATGTCAACATTCCATCTGATTTAAATAACACCAAGAGTCTCACAAGCTAATATTCAAAATGTCCAGGATACGATCCAAAGTTATTCAGCATACAAAGAACCAAGAAAATATCAATTTACATGTGTCAAAATTCACAAACTGTACACCAAAAAAGTCAGTTTTACTGTATGTTAATTTAAAAAATGATGCCATTTCCTTGCAGGGAGTACACAATCTAGTTAGGGAGATAGAATCATAAATGAATAACGACATGATGTTAAATACCCTATGATGATTTAAAACAAAAACATGGATAGGATAATGCGGGAGCACAGACGGATACCTAGCCCAGTCTGGGGAGTGGAGATCAGGAGGTTGAGATTAGTTTTCAAGAAGAACAGATGTTTTAATTGATTCTGAAAGAACAAGTAGAAGAAGCTAGGTAAAGTGGCAGAAGGTATTCACACCTAAATAAGGGGCAGTCTGAGCAAAGATATCAAGAAAAGTAGAGGTGGGAAGTATAAACGGTTCTATTTTATTGGGGTATTAGCTGACAGTCAGAGAGTGGCAGAAAAGATGGTGGATTTCCCAGGACCAGGTCATGGAAGGCTTCAAATACCATCTTATACCACATTTAACCCTATTAGAAATCCTATTGGGAATAAATTCTTAGTTTTGTCAACATTAACACAATGGTCACAGCAAAATCATGGCATCCCTGTGGGCCTTGATCTCTTGTGGCAGAAACTATTGGTATGCACCAGGGTCTGTTTGGTCTTCCCTGTTTTGCAGCTTCCCTTGCAATGAGGTTGGCTGTGTGATCAATCCTGCTTATGGATGTGAGGGAAAGTGCTGCATGCCATGCTCTGGGTTTGGATGTTAAGTATCCAGGGTGCCTTTCCAAAAGTCTGTTTCCCTTTCACATTGACCTTAGAGGCCATGTGTTGAAGAGCCATGAGACAAGATGGAAGGAACCTGGATCACTGAGTCATCATTTGACTGACCAGGAACATCTATGTGCAATTGCACAAGTGTGCAATAAACTATCCTCCTGTTAAACCACTGAGATTTCATACTTTGTTTTTTAATACATTATAGCCCAGCTTACTTGACTAACAGTTTCTCCATCTCTTTATCAAGAGCATGAATAGCCTTCCTCCAAAGTCTTTCCCAGCTCCATAAATCCAACTTATTCTAAGGAGGCCCTCTCCAGTCAGCTGGCTCCTTCCTGGTGCCTTGCTCAGGCTTCTTGGGATCTGTCCTGCCTATGTTCTTCCTCTCCAGGATAGTTCTATATCTTACCTTGGAGAAGGATCATGACACCAGAGGCACTCAGGATTGGATAGGCTCTCAAAGCTCACCTAGTCTACCTTACTTTCTAGTGCCTGAGTCACCTCTGCAACATCCCTGCCAAGTGGTGGTCCAGGGTCTGGTTATTGAAAACCTCCAGTACCCGGAAACTCATTGCTTCGCCATATAAAAGTTCCTTCTTTCTCTACATTCTAAAAAGCACACTGCACTGCCCATAATGACTAACCCCCGTGGACTGCACCTAAGTTCTCCCTATTTTATTTTTTAAATGAATAAGTAGGGACTCCATTTAAATGAATGAATAGTAATTGCACTTGAGATATCTGAGCCTTTTTCTGACCTCTTCCTATTATGGTAACATTTTTTTTTCTTTACACAATGGCTGTTTCTTTGATGAATTTGTGTAGCCTGTATATGAGTTCAGAAATTATCCTTATGTCCATCAACTCCATGTGCCCTCTAGCAGAGAGCCCTTTCTTTGAGAAGATCTTGTCTGTAATGTCAAGGACAAAGTCTGATAATAAGTCATAGCTGTCCTGCAGTTCAAATCTTTGGAATCTTTAAGTCTCTATATGCCCACAGGGAATCTCTAAAACCACAAACATCTTTAAAAGGTCAATACAATGAAAGAAGAAAACAAAAATGAATATCCTTATCTGGCTGGAAAGTTTTAACGTGAAAGCTTTTTGTAGTGAGGGACTCTCTGATATAGAGGCTATTCGGTTCATAATGCTGGATAATCAAACACAAAACTACAAAAGGAAAAACTGACCAATTTGACACATCAAAATTTCAAATTTTACCTTGCAAAAGACTGCTGAGAGCATGAAAATACAGACTGGAAGAAAACATTTGCAAACCACATATGACAAAGGACTAGTGTTTAGAATATATAAAGAACTCCCAAAACTAAACAGTAAGAGAAAAAATTCCAGTTAGAAAATGGGCAAAAGACATTAATAAAGTTTGGATATTTTCTTCCACGCAAATCCCATGTTGAAATGTAATTCCCAATGCTGGAAGTGGGGCCTGGTAGGAGGTGTTTGGATCATGGGGGCACATCCCTCATGGCTTGGTGCTGTCTTCATGACAGTAAGTTCCCATGAGATCTGGTCATTTAAAAGGTGTGTTGCACCTCCCCCACCTTGCTCCTGCTTTTGCCATGTGAAGCAGCTGCTCCTGCTTTGCCTTCCACCATGAGTGTAAGCTTCCTGAGGCCTCGCTAGAAGCTGATGCCAGAGCTATGCTTCCTTGTAGAACCGTGAGCCAGTTAAACCTCTAAATTACCCAGTCTCAGGTATTTCTTTAAAGCAATGCAAGAACAGCCTAATGCAGACATAAAGAGACATTTCACCGAAGAGTGGCAAATAAGCCCATGAAAATCTCATCGTTAGCCATTAGAGAAATGCAAATTAAAACCGCGATGAAGTCTCCTCATAGTGCAGCAGCCATTACTGCCACCCTCTGCCCTCCGGCCTGTCAATCTACCTGCAGCATGAAGAGCCTGCACCTCTACAGCACATCAGTCACTGGCTCCCACAAAATCAAGTCCCAGCAGAGTGAGGTGACCTGAATCCAGGATAGGAAGTCCATCTAATACCAACTAGTGGACATCTCCCAGGACAACGCCCTGAGGGATGAGATGCGAGTCTTGGTGGGCAACCCCAAGGCTGCCCCACCCCAGACTGTCAATGGGGACCACTACCGTGGAGGCTTTGAGCTCTTCATGGAGGCTGTGGAACAAAACATGCTGCAGGAGTTCCTGAAACTGGCCTGAGTCAAGCTGGCCCACAGTTCCCCTGCTGGACTCCATCACCACACTCTACTTACAGCTCTCACCTGGCCAAGAAAGACCTTGTGACCAACTCCCTGTCATTCCTAACTTGACCTTAGAGTCCCTCTCCATAACATAAACCACTTCTCCCCCTTTCTAAATGTAGTCTCCTCTTCTCTATTCAAAGGCAACATTCCTTACCCACTAGTCTCAGAAATTGTCTTAAGCGACAGCCCCAAATGCTGGCACCTCTGTTGGTTCCATCAGCCAGAGCTTTGCCAAAGGCCCCACAATCCCTCTCCAGGAGGACCCTAAGGACAATTAAATGTGCTGTTCCATTGGAAAACACACACACACACACACACACACAACAAAAGAGAAAACCATGATGCAATATCACTACACACCTAGCAGAAGGGCTAACGTATAAAATAGTGACACCACCAAATGCTGGCAAGAATGTGGAGAAACTGGATCACTCATTCATTGCTAGTAGGAATATAAAATGGTACAGCTTACTCTGGAAAACAGTTTGGCAGTGTCTTAAAAAACTAAATATGTACGTGTTATATAATTCCACTCAGAGACATTTATCTCAGGGAAATAAAAATGTATCTTCACAAAAATGATCTGTATACAAATGTTTATAGCAGGTTTATTCTTAATAGCCCAAACCTGGAAACAATTCAGATGGTTAAACAAACTGTGGGATATCCATACCGTGGAATACTGGTTAGCAATAAAAAGGAATGAACTACTGATACGTACAACGACCTCGATGAATCTCCAGAAAATTATGCTGAGTGAACAAAGCTAATCCCTAAAGGTTGCTCATGGTATGATTTTATTTATATAACATTCTTGAAATGACAAAATTATAAAAATGGAGAACAGATGAGAGCTTACCAGAGGATAAAGAGAAAGTTGCAGTGGGTGGGGAAGTGGGTGTGGTTATAAAAGACCCACAGGAGGAAAGGATATTTGTGGTGATGAAAATGTTCTGTATCTTGACGGTATCAAAGTCAATGTCCTGTTTGTGATATTGTATTATTAGAATTTTGGAAGATATTAACATTGGGGGAAACACCACTGAGGGAAACTGTTTGTGTTATTTCTTACAACTGCATGTAATTCTGCAACTATCTCAATATAAAAAAATTAATTTTAAAAACACTCCCCAGCCGGGCACGGTGGCTCATGCCTGTAATCCCAGCACTTTGGGAGGCGGAGGCGGTGCGGGGAGGGGGGATCACCTGACGTCAGGAGTTTGAGACCAGCCTGGCCAACATAGTGAAACCCTGTCTCTACTAAAAATACAAAAATTAGCCGGATGTGTGGCAGGTACCTGTAATCCCAGCTACTCGGGAGGCTGAGGCAGGAGAACCGCTTGAACCCAGGAGAAGGAGGTTGCAGTGAGCCGAGATTGCGCCATTGCATTCCAGCCTAGGCGGTAAGAGCAAAATTGTCTCAAAACAACAACAAAACACTTCTCATACCTAGGTTGCAGCCCATAGCAATGAAATTACAATGTCGGGAGAAGGAGCCAGACATCAGTATTTTTAAAAGATGTCCAGGTGATCCAACAGGCAGCAAATTTGGGAACCACTGAATTAAGCATCTCAGAAGCCTCTGAGATGTTTAAGAAGAGAAGGAAACAAAAGTTTTCCTAAAGTTCTCTTTACAGAGATATCTTTGTAAAAAGGAACAACATAGACGCATCCTATTACATTTTGGCCACAGCCTCAGTCAGTATGAGGGAGAGGCCTTGGACATTTCTTATTCATCTGACTTCACTAATTGAAAACTTAAGCCTAAAAGCCAACATTACTAACTACTTCGCTACTGGAATAATTTACCAAAAATGTTTTATTTATTTATTTTTCGAGGTGGAGTCTCACTCTGTCATTCAGGCTGGAGTGCAGTGGCGCAATCTCTGCTCACTGCAACCTCTGCCTCCCAGGTTCAAGCAATTCTCCTGCCTCAGCCTCCCCAGTAGCTGGGATTACAGGTGCGTGCCACCACACCCGGCTAATTTTTTCTTTTTTTAATTTTTAGTAGAGATGGGGTTTCACCATGTTGGCCTCAATGCTGGTCTCAATCTCCTGACCTCAAATGATCGGCCCACCTTGGCCTCCCAAAGTGCTGGGATTACAGGCGTGAGCCACCGTGCCTGGCCCCAAAAATGTCTTAAAAAGCCATTTCATGAATAATGCAATTTCTTCCCCTTCATCTTCATCCCAATACAGTAGATTTATAGTTTCACTTTCTGCGGTTTTAGCCAATGGTTGTCCAAAAATATTAAATGGAAAAATTCCAGAAATAATTAATAAGTTTTAAATTGTGCACCATTCTGAGTAGCATGATAAAATCTGACACCATCTGCTCCAGCCCACTTGAGATGAAAATCATCCCTTTGTCCAGCATATCCATGCTGTCTATGCTACCTTTTGTTTAGTCACTTAGTAGCCCTCTTGGTTATCAGATCAAAAAAACATAGCAGTCTGTAATACGGTTCAGTACTATTCAGTTTCAGGCATCCACCAGGGGTCCTGGAATGTACTCTCCATGGATAAGAGGGCTACTGTAATCTTTATGAAATGAACCCTGAGAGGAGAGCTATAAAAATGCTCCTAGGTGTTCCACAGTCTGCGTAAGGTGTTACAGGTGTGTTGTTCTGTTTCAAAAGTAACACTTCACCTACACCTGGCTGGCATTTCAGATCCCTTTAATATTCACTCCCCTTATTTCCAAGAATTTTTTTTTTCTTTTTTTTAACACAGGGTCTCTCACTCTGTCACCCAGGCTGGAGTGCAGTGGCACAATCCTGGCTCACTGCAGCCTCATCCTCCAGGGCTCAGGTGATCCTCCCACCTCAGCCTCCCAAGTACCTGGGACTAGAGGCATGCCACCATGCCCAGCAAGTTTTTGGTATTTTTTGTAGAGATAGGGTTTCACTGTGCTGCCCAGGCTGGTCTCAAACTCCTGGGCTCAAGCCATATGCCCTTTGGGGGCTCAGCCTCCCAAAGCTCTGGGATTACAGGCGTGAACCATCGTGCCCAGCCCTTTCTATGAAATTTCTTAGAGATCCCGCTTAAACTTGTTATAACGAGCAGCCCTCTTAGAACAAACTATAAAAGAAAGGAGGGAGAAAGGGACTGAATCGTTTCTCTCATTAAACTTGTACCCAATTTGACCTTAACAGTGAGCGCGTCCCATTGCATTGTTGAGAGGATTTTAGAAGGTTCCTGAGTTGCATATTTTCAAGTATTATCATGCCCTATTTTTCAGTCTAAGCCTTCTCTTGGGACTTTTTCTTTTAAATTAAAAACATTGTTTAAAATGTGTTATCAGAGTAACATTAATGTAATGAGAAGAGGCAACCTTATCAGATAAGATAATCTGTTTTTCCTGAAGGATGCCATTTTCATTGCATTAGGTTGTTTGCTCACAGAGACATGTAGACACATAGATTAGCCCTGCACATCAAGTCTTCTTTCTCACCAAACCAATTTTCTGTTTGATTTTTACACTCCAAGAATCACAAGTACAGTAGCAGCTCCATGGGGACAAACAGAATAGGAAAGATTGAGTTATCTTTAATATTTGTTTTTGTTTTTTATTTCCAAGAAAATCTCTTTTAGAAAAGATGAAGTTGTCTTGTCCATATATGCCAGTGAATGCATGTAAATCCATTTACCATAGAGAAGAACACAATTCTTTTACTGTTAAAGCCAAATAGAGGAGTCAGTAGTCATGTTATCCAAGACAGAGGCTCTTCTGGCCTTCAATGTACAGAGACATGCTGCATTAAATTCAGTTAAGGGCAACCAATGAAAAACAAGCTACACACAAAGATTACCTCTCACCCCATCATGCAAAGTTTCCATTCAGCAACATCTGGAGACTGCACAGCCCATTTGATTTAAATACAAGACTCAGAGGCAGAAACCATATTCAGCCCAGATTCTGTGAACATAGCTTGTTGCTGAACCAATTCACTCTGCTTCTAATTCACAAATCTTCAGCCCTAAGCAGCATCATTTGGTTCTTATGAGGCACAGAGCCCTTTCCCCACCCAGGGCCTTTGCTTGGTCCATTCTCGCTGCCCGCATTGTGGCTCCCCTGGCTCTTGGCCTGCTGGCTCCCTCTCAGACTTCAGGTTTCAATTAAAATAACAGCCCTTCCCACTCTCCTTACTTCAGAGTTAGTCTCTGACTTGGCACCCTGTTGATTTCTAAGTCCTATTCCAGGGCTTGACATCTCATAGTTGCTTGTTGAATTAATAAATGTTAACTCCAAAAAATAATAATAAATGATTTCTCCAGTTAAAAAAGTAGATATTACACAGTTTTTTAACAGAATAGTAGTGACAAATAACAATTGATCACCTTAGCTGGGTGTGGCAGTTACAGCTACTTGGGAGGCTAAGATGAGAGGATCACTTGAGCCCAGGAATTTGAGGCCACAGTGAATTATAATCTTGCCACTGCATTCCAGCCTGGGCAACAGCGTGAGATCCTGTCTCTTAAAAAAAGCCCAGAAGAGTATATTTTAGTTAAACATACACATGCCTGTGATCATCAAATACCAAGACTGTAATGATTAGCTCAAGCTGTTGAGAAGCAGAAGCTGCCTTCTAATGGTGACATACAGGATGCTCAGGCAGAATTTTAAATGGGTGCCACACTGAATACCTGACCACTCTATTTCAGAACTGTTCCTCCTCTGGATGCTTATATGCATTTATTATCTATTCCATTCACCCATCCAATAAGCACTACTACTGCTTTAAGACTCTTATGAACCTCTTCCACTAAAGTTTAAGCTTCTGGAGACCAGGGACAACTCTTTTTAATAATAATGGCAAATACTATTGAGTATCTCTTACGTGCTAGTCATAATGTTATGTTTTCCTGTATTAATGTATGTGGTGGAGCTTTGACTTAAACCTGGACAGAATGACAGCAGAGCCTGCACACCTACACTTTTCTTAAACCTGGATCTGGGCCGGGCACGGTGGCTCACACCTATAATCCCAGCTCTCTGGGAGGCCGAGGTGGGCAGATCACTTGAGGTCAGGAGTTTGAGACCAGCCTGGCCAACATGGTGATACCCCATCTCTACTAAAAATACAAACATTAGCCGGGCGTGGTGGCGAGTGCCTGTAATCCCAGCTACTCTCGAGGCTGAGGCATGAGAATCACTTGAACCTGGGAGACGGAGGTTGCAGTGAGCTGAGATCGCACCACTGCACTTCAACCTGGGAGACTGAGTGAGACTCCGTTCTCAAAACAAAAACAAAAAACAAACAAGCAAAAAGCCTGGATCTGACACTTCTTAGCTGTTTGCATGACCTTTGGTGAATTGCCTCAGTTTCCACCTCTGTAAGGTAGGGAGGATAGAGTATCTACCTCAAGGGTTGTTGTGAAGATTAAGAGTTGATACTTGTAAAATGCTTAGAATAGTTCCTGGCACACAATAGGTACTCATTAAGTGTTTGTTGTTTGTTGTTGTTGTTATTGTAACCATTATTGCTTATAGGAAAGTCCCTTGTCTGGGAAACCCTCAGTCCTGGTTTTAGCATGGAAAGTCCCATGGCCTTGGTAAAAGTTCAAAACGGGTCCATATGGCAGGCTGAGGACAGAGAGTCAGCCTGGCGCCCTGGTGGTCACTCTCCACTGTCCTGCATCTTTTTCAGAGCTCACCTCTGAAAAACTGCCCCTTACGCTTTGTAATTGACACCCTCCCAGTATTTCAGGACACTGTACTACTTAGCCAACAGGGTGTACAGAAATCATATACCTTTTTCGCACATTCTTCTATGTACTAAGCTTGTCCAACCCGCCTTATTCTGTTGTTGTTGTTGTTCTGTTTTGTTTTGTTTTAGGCTTTTAGCAGCCTGAAGCCGTGGTTTTTAGTTTCTGTCTCTAATGAAGCTGAAAAGAGGGATGAGGAAGGGTCTTTACTGGCCCAGCCAGAAACAGAAACTAAGAACCTGTGACTGTATTCAGTCTCTTTAACATCCCTGATTGTAGACCATCACTCCATTTTCCCCACTTCCTGTTAACTTTTATAACTATCTCTGAACTTTAAGAGAACACTATTTTGTGTTTGCAAATAACGTGCTAAAACGCCTTTCCTAAGCGAATCAAACCCTAGCATCTAGTGCCCCCTGCTGCCCTTTCATAGGAAAGGCAAGAAGGATGAAAGTTTGATTCATTGACAGTAAAATTTTTACTTGTCGAGATTTCAATAGGAATCGGTATAAATATCCTAAATTATATTCACGTTTCATCTTTTCTTTGAACCTACTCCTTGACTTGGTTTTTTGTCTTGCCTTTGCGAACATTCATTTTTGCTTAATTATATTTTTCTCATTTATATTTGCTTTCCTTGAATTTCCTTTTGGTTGTTTTGCTATTGCTATTTGAACTTGTTCTGTCTTGGCTCTTTCTCACTTTGGCCATGCCTTGACACGGACGCGCGGGGTCGAGAGGCTGCGGGCTCGGCGGGCGGAGGGCGCATGGGAGCCTCTTGGCCCTGGGCCTGCCCCTGCAGTCCTTCCGCCGGATCTCTTGGACCCTCTGCAGGGTCCTGGCTCTGAGACGTTGCTAGAGGACAAATCCGCGGGATTTAGAGCGCGGCCAATGGGACAGCGGTGCATGGCTGAGTGTCAGGCAAAATTAGCCAATAAACATGTAGTTTGGGCAAGATGGGTCCGTCCCCTAACTCGGACCTTATAAAGTGCGCCCGCTGTTCCCACAAAGCCGGGCTGTCCCAGGCTGAGGCGGTTGCTCACCTGCAGGGTGTGTTAGAAGCAAGTTAGAGGAAGAAGGTCTTGGGGACTACGGGCGCCACCGAGAACCCATACGAGGCAGCCCCCGACGGCGGGTCGCCGGGGGGGGGGGGGGGGGGGCAGAACGGCGCCAAGGCCAACCAGAAGAATGGCGGCAAGAACGAGGGGGACGCGGGGCAGGTGCTGTGGGAGTTGGCTGGACCTGTGGTATCGACGTCTGCGCCGTCCAGGAGCCGCCCAGGGAAGAGAGCGGAGACTCGGGAGGAGGATGTGCGCTCCGACCCGGGCAAGGCTTCCCATCCCTCCCTTCCTCTTCTCTCCTTCCCTCCACCTGGGCTCGGAGTCAGGATCTGACCGCGGGCTCTGCCCAGGAAGACCGAGTTCCTTGAGAGCGACACCTGAGCGCCGGGGAAGACAGGGATAGAAGAGACGACAGCCCTTTGATAAGAGGGTTTTTAGACTAACTTCCAGCTGTGACGAGTGCATGGGGCCTGCGCCCTGAGAGGTTGCCTTTCCTTTTCCTCTCCCAGCCTGGGGGTTTGTGGTGATGTTAAGTTCTGTTAGGACCAAGGTGGATCTCAGTAAGGAGGTAGAGTAGATTTGTGAACAGCTGTCGGAGGTAGAATCTTTGCAGACCCAGAGTGGGTGGGTGTAGACACTTTGCCATGGGTGGTAGCTTTATTTGTAATCCTCCCAGTGAAAGCTTTGGGAAATCCAGCCCTCCTAAACTCTTGCCTTTCTTGTAAGACTTTCTAAGCGCATGGCTTTGTCGTAAGACTTCTCGTGGCCATGTGTCTCACCCTACTGTTCGTCTCACCAATGAACCAGAGCTGGGATACCAGCAAAAAGGACCCAAAAGACTGTTTTGCCACAATTGAAGAGGTCGTGGACCATCCCCCAAAATGAATCCCAACACTGGAAGACCAAGAGGGTTGACGTTTGCTATCTTGAAAGCTGCAGCTCCTGTAGAGAAGGTAAGCTGTGTATTCCATCAAAGGTCTGTGTGTGCAGGATTGCATTTCCAAGAGAAGGCATTCCTGGATCATGATCATTTTGTCTGAGCTGCATGTGGCCAAGTGCACTGGGGGAAGCAGAGTTTAGGAACTTGTTCCTGTATGGATTAAGTGGGAAGTGAAAAGTATTAAATATATGGGCTGAAGTGGTCCAGGAAGAGGAGAGTGGACATTTAGTACCTGTTTGGGCCCCTGCACTAAATGCTTCACATATAAGGAATAGAAAAACACCCAAAGATTCTTAGATAGGCATTTCAGTGCCATTTTACAGAAGGAAAAACTAAGATGCAGAGAGGATTAAGCAACTAGAAGAGACCACATAGTGAGTAAAGCGTGGAACAGCAAGGATTCCAACCCCGTAGCGCAGCTTTATGTCTGGAGGAAGCAAGTCTTAGACTGGGACTGTCAGGCCAGGAAGAAAACTCAGAGCATGGACAAAAGGCTCGGAGGGAGTGAGGACCGATTTATATGTGTTGGGGTAAACCAGGTGGATTTCTGTTTTGGAGAAAATTGGGAAGTCAGGCTTAGGTAGAGGGTGGTGTGTTTGGAGGGGATAAAATATTTTGTGCACCTGTATTTTGTGTATTCCACCTGTGGTAGAATCTTGTGGCTCAGAAAGAAAGAACCTGCCTCGGGTAATGCTACTAAGAAATGCCAAAGAGAATTAGAACCAGAGTCTACTTAACCCCCTTCTCAGAAGAAATTGTCCAGGTTTTAGCACTGAAAGTCTTACATCTTGGGAAACTGCACCGTCCCAGTTTTAATGCTAAAAGTCCCTCATCCTGGGACATCCCTTAGCTGTGGTTTTAGCACTGACAGTCCTGCTTCCTAGGAAACTCCTTACTTCTGGTTTTAGCCCTGAAAGTCCCCAAACCCCTTAGTCCTTGGCAAATCTGGATGATTGATCCACTTACCCTTCTGTTGGAACAGATCCTAGAGCAGAAGGAGCACAGGCTGGGCTGCCATAGCATGGACCCCCAAAAAGCCACTGTCATGAAGAAATATCCTGTGAAGAAAATCTTTGCAGGGCACCTGAACTCCCAAAGCCACTGAGGAGAAGGTAAGGGAGTACTTTGGTGAGTTTGGGGAGGTGAATTTCTCCCCAGGATTTGGTTTATGCTCCCCACCAGCCACCAGTGGATGCTTTTTTCTGTTTTCCTTGGCTGGTGGAGTTGTCAGTGGAGCTGCTCTCACCTCCTTTCTTGCCTTTGGAGGGCCACCTTTTCTGAGTTCCCTTTAGGGCCTGAGCCAGGGGAAGGCATTGGCCCTGAGCTTTGCCTGTTTCCAGATGGAGGCCATTGAACTTTCAGTGGATCCAAAGTCTAACAAAAGACAATGTCTTGTTTTCGTCACCCCCCGAAGAAGAGGAACCTGTGAGAAATATTCTGGAGAAATTTAACACCATCAGTGGAAGCAAGGTGAGGAGTCTCTACCTCCATGTGCCTCCCCTCCTACCTCTGGAGAGGTAGCCCTTTGGTTAATGGCAACCCAATAGGGTAACCAACCATCCCATTTTAGCATTGAGAGCATTGTGTCCTAGGAGACCCTTCCCTGGAATGTAAATAATCCTGGTTTTAGCAACAAAGTGTGGAAGGTTGGAGGAAATGCACAAAACCCGTAAGTTTTAGAGCGTCTGAAAGCAACATTGTCTTTAGTATCAAGTGGATACGGCACAGATTATTCATCATCTTTACTTGTTGTCACCCATTTGACCACTGATATTGGCAACCATAATTTGTAGTTCAGAATGGTCATCCATCCATCGTTGCATCATTCAAAGTGATGTGGCTTAAGTGTATATAATGATTATTAATAGTTCATCTTCGACTTTGCCTGTGGATTAATTGGTGTGCTTTGTAACAAGATAGTGCTAGTTTAATTTTTTAACATTGTGAATATTGTGACCATGTTTTCTAAGAGGTCAGATAATGAGAATGGTTATAATACCAATGCAACCATGACCCCATCACTGAAGAAGAAGGCTAAACGACTATGTAATTTTAATGATGGATGGAAGGACACATACTACTGAACTAGGAAGGTAAACAACCAAAACAGAGCATACTACATAATATACAGAAAAAAATGTGAGATTGGACATGGTGGAGAAGGGGATGTGCAAGCACATGTGGAGGGCAAATCTCACAAGTAAGATGGGACAGGTGAATGCTTCTAAACCAATCAAAAATACCTTTGTTTCCCCAAAAGACACCAGTGCTCAGTCAAAAATAGCAGCTGCTGAATTAGCATGGGCATACCAGGCAAACAAGCCTGCATTGTCATAGCGTTCCCTTGATTGCTCTATGAAACTGAGTAAAGTTTCATTTCCTGATTCAAGAATTGCAGCTAAAATATCCTCTGGACAAAGAAGAAGGGAAATTTTTTGATAACAGATGTGTTGGCTCCTTACAGTATAAAGCCGATTTCTGTGATATCTCACCAACAATCCTGGTTTCTACAGTACATCAGTTTTAAGTAATATGCCAAATCATGGCAGCAAAAATATGTTCCCTCTAGCTGTTAGGTACTTTGACTTGAAAACAGGAGTTTCAAATCATCTTCTTCATTTCTGTGAGGATTTTAATGAAACTGCTGAAATCATAAAATATTGTTGATATTTTGTCTAAATACAAACTAGACTTAGCTCATCTGTCTGCGTATTCGTCAGACAGTACAGATGTAAAATTTTGGCAAATTCCATTCAGTCTACAAACTTCTTACCAAAGAAAATGAAAAGATCTTATCAATTCAATGACTTGTACATCTTATATACAACACTGCTAAAAAGGGATGTGAGTTGCTTAAATGTGACATTGAGACTTTCATAATGAAAGCTTTTGGTTACTTTTCAATTTCCTCAAAAAGTGCAAAAGCACTTATGGAGATTTTTGACTTCACAGAAATGGAAGGTAACCTCTTTAGACGTGTGCCTGCAAGATGGCTGTCATTGTAGTGAGCCATAGAAAAGATGCTAAAATGTTGGCCTGCCATAAGATCATATTTTCAAAGGACAAGAATAATGTCCTTTGACATTGTTTGAAATCTGAAAGGAGAAAAAAATCAAGAATCTGAAGTGGGCCTTAAAAAAATCAGTAAGTCCCTTGTGACTCTGATTTTTATGAATCTGTCTCTCAAAAGCCAGGGTGCCCCCAGAAGAACTGAGACAAACTGAGTTTCTGAACATTTGAAAATGAGGAGCAGGCTCAGGATCCACAGGGTGTAACCATCGCGTGAGGCCCTGCTTGAGCAGCCAGCCAGTCAGTGAGGCTCTTCACCTTACTTCCATTTCTCTGATTCCACCTATGTACAACTTACGAAAACTTGCGTTACTATAGACTGGGAGTTCTTAAATTGGAATCTGTGAATCTAAAGGGGCCAGAGGATAGAAATCAGGAAATCTGAAAACTTCGATGGAAAAAAGAAGTTTTTATTTATTTCCATCAGGAAAATAGGCAACAAACCACAGCAGTATTAGTACCTGTGTCTCTGTCATCACTAGGAATCACAGATATCCATATTACAGATATCTTAAAATATTTATGTACAGCACCACTCTGAAATTATGGTAATAATTAGATCCACCCCTAGGTCTTGTAATCTTTAATATGTTAATAAAGAAGCGCATCTATTATGTGACAGATTTAAATGTTTAAGAATTTGATTTCAATGAAATTGCATTTCAATAAAATTGGCTTCCTTTGCAATCCTGTGTATTTTATTTTGTGCATTTCTCCAGACCGCCAAAGGGGTTGGTGACACACTGAAAGTTAAGAGTCTCTGCTGTGGATCATGCATAGAAAGCTTTACAAAATGGTTGAGGGGAATAGGCTTTCCTGCATCCTTACCTTGGGCTGCAGCCTTTCCGTTAGCTGGAGAAGGCAGCAGCTGGTGCCTATGAGTTGAGAGGGCAGTGGTCCCTTTGCCTAAGAACCATCCTGTTCCCACATATTCAAGGGTATGGAATTCCCATAATATTCAAAGAGTTTTTCTTTAGTTTTAGGTGATATGCCTTGAGTAGGAATATCATGAGGCTGTTTCCAGCTTCGAGTATGTTGGTGACAGGGTGTAAGGGATCTCAGAGCATCTAGTCTTGTCCATATCTTAAATCCAGGCACTGAGGTCCAGAGGGGAGTTATTTACCCAGGTCACATCAGATGAAGATAATGAAGTATTCCAAGAGGATTTTAGTTTTATTCCAAATAGGGTAAGTGTTCTGAGAGTGTGAGGAGAGAAGGTGAGGAGGCTGGGGTAAGGATGGGCATAGAAGGGGATGGAAAGGAGTGCTGAGAGAACTCAGAACCAAATTTCAGGCTATCACTTTCTCCACGCCACATTCCAATGCCTTGCCATCAACTCTTCTGTGAATCTTCAGGAGTTTTATTAATTCCCCAGGACCAACTTAGACTTTCATAAGTTAGATGTAGTTATATTACTTCCCTGAAACACTTTTATGCACAAAGAATAGATGTAGCAAACAAACTTCACAAGATTTAGTTTTTGAGTTTCCTTTTTTATTCTGAGGAATTCCGCTGTAATTCTCAGTGACACAGAACCTCTAGAGCTACTTCACTATGACAGCCTTCTTCAAATCTCCGAAGGGTTGTTACATAAGGAAGAGGGTCGGAGTTCTGTATTCATCAAGAAGGCAGAAGATTGAGATGATAAGTTGCTACAGGGAGGCATAATTTAAAGTCAATTTAAACTGTAATCCCAGCACTTTGGGAGGCAGAGGCGGGAGGATTGCCTTGAGCTCAGGAGTTCAAGACCCTCCTGGGCAACACAGTGAAACCCCGTCTCTACAAAAAAAAAAAAAAATAGTCGGGTGAGGTGGCACACACCTGTAATCCTAGCTACTTGGGAGGTTGAGGCTGGAGAATCGCTTGAACCCAGGAGGCAGGAGGCAGAGGTTGCAGTGAGACGGGATGGTGCCACTGCACTCCAGCCTGGGTGACCGACTGAGATCCTGTATTTAACAAAAAAAATAAGGTCAATTTAAGTTTCGTTCCTGGGATTGAGCGGATTGCCTTGGATTAGGCAAGGTTTTAAGGGCTTTCCAACTCTGGAATTCTATACCTTTCCCAGTAGATATCTAAACCCAGCAAATCCTGGGCCTGAAGTTTAAAACTAGGATCCTCGTCTCCCAACCACATCTAGATGATCCCATAGTGTAATGAAGGGTGCTTGGGCTTTGACACCAGGCAAACTTGGATTTTGACCTGGGACAACTAAGTCACTTGACCTCACTGAACCTTAGCTCTCTCCACTGACAGTGGGGACAGTCTGCTGGAGGGTGTGTAGAAGACCTCGGGTTGCCTTTTGGAGGTTCTGGAAATGTCCCTTGAAAGATGAATGGAGTTAATTTAAAAATCTTCGCCTTCTGTAATTTTGGCTTCTTGCAAACACGCTTCCTGCCAGTCCTGCTCCGTCAGGCGGGAGGCAGCAAACCCCAGCCCTGGCTCCAGGACAGGGCCGAAGGCAGGATAGACGGAGCAACGGGTCCGGCTGCCGCCGGGATGTTGCAGCACAGGGCCTCCTGGCTGCCTGGCCTACAGGCCGCCCGGATTCAGCCGGAGGGCATGGACCAGGCGGAGTCCTGCAAGGCGAGAAGGGACATAGCGCATGCGCGCGGCAGGGAGGGCGTTTCCAGGAGGGAGCGGCCTTTGCTCAGCGCGAGACGGCTGGGCGCCGAGTGGGACAGCGCTGGTGCGGAGACTGCTTCCGGACTCCAGGTACCGCGCTTGGCGGCAGCTGGCCCCAGACTTCTGTCTTTTCAGCTGCAGAGAAGGCTCGGGGCTGCAGGTGAGCTGTGCATCCCGCAATGGAGACCTTCCTGCTCTGAATTTTCTTACAAAACTGCAGAAATATAAGGGGCGTTGCTTAGCGGGCATCCCCTCCCCCGCGCCAAACCTGTACAGCAAACGATGATGCAGAGGACCTTGAGGGGATTTTGCAGGGCATCGGTCTTACCTCCGCGGTATCATTTTTCTCCTCCTCCCGAGTTTCTGCCTTCTGGTATCCCTAAATATCCCACCTATCCTGCCTCCTACCTTCCTGGAACTGGGGTGGTGGGGTGGGCTCATGGACCATTGCAAAATGCTTGGCAGGATTTTAACCTCAGCACCACCCAGACCCCACTCGAAAATGTGCCTTTTGTGCCCTCCAAGAGCTCAAGGGTAGGTAATTGTTATATCTTTAGCATGTGAAAATGCTTTTTATATAACAGTTCACCGAAAATCTCTTAGTTTTCCGAATTTTGGAGGATTTGGGGCGGGCAGCGAGGCTGTCCCCTGTCACCTTGTTTTGTACCTGGTATGGTAAATCGTTTTGCTGCATTGCATCCAAGATGCGTTTTAGTCCTTCCAAGGCTTGAGCATCACATTTGTGATGAGAGCGTGTGATGTGCTGTGCACATCCTCTCCCAGCTTATCTCTTCCATGTTAACACAGCCTCTGGCTTTAATGTGTGCTTCTGGCCTGGCCACATGGCTCTGTCATGGAATAGGTGATTCTTTTGTCTGAATATTCTCTGTGAGAACAGAATCTTCTTGCAAGCATTGGGAGTAGATTTATTTTGCCTCTTTAGAACAACAGTCAGTTCACTAAGGAGATTAAGGGGCTACCTGTTTCCTGGCAATAAAGCTGTATTGGGTAGGTCAGTTACAGAATGTCTTCAGGCAGAAGCTGTTCCTTTGGTTCACTCACTCATTTATTCATTTAACAAGTATTTTAAGTACTTGCCTTGTGCATGGCAGGGTTCTTGGTGCTGTGAGGAGGACAAAGATAAACTGAACCTTGGTTTGCCCTCAAGGAGCTTGGCTGGCTGAGAGTTGAGAGAATCCCAACCAAGTAAAAGGGTATTGGTCCTCAAGAGAAGATCGCAGGAAGAGCTGGGGGGCTCAGGATGGAGTGGAATTAATCTTTCACAACAGCTACTTAGCTTTAGGAGAAAATTAGGTCTAGAAGTTACACCTGATAATGAAAGAACTCTCATAAGCTTCAGATCTGTATGTAAGGGTGTTTTCCGGACTGTGTGTTGGGCATCTCAGACTGAATACATTCTAAACACGTCCCATCATTCCTAGCCACCTCCCTCTTCCCCCTGCCACACACCTGCTGCTGTTCCCATGTTCTCTGTCTCAGGGAATAGCATGAGGCTCCCCGACTCCTTACTTCTCCTAATGGTCTAAGCCAGATACCTAGGGGTGAGTCATCTCTAATTCACCCCTGACTTTCCCTTCCCGCCTCAAATTCAATTCTGCTGATTCTACCTCCTGAACTTCTGAAATCTGTCCACCTTCTCTCCATTCTCATTGCCATTTCTCTAGATAAGCCTACCGTTATCAACTAAGCTCTTGCTTACTTTACTGCAACAGCTTCCCGATTTATCTCCCTGCCTCACTTCACAACCCATCTTCACTACTGCAACTGGGAAGTGCTTGCTGGAATTTAAATCTGATTGTGAGGCTTCCTTCAGTGATCCTTCATTGCCCTTGGGACGGAACCAGACTCCCTTTACGGGGCTTATGTGGGTGTACAGCCCTGTCTTTCTCACTGGCACCCTCTCTTTTCATAAGCCCCTTGCACTTTTCATTTTGAGAACATGCTTTCTTGTGCCATTAGGGCCTTGCACATGCGCTCCCTTCTGCCAGGAACACCCTTCCTTGCACCCTCTTCACTTGACTTATTCATGCTCCCCTGTAGGGTAAATGCACCTGACAGCAATAATTAAAGCATACCCTTAGAATGACCCTGTGTGGCAGATGAACCTGAATGTGTTTTCTGAACTAGGGAACCCAGGCCTGCCCAACCAGAGATTTATTTCTTGTCTATGAAGAACATCTGAGCCCCTGCCCCACCTTTCCCATAGAACAGGGGCCATACGGGGAATTGAGGCCTTGAATTTTGAGTTAAATCGAGGTTGCCAGGTGGAGGTCATTGAGGGGAGGGTGTTAAGTGAAAATGCTGCATAAATTGCATGATGTTTGCAAGCGGTTGTTTTCCTGCCCAGCTCACCACCACTGGACTCCCTCCTCTGTTTGTAAGCCCCTAATGGGTCTCTTTTGGCCTCTTGAACCTGTTGCCTTCCTTATTGAGGTTAATAGGGGTTTGGCACAACATCTCTCCAAGGTCGCAGCTGGGACCCTGTCTTATCTGGGCATCCTTAGGCTCCCAGTCCTTGCTGGGTGCCACTCCTTGTTATGGTACCTACACCTCTCCTCTCAGGGTTCATTCACACATCTGCCTCCTGCTGCTGTGTTGTACTATAGTTCCTGGAGGACCAAGGCCATGTCTTAGCACTTACCATTGATTTCTGCTGCCTTGCCTAAAGAAAATGCTAAATAAATAGCTGTTAAGTCGAATTGAGTACAAATATATGTTATAATACTATGGTATGATTCATTAACTAAATTACAAATTCACCCTACCTCAGTTTTCTCAGTGTGCTGAAATAGTAATAGCCTTACACACGTCAAGCTTAAAATAGGTGTAAGGGTGAATGAGAAGAATAATCATTATTATTGGAGCAGCTAATATTTGTTGAGTGCTCAGTATGTGCAAGGCACTGTTCTAAGTGCTTTACAGTATTAACTCATTTAATTCTCAGAACAATCCTATAAGGTAGATATTTTTGTTATCCCTATTTTAAAGGTGGAGAAACTGAGTTATTGAGGTTCCACAGCTAGTAAGTGGTGGTATCCGATTTGAAGATAAGCATACTTTATAGCATATGGTTAGCTCCTTTAGAAAGATAGTAAGTAGGATCAAACATGAGAAGTTCATGGGGCTGAACATTGTAAGTTACCAGATGGAACGCAGTGCCCTGTGGTCACAACTTTAAGCTATGAAGAGCATGTGATTGATCCAGAATTGAAAACTCTGAAGAACATGTTTGGTTTACATATTCACTTTTTTCAGCAGCTAACTCAGTTATCAGAGGTGATGTTGCACAGAAGTTAGGACTGAGACTTCCCTAAGTCAGAAATCTTTGTTTTGCTGTATAACCTTCAGGGATTGCTTGCATTCTCTGTGTGCCACTTTCCTCATCTGGAAAATGAGGATAATCATGATAGTACATACCATAGGGTGTGGTCATGATTACATGAGTAGATACATGTAAGGCACCTAGAATGCCTTAGAATGGCACCTAGCACATAGTAATTGCTCAAAAACATTACAACCTCTCTATTATTATTATTTGTTTAGCCATCATTCAGTCAGCAAACGGTTTTTGGACCCAGGTTCTCCCTACATGCTACATCATACTGTACCACTTCTCGGCCACAGATGAGCTCTCCTGTTTTAATTCTCCTTCCTGCAGATGCTGAGCATTTTTCAGTGTTGCCTCCTTTTTGGTGCTGTCATCTCCTGTGCCTCAGATTCCCTCCCCCATACCCTTCCTCATAGTAAGTTCTAGTGGATGACTCTGAAATCAGCTCAAAATTCTTCTTCTTCTTCTTCTTCTTTTTTTTTTGAGATGCCCAGGCTGGAGTGCAGTGGCACGATCACAGTTCACTGCAACCTCTGCCTTGCAGGCTCAAGGGATTTTCCGGTCTCAGCCTCCTGAGTAGCTGGGATTACAGACATGCACCACCATGCCACACCCGGGTAATTTGTTGTATATTTAGTAGAGACGGGATTTCACCATGTTGACCGGGCTGGTCTCAAACTCCTGACCTCAAGTGATCCACCAGCCTCTGCCTTCCAAAGTGCTAGGATTACAGGTGTGAGCTACCTTGCCTGGCCCCTTTTTCTGTTCTACATTAATTTATTACCAATTGATAGTGGGAGATAAAAGGCCCATTAACCTAAATGATAAGCAATGAGAAAATTGTAAAAATATGCAAGGAATCTCATGTACCATTCCTCACATTTACAAAGATAATTACCTTCCCTGTGGAGGAAATATAGATGTGAGAAAGCTCAGAAATAAAGGCACCACTAGGGGGTCTTAGAACTTAAAAAGCTGTAAAGAACTCCAGAACTCTTTTCATCTATTCTCCTAACTTGCAGGGAGAGTTGAGGGTGAGGGAGGGGCATGGTCCGAGGCCCAGTGGCCACATCTCTAGCCTGTGGCTGGCACGCTATCTACTGCATCTGAGAGAATTTTGGGCAGGGTTTCAGTGGAACTTCTCACCACTGGGTATGTTTCAGCTGCTGCTATGATGCACAGTAGGATGTCATTGTCATCCATTTAACTTCATGCTGGGGCTATATTGTATTCTTTAGTGATTTGCCATTGATGAAGTGTGGATGTCTCTGCTACCACAGAAGAGCTATCTTGCAAGGAAACTAATGACAAAGCCATTGTTTAAACTGAATTAGTCAATCTCCAAGAAGACATCCATCTGTAAAGAATGAGAGGACTAATATCTGTACAGACATGAAAGAATTATAAGATTGAGTTGTGGAAGTTAAGGAATTTAGAGGAGGAAGAAGCCATTTGCTCCAGATCACTTTGATAGTACAGACTAGAGTCAAGGAAATTAGGAGGTAATTAATAAGGGTAGAAGTCAGGGGAGAAGGTTCAAAGGGAGGTGGGATACAGGGGATAGTCGGGCTTTTGGAGGTGGACAGGGAGAGAGGACATTTCAGGCATGGAAGTGAAAAGTGAAGATTGTAGTGTCACAGTTCAGTAAAGAGACCTGGCTGACCAGAGCAGAAGTTTTATTTGGGTAAATGGAAAGAATTGAACAGCTGAGAGTATGGCAGATCTTGAAGACAGGCAGAGGAGAATCAGCTTGAGGTATCCCCCAGAGTGTGCTTAACAGTGATGAGGATGAAGGGGAAAGTAGAGGGTTGGGAGAGGTGAAGTTTGAACCTCTTTTTTCCCTTGAGACAGGGTGTCACTCTGTCATCCAGGCTTGAGTGCAGTGGCACAATCACAGCTCATTGCAACCTCAACCTCCAGGGCTCAAGCAATCCTCCCAACTCAGCATCCTGAGTAGCTGGGACCACAGGTGCATGCCATCACACCCAGCTAATTTTTTGTATTTTTACTAGAGATGGGGTTTTGCCATGTTGATCAGGTTGGTCTCAAATTCCTGGGCTTAAGCCATCTACCTGCCTTGGTCTTCCCAAGTACTAGGATTACAGGCGTGAGCACCATGCCTGACCGAACTTCCCTTTCTTTAGTAGACTAGAGAAATTAATTTCTGTAATTCTGTGGAATGCCTTTGTATTAGTCATTCTCACACTGCTCTAAATAACTACCTGAGACTTGGTAATTTATGAAGAAAAGAGGTTTAATCAACTCAACTTCCGCAGGCTGTACAGGAGGCGTGGCTGGAGAAGCCTCAGGAAACTTATAATCATGGTGGAAGGCAAAGAGGAAGCAAGCATGTCTTCACATGGTGACAGGAAGGGGAGAGCGCGTGAAGGGGGAAGTGCTACATGCTTTCAAACATCCAGATCTTGTGAGAACTTTATTTCATGGAACAGCACTAGGGGGATGTTGCTAAACCATTAGAAACCACCCGCGTGATCCAGTCACCTCCCACCAGGCCCCACCTCCAACACTCAGGATCACAATTCAACATGAAATTTGGGTGGGAGCACACAGCCAAACCATATAAGCATATCATTTTTAGATACATTCCCTCCCCAAAACTTTTTATTTTGTATAATTTGTCCTTTCCCCCTTGCTTTAGAATTGCAACCTTGCCAATGGACCTGATCGGTTTTGGTTATGCAGCCCTCGTAACATTTGGAAGCATTTTTGGATATAAGCGGAGAGGTAAGCCTAACCCAGATTTTCATGAAAGGGAATTAGTGGGGGTTTGGAGGTTGTGCTAGGTCATCTGAGGCTCTGTAAGTAGGATGAGAAGCTAAAGATGCCTTAGAGGTGGCTGAAGACCAGCGTGTCTTGGAAGGGACTCATGAAAGGAAGAGGCTTCCATGGGGCTGGGCACGACAGAGTGTTCCAACCTGGGGGTTCTGGGCCTCTCTTCCACCACAAAACTCTCACTTCACTTCATTATGAGTTGCATAGTTAATTGATTTAATCTCCCTCAGGACCACTGCTTATTATTGAATGAGGATTTTTTTTTTTTTGCTTTACATAATCGTGGTACCAAAAAACTGAGTTATATTGATCCTGTGTGTTGTAATGAAAACATTGTTAAATATTCAGTTACCATATCCGAAGTTGTCTCTTCACCTTTGTCCAAAATCGGGGGGAAAAAAAACTCAGGTAATCAATTAAAGAGTTTTCATGGAGAAAAAGGAAAAGTCAAATTTTTAAATTTTACTTTTATTTTAGAATCATTTATAGTCATGATATCTCCTAGTTATGTTTCATATATATATGTATATATATATACACACACACACACAACCTTTAATCATCTTTCTGACAAACTGTCTCTTACGTTTTAATGAAATTTTTTAAATGAAGTTTTTTATTTCAAAGGGTATTGTATTTATGGCAGTGGTTGACTTGAATTTGAGTGAAAAAGCCAGGTCTACATGGTTACCAGTTAGCTTCCTTCCTTAAAGGCTGCTAAGAAGTCAAAGACCAGAAGCACTATATAGCTCTTGTAGCTGGGGGGCTGGCAGGTAGAATTGACCATCATCTACGATTCCTTAAAGCCTGTAATTCACCTTGGATTTTTGTTTGTTGTTTCTGTCTTAATGTATGTATTAGAGATGTGTATTTGAAGGAAAAAAAAAAAAGATGATGGCACCAAAGTAAGACCTGTAAACCAACTACTCAGAGGTTGATGTTTCACAATCTACTTTAAAAAGGACTCAGTTTAAAATGCTGATAAGATTGTTTTTGAAAAAAATTTTCACTGTCAAAGACAATGTCTAAATAACTTCTATTACAGAACAGAAAAGAACATCTGGGCATTTTTGCCTGCCTTTATGAGAGGTGGAAAGAAAGCGGGGAGAGAGATACAGAGTGTGTGTATGTGTGTGTGTGTGTGTGTGTGTGTGTGTGGAAGGAATCATTTTATTCTAACTCACATCTCTTCATTGTTTACCAGCTGGTGGGAACAAATGAAATTACATTAGCTGTGAGGTCTCTGATTTCAAGGGCTTGTTGTCCACCTGCACAATATGGTTCCTTGGCCTCCTGCAAGAGCCCCCCACTAAGTGATCCTGGAAGCCCCTAAGGGTATTATGGGTTCACAAGGAAGCTCACTTTGTAGTATAATGTGGGTTAAAAGCATGGGCCACAGAATCAAGCATTCCTGCATGCCAGTCTTGATGCTGCCTCTTACTAGCACTGATACTCAGGTGAGGTGTTTCAACATCTGGGCCTCAGTTCCTCACCTGTAAATTAATCTGTTAGGATTAAATAAGATGATGCATGGTACACATTTCACATCGTGCCTGGCATAGAATAAAGTTTTAATATTCTTGTTTTTTTCTGCTGCTACTGCCCTGCCAGTGGGAGGTCTGTGAGCCATGAGGCATAATACCTTCTTCTAGTTTTGTACTCTAGTTTTGTATTATGTTCTAAGCTGCCAGTGGCTCGAATGTCTTAAAATGTGTGTGTAAAGTGAGTTAACTCTCCTTTGACTTAGAGCTTCCCTAGGTATGAGTCCTATGTAGCTGGGCCAGGAGACCCTTCTACGGGACAGTTATTGAGAATAATCTTGGGTGGGTGAAAGATGTGATGTCGAAATGGTGTTTGGTGGGAGGACACAGATGTATCCAAATCCTAAACTAGACCAGCTGTGAGACACAAGTTGGGTTAAATGGAGAAGCTGATAGATTTTTATTTTGATGGGGGTACAGTGGGGAGAGAGGGCAGCCAGTGGCAGGACACAGGATGCTGAGCACTGTGCTTGCCTGGGCTCACCCCTCCTCCCAGGTAGGCCTCCAGAGAGGTGGATGACCAAGAAGTTGCTATGATATGGAGGCTCTTCCTAGGCCAGGTAACACCGAGTGCCCAGAGTGAAAGAGGGCCAGATGGCATTCCCTGCCTTGTCCCACACTAGGGCTGAACCAGACCTTACACCTTCCTATTCCAGTTGAAGGGAAGGGCGCTGACACAGCAGCCCCTCCAGAGAGGTGCAGGTGCGCTTGCTGGGCAGGCTGCTATTTGGAGGACCACAAGAGCACCTGCAGGGAAGCTCCCAGATGCATCTTTCAACTCCTTTTAAAACTCTTCTTCCAAGACTGACCCACCCGGATCAAGTATCCCAGGAAGTGGGAAGGAAAGAGCTTAGAGCTGCTTTTCTTGTAGCCCCCACTATGGGGCACTGAGCTTGTTCTCAGGATCTTTGCTTCCTTCCACCAGCGTGGCTTTCTTGTAAAACAGCCCACAGTCCTGCCACCTTCCTCAGGCAAGATGAAATGTCTCAAGAACCTTCCTGGTTCTTGCTGCTGGTGAGTCTGCCCCTGCTGTTTGCTGTCTGATCTCATCAAGACTGAAGTGTAGACACTGCCAGTTTCTGCACATACTTAAGTGTGCGTGTATGGTGGTGGTGGGGAGGGTGGGGTGGGGTGATCCTAACAGTAAATAAATCTTCAGGGTATACAGAAAAGAACATCATAGAATCTCTAGGTGAGAAGACACCTTAATGGTCACCTAGTTGTGCATTTCAGAAAGTGTTTTAATCTCCTTAATATCCTTATCTGGTATCTTCTGCTTGAACATGACCCATAACAGGGGTGCATTAAATCAATATTTATCAAGTGCTCCTATGTACCTGGCCCTGTGTCTCGCCCTGGGGAAACAGCAATCGCTCACAAGTGAGTAAGGGCAGACTGACATTCAGTCCATGAACAGCATATAAATGTATGATCAGGAATAGTGGAAGACTATGATGGGGGCCCTTGTTCAGAATGGTGGGTTGGAGAAGACAACACTTAAGCAGATATCCAAAGGTGAGCTACGCTTGGCCAAGTGAACAGTGCAGAGACAAGCAGTCTGCACAAGGAACAGTATGTCTGAAAGCCATGACGAATAGAGTTTGGTATATTCAGAGAACTGAAAGAAGGCCAGGGTTCCCACAATATAGCAAACTGGATTATTTTTCCTAAGAGCTTTGGAAAGCACTAAGGGTTTTTAATTAGGAGAGTGACCTGTCCAGATGTATGTTTTTAAAAGATCTTCTTACTGTGTTAAGAATAGCTTTTGGGGGAAACAATGTGTAATTTAACATTATCTCCAACTGTAACATTCTAAGCCATTAATTAAACCTGTTTTAAAACTGCTAAAACTTAGAGAGGCTAAGTGACTTAGCCAGAGTCCTTTAGCCAGCAAGTGAAAGAATTAGGACTAGAACCTAGCGTGTTTGTCTTCTCATTCAGGATGCTGCTCTGGTGTGTGTGTGTGTTTGTGTGTTGTATGTGTTGTGTTTGTGTGTTTGTGTGTGTGTGTGTACTGTGTGTGTATGCATGCATGTGCTGCAGTGGTTCTTAACCCTGGCTGCACATTTGAATTTCCAATGGATATTTTAAAAATGAGATACTTTGACCCTACCCCCCCAGGGATTTTAACCTAACAGATTCTAAATAGGGTGAGTTCCATGAAGCAAGGATTGTGTGTGTCTTATTCATAGTGTCACTGGCATGTAACCCACTGTCCAGTGCACAGAAAGTGCTTGGTGTTTGCCACAGTGCTCCGGGGTGGGTGTGTGGGTTGGGGGCTGGGAGTGTACTGGTGGGGTGAGTGCATGGGATAGGGACTGGGTAGCTGGGGTCAGTATTCTGATTCTTCGTCTTTCTTGGTAGGGCCTCTATTAGTCCTTGAGTCCTGACATCTTGAGGCATGAAGGTTTGTTAATTATTCAGGATGGAACCATTGCTTGGTTTGTATAGCACTTCTGTCTTTACCTCTATAAACTAAAAATACCTTTGCATCTTAGTTTTTATCATCACAACCTCGTCGCAAAAAGGAGGCAAAGAGAATAGGAAAAATTAAAAAAGAAGGGCTTAAGGAAGTTAAATAATTGTCCAAGATCATGTAATCAGTGTCCAAGCCACCAGAACAAGGCAGGTTTTCTTATTTCCCCAAGTGACATCTAACCCCACTGCACTGCTGCGCCCTCAGGGCTCCTCTGCCTTGCATTTGGGTTCAGCAGGAAACAGTCATCTCCTAGAAAATATCCATGAAGAGGCCTATTCTTAATTTGGCTTTGTCCAGTTACTGTGCCCAAGTAGGAATACATTTGAAGGTGCCTGTATCATACTAGAAGTAATGGAATGAATTCCTTTCATTTTGGGATTCTCTTTGTGATCTCATATTTTTTTCCCCTTCCAGGTGGTGTTCCATCTTTGATTGCTGGTCTTTTTGTTGGATGTTTGGCCGGCTATGGAGCTTACCGTGTCTCCAATGACAAACGAGATGTAAAAGTGTCACTGTGTAAGTAAGGCATTTTTCCTGGTTACAGAGACTCAAACATTGGAGGTGATCTTTTTGATACCCTATGCTAGATATACTAGAACATATTTAGTCAAATGGCAAATGGCCATATGCATGTGTTGAGGCTGAATACAACACTTATTCCTTTCTAGAAAGACCTGATAAAAAATGATGGTACTGCTACCAGGCCTTCCAACTCAGAAGACTATTTCTATAAAAACTTGTTACTAGAAAAATTGAATTAGGAAAAGCAAGGAATTATTTTCAGATTTTCTGCTAACTCTCCTAAATGCATATTTAGCATAGTTTTTATATTGCTATGGAAATAACTAAAAAAGAGACAGCCTTGCATTATTTCATTTAATTCACAAACATCTTTTAGATTCTGCACTGCCTTAAGACTTAACCTAAAAAAGCAAGGCTGACGCTTTTTTAGCTTCTTCCCTTGTTAAGCTTAATGGGAGAATATCCACAGAAAAAATGGAAACCTGTGTGTTTAAAGTCACCAGGACACTTGACTTTCATCTCACTTGAAAGAGATATACAGTGAAGGTTTAGAAAACTATACCAAGGACATTTTCTCTAGTTGACTTATTATTCAAAGTGCCTTGGTCGTGTATGGAAAAAATATAAATGAAGACAAAATTGTTCTATATTTGAAGGAGAGTGAGAGATTTGGGTTTTTTTTTTTTTTTAGTTATTTTTATAAGGGGCTAGGGATATTTTTAGTAATGAGGTTGTGTTAGATGTATCGGCCAGATGTAGTGATATTAGGATTTTTATTGATATGCATTTAAATAGTTCACAAGTATTTATTGTCAGTCATTTTATTTTTTATATCAATAAACAGTTTTTCTTTGAAAGCTGTTTTTAAATTGTGGCATTGATATCCTAATCTCTTACATAAAACTACCTCTCCCTTCATAGATACAGCTCCAAAAAGGCTGACATGATGCTTCTGAATAAAATACTATTGCTTAGACTATTGTTTAGTCTCCAGGCATCAAATTCTCCAAAATGGAATGCTATAAAACAAAACCAATCAGCCTTCTTTTTAGTATTTTTTTTTTATTAATCAGATCTTACTTGTAAAAGATACATTAACTATTTTCTTTATATTCAGTTAACTGAACATTAATGAGTGTCTCCTGTGGGTCCAAGTGTGCTACTTAGCGTTTCTGAGGGAAGTTGAATAAAGCTCAGTGCTAGCCTTCAAGGAGTGTTCTTTGAATAGAAATTTAGGTTAGAAAAAGACTTTCTTAGCTAGGCGTGGTGGCTCATGCCTGTAATCTCAGCACTTTTGGAGGCTGAGGCCGGTGGATCACTTGAGGCCAGGAGTTCAAGACCAGCCTGGCCAACATAGCAAGACCCTGTCTCTACTAAAAATACAAAAATTAGCTGGATGTGGTTGTATACATGGCTGTAATCTCAGCTACTCGGGAGGCTGAGGCAGGAGAATTGCTTGAACCCGGGAGGTGGAGGTTGCTGTGAGCTGAGATCACGCCACTGTACTCCAGCCTGGGTGACAGAGCAAGACTCTGTCTCAACAACAACAACAACAAAACAAAAAAAAAAAAAAAAAAAGAAAAAGAAAAGGTCTTTCTCTTTTGAAGATATTTCAGGAATGGATTTTAACATGTTTGTTTACTCAGAAACCTTTTCGACGAGGTAGATGATGAAGTGTTTCTTTGTTTGTTCTTTTGTTGTTTTTTTGAGACAGTTTTGCTCTTGTTGCTTAGTCTGGAGTGCAATGGCGTGATCTCAGTTCACCACAACCTCTGCCTCCCCGGTTCAAGCGATTCTCCTGCCTCAGCCTCCCGAGTAGCTGGGATTACAGGCATGTGCCACCATGCCCTGCTAATTTTTTTTGTATTTTTAGTAGAGACGAGGTTTCTCCATGTTGGTCAGACTGGCCTCAAACTCCGGACATCAGGTGATCCACCCACCTCTGCCTCCCAAAGTGCTGGGATTATAGGCGTAAGCCACTGGCCCGGCCATGAAGTGTTTTAATAGAGCACTTTATCTTTTCAAGACAATGGCAACTCAGTACCTATCCATAATAGTTGTAATGTTAGAAAGCTTTAAATGGTACCCACTGTTTTCCCACAAGCATTGATAACCTGTTTGAAACTCTGGTTCATGAATTAGTTTGGTTTTCAGTTACAGCTTTCTTCCTGGCTACCATAATGGGTGTGAGATTTAAGAGGTCCAAGAAAATAATGCCTGCTGGTCTGGTTGCAGGTTTAAGGTAAGTAAAACTATTTTGATCAATACTTTCCTCTGCTGTTGTTTTGAAGTGCTGAATTTTTGGGAAACATCAGTTTTAATTTGAAAGATCAAAGTCCTTTTTGTTATAATAAGCATGACAGTAAAAACCTTAAGATAGCATGGATTCAGTGGGTCTTTGATATTGATGTACCCGTGAACATTCTTATTGGATACGCATAGTGTTGCTGTAGTATCTGGTCACATAGGCATACTTGCCTTTTTTCAGAAGAAAGAGCTAAACTCAGCCTCATTTTTCCTCAAGATTCACCCATCTGCAACAGTAAATGTGTTCATTTAAATCTAATACTCAGTCCCTTTTAGAGAGTTTGACAGAGTGACAGTGTGATACAGTTATTTCAAGTTTTTAAGGGAGAGAAATTTAATATTTTTAAGAGTTTTTAAGAGAGAAGTTTTAATATTTTTTAAAAGATAAACAGAGGGCCTCAAGTTTCTCTTAATTTGATCCAGTAATTCTATCCATGAGATTAAGCATATTACCAAATAAAAATTTAGAGATAACATTTTAAAAATTTCTCCAGAAAGCTGGCTTTATATGTTGAAAGCCATAAACATGTTTATTTCCTTTGATAGACATTTTCACTTTTTGGAATTTATTCCAAAGCAGTGAGATGTGCACAAAGACTGATGTTCATTGCAACTTTATTTCTAGTGAAAACACAATAGACTGAAAAATTAGGAACAACCTAACAGTTCACCAGTAAGGAGATGTTTGAAAAAATGTTTTGTCCATTTAATGGAATATTGAATGAGCATTACATTTTTATGTTTTCAAAAATGATTTGGTGGCATTGGAAAATCTTAGTGACATAATAAGGTATAAAAACAGGATCAAAACAACCACATATAGTGTGATTAAAAAAAGTTTGTGTATAAAAAAACAGGAAGGAAATATTTCAAACTGTTAGTGTTTTTCTGTGGGTGATAGTGTGATGAATAATTGTAATGTTCCTCTTTCTACTTTTGTGTAGAATTTTCTAGTGTGACTATGTATTATGTTTCAGGGAGGGGAGGAGGAGTGTGATTACAAAAGACAGCTTTCCAGTTATAGCCCTGTTCTAAAAGTGATACTTGGTGGTGGGAAGAATCAGAAGTAGGGTTTATGGGCTGGGTGCGGTGGCTCATGCCTGTAATCCCAGCACTTTGGAAGGCTGAGGCGGGTGGATCACTTGAGGTCAGGAGTTCAAGACCAGCCTAGCCAACATGGCAAAACCCCATCTCTACAAAAATTAGCCGAGTGTGGTGGCGGGCACCTGTAATCCCAGCCATTTGGGAGGCTGAGGCAGGAGAATTGCTTGAGCTCAGGAGGTGGAGGTTGCAGTGAGCCGAGACTGCGTCACTATACTCCAGCCTGGGTGACAGAGTGAGACTCCATCAGAAAAAAGAAAAAAAAAAAAAGAAGAAAAAATGAAGTAGGGTTTATGGATCCGGAAGAAGGCCTCAGTTAATAGAAAGTAGCTGAGATTGAATTAGTAACTGCCCCAAGTTGGTCCTTGATTATTTTTTCAAGTTGCTTTATTTTACTAGCTTTTGAAAGTTTGTTTCTTCCCAAACCTTTCTCTTATAAACCCTCATCCAAGGTTTTCAGGACAGCAGGTTCTGATTTTTCCTTATTCATTTAGCGAACATTTTAAAGTGGCTAATTCAGTTATGTCTGGGATGTTTTAATCCTCCAAGGGGTTGAGCTGGGAGAGCCCCCAAGCCAATGATTAGTAACACTACTGGGTAGGCGAGTGCATGGCCCTTTCTGTCTTATGCCAGATAAAAGTGACTCTCCCTTTGTCTTTGTTTTATTTTAAATCCAGCCTCATGATGATCCTGAGACTTGTCTTGTTGCTGCTCTGAGCATCTGGAGGAACAGAAAACTAAGTTCATGTCATCCTGCTGTAATGGGCAGAGCATTTTTTTTTGTATTTAAAAGATAAACTTCAATATGGAATGCTAGAAACACAAATAGCACTGTCACCTCTAATATGAACATTAGTTTGAGGTAGTTTTTTTCTAAAGCAAAAATTTTAACTGTTTTCTAATTGTCAAGCACTATTTTCATTAAAAGTGTCTAATGAATCATGATATACTCTTCCATTTGTTGTGTCTATTTTTTATATATTTGGTATTTTTTGAAAATTCCAAATACTCATGTGTCAAGTAAGCTTAAACTACAACTTGTCACATAAAGGAATTCTTAAGTGGAGTTCACAGAATGCTAATGTATCTATTTTTCATTTGTGTTATATTTGAAATTATTAGAAATTATGCTTTTTCCATTTTAATTGTATTGCTGCCAGTGCTATTTTTTTCTTTAAAAAATTTTTTTCTTAGCACACTCTTATGTCCTAACTGAATGTATTCAGTATTCAAATAAAAGACATTTTGGTTCAAACCTGTTTCTTTCATGTTAGTTTTTCCTCTGAATACTCAAATCATCTTTGACATTTAAATATTCAATTATTAACAAAAAGGGTTGAGAAGGAGGGTTTATTTAAGCCAACATTCTACCTCCTCAGGAGTAGATATTTTTTTCTCTCTGAAAGAGTAACAATTCTGAAACAAACTGATTTTGTTTCAAATTACCACTTTATTTTTAGGCATAGTTATAATTTTTAATGTCCAAGGCACTTTTAGGGCCCAAATTGAACATCGGGAGACCTGAATCCCAGCCCAATTCTTCCACCCACTTGATGCTCTTTGGAAGGTCATTTCCTTTCCTTCTGACTCAGTTTCTCGTTCTTAAGGAGGAATTGAACTAAATGATCAACCCTTTAGAGCTCTAAAAATCTACAGTTCCTATCCTGTTGGTTATGTGCAGTGGTGTCATACTTCAAACCCTTTCTTTAAGTGAAAGCGTAGGGTCCTCAACTGGTAACGGCAGAGTTCATATGGTTTTGTTAGATTGGTTACCTTTCCCAACTGACTTTCAAGGAGGTTGTTAAACTTTCAGTGATAAGTAATTCAATTAAGGGAAGAAAAAAGCTGTACCAGTTGAACCGAATAGGAAATCTAGATAAAATTATTTGATGTACTTAAAAAAATCCCAATTTAAAGAAGAAGAAAAAAAATCCCATAAATCCTAATGGTGGCAAAGAGGTTGTTACCACAGGCAAGGCTGGAAAAAGCTGTCATCATTGAGGTGCTCTGCTCACTTGCTGGCTGTCAGAGATGACTGAGGAGAACCTTCAGATTCAGACTGACAGCAGCTTATAGTCAAAACTGATTATGATACTGAAGTAGAAACTTAACTGTGAAATTGATCCTGGAAATACATGCTGTGTCTGCAGAATACTCTAGTGATTCAAAGTTTAAGAAACTGGTTTGAAGCTATGCTGTTCCCTGGACTTTTCCCGAAAGGTTGTAGAAGTGAATGATAGTGATGTGTATGCTTTTTTTGTTTTGTTTTTAAAGAAATCTTTGGCATCCATTTGCATATTTGTGATTTTACTCTTTTGCAGTACGTAGAATCCAGAAGGATTCATATTTGGATGGATCTGATTAATTGGTGTTTTCTTGTTTTATGAAAAGTAGAAGAGGCTCTCTAACTTACAGGTATTAGGCAGTTTATTTCCTCATGTTTTATTACTTTATTACATTAATGTGGCTTTATGGTATTTTTATGGGTCTGCTACCAATGCATAGTGAAATATTTACTACGTTTCTTAGACTTTGTTTCATTTGTTAATACTCAGCTACTGTAGTGCTCATGTTTTTAAGAAACATGCCATGTTCAAATTTAAATATGTTCTTCACAGTCTCAATGGATTCTTCATCCAGTGGAGGCTTCCTTTGGCTTCCAGGTTGGAGAAATTTATTAATTGTGGGGATGTGGCTGATTCTGGCCTTGAATTTCTAAAATGCAAAAGAATACTATCCAAGAGAGAAGAATATAACAAAACAAAGTAAAATGCAAATGAGCCACATTCTGGTGGAGGTGGGGGATAATTGGGATTTTCATACATTGTGGACACTGCGAAGTGATACTGCCACTTTGCAAGTTAGCAATATTTCTCAAGAACCACAAAAATGTTCATAGGCTATTACGAAGTGATTCCATTTTAAAAATTGTGTCCTAATGATGTAATCTTAAATTTGGAAAAATCTATACCTACAAAGATATTGTTGCAACATTATTTATAAAAACAAACATTCTAAAGCATCCTGGTATACAATAAAGAGAAGTCCTCATTTTTCTTATACCAGAAGCATTTTTCATGTTATGTAATCTTTGAAAACTTTAAGTGGCTGCGTAGAATTCTATCCAATGAACATATCCTCATTTATATAGATGTTTCTCAGTTTAATATTAGACATTTAAGTTTATGATTTTCACTATTTAAAATCAGGTTAGGCTGTGGCACGGGTGAAAGTGGCCACTTTGGCGGTGCCTCGTCCTCACAGCTAATGGGAAGCAAGCGTGTTCTAGAAAGCCAGAGTCTCCAGCGACCCCTCTTACCACCATCATGGCAGTCCCAGGTTGCAACAAGGACAGTGTCAGAGCAGGCTGTAAAAAATATGGCTTCCTGGTCACCTGACTTTTGAATGCTGCAACTTTCTCCAAGTAGACCCCAAAGGGACATAGTTTTGGATGTCAGCAGTACAAACAGTGAAGATTGATGAATAAAATGAAGAATGAATAAATTGCAAGCATTACTGGAAAAAAAGAATAAATGAAGAGGAGAAGAAAAAGCAAAGAGAAAAGCAATTTTTTTTAAAAAAGGAAAAGGTCTTATTCATCCAGTTCCACTGAAAAGGACATTTCAAAAGAAACAAAAATATCAGAACAAAGAAAATAAAAAAAAAGCCAGGTGTGGTGGCTCACACCTGTAATTCCAGCACTTTGGGAGGCTGAGGTGGGTGGATCACGAGGTCAGGAGTTTGAGACCAGCCTGGCCGACATAGTGAAACCCTGTCTCTACTAAAAATACAGAAAAAAAAAAATTAGCCAGGCATAGTGGCAGGTGCCTGTAATCCAAGCTACTTGGGAGGCTGAGGCAGGAGAATCGCTTGAACCTGGGAGGTGGAGGTTGCAGTGAGCCAAGACCACACCACTGCACTCCAGCCTGGGCAATAGAGCAAGACTCCATCTCAAAAAAAAAAAAAAAAAAGGAAATCAAAAAAAGGAAGCCAGGTGCAGTGGCTCACACTTGTAATCCCAGCACTTTGGAAGGCAGAGGCAGGCTTTCACCTGAGGTCGGGAGTTCAAGACCAGCCTGGCCAACATAGTGAAACCCGTCTCTACTAAAAATACAAAAATTAGCCAGGCATGGTGGTGTGCACCTGTAGTCACAGCTACTCGGGAGGCTGAGGCAGGAGAATCGCTTGAATCCGGGAGGCAGAGGTTGCAGTGAGCCGAGATCGTGCCACTGTACTCCAGCTTGGGGAACAGAGCGAGACTCGCATTTCAAAAAAAAAGAAACAGAAAAAAGGAAAAGCATTCTTCAACCCCTACTTGTTATGAATCCTCCAAAAAGTAACTGAGGCTTTGGCTTAAGCCATTAAATTTAAAGATTTGTTTAAAAATTATTTGCCCTTCCTTGGAATTTGCTATATATTATGCTTTGCAATAAATCACAGCCTTTTCTATATAGACATTTTTCATGTGTGGGACCATTATCCCTCTGGCAATATATTTTTAATGTGCTATGACTGTAAAGTATTAAATCAGTCTTGTTACTTGATAGCCATGCCCCAAGTATAGCTATTTGTACATACTAAACATATCATTTTTGATGTTTGTGTCTCTGTGTGTTTGGTTGGTGTTATTACTTCCTAAGTTGATTGTAAAATGGCTTTACTACAGTCAACACAGGTCATCTACCTAGCAGTTAATGAGTATTGCTGAATGAGGTGTCCACCTTCTAGTGATGAAGCGAGGTATGGGGTAATGTTTCACTCTTGACACTGAAAAATTTAATACCTTTATAAGATGTAATATATAAAGATAGTGAAATTCTTTACTGTTGTTTTTTAAATCTCTAGGGTTTTTTAAAATATCATAGAAGATGAAGCTGCTTAATGGTCTTGACTGGGACTTTTAAAATGAATGGTGTCTGCGGAAATATGATCATGAAAACATTTAAACAAAGTTTCATTGTTTTATGAAATGCAGAGTTTCTAGTATCTGCCTCCTTTGTTTTTGTAACAATTAAAATATTTCTTTCTTGTTAAAAAAGGTTATTCTGAACACAATAAATGGAATATACATATAATCAAGAAAAGTTTCAAAAATAGACTACATTGAAAGAAATGAGGCAGACTAACAATGTCAAAACATGTTTATAATATAATATGGGTCAGGTGCAGTGGCTCATGCCTGTAATCGCAGCACTTTGGGAGGCTGAGGCAGGAGGATCATTTGAGCCCAGGAGTTCAAGACATCTGCTTTCTCTTATCATGTTACATTTTAGTTTACCACATTATATTGAAGTTACCGGTCTATGCGCTTGGTTTCACCAGGAGATAGCTGCCTTGAGGGCATCTTTGTATTTCTAGCACAGGCCTTGGCATAAAGAAGTTAGTAGGTTCATAAATGATGGTGAATGACTAAATGAAAGAATAAATGGATATTACAAATTCATTCTCCCTGCAGTTCTTGGGAGCTATTTGGATAGCATTACCTGTAGCAGAGGAAAGCCCAAGAGGACACTGGGTTTGCACTCTTTAGTCATTAAGATGACTTCATGCTGCTGTGTATCAGCCCAGCTCAGCCGATTGCCCACAAGAAAATCTTGTCTGTGGTCTCTCAGTGCCTGCATGATGGTTAATAAGGAAAAGGTAGAAGATGAAGGACACACCTAACATATAATTTAAAGTCAGCTTGATTTGGCAGAAAGTCTTCTAGAAGTTAAGAGACCTGGCTTCTAATCTGTTCTTTGCCACTGACTAGCTGTGTGAGCTCACGCAAACCCCATTTCTCTTGGGCTTCGTGAGGTGAAAGGAATGGAATAGCTTAAATTCTCCTGACTTATTCTGAACATAGGAAACAGCTTTATCTCATGTGATTGTCTTCTTTTCATCTTCTCTCCCTGTACCTATCCCGTGAACCTCTGCAGAGTGATTTTAGCACCAGACCCTCCATTGGTGGCTCTTCCTGGGCTGATGGTATTTTCTCCTTGCACCATCTCAGGGTGGATTCTTTAGGTGTGCTGCTCTTTGGAAGGTACTGTGTTTGCAGGGAGAGTGTCATTCTCAGAGGGACCCAACCCTCATTTTTATAAGCAAATTTTCTTCAAATAGGGCTGTAAATTATGGGTCACTCTGAGTCAAAATTGATCAAATACAAAATGAAATGTAAGTTTGGAGGAGGTGGTCACTAAGGTACATTCTAGGCCATAGACTTCATGATGTTTTGATACTTGGGCATAGGATCAGGACCTAGAGAGACCTGAGTACAGGTTCCAGCTTTATTAGTTGTATGACACTGGGCAAGTTACGTTGCTTCTTTAAGATATAGTTGCTTCACCTGTAAATGAGGAAATAATTTATCCTTATTTACAGATGAAGCAACCACATAGTATCTTGTGGAGTTATTATAAAGATTAAATGGAGTAATGCATGCAAATCGTATAGCACAGCACTTGGCACTCAGTAAAGGTGAGCCATTATTATTACTAGCACTGTTGTTAGTGCAGTTACAGTCACATTTTTAGTTATGAGAAGTCTGCACTTCATAGTATCTTACAACAAAAACTTCATGCATTAGTTTACCACATGGTGGTGGTAAACATTCACTCTGCTGTCAGTATTTGTATGATAAAAGACCTTAAGTTACCTGCTGATTACAAAGGAATATATTATCTTTGAAACACTTTTGAAGGAAACAATATGGGGAAAACCTGGGGGTTTAGAATATTCACAATTTGATCCAGTTGGAGCTAGGAACTCACCAGGTATAATTAAGGGAAAAGTCTAACCGAGGAAGTTAGGGTATCTGTCATCTATACCAAATACATAAGTATCAACTAGATAATCTATGTTACATGATTAGGCTCTAAAACTGTTGATCATGATAAATATATTCAAATATATGTATTAAATCATTTAATGAGAACTATTGTTATTCAACCCAAAAAGGATAGATTAAATCAGCATGGCAGGTGAGTTTTAAAAGCTTATCTGGCTCTTTTTTCTTTGTTTTTACCAAGCCCTAACATTTTTCATCATCTTTTCCTAGACTTACTAATATTATAATGACTGCACTTGGAGATGAAGAGCATTAATAACTAAAGAAGGCATCCAACCCTGACCAAGTGCAAGCTTTCAGACAGCATTTTACAGCTGTTAAAAATGCAGAGACATGAACGCTAAAGTATTATGTGTAAAACAATTTTTTAACTTTTAGAATACTGCTTAGAATTCTAACCTTACAAACAGCCCTGAGCCCCAGGACTGTCCAGTGTATTTTAGAAATAATATCCATCCCCTCTGCCCCAGCTCTTTCATTAGTGTGGGATTTCCTCCCTTAGAATCTTATTTATAAGGCACTATTTTAAAGCAGGTAACTGAAATTCTATCAGCACCAGAGCCACAAATAGTGCTGAAATTATGCATAAAATTAAAAAAAAAATCCAGAAGACCAGGGTGGGAGGAAGGAGAGCAGATTTGTTGTCTAACTGCAAGTGGGGGAAGAATTTTGAGCTTTCACAAAGGGTTTGGAGACTTTTATTGATAAAATTCTTTGTCTGTTTTTAGTTTCATTTGTTTTTCTCCCCCTTGATCCAAGTCATAAAGCAGGGCAGGAGTTTGTTGCTTACCTTCTCACAGACAGGGAATAATCTTGTAGTGGCTCTTTCAAGGATGTATGCAAGATTCATCTCCTTCTCTTCAGGCAGAGAGAGTGGCCGGAACATAATCATGTCACTCAGGTCCTTCAAGCCTTCTACATACATGTGAATCCTAGAAACAGGGTGTTAATTCAAAAAAGAGTTACAGATAAAGGGAACTGTCATTTAATGGGCCAAAGAAACATTTTAAGTAGTGCCTCAGTTTTACCTTAGTTATCAGGTGTTCTCATGGAACATTGTTCCAGGAACTGAAGCCAAGTGTTTTCAGAGGCATGCTGTTCCTTTGAAATATTAGGGAAGATGCATCTGGGAGATAGAAGTTGTAGGATCAAAGTGTGTGAGCAATTATATAATTATATAATTATATAATTGTGTGACTATCAATTATGTAACACTAGTGTTAATAAAATACATATACACAAAGTATTAAAATAATCCCAAAACAGCAAATTGGGCAAATATCATTTATGGCTATTTAGTTGTTGTAATAATAGTGAGATCACCCATGCTGCTACTGGTGATGCATGTGGAAGAAGAGGTAGTAAGGGCCTCTGCACTGCCAAACACATCTCCATCTGGATTGAAGGTTCTCAAACATAGTAGAGCAATTTCATAGAATACAAAACTTACTCCACAAGTTCCCACTTGCCACCACCCACGTCTCTGTGCCAAAGTGTATGGAAACATGGATGTTATGTTTGACAAGACACCATGACGTAGTGAGACTACTGGTGTGGGCCTTGGGAAACTTTGGTCTGGGTCCAAGATGAGTCTCTTATTAATCTTTTTGAACCACAGTTCCTTTAACTTTAAGCTACAGTAGCAGTGCATGTCTTGAAATGGACTCAGATTCTTTGCTACTTCTCCTATTGAGAGTAAGTTTCATTCTCCCCTTGAATCTGAGTGGGCCTTGGAGACTTGCTTGGCCAATAGAATGTGAGGAAGTAATGTCCTTAGACTTGTATATCTAGGACATAAGCCTCACAGCTTCCACGGGGTTCTCTTGGAACATTTGCTCAGAGGCCAACCAGCTACTATGTACAAAGTCCAACTACACTGAGAACCTCATGCCATGTGGAAGCCCAAGCTAGTCCTGTGAAGAAGGCACGTAGAGAGAGACCGATGCCCCACTAGGCCCATATGGTCCAGCTATATGGCAGATGCACTTGATAGCAATACCCTGAGAATGGTCCTATGGTCTAAGAAGAATGTGTGTTTGGAGTTCCAAGCTAAGGAATCCAGGAGTGGCCAACCTAGAGATTCATTCCTTATCTATGAGGAGCATCTGAACCCCTGGCCCATCCCATGGTGTGCAGGCCATGCAAGGGATTGAGGCCCTTTGTTCTGGGTTACATAAAGGTTGCCAGGTGGAGGTTGCAAGGGAGAGGGTGCTAAGTGAAAATGCTATATAACCAGCATGCTTTTTACAAATGGTAGTGGTTCTCCTGTCCAGCCTGCCACCACTGGACCGTGTTGTATGTAAGTCCCCTCAATAAATCCCAAGTCTTGTTTGCTGGCTCTAGGTCTCTTCTTCAGACTCTCAAACATGGTGCCATCCCTATTGAAGTCAATAGGGATCTGGCATGACACCAGCCCTCCCAACCCAAGTTCCAGACACATGAGTAAAGCACTCCATGAGAGACTTGGAGAGAACCACCCGGCTGAGCCCTGTCAACTCAGCACCGTGAGAGATCATATTCTATAGCAACAGATAACCAGAAGAGTACTATTCTGAGCATTAGGATTGTTGTGGGTTTATACAGTTGAAAGAGTTTTAAAATACAAAGTTTCTAACATGTATGAGGTTTTATCACAATAATATACCAATGAAAGCACTAATAGTAAATAATTCAGTTTATATGAAAGATCTATTTAAAAACTGTTTTTCATTAAAAGGAACCAGAGCTTCTTAGAGAAATGACTGAGTCCAGGTCTGGAGCAGGAGATGTTCAGAATTAATTGGGATTATCATCTTATACCAGATAATAAGGAAGTTATCAGAGATCACTCGGGTCAGACCAAAAATTCCCATTGGCTCCCATTGGCCAAAGGTGGGACAATTTGAGCATAAATAAGAATGACACCTGAAGTGAACTGAAACACATCAAAGATGTTTTAAATTGATGAGTTCATAATGATATGAAAACAACACTAATTAACTGGTCACTGCAAATGAAACAACTCATTATTTGGAAAATTGGTAAACAAAGGGAAAGAATCAAGCATCAGTCTTGAAAACTGTATGTCCAAGTAACCAGATAGTAGATGAAAGGAAGTTTTTTCTTTCCTTTTTTTTTTTTTTTTTTTTTTTTTTGCGATAGAGTCTCGCTCTGTTGACCAGGCTGGAGTGCAGTGGCACAAACTCAGCTCACTGCAACTTCTGCCTCCTGGGTTCAAGTGACTCAGCCTCTCGATTAGCTGGTATTACAGGTGAGCACCACCACGCCCAGCTAATTTTTGTATTTTTAGTAGAGACAGGGTTTTGCCATATTGGCCAGGTTGGTCTCAAACTCCTGGCCTCATGTGATCCACCTGCCTCTGCCTCCCAAAGTGCTAGGATAACAGGCATGAACCACCGTTCCTGACCCTTGTTTTTCTTTTTTGATCTTTTATTTTTCTTGTTAGCCCCTTTCTTGTGTTAGCAAAAGCTTTTCTTTCTAGAAATATTTCAGGCCGAGCACAGTGGCTCATGCTTGTAATCCCAGCACTTTGGGAGGCTGAGGCAGGCGGATCACGAGGTCAGGAGTTCAAGACCAGCCTGGCCAACACGGTGAAACCCTGTCTCTACTAAAAATACAAAAATCAGCTGGACGTGGTGGTGTGTGTGCCTGTAATCCCAGCTACTCGGGAGGCTGAGGCAGGAGAATTGCTTGAACCGGGACCCGGGAGGCGGAAGTTGCAGTGAGCCAAGATCGCTCCACTGCACTACAGCCTGGGCTACAGAGTGAGACTCCGTCTCAAAAAAAAAAAAAAAAAGAGAATATTTCAGGTAATAGATGCAGAAGGAATGTTGGCCCTGAACATCAATGGCTACTGATATCATAAAGAATACACAACGACACTGAAAGTAGCCTTGCAAAACCGACTAGAACCTGAATCTGATAAAGCCTCTAAACCCAACTACCAATTTATAAAAATACAGAGACAGGGGAACATGTTAAACTACACTGCAGGGATGTAATTTGGTTTCAGCAGAAATTTGGTTTCTAAGTCAGTAAGAAACTACTAGAAAGCAAGAGAAAACTTTTGTTGAGATTTCAAAATACGAGATCAATTTAAAAATGTTTACTACATTGAAATGTTTAAAGCTAAGTTTCTGAAAACACATGCATTTTTGAAATAAAACAATGGCTTCAGAAATTTATTTAAAACACATCTCGTTTAGTAAAGATGGATTATTTGTTGTTTACCAATTAATGGTTTTCTAATTCTGTGCAATAATTTACAATTTAGGGTTGCTGTTAAAAACCCCAGGTAAGATAACACTATTTTGTCAGTTTGTAGATAGGTCTGCCTATTGTAAAAGGACTGATGTCTGCACAAGGGAATTAACTAATGTCTGGGAGGCCAGGGGGCAGATATTGGTGTGACCAGAGATTAATGAAGTAGTTTCCAACAACCACTTCTAGAATCAATTGCGTGGGGATAGAATGCTCCTCCTCCGAAAATTTTGGGTCTGTGTTCTGGTGATTTACTCTGTGTGCCACTTCCACCTTGTGGAGGGAAACACAAATTCACAAGAAAGTGGTAGATGTACTTTACTAACGTCTTTGCTTTAGTAAATAAATAATACATAACTAATAAAGAGCTAAATATAGAATCAGAAAATTAAAGAAACTGTTTAATTGGCCATGAATTAGTCATTGTCAAAGGTAAATTTTGTACATAGGGTTTATTATACTAGTCTCTCCCCTTTGATATGTTAGATTTTGCTACAATAAAAAGTTAACCAGAGAAGAGCTTTCTATTAATCTGTCAAGAACTATGCTACACATGACTGCTAATAAGCTTAAAACTTTTTTTTTAAGTTTTATTCTAAGAAAGAAGCGATTGTTGTACCAGGCTTGTTCCTTCATGTTCCTTCCATACAAGTCATATTTTGCAGCTATGTATCTTAGGAAGGCTCTGGTTTCTACCTAATTCATTCCATGAGTTTCGACCATGGGCACTTGTCCATACATCAGGGTTCCACCTTAAAATACACAAAGGAAAGTTGGGTTATTTATTGTCTGTGATAATAATAACTGTTTTCTTTAAAGGTGGTACAAAATGGAACTATGTAATCAAATATTTTTAGAGGCCAAGTAAAAGGAGAAATATTTACCCATTCACTCATACAAAAATGTGTAGAGTGCAAGAAAATGATGTTGTGTACTCTGGTAGGCACAAAGCTTTCTGTATGACCAAGAATTGTCCTTTCTCATTCCTTACTCTCCTTTCCTATGGTCACCCTCTTTTTACCTCTGGACTACCACAACATTTATCTACCCAACATGCTCTGCCTGGTTGTTTTTCTGAAGCCATAAGCCTCTGCCTAAAACCTTTCTGTTATTCCCCATTTTCTTATAGGAAAATAAGCATAAATATTTAAACTGCCTGGAATTCAAAGCATGTCTTGACATTTGCCTCCCTGCAGCTTCTTCTGCACATGGTTTCCCACCGTTCTCCTACATCAACCTTCCATGTCCTACCCCTCCCTTCTTGGAATCCCAGTGATCTCCCTTCTGGCTGACAGCTCTCTGCTTTGGGCTTACTTTTTCAATCTTCCCAAGGAATCTTTGCATTAAAACCAACCAACCAATCAACCAACCAGCCAACCAACTGTAACTAGAGAGAACAACCGTTTAATTTAAAAGACTGGAGGGACTTCCTCTCTTTCTCTCTCTCTGCCTCAGAATGGCAACAGTAAGGCTGGCTCTGCCCTTTTTCCATTTAACACCTGAAGTTGAGGCAGTTCTCCTTTCCATTGTTTCAGGGTCTAGCTGGGAGACAGAACCACATCAGGTACTTTAGCACAGAACATTAAATATAAAGGAATGAACTATATCTTGGAGAACTGAAAACAACAAAGGAATAGTGCAGTATCATGAAGTTGGCAACTGTGAAAGCAGACATTATCCCTAGGGCAACAAAAACAAAGGAAGGGGGTTGGAATTATTACAGCTTAGAAGCTTGGAGGCAGGGCTCCTCCTAGTTGCAAGATCCAAGCACTACCTTCCTTATATGGAGATAGGATATGGATAGATACTGTTTACATAATTTTCACTGCTCTT
This sequence comes from Gorilla gorilla gorilla, assembly GCF_029281585.2. Lineage (NCBI taxonomy): Eukaryota > Metazoa > Chordata > Mammalia > Primates > Hominidae > Gorilla > Gorilla gorilla. The sequence continues at coordinate 70,475,721 of NC_073229.2, forward strand.
ATTTAGAATATGAGGGAGAGAGAGAGAGAGAGAGAGAGCCTTTCATATTAATGGAGAGACCATCTCATCTCTTTGGTCTAATGCAACATCGCGAATAACAAGGCGTTTATCTCACCTTGGATTAATTTCTCAAATTCGTCTGTTTCAAAAAGGTTTTCTTCAAAATGAAAAATGAAAGAATATAAGAATATGTTGCTATTAACATTTTTATTGTTATTACTGTTGATGTCACAGAAAGGAATAGAAAGCAAAAGGCCTAACCACCAAATAAACCAATATTTCAAGTAAGTTGTTGAACCCATGCTGTCGTTTTCTGGATCTTACGAAAGCAAGGAAGTTTTTATATAAAACCAAAGCAAAGGGTTTACTGAACTTAGTTGATTGAGAAATATCTATAGTCTACTATTGTGCAGATATAACTTGCCTGGTAAACTTTTCAGCCGCAATTTGAATGCAGGCTACTCCCCTTAATTGGCTCAGATAAGTTACTCTCTTCTAATTTCAGTTTCCTAACGTGAAATGAAGCTAATACCTACTGGTGGTGCTGTCATGATGGTTAAATGACATAATGTATAGTAAAGACTAACTCCCATCTTGGCTCAGTATTTGACCTTTGTTATTTTTTTTCTCCTAACTTTCCCTTGGGTGGTGTTTGTTGCCCATTATTCCTAGTGCTAAAGAACAGGCAAATGTTTGATTGTCTCATTACATACCTTCTCTTTAAGCCAAAGAGGCTTAGACATAGGAATTAAGTTGCAGCTAATCTTAGAAGTTACTTGGTAACAATCTAACAATAAAACAAAATTAACTTAAAAGATCCTTTGTTGCATATTTAAAGAAACATAAATCAAGCTATCTTTTCTTACCACTCACAAGAGTTTTTATCAGTGTTATTGTTAGATTGTTACCAATTAACTTCTGGATACTTTCGCTTTAAAATACATTTACCAATTAAATGTGTGCATTTTGTATAGCATAATTTTAACATAAAATTGAAACACAATTAGTTTTCCTGTATTATTAATATTTTGTAGCATAGAGATGTAAAAACCCAACAACAACTGGAAAATATTATTTTTCCCAGATTGTATTCTATCCATTTTACAATAAAAAATAATTTGAAATGTTAAATTTTACAATTTGGAGTAATAAAAAATATTCAGAGATGATGCCAATACATAGCTTCCTGGTCATAATTCCTAAGTACTTAATGTTAAATAGTGTTAAACCTTGATGTCCTATCACTCTCATTCCTATACCTGAAGACAGGCATTAACTTCAACTCTCAAACACAAGAGCAAGAGACATTTCAGTCTCAGGGAATTCTGCCATTTTTATAAGACAAAGAAGATGGATGTAAAGCTCTCTTCCCCTTATTTATTTAAAAATATTTTCAATATTATTGCAGAAGTGCTAAAACTCATTGTAGAAAAATTAGAAAATATGGATAAAAATTTTCAGCCACCCATACTGGCCTTTCTCTAAAAATGAGCAGATGTTTAGTAGACATATTATTTTCCTTATGACTATGTCTTAATGAACAGAAATGCGGCATTCAGAAGTAGAAATTGGATGCTTACTAAATTTAAAAATAATCTGTATGCAAGGGTAGAGTGTGAGTGTGAATATGGGGAGGGAGTTCATCTTTATCCCCTCCGCTCTTTGTTTTTGCAAAGTAAGTTCTCTCTGGGTCTGCTTTACAATCCCCAGTACTAGATATTTTCTCTTCACTACCTTCGATGCTCCACAAAACTTCCATGTTTCAGAGAGTTGGTGGGTCTCTTTCTCTCTCTCATATTTTCACCAGGAAAAAAGGAAAGGCAGCAGCTGACATTATAATATTGGAGCTCTTCTTAACCAAAGCTTCCTTTGGATGCTTAGGAAGCCTAGAGAGGTCAAGTGACTTGCCTAAAGTCTCAGCTAAATGGTAGAAGAACCAGAGCTAGGCTGCCCTCTCACCAAGCCTGCTACATCTTCAATATCATCTTGGTAAATGTGTAATTTTATGTAAATAATTATTATAAAAGGAAGTCGTCATATTCCAAAGTTAACAAATATGAGAATATGGACAGTGATTACCAAGGTATAAAACAAAGCTTTCCAAAAAGCAGCATTTTTTTCCTAAACATGCTTTACTTTACTTATTTTTTCCTAAACACTATTTACTTACAACTTAAAATATTTATGAAGTGTGATGAAAAATGCATATGTTTGTAATTTCAGTTTCTCCTACAATTTTTCATGTCAGGAACTCTGAGGTAACTTAGGCTATCTGATCCGGCGAAGATCCAAGAATCAGAGAGGCAGAGCTCAATCTCCAATTCCAACAAGGGCTTTACCAGGGTAAGCCCTGAGAGGAGGTGGGCAGACTGCGGGAGGGTGGCAGGTTGGAGGGAGTGGTAGGGTTGTGGGAAATAGGAGGCAGGCCAGCCTGCTGGCATTCACAGTTCTAGGTCTGGACATGAAACTATATGGGATACATCCAGATTTCTCAGACTAGATACTACCTGAAGAATTTTCTGCTACGTTTTGATTGAGTTTCGCCGGATCACACCAAAGAGGTTTCGCTCCTGAACTTTTAAAAATCTTCAATTTTATCTTTTGCTTAAAGGCTGATTGTGTGAGGAGCTGTGTTAGGTACAGCAGGGGCTCCAAAGACAAGCAAAGCACAGCCATTTCAGCAAAATTGTATATCTTAGAGCATAATTATTAAACTTTTGAAAATTTACTGACTCATAACACAATGAAATTTCAGGCACAGGAGGTGGCTATTGGCTACAGTCATGTGCTACATAATATTTCAGTCAACCATGGACTGCTTATACAATGAGATTATAATACTATATTTTTACTGTAACTTTTCTATGTTTAGATACACAAATACTTTTTTTTTTTTGAGACACAGTTTCGCTCTTGCTGCCCAGGCTGGAGTGCAATGGCATGATCTTGGCTCACTGCAACCTCCGCTTCTCGGATTCAAGCAATTCTCCTGCCTCAGCCTCCCAAGTAACTGAGATTACAGGAATGCGCCATCATGCCCAGCTAATTTTGTATTTTTAGTAGAGACAGGGTTTCTCCATGTTGGTCAGGCTGGTCTCAAACTCCCAAACTCAGGTGATCCACCCACCTCAACCTCCCAAAGTCCTGGAATTACAGGTGTGAGCCACCTCAACCGGCCTCACAAATACTTATTATTGCATTACAGTTTCCTACAGTATTCACTACAGTAACATGCTGTACAGGTTTGTAGCCTAAGAGTAATAGACTGTACCATAAAGCCTAGGTGTGTAGCAGTCTTTACATCTGGGTTTGGGAGAATAACCTCTATGTTGCTCACACGACAAAATTACCTAATTATATATTTCTCAGAATGTATCCCATTGTTAAGTAATGCATGACTGTCTAGAATTTCCCTCTAACTCTGACAAACCATAATAATACTAACCCTAAGTCTAAAAAATGGTGAGGAATCAGAAGATCCAATAAAGAGCTTCATATAGCTCAGAAAAGAGAATTGGCCTTTTATTGTTTTGTAAAAATTAGGTCATCAGAAGAAGCAATGACAAATTCAGCTTTTTAAAAAATTACACTAAAAATATTTAATGCCCTCCAAAGATACTGGAGTGTTTTTGATAGGTAGGCTTTGGATTCACATTGTCTTCTGTGCATGTTTTATCATATTTTATTCTGATCTAATTCTAATGCAACAATACCTAAACATTGAAATTTTGAAAACAATTATAAAGGAATGAACTGGAGTCTTCCTCCGCCCCCTCTCTTTCTCCCTCTGTCTCATTTGTCCATCTGTCATCTATCCATCTCAAAAAGGACAAATTGCAAAAACATAATATTGATTGTAAAGAGGAAAATACAGAATAGTACACAAAAGGAGCCGTTTATGTAAATTATTTCCAAAGGCCCACAAGTCAGAGGTTGATGAGCACACATAGTAAGTGCAAAAATATAAAGACTGGACTGACTGGATAGAAGTTGCTTAAGTGGAGATGGAGGTGATGGTTCTATTAAATTTTAGACTTATTTGTTAATATTTTATATTTTAAACAAGATTATATGAATATATTAACTGTGGAGTTTCTTTCTTGTTAGAGACAGAGTCTTGCTCTGTTGCTCAGGCTCGAGTGCAGTGGCACGATCATACCCCACTGCAACCTCAAACTTCTAGGCTCAAGCAATCCACCTGCCTCAGCCTCCTGATTAGCCAGGTCTACAGGCATGTGCCATCATGCCCAGCTAATTTTTAAAATTTTTTTGTGGGGACGGGGTCTTGCTATGTTTCCCATGCTGGTCTCCAACTCTTGGCCTCAAGGAATCCTCCTTCCTTGGCCTCCCAAAGTGCTGGGATTACAGGTGCCTACCACCACACACAGTTCTGTCTGTGTTTTTAAAAAATATATATTGAAGGTAAACATGACAAAATATTAATAATTACTCAAACCAGGTAGTGAGATCATGTTTGTTTATTGCAATATTCTTTGTACTTTTCTTTGTGTACTTTCAAAAATTTCATTTAAGCCTTAAAAATTCAAACCAAAAGATTAGAAAAAAAATGGTGATGAACCTTTTACAAAGTTTTTTTTTGCATTATTGTAGCACTATCAGATTACATAAAATTGTACCTTTCACAAAATATTTAAATATAAACCGTGTTCTGGGCTGCATTCATATAAAGTATCTCCATTTCTAGAGAACAAATGAACTTAGTGCCTTCTGTCGGGGGTAAAACAGTGTATAGAACATTTTAGTGAATATCAAGTCACCGGGGTTACTTACTGTCCCCATGTTAAACCACAGTGGAGCTGGACATAGGCTTAAAGAAAATTCCCTGCTCCTTCATCTTTGAATCTAAGAGACCATTTTGGAATGACTACAGAAATTTTTTTGAATGGGTTACAGAAGAGGCTGATTCCTTATATTTACAATTAATATGCATATAGACAAAGATTTATTTTTGAAAGGTCTTTATGAACTTCAATAGCTTAGCTTTTAAGTATGTTGAGAACAGAGTTTTTAAAAATCCATTAAAAAATAGGAGACATATTTTTGGCAGTGAAAGATAATGCTCTTGTGTCAGTACCTACAAGATTGTTCTATACTTTTAAGGAAAATGATCTGTTTCTTATTATTCTTGAGACAAATGTAGTTAAATGAATGCAACACCTGGATGGTAAGAATGAAGTGAGAAGAAGCACAGTTCCTTCCTTCCTTCCTTCCTTCCTTCCCTCCTTCCTTCCTTTCTTCCTCCTTCCTTCCCTCCCTCCCTTCCCTCCTCCCTTTTCAAATTCTTCCTTCTTTTCTTTGCTAACCATATAGAACTTTATTGTATCACCTTGGATGAGCTTAGTATCAGCAACCAGTTATCACAGTATTTGGGCATTTATTTAAAAGAACTATGTAATTCACAGCCCCGTGTTTAAAGACCGTGTGGTGAAAATTGCTTTTTCTTCTGGGAATCATATAAAGAGTTTTCTACAACTTTTCCCTAAGTAAGTGCTCAATGACTCCAAGACAAAATAATCTGAATAAATCCACATCTTACCTCTCTACTCTAGCTGCAGCCAAGAGCCGTCGGATGGATTCCATCCTGCCTCTTCCATTGAAGTAGTAAAGCTTGGGCTTCCCCTCCATGCTTAAGGATTTTTGAAAATCAACATAGAGAGACTGATTAAGACTCTTCTGCACAGAGAAGGATAAATACAAGCTTACAGAGCAGCACAAGGTTGATCACAAAGCTGTGGACTTGCAACTTATGCCCCAAATTAAAGCTGCTTCTCAGCTACAAGGCTACTTGCATTCTGTGTTCTTTCTCACAAACGGAATTTATCCTCACAAATTGGTGTTCTAAATTTCTTGAAAAAAAAAAAACTAAATGAACAACTGGTATATTACTTTTAAATAGAAAGAGAGTGAGGAAGCCAGACAGATGGAAGGAATTAAAGAGTAAGGCTGACCAGCTTTTCTTCCTGCAGGAAGGGGTAAGGTTTTAGCATACCAATCTTTTCTCTCTTTTTGTATATGCATCTTCCTCCCTTTCCAATCAAGGCAAGCCCAGCCTGGAGAAACTGGGTGGAGTTAGGCGAGGCTGAAGTTTCACTTCCCAGATTAATCTTGGTATTTGAATTATTGCATCTTCTGAAACCTAGAATCAGCATTCAAGAGGATTTTCAAGGAGTCATTGGGACTTCAAATGAAAGCACAGAGTTAGGCAAAGTGTGCCATTTCCTACTTTTTTTTTCTTTGAAAAGGTATTTTTTTTTAGAAACATAACCCATGGTCATTTTGAAGAAGTTAAAATAGTACAGAAATATGGAAATTAAAAGCCCCCCATCCCCACCCCACAATAGTCTATGAGGCTTGTGGGGAATGAGGGGTAGCCTTGGTTGGGTGCCAGGCTCTGGACATTCAAAGGCAGATTGAGGTACCTGGAGAGGGAGTCCCGGGAAGCATAGGGAACTGTGGAAAGGGGTAGAGTGGCTTTAGAGGTAGAAGTGGGCCAGGCATGGTGGCTCATGCCTGTAATCCCAGCACTTTGGGAGGCCTAAGTGGGAGGATGGCTTGGGGCTAGGCATTTGAGACCAGCCTGGGTAACATAGTGTGAACCATCTCTACAAAAAATTTGAAAAAATAAAAAAAGCATTAGCTGAGCGTGATGATATATGCTTGCATTCCAAGCTACTTGGGAAGCTGAGGCAGGAGGATCACTTGAGTCCAGGAGGCTGAAGCATCAGTGAGCCAAGATCATGCTGTCAGAGGTGTTTGAACCAGAGCAACTCCATCTTGAATAGGGGCTAGCTAAAATAAGGCTAAGACCTATTGCACTGCATTCCGAGACGCTTAAGGCATTCTAAGTCACAGGATGAGATAGGAGGTTGGCACAAGATACAGATCATAAAGACCTTGCTGATAAAACAGTTTGCAGTAAAGAAGCCGGCTAAAACCCACCAAAACCAAAATGGCTACGAGAGTGACCTCCGGTTGTCCTCACTGCTACACTCCCACTAGCGCCACGACAGTTTACAAATGCCATGACAATGTCAGGAAGTTACCCTATATGGTCTCAAAAGGGAAGGCATGAATAATCCACCCCTTGTTTAGCATATCACCAAGAAATAACCATAAAAATGGGCAACCAGCAGCCTTTGGGGCTGCTCTGCCTATGTAGTAGCCATTCTTTTATTCCTTTACTTTCTTAATAAACTTGCTTTCACTTTGATCTATGGACTCACCCTGAATTCTTTTTGCACGAGATACAAGAATCCTCTCTTGGGGTCCAGATCGGGACCCCTTTCCTGTAACATCTTTCTGGAATGCAGATGGGACTATAGTGTGGAAACCCCAACCCAAAGGCTAACTTTGGGTAAGTGGTGATGTCCGGTAACATCTTTCTGGTGGCCCACAGAAGGGACAATACTGAGGAGACCTCTGACCCAAAGGAAATAAACTGGAGCACTGATTGGCTGACTTTGGGTAAGTGGTGGGGTACCTGGGTAAATAATGAGATTGGGTTAGAGGCCCAAGTTAGGGGAGTTAGAGCCGCTCCTAAGACAGAGTGGGTTAGAGGCCCCTCTTAATAAAAGACAAGGATGCTTGACCGACCTTGGGTTAGAGGTCCAAGTTAGGACAGTTAGAGTGCCTTCTAAGATTTAGGGGGTTAGAGACCTCTCTTGGTAAAGTCCCTTTTGGCTAAGAATGGGTTTGGCACTATGGGATATTAACTGCTATTCTCTTTGGATTAGTCTGTCTTGCACTCTTTGCCGATGGCTGTGGGTGACAGGATTAGGCATGTACAGGATCATGGGACATGGGGAGCTTTTTCTTCCCTAAAAATGGAAACTTGAGAGCTGATGAAACTGCTGGAAAAAATCCCTTCACTGCTGACAAGTGGCCTCTTGAACTTTTCAGTGTCAGCTGCAATGGGTGGCTCTTTCTCTGGCCTCCCTGAGCTCTTCGCTCTTCGTCTTCCCCATCCTACCTCAGGCAGTGCTCTCTCTCGCTCGCTCGCTCAACTGGATAAATGAACGGTAAAAATTACTGTTTATCTTCTCTGTAAAGTTTTGATTAATGGGGAAAAGGATTTGCAAGGTTAATCTTAAGCTTCAGTAAATCTAGTGTGCTTTGTGTGTCTTTCTGCATTCTATAATGGAGAGGAGTACTTTAGGATAGAATGTGGACCTAGGATCCCTATGAGTCTACTATTCAAGACACCCCAGCAAACTTGTCCTTATGACCAAGTTATGTCCTTGGAAGCTTGACCTTATAACCATGTGGCCATGCTTTCTCTTTTCACAATGGTGGCCTGGGTTCAGAGTTCAATTCCCAGCTTAGGGAATAAGTCCTGTATCTTATTCTGTCTCTCTGTCTCTCTGTCTCTCTCTGTCTCTCTCTCTCTCTCTCTCTCTCTCTCTCTCTATATATATATATATATATATATATCATGTGATATAAAAGAGCTTTAATCATTTGGCTTAAAAATAAATGCTTTAAATCAAATTTTTATCAGAAGAGTAAAAAGTGTAGTGACTTTTATTTAGTTCATGTAACTTAAGTAATCTTTGGGAAATAAAGTCAGTTTTAAAGATTATTGGTAAAATAAAAATATCTTCAAAAATATAAACATTTGGTCTAAATTACGCAGGTCAGATATTAAGTTTGCTAAATGCTTTAAGGTCATAAACTGCTTCTTTGACTTTTGAAAATTGTTCAGTTTACCTACTTTGGAGCATTAGATTCTAGATAAGGCCTGGGGACATGTGGAAAGCCATGCCCCCTAGCTGTGCTGGAAAGAGTCAGCCCTTATCTGCACTTCTGCCTGGTGTGTCCTAGGCTAGGCTCCATACCTAGTGCATAATTAAAATAGCTTACTAACCAGGTTTTTCACCATAAGTGAATATTGCTAAAAGTTACATTGAATTTGTAATTAAGACTACTGAAGAAACAGTTCTACACACAAGGCATATAGAATAGTGAAATGTGTTTTTGGTAAAACAAAAATTATAACAAGCCATGAGAATGTGGATTTTTTTGCCTAGATTAGAAGGTTAAAGGATTGTTTTCAGTTAGATAGAGTAAAGCTGAAGGTTTAGGGAGGTTGTGGAAGGTTTGTGAAAAATTAATCTTGTAAAAGAAATTCTGTATATGAACATATTGGCTAAAGTTAAAGGGGTATTATTCAGTTTTTCTGTAAACTAAACATTGGAATAAAAGCACAACAGGTTTTTCTTAAAGCAAAAACTTGCTTATAATCTGCTCCTTAACAAAAATTTGTAAAGGCTTATAAAAGCTTTATGAAAATTTTACCTTATGGTCAAACTGATAGAGATTAAATACATTTGTCTATAAGATTTTATTAAGAATTGAGATTGACATCAATAATGCACTAATGCAACAGTGACATTTGGCTTATTTGGTGTAACAGTCATAGAGGAAGCATTGTCAAATATGAAGTGGTGTTTGGTTTTCTTTGGGCTGTATTTGTATAAACGTGTTATTGGTATATGTACCAAAATTATGGAAAACTCCTATACTTCTTATATGACTTAGTGTATCTTATTAATAATTATAATTGTCACATAAAATCATTTGTGCCACAGAGAAAACCAAATTTCTTTGTCAATCATGTTTCTGAATGTGGCTATCCTAAGATGTTTTGTCATCCACAAACAATTATTGTCTTGTTTTGGTCCTCTTTAGAAGGTGGTTTATAATCAACTATAGAACTCTACCAGGTGTTCTTAAATGCAAGTTTCTGATAACTTTGGAAATTGTGACATTAAAATAGAGGAAGCAACTTTCAGAACTCTTATGGAGGGCTGAAATGTTCACTAATATCAAGCAGAGCAGGAGACAAGTGCATGGACTAAACTAATGGAAGTCTAAAGTAACCTTTTAAACTTTTTGCTTAAAATGCTGCTAATCTTTTTTTTTGTTTATCAGAATCAAGGAAACTTTTCTTTTTAGTTATTTATACTTTTTAGCAATTAAGGAAAGTATATGCCTATGAACAAAATTTGAAGCATTTTATTTCTCTCTACCTAATTTCTCCAGAATTTGGAAACTGTTTGTGAGTATTCTTAATTTATGGTGATATAGTTATTTGCATAAGTGCAATAAAAATCTGTTTTCTTTTGCAACAGGAGATATTGGTTATTTTACCAAGGCTTTAACTAGAAAGGTGTGTTTTCCTTTAATGAATTAAACTTGACTTACAGAGCCAATAAAAGTCCCTTGGGAGAAATGGCCTTATACCTTGTCTACACAGGGTTTCTGACCTGTGGCAAGTAAAGAATGCCACTTTGTAACAGGCCCATGAGCCCTTTTTTGAGTTTCCAAGATAACTTGGAAACTCACATTAGAGGAATTTACTCAACTCGTAGGTATTTGAGGGAACAAACCCATAGGAGGGCTCAGCTCTAAAAAAAGTCTTATCTAAATTTTTTTTTTTTTTTGTGATGGGGTCTTGCTCTGTCTCCCAGGCTGGAGTGCAGTGGCATGATCTCAGCTCACTGCAACCACCGCCTCCTGGGTTTAAGTGATTCTCCTGCCTCAGCCTCCCCAGTAGCTGGGATTACAGGTGCCCATCACCACACCTGACTAATTTTTGTATTTTTAGTAGAGACAGGGTTTCACCATGTTGACCAGGCTGGTCTTGAACTCCTGACCTCAAGGGACCCACCTGCCTTGGTCTCCCAAAGTGCTGGGATTACAGGTGTGAGCCACCATGCCCAGCCTAAGATTTTTTTTATGGAACGGAGTTCCATTAAAGCCAATTTAAAAAGCGCTTAGGTGAAAAATAATTATTCTTGCTGCACTTTATACAAATAATCAGGCCAAGTATAATAAAGCAAATTGGTCTTACTATAGTGTGTCTTCAGTAAAAATGGAAAACTGGAGAGAGAAATATTGTTTCAAGAACTATGGTACATGTGTTATTAAATTCTAGTCTCATCAGTTGTTTTTAAGTTTGTTTCTGCAATTTAGGCTATCCCTACTTATTCCTGTGAACCAACCAGTGATCTCTAACTGCAGCTCAGAAAAAACAAAAGGGATGGGCAATGTAAAAATCTGGATCACTATTCTAAATCTGGGTACATTGGAATCAGCTAGTGAACCCATATCAGCTTGGTTCCAATGGTTGCCCAGTTCATGGAAAGCCTTCTAATTTAGTTTACATGGGGTAATTTTACTTATTTTGCTTTACTCTTGTGAAATATATTGCTGTTGTACTCTGTGTGGGAATGCAGGACAAGCTTACTGAGTGTTTTCTTAAATTGAACACTTATTAATCTTCCAGGTGCCACCTTTTTTCAGAACTCAAGAATCATGAATGACCCTCACTATACCAAGACTTTCTGACTGACCTCCTCTCTAACCTGAATATAAGAGACCCGGATAATTAGGCAGGAATATCATTGCCCCTATTCAGCCTGAAGAAGTTACAGAAGATGGATCTTCGTCTCTCTGCCACCCTTATGATTAAGGGTTCTCTTATAAAAGGGAGGGGGGAAAGATCAGAGGCATTTGAACCAGAGCAACTCCATCTTGAATACAGTCTAGCTAAAATAAGGCTAAGACCTACTGGGCTGCATTCCTAGATGGTTAAGGCATTCTAAGTCACAGGATGAGATAGGAGGTTGGTACAAGGTATGGGTCATAAAGCCCTTGCTGATAAAACATATTGCAGTAAAGAAGCTGGCTAAAACCCACTAAAACCAAAATGGCGACAAGAGTGACCTCTGGTCATCCTCACTGCTATACTCCTACCGGCACCATGATAGTTTATAAATGCCATGGCAATGTCAGGAAGTTACCCTATATGGTCTAAAAAGAGGAGGCATGAATAATCCACCCGTTGTTTAGCATATCATCAAAAAATAACCATAAAAATGGGCAACCAGCAGCCCTCAGGGCTGCTCTGCTTATGGAGTAGTCATTCTTTATTCCTTTACTTTCTTAATAAACTTGCTTTCACTTTACTCTATGGACTCGCCCTGAATTCTTTCTTATGTGAGATCCAAAAACCCTCTTGGGACCCCTTTCCTGTAACAATGCCACTGCACTCTAGCCTGGATTACAGAGTGAGATCCTGTCTCAAAAGAAAAGGGAGTGTCTTTATGGTACGAATGAGAGCTGATTTATTTTGCAGCATAGCAGCTGGCTCATTTTTAAAACAAGCACTTCTACACATTAAGAGCTCAGCAAAATTAATGAAGAAAAAAAGTGAGATTGAAAATATTACTATTTTGGAAGACAGAATGAAAAAAGTTGACCTAGGCCCATCTGCTGCCTATTAGAATCATCTGAGGGGCTTAAAACACACACATACACACATGCACACACAGAACCTTGGCCTCCCATACACACAGCCTCAGCCCTACCCCAGAAATTAACCCCTCGGCTCCGTGTTCCAGCAATTGATCTGGAACAGCACCCTGATATCAGTGTCTTCTAAAATCTTCCTAGGTGATTTTAACATGCAGCCATGATTGAGAACCATGGAGCTGGACAATGATGAACAACAGCTGCTAAAACTACTAGTAGAGAGCTTGACAGTGGAAAGATCAGGTTGACAACACTAAACATTGAGCATCATTAAAAGGGGGATAACTAGACATGAGGGTCCCTTTGATGTGACACAATGGAAAGTATGCAGTATTGCCTGCAAAGAACTCTTGCCAACATAGTTAACTTGGAATTCAGTCAAACTTCTAGATACCAGTTTATAGAAAATACAGAAAACAAAGACACACTTCAGGGATGCATAGTAAAATCAGCAAAATTTGTAGGTAGAACTCAGCTGGCTTACTATTCACACTGGTCTGCAGATAAGCAAGGTAAGGATCACCTGAGAGGTTGGTTGAAATGCAGCACCTTAGCTGCCACCCAGACCTGCAGAATCTGAGTCTGTATTTAATGAATTTATACGCATGTTTCTTTGAGAAGTGCTGTTCTCTGGGCCTAGTGACCAATACGTTTCAAAGGACTTTCTGCTTTTATATTTACATAATAAGTTTTTAAAAATTGAATGGAAAACAAAGAAGGAGGAGGAGGCTGTAGATTAAAGAGATTTAAGAGATATTTCAAACAAATGCAACATGAAGACATTTTTTATATTCTGATTCCAACATGATGACTATGAAAACATATAGACAAATGCTCCTCAACTTACAATGAGGTTATGTTACTGGAAAGGGGTCCAGATCCAGACCCCAAGAGAGGGTTCTTGGATCTTGCACAAGAAAGAATTCAGGGCAAGTCCACAGAGTAAAGTGAAAGCAAGTTTATTAAGAAAGTAAAGGAATAAAAGAATGGCTGCTCCATAGACAGAGCAACCTGAGGGCTGCTGGTTGCCCATTTTATGGTTATTTCTTGATGATATGCTAAACAAGGGGTGGATTATTCATGTCTCCCCTTTTTATACCATATAGGGTGAACAAAGAGGTGAGCATTCTCAGAGGTCTTCTGAGATCTAAAGAACAGGTAGGTGAGAGGCTGCCAGGCTCAGAGCAGCAAGGAAGATATGCCTCTGACAGAGAAGGTCTAGACATCTGAGATTGTGGCCTATCTCAACCAGATAGGGCTAGGCAGAGCGGCAAACTATGATGGCTAATTGTACATGTCCACTCAACTGGGCTAAGAGATGCTCAGATAGCTGGTAAGATAATATTTCTGGGTGTTTCTGTGAGGATGTCTCTGGAAGAGATTAGCATTTGAATCAGAAGACTGAGTAAGGAAAATTACCCCCACCAATTTGGGCCAGCATCATCCAATCAACTGAGGGCCCAAATAGAACAGAAGGGTAGAGGAAGGATGAATTCGCTCTTTTTGCCTGAGCTGAAACATCCATCTTCTTCTGACTTCAGACATCAGTGCTCCTGTTTTTCAGGCTTTGGTACTTACACCATTTAGTCTCCTGATTCTCAGGCCTTAGTACTTGGACTGAATTACACCACCAGCTTCCCTGGTTCTCTAGCCTGCAGATGGTGGATCTTGGAACTTCTCAGCCTCCATAACTGCGTGAGCCAATTCCTATAATACATCTCCAGTTATATGTGTGTATGTATCCTGTTTGTTCTGTTTCTCTGGAGAACTCTGACTAATATACGAGCCATTGGATGGCATACAGAGCTGGGAACTGCTCTTCCTCTCTGTGGGAGCAGTTCATGGAGCTGTAGGTAGCTACAGCAGGACAAGAATGGGAGCTTTTGGGGTGCCTGTCAGGAAGAGGGGCAAATACAAGGGACCTCTGTGAGGTGAGGCTACAGCCAGAGAAATAGTATTGGGTTTGTGTTGTTGTCAACCAATTGTAGCCCATGCTGAATGGCCTGAAAAATACTGATTACATGTTAGAGGCCTATCCTTCCCACTTCCCCCTGTGCCTAGAATAGAAGCATCTCAATGACCATGTTCTTTGGGCTTTTTTCAGTTTCTAGAAATGCCTGGTTCACTGGAGGTTATCTGTGGTTGAATGCTGTGTTTTCAGTTGGATGAGTGAATAATGAGCAATGTTGTTAATAACAAGGACTGTTTGGATAATAGATTTCACCAAACTTCCTGAGACCAAGGGTCTCCCTTTGTAAGGAAAGAAGGGAGAAAAATAGGAGACATTAATGGAATGTGTCATTCACTCATTCAACAACAATTTGCTGTGTGCCACCAGGAACCAATGCTAGGCACTAGAGGTACAATAATAATCAAAACCAGAGTGATCCTTGCTCTCATGAAGTTGACAGCCTGGTGGCCTACTGTGTATCAGTCTGCAGTCACAAAATTGTATAATAACCAGCACCAGGGGCTGGCCCCCCGCAGAACTCTACCTATCTCTGTTCCTCATCTCTGCTCCTCTCTGTTCATTTCCTTGCACATGACAAATGTACATTGGAAGCTCCTAAGTTTTACATATTAGAGCTACAGCAACTGGAGAGAGAACTTGTTGCATCTCTTGACCCCAATTCCAAAAATGCAGGACAAGCAGCTGATCACCTTAGCTGGGATCTAGAGCCTACTCCTTAGATATCCATTGCCTGTGAAGAGACGGAGGAATAGTGTTGTAGTGGAACATTGCAATTCCTGCGAGAACTCCTAGGATGGCAAGGGAAGAGGCATAGTTACCAGTTATTTCTTTTTCAGGGAGGTGTGGACACAAGGGGAATCCTGGACAACATAACAAGTACCCTCTGCAGAGATGGAGAGAAAGACATGGTGGGGTAGGCTACAGTGGCACACTGTGTCAGCTGGGGAAGAAAGGCTGAGAGGCACTGTGCCCTGAGGCTTCCAGAGGGCCATGGGCAGGCAGGGCCTTGTGCTTCCAGGCAAGTGTGTTGAGAAGTTCAACAGACAGATCTGGGTTTGAATCCTACCTGGCTCTTTATTTGCTAAGAAGTTGCTTCACCTTTGAACTTCACTTTCTCCATCTGGGAAATAGGAATGGTCATACTTACCACCACGGGATTAATGTGAGCATTCAAAGGAAGAATATTCTCAAAGGACCGATCAAGTGACAGGCAAAGAGTAAGCACCCAATATCTGACAGCTGTTGTTCTGATTTGGGACAAAGTCTTCTCTCCAGGGATGTTTATGTCCCAAAATGATTACTTCTCCTGGTTGATAATTATGCTGGACCAGATGATTGCATTTATGAACATTCTAGAAGGTGGGTCAACCTTGATGATGATGTTCTGATAAAGACCCTGGGTTGGAGAGATCCTGTGGTGAGTCAGTCTGGGCACTGAGGAAGTAAGTTCTTACATTTTTGCCCACATGAATGTCTTTGAGGTGCCCCCAGCCAAATGGAGACTTTTCAGGAAATTAACTAAGATCCATAGTACATGTTATCTAATGTCTTTCTCATAACAGATATGGTTTACTGAGTATTTGTTATATAGAAGACACTGGACCAAGCAGACAACTTTGGAACCCCCGCCCTGTCCACAATGATGCCCCTTCTCTGAGAACTGCTCTGCCTGCCCCCACCTCCTGCATAGGGGTGATGGGCTCCTGCCAGTCATAATTGTGATATATAAACCATACCCCAGCCAAGGTGGGCTTTCCAGGTCCATTGAGTCACCAATTGAAACCAAGTCCGTCTTCATCCTAGGAAGTTGGCACTGAGTCTTCGAATAGCTGCATGTGTGACTGGAACTGAAGCACAATAACTCAGGGACTGTGGGACAGACATATTGTGTCATGTGAAGAGAGGAACAATTGATAAACAGAGTAAAACAAAACTAGTGGACAGGGAGAGGTGAGGAGATTGAAAGAGGGCACCAAGAAATGTAATTTCAGTGCATCATTGCATTAAACTGGGAAGAGCCTTATGAATCAACTCTTACTTGGATCTGGAAAGCACGTTGTTCATTATCTGCCAGCACCTATATAAGAGAAATGAGTAGAACCTGCTCATTCATCAGTTGACTTGCTGTGCTACTTTCTCCAAGGTTTCTCTACAAGCCTAGTACTTACTCCCTAAACAGTGTTTGACAAAAGTGGGTGTGCACACCATCTGAATTGATTCCCTCCCCGCCACCTGCCACT
Organism: Gorilla gorilla gorilla; assembly: GCF_029281585.2. Lineage (NCBI taxonomy): Eukaryota > Metazoa > Chordata > Mammalia > Primates > Hominidae > Gorilla > Gorilla gorilla. Next base: position 70,492,269 of record NC_073229.2, read on the forward strand.
GCAGAGTTCTTATAGTCCCAGCATGCTCCAAACCCTGAGAATAGCTAAAGTATGACAGTTATATTGCTTTTCATATCAGCCTTCCAATAATCTTTTTCTTTTCCTTTTTTCCTTTTTTTTTTTTTTTTTTGAGACAAAATTTTGCTCTGTCACCCAGGCTGGAATGCAGTGGTACAATTTCGGCTCACTGCAATCTCAGTCCCCCAGGATCAAGCGATTCTCATACGTCAGCCTCCCGAGTAGCTGGGATTACAGGCATGCGCAACCATGTCCAGCTAATTTTTTGTATTTTTAGTAGAGATGGGGTTTCGCCATTTTGGCCAAACTGGTCTCGACCTCCTGACCTCAAGTGATCTGACCACCTTGGCCTCCCAAAGTGCTGGGATTACAGGCATGAGCTACCACACCCAGCCTTTTTCTATTTAAAGGATAAAAACCTATCCCTTTTTGTAGGAGACACAAAAAACACTTCACTCACATATAACATGTCACACATACCCTTGCAGTGGGAGAATGTCTAGAGACAACCAAGGATTCCATCCACTGGAGCCCCACGCTATTCATCACATTTCCATCTACCCATTGTCTCTCCAAGTTAATTCTCCCAGTCAATAATTGATATTGTACAGATTGTTAAAATTGATTCTAAGCAATGTCCACTCTGGAAAGGAAATGTGTTATATATGGAGAAAGAGATGAAGCAGTTTGCAAATTCCCAACTCATCGAGTATCAGATAAATGAAAATGCTGAGACTTTGGAGTTGCAAAAGCCTGGATTTTGAGCCTCAAAATGTGCAAAATATATTCCATGTTCTGATTATCTATTGCTGCATAAAACATTACACCAAAATTCAGTAGCTTAAAACAGTCATTTAAATTTGCTTACCATTTCGTGGTTTGGGAATTGGGAAGGGCTCGGCTGAGTGATTCTTGCCTCAGGTCTTTCATGAAGTGTCAGTCAGATGTTGACTGGAACAGGAACCAACCGAAGGCTTGTGTGTGCTGAGCATCTGAGAGGCTTCCTCATAGGCTGGCAATGGATGCTGCCTTTTGGCTAAGAGCTCAGCTGGAGCTCTTGACTAAAGTACTCATCTGTGGCCTCTGGACATTGCTTGGGCTTCTCACAGCATGGTGGCTGGGTCCTGGAGGAAGCGCGTGGAGAGTGAGTGTTTAGAGACCAAAGCAGAAACTGCAAGACTTCTTCTGATCTAGCTTCAAAAGTCACATGGTGGTATTGTCATCATACTGTTGGTACTGTTGGTTTTAAGTAAGTCACCAAGGCCAGCCCAGACCCAAGGGGAGGGAATTATACCCCACCTCTCTTTAGGAGAAAGGCCAAAGAATTTACTGCTATTTCCAATCAGCAAGTGCCAAAAACAAATGATTTAGAAGAATTGGTGAACAGTGTAGCTGCCCTCTGGAAATGAGGTAGAGGAAGAGAGTTACAGGGGGACGGAAGAGACTGTAGACACTCAAGTTGATAGGAAACCCTTCTCTTTTCTCACATCAGACTCATCAAATTTTGGAGGAGGCAGATAAGACATGCCAGGCTCCCAGTATAGTTTAGGGTATCTGAGACCATGGGAAACATTGTATTACTTCTTGAAAACCCAGATGACTCACTAGCATTAAGTAGAAATGCCTGAGTGCTGTGCCTAGGCCGATAGGCTTGAGACAGCCTCAGAGCTCTCCTTGTTCCAGCAATGCACAGTTCCAAATGAAACAGACCTGGTGGTGTTAATGAAGTGGGTATTGCAGTCATCTGCAAAGACTATCACCTAGAGACTAGATGGGAATGAGAATGTCTTGGCAGGCTCCTGTGTGGACAGATGTCTGTTGAGGACAGGATAGGAACTTAGATGGAACCCTAGAAAAAATTGAGCGTGTGTGTTGGGGAAGAGACCCAACAGATTTAGTTGGGTTAAATTTGGTTTATGTTCCCTGATGAAATGGGACTCAAAATAGAAATTAAACTCAGTTTTAGAAATATATTTGTGAACTGACTCATCTCTCTCTCCACATAGAACACAATGTTTCGCTTTCAGAGTGGACATTGCTTAGAATCAATTTTAATAATCTGTAAAATATCAATTAAAAAAAGAAAATAAGCCACACAACAAATGCAATTATATCACAGGGAGCAGAGGGAATATTGTCTTGTTTTGTAGTCAAAAGTCTGTTCTTCACAACAAAACTCAGTTTTAGAAATATACAGTCTTGCACACTTGAATTTGTAAACCAATTCCTCTCTCTTTCCATATATAACACAATGTTTCCTTTCCAGAGTGGACATTGCTTATAATCAATTTTAACAATCTGTACAATATCAATTATAAAAAAAAAATAAGCCGCACAACAAATGCATTTATATTACAAGGAGCAGAGGGAATATTATCTTGTTTTGTATTAAAAAGTCTGTTCTTCACAACAATATCTGAGGCTCTGAGAGATCTGAGTTTTAGAATCCCAGAAAGATGGCCTGAATAAGATTTATTCTGAAAAAGCAAGACTGACAATGTTTGAAGCTTTTCTAAATCTTAAATTCTAAATCCAAGTGTCTAGCTTTATTGCCTGGATTAAATATTTCAAGTCAAAATGTCCTGACTTTTGGGTGCTTTTACTGAGTGTTTCTCTCCTAAAATAAAATGAAGCTAGGTTATGAGTGGGTCATCTTCAAAAAGATGTATTATCATTCTGATAATTTGAAGAACATACAATTATATAAAAGTACAAATCAAAACTAAGTAATTTATATGAAACGACTTCAATTAACCATGTAACCAAAAATAACCTCCAAAGAATTCAAATAAGCCAAGTGCAATGTCTCAGGCCCGTAATCCCAGCACTTTGGGAGGCCAATGCGGGCAGATCACTTGAGCCCAGGACTTCGACACCAGCCTGGCCAACATGGTGAAACCCTGTCTCTGCAAAAAAATACAAAAATTGGCCAGGTGTGGTGGTGAGTGCCAGTAGTCCCAGCTACTAGGGAGGCTGAGGTGGATCACTTGGGCACAGGAGGATCTCTTACGGCAGAGGCTGCAGTAAGCCATAATCACACCACTGTACTCTAGCCCGAGTGTCAGAGTGAGACCCTATCCACTCCCCCCTCAAAAAATTCAAATAAACTCAAAATGAAAATTTGAAACATGAGAAACAGACTGCTAATTTGTTTAGAAATATATTTTTCATAGTGTGTGTTTATATGTCTATTATTCTAAAAATTATTTATACATCTAGAATAGAATGGTAAATCTCTAGCCTATTCATTCAAATTAGTATTTATTATTGATTTGAGGTGAGAGAATAATGAGAGTATTTAGCTATAACTGAATAAATAAGGTTAATTCATTTTAAATCATTTTAGTTGTGATTTTGGCTTTAATTTAAGCTCTCGCTTTATTTTAAGCTTAGGATAAATTGAAAATAATTCTCAGTATCTGTGACTTAAGTTTTAAGCATATAGTAAGCACATTCTAGAATATTTCCTGCATTTTTAACAACTGAACTTTTTGCTTGAGAGAAAGTGGTGACTTCCTCAGCCAAATGGCATCAAACAGAACTCCAAGCAATCAGTATTAATAGAATATCATCTTGCACCAGCTTTCTCTAGCTCTTTCTTTCCTTTTGTAACTACTTCCAAATCTATCTTTTATTTAAGGGAAATTATTTAAAAAAAGACTCAATAGACTATGAACATCAATCATTTCCCTCTACCTATTTGCAAAAAAGGAGAGATGAGAAGTAATTACTCTGCATTTACCTCGTTCTAGCCAGAAGAACTTTAGCAGGCAGGCAAAGCTGCTAAGTAGGTAATTTCACAGCTTTCAAGTGTGCCTCTAAAATAAAAAATCAAAGGCAATAATTCCATCTTTAACGTGTGTAAGAATAAAAGGAATTAAATAGACCAGTAACTACATGCCTTTTAAAATTATGTTTATCCTCAGCCTAGGATTCTGGAAATGTATCATCAGTCATCTTGGCATTATGCCTCCATTCTGCTTGGTCTACTCAAACTGGCTTTTAGTAATGAGGATTCTTGGGCAATTTCAGAGGAAGAATAAAGACTTTCCATTATATTAAAAAGTCAATCCAGTAAGCTAGCACACAGTACAAGCTCATGGCTCCTTGAATATTGAATACATATTTTCTGGTTTATAGAAAATCTTTATATCCTGCTTGTGATATAAAGTGGGATTTTTTTGCTCCCATGAAGATGGTGCCTCGGCACATACTGGTCTCACTTAGAAAGGTCTGCACTTCACTCTCCTTGCAGGACATTGCTTGGCACTAGTAACTAAATTGTTACCAACAGTGGAAAATAAAGCTTTGTAAAATAATCAGAGATAGCTAGATAAGCAAACAAGTTAGTTTATTTAAACTGTATTGAAAAAAATTAAGCAAAATCAATTCTTTTTGTAAGAAGTCCCAATGACATGTTACATATTAATCCAATGTTTTAAAATTGTGAATCTTAAATCATGGAACTTCGTAATTCAGTGCAATTCAACCCTTAAACATTTGGTACATGTTTTCTTCATGTATGTGTATGTGTGTGGACCATATGTTTAAGTGCAAACATTCATCCTTATACTGGAAGCTTCATTTTAAGAAAACTTAACATAAAAATACTAACTTATAAAACATGATATTAGAGGCAATTAACCACATTCACAGGTCTGCTTTTAGTTTTGAAATGATTTGATGAGTTTAAGGGGGATGCTCTTGGAGTATATTTAAATTGTTCTGTTAAAATGTTTCGATTGACATTTACCTTCTCTATGAGCTGTACCTGGCAAATAGCAGTCTCAGTTATAGTTATGAGTTAGTAGCTGCCCTGTTTGTGTCAGCATAATTCATTTATTTTAGAAATTTTACCAACATTCTTATTGCTATGGTCTGAATGTTTGTGTCCCCCTAAAATTCATATGTTGAAACCTAATCTCCAAGGTGATGCCATTAAGAAGTGGGGCCTTTGGGGGGTGCCTAGGTAATGAGGACAGAGACCTCATGAATGGAATTAGTGCCTTTAGGGCCATTATAAATGAGACCCAAGGGAGTTTGCTTACCCCTTCTACCATGTGAGGACTCAGTAAGAAGGCACTGTCTGATATGGTTTGGCTCTGTGTCCTCACCCAAATCTCATCTTGAATTGTAATCCCCATGTGTCAAGGGAGGGAAGTGATCTGATCATGGGAACAGTTTCCCCCATGCTATTCTCATGATAGTGAGTGAGTTCTCACGATATCTGATGGTTTTATGTGTTTGGTATTTCCTCTGCTTGCACTTCTGTCTCCTGCCACCGTGTGAAGAAGGGCCTTGCTTCCCTTTTGCCTTCTGCTGTAATTGTAAGTTTCCTGAGGCCTCCCCAGCCTTGTGAAACTGTGAGTCAATTAAACCTCTTTCCTATATAAATTACCCAGTCTTGGGCAGTATTTTTATAGTGGTGTGAGAACGGACTAATACACCATCTACGAAGAAACAGTCCCTCACCAGACACCTGCCTGAGCCTTGACCTCGGACTTTTCAGCATCCAGAACTGTGAGAAATTAATTTCATTGTTTATAAACACCTCAGTTTATGGCATTTTATTCCAGCCACTGAATGGACTAAGACACTTATCCACTAGACTCCAGAAAAGTAATTTAATTTAGTTTGGCAAATCCACACACTATGACTGATTTTCAGTTTTATCTTCATTCTTTTTTTGGTACAGAAGCAGATGGATTTTTCCTCATAAGTTTCAGTTATGCTTTCAAATAGCTGTAGTGTGGAACCATACCTCCCAAAATACTGTGTCTTCTGGGCAAAATCTGCATGGAAGAGGGCCAGGCTTTGGATTCCCATTTCACCTAGAATAAAATCCATACTCCTTGATAGGACTTACAGGAGTGAGTCATCTACCACCTCCCACCCCACTCCTCAAGCCACACCTCTGCCCTCTACTCTTCAGCCAAGCTCCAGGGGCTTGGGGTACACAAAGACACTGAGTACTTTCTCTCTTCAAACCTGTGAAAATGCTGGTTCCTTTGCCCCAAAACCTCCCTTCCATCTCTTTGCATGCCTAGTTTTCTCTCAATTTTTATGTTTCCCTCACCATCCATCTAAAGTAAAGCTCTCCCCAACTACTCTCTATTATAGTCTGATATGGTTTAGCTCTGTCCCCACCCAAATCTCAAATTGTAGCTCCCATAATTCCCACATGTTGTGGGAAGGACCCGGTGGGAGATAACTGAATCATGGGAGCATTTTTCTCATACTGTTCTCGTGGTAGTGAATACGTCTCACGAGATCTGATGGTTTTATAAAGGGAAACCCCTTTCACTTGGTTCCCATTCTCTCTTGACTGCTGCAGCGTAAGACATGCCTTTAGCCTTCCTCCCTGATTGTGAGGCCTTCCCAGGCATGTGGAACTGTGAACCTTTTTCCTCTATAAATTATCCAGGCTTGGGTATGTCTTTAATTAGCAGCCTGAGAACAGTCTAATACATAGTCCCTGCTTAATTTTCTTCACATCCCAATCATAGGTTATAATTATTGAGATATTTATCACTTTTTCTTTTTTGTTTGTAGTCTGTCTCCTCTCACTACAATGTGAGTTCCTTGAAGCCAAAGGCCTTTGTCCCATCTTGTTCAGCACTGTATCTCTGTCCCAGTGCAACATTTTATAGATTAGAACTGAAAAAACTATTTGATGAATCAATGGATAAATGGAAAATGCTCTTGCTAGTGATTCTGAAGACCTGGGTTCTAGGCTGATTCCACCATTGATTAGCTTTGTGTCCTTAGATAAATCTCAACCTCTCTGAACCCCAGTGCTTTCATCTGTAAACTAAAGGGGAGCACTAGATGTGTTGAATTTTGATGCTTGATTCTTCCTTCTTTGTTTCCTTATAATACCAGAACAACCAGTATTGAGGGCAACCTTAGAAGAAAGCATGCATGGGTCTTGAGGTAGAACAATAGGCTGAGCATGTATAATAACAGAATTTTAACCGGCTTCAGTGCATCCTCATCTCAGATGCATGAGTCCTGGCTTTCACCTACAATACGTAATAGCCACCTTCCTACTGTGTGAGAGCTGCTTCTCCACCACTATTTCCATCCTCTTCCATATCTTCCCCAATATTAGAATGACAAAACTATCACTTGAGGACGTGGGAGCAGCATGGAAAGAAACACAGATCTTGAAAGACCCCTTGTTGGAATGTCCAGTATTTGTGAAGGTGTCATGATGGAGAAGAAGTTGATACAGACTGGCAGAGAGCAGTGGGGAGAACATTTCAAGATAAGGAGTGGAGCGCAATGAGTGGAATAGTGGTCATGCCATTCTGGAGGCGCATCCAAGTTGCCCTGCTAAATGCTGTGTTCACTGCCCAATGTCAGCCTCGGTAATCTTTTCATAGCTTTCTTCACAGGACTGTGCTATGGAGGCAGGAGGGCTGTCCTTAATAACTTGTTATTTATTTCAAGAAAATCCTGGCCTTTTGACATGAAGCAGGACTGGGTGGGATCCATGTGACAACATGTTGGCAAAGAAGATATATAAATCATGAAACTAAGAAAAAATGAGCCACAGGAAAATCTGAGCACTAGTGCTTGGTGAAGGGTGGGAGACTGCGGCAGAAAGTTGCCGATGGAAAGGGAGCTTGGCCTGGTATTTGCAGTATAAAAGTTAAAGATAGACCGAGAAAAGACCTTGAAACTCATAGAACTAAGATGATTAGTTCATTAATTAAGAAATTAAAATTCAGCCGGGTGTGGTGGCTCATGCCTACAATCCCAGCACTTTGGGAGGCTGAGGTTGGAGGATCACGAGGTCAGGAGATCGAGACCATCCTGGCTAACACGGTGAAACCCCGTCTCTACTAAAAATACAAAAAATTAGCCGGGTGTGGTAGCGGGCGCCTGTAGTCCCAGCTACTCGGGAGGCTGAGGCAGGAGAGTGGCGAGAACCTGGGAGGCGGAGCTTGCAGTGAGCTGAGATCGTGCCACTGCACTCCAGCCTGGGTGACAGAGCGAGACTCCGTCTCAAAAAAAAAAAAAAAAAAAGAAATTAAAATTCAAGATTTTGAGAGAAGAAGTAGAGCTAGAATGTAGACTACTCAAGTTTTGGACGTGAAAAGAAAGAAGGAAATAGCAAAAGGGAAAACTAGCCAAGGATAAAGAATTTTAAAAATTTGTTGTGGAGTGTTTCTTGGTTTCTTCTGAGGAGTGTGGGTGCATGGCTAAGAAGGTTAGGACAGTGGAGACCTGGGCCTGTTTCTAAGCAGAAGGAAGCCTTCCAAAGGACAGAGGCAGCTGAAGAGACCAGCTGGAGAGCAGAAGGATTGTACAGCTTGCTTATGTACATAATAGATTTGTGATTGTTTATTTGCATCTATTAGTTTTATTACTGTATTAGGGGATATAATTGACACTTTAAAATATACGTGTATTTTATATAATGTATTATATACAATATATTATATATATATGAAATATTGAGACCAGCCTGACCAACATGGCAAAACCCCATCTCTACTAAAAATACAAAAAATTAGCTGGGTGTGGTGGTGGGTGCCTGTAATCCCAGCTACTTGGGAGGCTGAGGCAGGAGAATCACTTGAACCTGGGAGAGGGAGGTTGCAGTGAGCTGAGATCAGGCCACTGCACTCCAGTCTGGGTGACAAGAGCAAGACACTGTCTCAAAAAAAAAAAAAAAACAAAGTGTACAGAATTAAGTGTACAACTGGATAAGTTTTTCAGTTTTGTTTTTGTTTTTGAGACGAGACTCGCTCTGTTGCCTCCAGGCTGGAATGCAGTGGTGTGACCTCAGCTCACTACAACCTCCACCTCCTGAGTCCAAGTGATTCTCATGCCTCAGCCTCTCAAGTAGCTGGGACTACAGGAGTGTGCCACCACATCCAGCTAATTTTTGTATTTTTGGTAGAAATGGGGTTTTGCCATGTTGGCCAGGCTGGTCTTGAACTCCTGGCCTCAAGTGATCCGTCTGCTTTGGCTTCCCAAAGTGCTAGGATTACAGGAGTGAGCCACCACACCCAGCCTCAATTGGATAAGTTTTAACATACATATATGCCTATGAGACTATCATCATAATCATGATACTGAACTTATTCACATCCTCATGCCCTTTGGAAATCCCTTTCTTCTGCCTGGCCCCATACCACTCATCTGCTTTTTGTCACAATGAGTTAGTTTGCATTTTCTAGAATTTTATATAATTAGAAGCATACAGCAGGTATTTTGTTTGTTTGGTGTCTTTCACACAGCACAATTATTTTGAAATTCATCTGTGCTTTTTAATGTATTCATTCCTTTTTTTATTGCAGAGTAGTTGAATTCTTTTCCTGTGGCCACTCTAACAAATTACCACAAACTAGGTGGCTTAGACAGCAGAAATTATTCTTGCACATGTCTAGAGGCTAGAAGTCCAGAATCCAGATGTCAGCAAAGCTGGTTCTTTCTGGAAGCTCTAAGGGAGAATCTGTTCCCAGCCTCTCTGCTGGTTTCTGGTGGCTGCCAGCAATCTTTGGTGTTTCTTGGCTTGTAGCTGCATCGTTAGATTGTGCGTCATAGAAACGGACAGTGGAAAAGGAAATACAGAGAGACTCATGGATTAAGGTGAAGAGGATGAGGGAATAAGAAAGACAAAATGGAATAAATTGGAAGGGGTTAAAAGGAAGTGAGGAGAACTTTGCACCTCTGCCTTTCAGTCAGCATTTTTTAGTTGTTCTTTTGGCAATTTACTCCAACTTGGATTTAAAATTTATGAGAAAAAAAATCTCTGTTCCAGCAAAGGTATTGCCCAACCTACTGTGTCAGTCTAACGCTGACTCCATGACTGAGCACCAGATGGCGCACTGCCCAGAGCCAAGGGACCTCCCTGGTGGCTGTAAAGAGTTCATTGCACAGCCTCAGCCACTCTTAGGTGACTTTCCACAATTGCAAATGAAACTGAGCTCAGCCTACTCAACCTTCCCTTCCTCTCACTGAGAAAGTCTACTGTCCCAACCATATGCCCTTTTTCGGAGCAAAATTTCTCAAAACGGCTGCCGGTAGCTGCTGTCTCCTCTACCTCACGTCCCATTTTCTCCTCAACCCACTCCAGTCAGGCTTGTGTCCCCATCTTCTCTCCTCGGGTCAGCAGTAGCCTCCGTGGTACCAAATTCAATGTCCACTCTTCCATCCTCTTGCCGGACTGTTGGCCTCATGATGCCACACTTTCTTGGACTTCCTTCTACCTCACTGACCCCTCCTCTTCAGACGCCTTCGCTGGCTCCACCCAGCCTTCCCTTCTCCAACTGCTCTCTCCCCCGAGGCGATGTCCTCAGCCCTTCTCTATCATCAGAGGTGTAACTTCCAATACTAGGTCATAAAAGACATTGTAGTTTCCCTCTTGCTTACATACTCCAGGGGAAGTTAGCTGCCATGTCCTGAGGACACTCAAAGCAGTCCTACAAAGAAGCAGGCATTGCAAAGAAGTGAGATGTATTGCCAACTTTCAGAGAGGAACTGAGGCCTCTGCCAACAGCCATGTGAGTGAGCCATCATGGAAACAGATCCCAGTCAAGCCCTCAGCTGACATAGCCTGTTAGTGACTTGATTACAGCGTCCTGAGAAATGCTGATTCAGAACCACCCGGCTAAGCTGCTCCCAGATTCCTGACCTACAGAAATTGTGTGAGATAATAAATATTTATTGCTTTAAGTCCCTAAACTTCGGGGTGAATTGGTATACAACAATTGATAACTAATACGCCCATGCTGGCCTCATCTTTCAATACTTCCTCGCCTTGCTCCCACAACACTAGTGTACCTAAAACACACCCAACTTGTTCCTGACCAACACCCTGTCTCATTGTTCCCTCTGACTAAGACCCTCTCACACTGGATCTTCTGGTTCCTGTCATTCAGGACTTAGTCTTTCCTGGCATTCTCTGTGCCTAAAACAATTCAGGGAACAAAGTAGGTGCTCTATAAACTTTTATTGAATAGAACTATGAATAAAATACTTTAAACAGTATTTATTGGAACCATAATCCTTGAGAAGATTTTGTCAGTTTCTGAGGTTAAAGTCTAATATTTCTGCTAGGTATACTTAGCTGCCCTGTTGACTTAGAATGTTGCAACTGTATTCAAAGTTTCAAAGGACAAATATATTGAAACATAGCTGCTGCGTGCAGAGGGAAGGTGAGTAAAGATTGGAGAAAGGTAGGAGGCAAGGCAGAGCAAAGTCAACACAGATTAAATTTGTGCTGACTCACAGCTGCCTCATCTAAGCAGCTCTAATTGGCAGAATCTTGCTAAAACATATTTGTTCTTCAAGAATATCCCAGAAAACTGGCAAGTCAGTATACTTAATGGCTCAAATATTGACCCAATTCCCCCAGTGCAGAGAAATTAATATCCACTTCAGTTATATACACACACACACATATATATATAAACTCACTATGAAAATGGTAGATGGTGTAAGTATTAAATACCAAATGTTAATTACTTCTTAACAAAAATCTTCATACTTTTATGTCACAGACTACCCAGGAGTGATAGTCAGAATGTTTAACATCTGGTATGGTAAATATAATATATAAATCTGTATATATACCCAAAATTAAAAATAAATTTCCCTTTATTTTCTAGCTATGCTAAACTATATATAGCATAAAATGGATAACACTTTATAGCAAATCAGTAATAAATTATTGTCATAATGTTCAGTCATTTATAAACTGACCGTGTCTTCAGGGCTACTTAGGTTGACAGTGGATCTCTCTCTATGAAAGCCATCAGCTCCTGTTGGTGCAGATTTTTCGGGCAGCTGTGACTCTTAGTGTTTTCCTAGATCCCTGAACTGCTTTCTGCTCTTGTCTCAATGAGGGCCAGGGGAAGGAGAGCTCCAGAGTGCTTCACCATCTGTTGTAGTAGCTTAACCCTTCCCCAGTTTGTAAATAGGTGATATGGTTTGGCTGTGTCCCCACCGAATTCTCAGCTTGACTTGTAGTTCTCATAATCCCCATGTGTCATGGGAGGGACCATGTGGAGATAATTGGATCGTGGGGGCAGTTTCCCCCATTCTGTTATCATGATAGTGAGTTAGTTCTCACAAGACCTGATGGTTTTATAAGGGGCTTCCCCATTCTCTGGGCATTCATTCTCTCCCGTGCCGCCCTGTAAAGAGGTGCCTTCTACCATGATTGTAAGTTTCCTGAGGCCTGTCCAGCCATGTGAAACTGTGAGTCAATTCAACCTCTTTCCTTTATAAATTACCTAGTCTTGGGTATTTCTTCATAGCAGCATGAGGACAGACTAATACAATAGGTATTTCGTTAAACTTTCTTCAGCCACTCTTTTTGTTTGTTTGGTTGGTTTTTTTTGAGATGGAGTCTCGCTCTGTCACCCACGCTGGAGTGCAGTGGCACAATCTTGGTTCATTGCAACCTCCACCTCCTGGCTCAAGCGATTCTCTTGCTTCAGCCTCCAGAATAGCTGAGACTAGAGGTGTGCGGCACCGTGCTGGGTAATTTTTGTATTTTTAGTAGAGACAGGGTTTTGCCTTGTTGGTCAGGCTGATCTCAAACTCCTAACCTCAACTTATTCACTTGCCTCAGCCTCCCAAAGTGCTGGGATTACAGGCATGAGCTACTGCACCTGGCCTCTTCAGCCACTCTTTTTGAGTGGTCATTTTGCCACCTGCAGGAACCTTCTTTAATACAAATTTACATATTGACTCGTAATTCTTTATATGCAAATCTTTTTCCTTGGGGTTAATTATGCACCCCTCAAAGGCTAGGATTATCATACCTTATTCATCTTGTATTCCCAGCAGCAACCATTGTGAGGTAAATCTTACAAAGTTCACTTCAGGATGATAATAATAATAATAAATTATAAAATATCTCTTATAAACTGGGGAAGGCTGGGTATGATCAGGTTGAACACTCTATTGCAGAATGAGAGTATAAGAGTCTACCGTTGGGATATTTATCTGCTGAAGAGGGAGCAGGTAAATGTGCAAAGGGAACTGGGAAACTCTTAGGAAGATATCTTGGAATATCTTGGTTGGGCTGAATTGACCTAACCCTTAGTAGACGTAAAAGACATGAGCCATGAGTCCCATGTCTCTGTCTGTCCTAACATACCCAATTGTGGCAAAGCTTACATTATGAAAATGTGCAATTGGGACCAGTGCCCTGGGTTTAACCCCCTAGATCTTAGATTTTCTGGGGAAGCATAAGTTATGGGCTTAGTACATGGCTGAAGCTGGAAATTGCTCCATCCTCATCTCTCCTGGACAGTGGCATGCCAGAGAAAAATGACTCTGTAAATCCACCTACATTTTGAGATCCCAGGCCTGAGGGATAGCAGGGAGGGAGACTTCCTCTTTCTTCTTGTGAAGGGACAGAGAATGAAGATTCTGGGACTCATGTGGACAAATTGTGGCCAGTGTTTCAACCAAACCGCCTCAGATCATGAAGTCTATGGGACAACAGGAACTCCATGTGGCAGATAGCAGCAGAGACTGATAGAATTTTCTACTGGTGTCAGGGCTACTTGATTCCTTGAATGGAATAAGCCCCTAGGTTCTTGGATTTAATGTGGGTATTAATTAATTAGGAGGCCAGTAGGCTGAGATGTCCCCAGTGCCTTGAGTCTTATGTAAGAAAGCTAAAGCTCAACTCAGCATGAAGGTCATATCCTAGGAAAACAAGAAACTTAAACTTAACCTATCAGAAACTGCCAACTAACTTCTAACTAGTGACTTTTCACCTTAACCAAGCAAATATTTTCTTTGTTTTGCTTCCATAAACACATTATCAAAGTTCTCCCCTCACACCCCCTCAGTGAAGTCCAAATTGCTTGTGGTTTGGCACTGCCCGATTCATGAATGTCTGTCTGCTCAAAATAAACTCTTTAAAATTTTAATGTGCCTAAGTTTATCTTTTAACGTAGGAAAGAGACTCCCAGAGGGAAAGAATGTTCTTGCTATTCTGAGATGGATGCTTAAGTGACTGAAAATGAATATTTAAAAGCTGTGATTTTATTTTATTGATGCCAGTTTGGCAAAGCAAGTTGTATACTTCCACAGCTCCCTCTTTTCTCAGGACAAAATTCAAACTTCTTGTCATGGCCTTCAAAGTCCTTAGGCCTGCGGGCCTTGTTCCCGGATCCTACCTCATCATCACTCCTGCTACCTCGTGCTTTAATGCTTCACTCAGACTGTCTTCTCTTTCTTTGAATACACCTTGGTCAGTCTCCCTCTTTTACACCATTAACCGTGCTGAGCCTCCATCAGGATTCCACCCCTGCTGCCCAACTATAGCTCTACCTCATAACTGCAACTTGTCTTGCCTGCAAATCTCAAGTCAGATATGACTGCCCTCCCTGAGAATCCACCTCTGACCCATGGAGTCCAGCTGAGGTGGCCTGACCAGGTGCACCCCCAGCATTATCTCATCCCTTAGCATGGAGTTGTGGGTTAAATTTTGTTCCCCAAGAAGAGTATGTTGAGTATGTTCAAGTTCTAACCCCAGATACAAATAAGGTCTCTGGAGGTGTAATCTAGTTAAGATGAAGTCACACTGGATAAGGGTGTCTCCTAATCCAATTCCTGATGTCCTTATAAGGAGATCATTTCTTATTACTACTTATTTTTTCATCCCACCAAACTGAAGGCTGGACTACCCCAAAAGTGGCAGAGGTGAATTCCCACAATTTCATTGTGAGGTGGGCCAGTTGGGATTCCAAAGAAAGAAGCACTAAATGCTAAGGTGATCAGTCCACTGCATTTACTAGGGGAACTTACAGTACTGCAGCAGTCCTCATGACAGATGAAAGAAAAGGCATGTTCTACCTAGAAATGTCCGCAGTGAGGGGGTCAGGGTATGGAATCCATGTGAAAGTTTAAGGAGTTTGGCTCAGAACCAGGACCAGTTTCTTTTTGTATTTGGAGCAACAACCTAGATATCTTTATCAGTGTCTGCAAATGTTCAAGGCCCTGGTTTAGCTTTAAGCCTGCTGGGAAAAACCTGCAGCTGGTTGGGTCATGGAGTGGCCAAGGCACTCTGATTTGCAGTCAGGACACAGAAAGAAAGCGAGGGAACTGGAGGACCCTACAGTCTACCTCTCTCACTGGCTCTTACAATTTCACAGGGCCACCTTCTTTGTGATGTTTCCTAAGCAGGCAGAAAAGGGTGGGATCTCATATAAGGTCCTTTGCCCCTAAGTTTATGAAACACTGCCAACAAAACCTACACCAACAGTAAATACAGATGCACATGACAAGACCTAAAATCACCAATTCCCAAAAGGCTTACTAGGAGAGCTTTCCACCAAGGACTGCATCCCCCAAACCATGATATAGACCGCTAGGAGTCAACCACCCTGTGGCCAATTAGCTGTAATTGCTTTTGTAAATGAGAGAGGAATTTATTAACTTCAGCTTCTTTAGGATGCATACACAACATTCAGTTTTTAAAAGGGCACAGGTTCTGTGGTCAGTAAAGAATGTCATGTTCTAACAGGTCTGGAAGCTCCAAGTTTATCTTGGGACTTCAAGTGGAGAGGATCACCGAACTCACAGGTATTTGAGGACACAAACCCATGACTGAGTTCGGCTTTAAAAGTCTTATCTCTTGGGAGGCCAAGGTGGGCGGATCATGAGGTCAGGAGATCGAGACCATCCTGGCTAACATGGTGAAACCCTGTCTCTACTAAAAATACAAAAAGTTAGCCAGGCTTAGTGGTGGGCGCCTGTAGTCCCAGCTACTTGGGTGGCTGAGGCAGGAGAATGGTGTGAACCCGGGAGGTGGAGGTTACAGTGAGTGGAGATTGTGCCACTGCACTCCAGCCTGGGTGACAGAGCAAGACTCCGTCTTTAAAAAAAAAAAAAAAAAAAAAAAGTCTTATCTGAAATTCCTCGTGGAACAGAATTTCATCAAAGCCAATCCAAAAGGCCTATGTAGAAATAACCATTCTTGCTGCACTTTATGCAAATCATTATGCCAAGTAGGAGACTAAAAGTTTATTCTACGAACAACACATACGGTCCTATCATAATTTGTTTTTACCAAAAATGAGGACTGGAGAGAAAAATTGTACTCCAAAGCTTATCATACATTTGTCATTAAATCCTAGTCTCATTAATTGTTTTTAAGCCTTTTGCCTGCATTTTAGACTAACCCTGCTTATTCCTGTCAATCAAGTGGTGATTTCCTGCAGCTTGGAAGAAAGAAAAAGGGATGGGTAATGTAAAAAATCTGGATTAATATGCTAGTTCTGGGCAATTATCCTGCAAATTCTGCCAGGTAATGAAAGAGGAGGGTGCCGATAACCCAGAGGTTTCTTTGGGAAAATAAAACCAAGGAACTTCATAGACCCCCAAAGGGAAATTCTATATCTTGGCTTAACACCTCTAGTAAAGTAGAGGACGATCTACAGGCACTTAAAGATCAAATCAAAATCATTGACAGGCTCAGGGAAAATGCAGGCTTCAGCCCTGGGTGGCTACAATCCCTCTTTAATGAATTCCAGTCTTCTTTATGGAATTGGTTAACCCCTTTATTAAGCCCTCTCTTGCTTATATGTCTCGTATTGATATTTGGACCCTGTATACTCAATACTGTAACTTGAATTGTTTCTTCTTGCCTAGGGGCAATCAAACTCCAAATGGTGCTGCAAACTGAACCACACATGAACATGGCATTCTTCTGAGTACTCTTAGACCCAGGAGGAGCCCTAGCTGCTGTTCCTTACTCGACACCCCTTTTCAGCAGGAAGTAGCCAGAAAGAGTCATCGCCCAAAACCCCCTAACAGCAGTTAGTGTGACTTCTCCACAGAGGGGCATGTTGTAGGAGTTATTAAGAAATTATTTTAGGCAGATAGAGAGGAAAAGGGGTCCTTGAGAAGTGTTTATTTTTAAAGCTGCTCTGGAAATGTTTCTTGTAAAGCCCCGGCAGAGCCAGGCAGGCAACCTTTGATATGCAAATGCAGGCCATTAGAAACTAGGTCCACTCAAACATGGCAATTCTTGCTTTCTTCTTGCTCTTGCCCCACCATGTGCCTAGCAGCATGGTCGCCCCCACATATCCCCATGTGTGTAGAACATCATGGTGCCCTGTATTTGCATATTAAAAGGCTAGGGTGGGAGGGCCAGCTTTTTCCGCAGGCTACATGAATGACATGCCTGGTCAAACCAATGCCCTGAGCCCTGTGCAAATCAGACACCACCTCCTCCAGCCTACTCATAAAACTGGCTGGTATCCGTAGCACTTGGGGCCTCCTCTTTCAGCTTTGGAGACTGCCTCCCTCTGTCTCTGTACAGGGGAGCCTCTTCCTTCTGCCTTCTCTTTTCTTTCTTGCCTATTAAACTTCCTGCTCCTTAAAACAAAACAAAACAAAACAAAAAAGGCACAGATGCCTCCTTGCACAGCTGTTAGCATGTCTAGAGCTACTCCCCTCTGTAGACCACTTTCCTCGTTGCAGCTGTCTCAATGTTCAAGGCCTCCTAACCGCTCTCAGTGTCATTCAAAGCTATGGAGACAAATCTTTGAAGGGTTTCCATCTTCTGCATGATATCAGTAGAGCCTCTTGGAGGCACAAGAGGTACAGTCAATAAGTAATACCATAAAGAAAAAATAGACCTATTCCATCGAACCTTCCAGATGGGCTGACTGAGGGGGACGGGGACGGTGTGAATCTGGAGTGCAGCTATGGGAAGCCAAGGGTATACCATCCAAGCCATCCCCGGAGGGAGCCAGGACCAAAAGTGAGTAGCACAGAGCCACTGGGAGCCATTTGGGGCAATTCAGTATATTCCTGGCCTACGAGACCAGTCTGTAACAGACCAATCAGTGTCTCTAAGTGTGAAGATCTGTTGGCATTGAGCAGTTGGGAGGAACACTAGGTACCTGGTGTCATTTACCTGTGTGTTCTTAGAGGAGCTATGTTATTCCCAATAGAGCTCTGCCACCCAGGAGAGCATCCCTATTGTAGGGGTGAGCCATACAAAGCCATCCCACACTTGCCGGCATGATCCCCATTGCTGGGGTGTGTGTTTTTCAGGGCAGTTCTGACTTTGGTGCTTGCCTCCCTGCAGGACACGTTTAGAGAAAACCTTACATTATGTCCAGGATTGCTCAGTGTCACATCCCATGTTTGAGTGTGTGATGTCAGAGGTATCTAGGATACCCCTTTCCCTACATTGTTCAGTTATCCACATTTGCAGAGATCCAGTTTTCACTCAGTAGCAGTTCAGTCCACCATGGAGTTTCTCCCTGGCTGCTTAGGGATATAAGACCACATACCCAGCAGTTAGATTGGGCTTGCATACAGGCTGGGTGATGGGCCTAGCCCAAGAAAATGTCCTCTGAGGATATCCAAGCTCTAGTGGGAATGATATAACAGAAAAGGAGAAGGCTGCTCGAGCTAACAGTAAAAAGATAAGGCTGCTGAGATTATTGCAGAGGGAAGGTCTGGTACTAGTTTTGTTACACAGGTGGGGCAGGAGGCTGTGGGAATCTCTCCTGGAGGCTGTAGTAGACCTCTGTCCCAGTGTGGGAGGAGCTACTGACTCCATAGTGACAGGGCTGGGTGAGATCCACTGGACCAGTGCCCACCAGTATGGGGCACTGCCTGTCCACTGCCAGTGCATCTACCAGGGCCTTTATCAAAAAGGAAAGTGGGGGTCAGGTTTAGGGAAGGGGTGCTCCCTACCTCAAGGAAAGAAGGACACCAGTCTAGCCTGGTGGCACTTTCTACACTTGATCTTAGCCAAAAGGCCAAGAAGTGATGGCATTTTCTATCCCAGGTCTCATCTCAAAGTTCCCTGATCAGGTGTTATGGGACAAGAGGAGTGCAAAATCAGGGCATTCTGTGTGGAACTGAGTTCTGTTCTGAAGACAGTGTCTGATTTTCTCCGTACCTGCACGGCTTGCACCAGGTTCTTTACATCTTCCTGATGTTCATAAGTAGACATTTTTCCCACAACGGGGGCCACACTCAAGGCACGAACAGCTTCCGTGAAAACCACAACCCAACTTCTCAGTGAGGAGAGTCCTATCAACAGCTTAAAATTGTTCCTTTAGGAGGCCATTTTTTTCTCTCTATAAATCCCACTCCCTGTTGGTGGTAGGGCAGATGAAATTGCCTCTTTTTCAGTTCCATCTTGGATTAGGGAGCCTGTTCAGTGTGTTCTTTGATCACTGGTGATAGTTCTTGGGGTACCATACATGATTTGCAAGCATTGCAAACACTGTATAGTCCATGTCTGATTTACTTTTCCACAGGGGAACGCTTACAAGAGGCCACTCACAGTGTCTACGCTTGTGAGTGCGTATCGATATCCCTTATTTTTAGAGAATGAGCCAATATAATCTATTTGCCATGTGTCCATGGCTTTCTCCCCTCTTGTTATGTTTCTGGTGGCCCCTGGCACTTGCCAAAGTTGGGCTTGGCAACAGACAGGGCAATTTTGTATGATCTTTTCTATTTCTTGTGTGGACACTGGCAAACCAGCTTGTTGGGCCAGTTTCCAAGTAGTATGCAGCCGGCTATGACCTCCGCTCCAATGTATCCAATATGCTACATCTGCATCTTCAGAGGTGACCACTGACCTGGCTTGGGTGAGAGTATCTGCATCTATATTTCCACTGGGGGATGATTGTTGGTGAGATGCTATGTGGAAAACTGTGACTTCAGCCCCTGGTTGGTATAATTGATCCCAAATGCTTGCCCATAGTTCTGCCTCCCACAACAGCTTTCCATGTATAGACCATTGATCCTTTTCCCATTGGTTATCCACAGTGTCAACCCCTTCGTGACTGCCTGGGAATCAATATACAGGGCTACTGGGTATGGCTATTTCTTTATAGCAATGGCATTCTTGCATTGCTATAAAGAAATACCTGAGACTGGGTAACTTATACAGAAAAGAGGTTTAATTTGCCCGTGTTTCTGCAGGCTGTACAGGAGGAATAGCACCAACATCTGCTTCTGGGGAGGCCTTAGGAAGCTTTTACTCATGGCAGAGGGTAAAGGGGGAGCTTACCTGTCACATGGCGAAAGTAGGAGCAAGAGGCAGAGTTTGGTTATGGGGGTGGAGGTGTTATATACTTTTAAACAACCAGTTCTCATGTGAACTCAGAGTGAGAGCTCACTTATCACCAGGGGGATGGCCCAAGCCATTTGTGATTATGTCAAACTTGATTAGATTGAAGGATGCCTAGATAGCCGGGAAAGTATTATTTCTGGGTGTGTCTGTGAGGGTGTTGCCAGAGGAGATTCACATTTGAGTAAGTAGGACTGGCAGAGGAAAACCCACCTTCAATGTGGGGGGGCACCATCACTTTTGCTGCCAGCATGGCTAGAACGAAGCCGGTAGAAGAAAGTGGGATAACCTTGCTTGCTAAGTCCTCTGGCTGCCTTCTTTCTCCCGTGCTGGATTCTTCCTCCCGCTCCTCTTGCCCTTGTCATTAGACTCCAGGTTATTTGGCCTTTGGACTCTGGGGCTTGCACCAGTGGCTTGCTGGGAGCTCTCGGGCTTTTGGCCACAGACTGAAGGCTGCACTGTTGGCTTCCTTGGTGTGAGGCTTTCAGACTCAGACTGAGCCACTACTGGTTCTCTCTTCTCCAGCTTGCAGATGGTGTGTTGTGGGACTTAGCCTTGTAATTATGTGAGCCAACTCTCCCTAATAGACTCATATATAGGAGATGTATATCTATCTCTCTACCTTACCAGTTCTGAGGGATCTGCCCGCAAGATCCAGATACCTCCTACCAGGCTCCACTTCCAACATTGGGGATTACAGTTCAACATGAGTTTGGACAGGGACAAATATCCAAACGATATCAGGCTTTTCCATAACCACTAACCGGGTATCTTGTAACTCTGCCTACCCCATTCCAGGTTCCACCCGCATCTTATCAGTGGCTAGTTGAATTGCCACTGCGGTCCACCTGGGTGGCTGACCCACGCTGGAGCCATCTCTGTACCTAGCATCCTTGGGTGCGTTCCTATCTCTGTCCTTTATTTGATGGGGTTTCTCTGGGGGCAGTGTTGGGATTGATTTTAAATCTATCAGTATGTTGTGCAGGTCCCAGCAGGGCCTGTAGTTCTATAGACAGAGGGCTGGATGGAAGTTGTCTTCTCTGCTCGAGATATGCATACCATCTAAACAGAATCCTGTTTTGCTATGGCTGATGTATGTCTGGCAAATAGGCCATCAATCCAACCCCTAATAGGATAGTCTGTTTTTACTTCCACTGGCATATCTCCAGGTAGAGGCTCTGTTTGCAAGAGGACTTGGTAAACTGCAAGGAGTTTTCATTTTTTCCAACAGGGTATAGTATTGCTGGGCTCCTCTGAACAATCGTGACCAAAAGCCAATGGGCATTTGTTGGTTACCCTCCCTCTGCCAGAGGGTCCAACCCATTGTTTTTCTCAGTCACAGAAACATTGAATTCAAATGGTGTCTCAGGGGTGACCATTTACAGGGTTTGTGCTTGCATCACTAAGGCCTTTGTCTGAGTAAACGAGGCTTCTTTAGTGCCCCAGACCCCACGTGCTCCCTTCTTTATCAGGAGCTATAATGGTCTGAGACATTGGGCCAAGTGGGGAACACAGGTCTGCCAATATTCCAACAGGCCTTCAAAGGGTTGTAATTCCATAATGGTGTGAGGCCATGGGTATACCTGTATCTTGTCAATCATGGCTGTTGGTCTTACCTGACCAGATCACATCCAGGAATTTTACAGTTCCCCCTGGCCCCTGGACTTTCTTTGGGTTGCTAGTCCATCCTCTTGATTGCAGGTACTCTAGAGTCTTTTGGGTACCTTCTGCAAAGGACTCAAATCTGTAGAAGTTAGCAAAATATCTCCACATAATGATTTCAGAGACTGCCAGACATACCACTCAAAATGGCCAGGTCTCTGGGTACCAAGCCATGGCAGATAGTGGGACTATACAAGTACCCCTGGGGGAGCACCTGAAAGGTCCTCCCAGGTGAAGAAAATCATGTTCTGGGACTTTGGATCTAAGGGTGCTAAAGAAAGCATTTGCTAAATCCGGGACGGTATGCCATATACCTAAACAAGTAGTCAGCCTTTCCAGTATTTGAGCCACATTTGGAACAGTGTCATGTCTGGCCAAAATTAACTTATTTAGTTCCCAGCAATCAGCCATCCTCCTCCAGGTCCCATCAGGCTTTCCTGCCCACCATACAGGGCTGTTGTATGAGCTCTGTGTAGAATGCACAATCCCCATTCTCTCCAGTCCTTGAAGAGCAGGACTCTTGGGCTTATATCAGTGGTCGCTGGCAAACCACCGAAGGCTGCACTGTCTGCTTCCCTACTTTTGAGGTTCTGGGACTCGGACTGAGCCACTACTGGCTTCCTAGCTCTTCAGCTTGCAGACAGCCTGTAGTGGGACTTCACCTTATGATCTTGTGTGTCCGTTCTCTTTAATAAATTCCCTTTCATATGCACATCTATCCTATTAGTTCTTTCCCTCTGGAGAACCCTGACTAATACACCAGGCCACTACTGTAGCCACTATCCACCCCGGCCACTAGCGAGTGGGTCTTCTGGCGCCTCCTCTTTTCCCTTTTTTTCTTTTATTTTCTTCTCCGACTCTCCACCACCTGCAGGTGGGACTCAGAGCTGCCGCCACACCCAAAGCTCCCGTGGTGGCAAAACTGAGACTGCGGACTCCTCAGGCACCTCTCTGCAGAGTGCCCTTTCTCCATTTTTTCCCATTGGGTGTGTATGTAACTAACAGGGTGGTGGTGCTGTGCATGCCTCTTTCCAGCTGTAATTCCTCCTCTACCTTGGGCTCCTTGCTTGGCTGCCAGCTGAGCCTCTGTTGCCAGCCAGACTGCCCTATCTCCACCACTATGCCCTGGATTTTTTTTTGGAGACGGAGTCTCGCTTTTTCACCCAGGCCGGAGTGCAGTGGCACAATCTCGGCTCATGGCAACCTCTACCTCCCAGGTTTAAGCGATTCCCCTGCCTCAGGCTCCTGAGCAGCTGGGATTACAGGCACTCACCATCACGTCCGGGTAATGTTTGTATTTTTGGTGCTAATGTTTGTATTTTTGCTAGGGACGAGGTTTTACCATGTTGGCCAGGCTGATCTCGAACTCCTGACCTCAAGTGATCTGCCTGCTTCAGCCTCCCAAAGTGCTGAAATTACAGGTGTGAGCCACCAGGCCCAGCCTATCACCGGACTTCTTTACCCAATATTTGCAATTTTAAACCTTCCATCAGCCTAGGAGGTGTGGGGTAAGCATTTAGCAAGCGGACCACAAAGCTCCACATAGAGCTCTGTGGCCATCCTGGGATTTCCCTATGTCAGTTCGTCTTCCTCAGCCCATTTCTTTTGAATCCTCCTGACAGTGCCAATTTTTTCATTCCAATGAACCCTTGGCTTGGAACTTCCCACAAGGGAGTGCCCCAAACCTTCTCAAGATGGGAACGGTTGGGATTCTAAAGAACCAGCACTAAACACCAGAGTGATCAGTCCAAAGCATTTATGAGGGAAACATACAGTGGGCTGCAGTAATGCTCACGACAGACAGTGAGAGAAAAGGGCTATTCTACCTAGGTATGTCTGCAGCAAGGAGCTCAGGATACGAGGTTCACATGAGGGTTTAAGGAGTCTGGCTCATGGCCAGGGCCAGTTTCTTTCAATGTTTTGGGCAACAACCAAGACACCTTTATCAGTGCCTGGAAATGTTCAAGGCCTCCGTTTGGGTTCAAGCCTGCTGGGAAAAACCTAAAGCTTGGCTGTTTCAGAGTGGTCAAGACACTGTGATTTTCAGTCAGGACCCAGAAAGAAAACAGGAAAACTGGAGGACAAAATGCTGTTATTATTTATAATCCTATTACTAGTGTCCTTAGAGGAAAATTTGGATGGAGACACACACAGGCAGAATGGCCTGTGATGATGGAGGCAGAGATTAGAGTGATGCATGAAACAAACCAAAGAATGGCAACGATGGCCAAGAACCATCAGAGGCAAGAAAAACAAAGGAGAATTCCCTAAGGCCTTCAGAGAGAACACCACCCTGCTCACACCTCAATTTTGGATTCATAGCCTCCAGAACTGTGAAAGAATAAATTTCTATTGTTTTAAGTCACTAAGTTTGCAGCAATTTTTTGTAGCAGTCCTAGGAATGGGATACTTATGGTATACATGATTTTTTATTAGAGTTACCTATTTTTGTGTCTCTCTCACTAAAGTAACCCCATTATGGCTTGTTAATCATTATTTATCCAGCTCCTGGAACATTGAGTATTTTATATTAGATATGAATAGATATTGTTTCCCTAATTAAACAGGAAAAATATTGGGTGCCCGAAGGAAAATGGTTCTTAAAAAAAGCTTTTCAAAACACAAAAGGAAAAGCCTATTTTTGTATAACCCAAATAGTCGTATGAAAATTTCTACATAATTCTTTGACAAGCTATGTAACAGTTGTTGTATGATGACTCTTTTTTTTTTTTAACAGGTCAGAGTCCAAGTAACTTTCTCACCTGTTATTTAAATCCAAAGTGACATTCTAGGCATGATTTTACATTTGGTCAATGCCAAGTAAGACTGCATTGCAACCACATCTGCATAGTTGAGCTTTAACTAAATTAGCATATACTTTGGAAAACTTTATTGGCCTCACAACAATCAGAATCAACACTTAGGTAAATCACTTCATTGTTGCAGAACTTTAGAAAATTGGTCTTGCATGTGCTTGGCCTGGATGGCTTCTTTTTCAAACCTTGAAAGTCTTCCTTGCTTCTTCTAAAGCTTTCACATCTACGGGAGGCCTCCTCTGGCTGCCAGGCTGCAGAAACTTCTTCACTGTGGGGAGGTTGCTGATTCTGGTTTTCAGGGCCTGCAATGCACGATAATGTAGCCTCAGAGTGAAGCCAAGGGCCGACACCATCATAAGCACAACCCTGGAAATCTGAGTCCTTCCTACACAAAGGCCAGCTGAGTCCCCTCCATCAACACCAGTGTAGAGGCAGGGAAACAGACACCCAGCCGGAAGCAAAGATAAGAGGAAGAACATGTAGCTCGCTAGCATTTTCCCCAAAGATGTCTTTAAGACTATTCAATTCAGTCTCCCTACACACTTCCTTACACATTAATCCTGTAAACTCGTGGCTTTTGTATAAGACAAGAAAAAACAATGTGCCTGTGAGATATGAGCACAGATCAGTCTCTAGGCAGAAGTGAAACTACAGGAAAATTGAGTCAGAAATGAAGATAGGAAATGTTAAAGGCAAATTATGGGGCTACTTTTTCCCACTGAGGGATACAAGGTTGGGGGCAGTGTGTTGGCAGAGCTGTGCAGAGAGAAACGCAATGTCTGACAGCAGGAGCTGGAGCCCAGGGAGAAAACCAGATGGAAAGAGCCCTGCTCAGACACACTTGGTGTGAGAAGACAAGGGCACATCTGGGATAAAGGGCATCACAGAGAACTCAGGAACAGAAACCACAGGGGAATAGACAGATGGGGAGAGATGCTGGGCCCTGGGTCCTTTCCATGATAAAAGGCAAAATGCTCTTCCTGAGGTAGCAGAGATCCTGAACTTTGTTTATGGTCTCTGATTCAATGACAGAGTGAGAACTAGGGCTCTGCTCATTCCTTACTTGGACCCCAGACTCCCATTTTCTCTTCTTATTCCACATCACTGTGGCATCCACACCACCCACTCAGCTTACATCTTCCACAAGGGCCAGGGGCCCGGCACCTGCTGCTGCATGTTCGGTTTGCCCCAGGCTCAACAGCATGCAGCCCTGATGTTCAGGACGTGGCTCTATGCTCTGCACTGTCCCTCTCCAATCTCTCTTGGGCAGTGACTCTACCTTCATGACAGCACTCCTCCCCTAGGAGTAGACTATTTCAGAGTCATTTCTTCTTGTCTACTCTCCTCATTTCCTGCTCTCTCTGAGATCTGAAGTAAACCTGGGTGAACTTGAATTCATCATCTTTCTTGCAATGTCGGCTCTGACTCCTAACCTACAGTTATAATCTGCAAGTTGAAGTGTCTAGGGGTGGACTGCACTGATGTCTGTAACTTTGAAATGCATAAAAATATCTTCCTCCCCATCCTACTGCCACCCTCCCTTTTTGGATACTTATCCCTGAAACACCCCACAGTAACAAACACCCCACAATAACAAAACAATGGGCAATTGGTCTCATGTCTTCCTACGCGTGGTGCCAGAATATTTTCTGATGTATTCCATTCATCATGTTCCTTTTAAATCAAATCCAGTGTTGTTCTGAAGACTGTAGACCAAATTCTACTGTGGCTCAGAGCCTCTCACAGCCCATGTTCTAATTATGAACATGAAATTTTGTTAAATAAAGAATTTATATTGGAGTCTAGTGAATCGTAATTTTGCGATAACAGCCTGGGCAACATTGAGAGACCTCATCTCTTAAAAAATTCTAAAAATTACACAGGCACAGTGGGTCATGCCTGTAATCTTAGCTACTCGGAAGGTGGCTAAGGTGGGAGGATCACATAAGCCCAGGAGTTCCAGGCTGCAGTGTTCCACTGCACTGAAGCCTGGGAGACAGAAGAAGGTATCATCTCCTAAAAAATAAAGAAAAATAAAACAAAACTTTGCTGGAAAATTATAGGTTGGGTGTGAGTGGTACAATGTTTGTCAGTGCCCCAGGAATGCCAAGCCACTGTTTTTCTATTGTCCTCAAAATGCAGAGTTCCAAAATGCTGAATGACTTCACTTACTTTCTCAAAGGTAGGGAAATAGCAATTTTTCATTCTGTCTTTGATCAAGGCAAGTTTGACATCTTTTTCCTCAGGTTGACATATGGGCGGAAGAAGGATCATTTCATTCAAATCTGCCATAACTTCTATATACATATCAATCCTGAAAGACGAAAACAACCAAACTATCTAATGCCTTTTGCCTTAGATTTTATAGTTTAAAAATCTAAGAGGAGAGAGCATCAGGTGGTGGCAAAGCAATTTACCTCCAGTGATTGCCTTTCATAGTCTAGTCATTATGCTCTGATTTTTATAGGTATATTAACATTTTTTTTAAAACAACCTATTGAGGTAGATAGATCTCTAAATTTTGTTACACACATGACCTAATACAGGTAAAAAGAGCATCGGTGTTCACAGTCATGACAGAAACTTGTGGAATCACTGCCAGTACCCACTGGTGCCGTGCCAGGACTGACCATCTCTATTGTGGTTTGTTCTGTGCATGAACTTAGCGTGAGTCAAATTGCCAAAGACCTGCCTCCTAAGTAATCCTAAGAGAGTCCCTGGCACAGCTATCTCAGTCATGTTCCTTGTTCTGTCTCATCATTTTACATCTCCCAGGCCCACTTCTATGCCCAACATTAGCAGTTTTTCCAGTTACTCCCATGAAACATAATTCTACAGCCCTCTCCATGTACTGTTGCCTGACTCTAGCCACGTGTGCCTTACTTGAGACTCCACCTAAAAGATCCCCTTCCTTGGTGAAATTATTTATACAGTTACAACCAGTGCAAACTTTTTCTTTCGTGTCAAACTCAGGTTTCACAATACTTTTTAAAACAACAGCTTATTGACATACAGCCACATTCAATGCTTTTTAGCACATTCACAGAACTCTGCAAAAATCATCACATTCTAATTCCAGAATATTTTTTATGACCCCGATAAGGACATCTGTACCATCAGCAGTATTCTTCATTTTACTCCAAGCCCCACTCCTTTAGCCCCAGGCAACACTAATCTACTTTCTGCCTCTATGGATTTGCATATTCTGGACATTTCATACAAAAAGAATCCTATAATATGTGGCTTTCTGTGTCTTGTTTCTTTTATGTAACATGTCTTTATGGTTTAACCATCTTGTAGCATGTATCAGTACTTCATTCTGTTTCATGACAATATCGTTCCATCACATGGCTAAAGCACATTTTGCCCCTCCGTTTATTGATTGATGGATATTTGCCTTGTTTCCACTTTTTGAATACTATGAATATTGTTATTTGCACTGTACATTTATCTTCAATATTTAGTGTGGTTGTATTTGTTATTCTTTTGGGAATATACCTAGTTGAGGAATTGCTGGGTCATTGGTAATACTGCAGGAAAATTTTGGAGGGGCTGCCAAAAGTTCCATTCAGGATTTATTTGGAATCATGTAATTTTATCACAATAGTGAGGAAACCCTTTGGCTTTGCTGGTATTGAATCAATCTGGCTGTTTCAGCCTTGTAACCATGTGTCAAGATAACCCCAGCATCCTTGGTGCCAGCCTCTGCTAGCCCTGCTCAGGTGTTGCAGTCCATATAATTGGCTAGTAACTTAGGTCCCTGGTCATCATTCTTGGATTTACTGGAACCTGAGATTCAGCTCCTTTGTAACCTTTTCTCCCCAGGCCTTCACCTACAGACTCTCAAACATTCTATGCCTTGTCCTAAGCTGTTGGCTGCAGTCCAGCCTCTGAAGGCCTGAGCACCTGGAATCATGATTCCCCATCCTCCTGAGTTCATGGTTCATCCGTGTTTGGAAACCTCTGTCAGGGTGCTGGATCCATGGACTGGATCCTCTTCTAGACTCCCCCTCACCTGAGCCCACCCCATGTTCACTGTTCCCTCATCTCCATGAGACTCTGCAATGCTAGACCCTAGCGTACATGCCAAAGGCCCCTACCATGTCCCACCCACTCAAGGAAGGACCTAAATCACTCCTGTGTTAAATCTGTTGATGGAAGAACAGAAACTATACCACACAGGGCTCTCTCCTTTGTGTCTTTCCCATAAAGGTTGTATTTGCTGGCAATGTAGTTGAGAATGGCTCTGGTCTGCACAGCTTCATCCTGTCAATCTCAACCATTGACACTAGCTGGAACATCAAACTCCCATCTTTACAAAGAAGGAAAAAAAAGGAGGGTGAAATGACTATGAATCCCACTCTTTCAGGATGAAAAAAATGGTTGTGAAAATGACTAAATTTGTACATGAAAAAGAAATTATTGCCTGGTAAGATTTCACCTGAAAGTGCATTTTTAAAAAGCTTCCTGTAGTCCTTCTTTTTGTTAATAAGCTTCCTTTTACTTTTTATCATGTTGTTTCATTTTTGTTATTTATTTCTCCTCCAGATACATAGTAGAACTCTTGTCTTTTTATGTGTTGGTTTATGTTCATGGATACTTCAGGAAGATGTTGGGATAGGTTACAACAGGACTGCCAACACAATGCCATTTAAAATGAGAAGTTCCCAGAATAAGTCTCATATTTGTGACATTTAAGGCAGGTTCTGAGAGGTTTTTATGTAAGGGTCCCTTTCTGTGCTCTTCAAAGCCTGCAATACTGCTACAATATTACCTTGTCACACGCCTCATGAAAGAACAAAGACTCAAGACAATGGTCACATCTATTTCTCCTCCTTTCATCTAATCTATGTCCTTGAGTATCCTTGGATGGGGAGGCCTGTATGGGATCCTGAGCTGATCAACACAGCTCATTCATGGTGCCCAAAGCATGAAAATAAGGATAGGGTATTCTCAGGGCGCTGGGGATGGTTCCTCTAGCAAATACTCTGAGAAGTCTAGTTCTTTTAGCCTGGAAAGAGTTGCCAGACCTGATCAAGGAGCCACATCCCTTCCATTTTAACCACTTTCTCCTTCTTCACCATGCCCAAATACCACCCCCCACACACATAGGCATTGCCTGCTGTTCAAAATTCCTTGTGTGCCTTCTATTAGATACCCACATCAAAGGTACTTAGAGACTTCATCTTACCATTTCTTAACTTGTCCAATTCTTCTGCAGATTCTAGAAATTTCTGGTCAAACTGGAGACAGAAACAGTAAATGAGTTTTTGTTAGTTCATTCCATAGCATTATAAACTTCTGACTTTGAATAGCCCCTATCTGGTGCATCATTTGGAGAATATAAGATTTCTGAGTTTGGCAGTGCACACAGAGGGGCTGGTTGTGGCCATTTGTAAATTTAGACCAGATTCATTGGGGGAATGGCATGGGTCACAGCACATAGCTTCTCAGTCTTCCAGTTCACTGCATCTCCACCCCGATCTCATGACTATCTATGATTAAGTCATGTTTTGAGAGGGGATGTCAATGGAGAGATGGCACTGAGCAGTTCTTCTACTTATGGTGTTGTCATATCTTAGGAAAGCCTGTGTCTCCAAGTGAGATCAGACCACAACCTTGTGTGTCCCCAGCATGGGTTATGCCACGGGCTAATGGCCATCAAAGATTCTGCCACCAAGAGGCCTCTTCTGTAATTTACCTCACCCCACTTTTTAGGAATCTTGCTAAGGGTGAAATAGGTCATAGCTATTGCAAAACTTTAACTCTTGCAACTATAATTTCCTTTTTCTGGAGTAAATGAGACACCATAGGGTAGAATCTCAATTTAAGAAAGGAATTAGAGTCCCCACACTAACATTATTTTTAACCAAAATCTCTGGTTTCTGAATCGGTTTTGTGGGTTCAACATCTCCATTTTCATATATTGGCTTCTTGACTTTGGACACATTACTGAATCTCTCTGTGTCTGAGTATTCTAATCTATGAAATGGATATACTTGTGGTACCTATGGTACAGATTGGTAGGTTGGTATGAAGATTAAATTGCAAAGTCATGCAAAGCACTTAGAAAAGTAGCAGGTCTCTAGTAAGTGCTCATTAAATATAACTAATTATTAGAAGTTTGAGAGATAGCTGCTATTTCAGCATGTCATCCTTTAAAAAAATCTAAATCAATCTAATATTGATGAAACTATTCTTTGTTATTGATCTACATCCAGTAACTTAAACCTTGGAGTAAATTACACCTTGTCCTGAGACAAGGGACATTGGTTGGAATGGCAGCCAGCAACAAGGCTGTCTCAATTTGATCAGAATCTCAGAGTGGATGCAGGTATTTAATATAAATAGGAAAATCAGTTGTTACACAACCTTTCACAAAGGTCATCAAAACCTTTTACAAAAAATACTCCTGAAAGGGCATCTGTCCAGCAACTGCCTGTTCAAACTTGGCCTGGTGTCACCCTTGTTATTGATGTTTGTAGTGAATGATAAGTATTTCAAAGCATTTACTTAATCCTTCTTATTCTTTTGCTTTAAAAACCTTTTTCTTCCTTTATCTCCCTAAGGATATACATGGTTTACTATGGTACACACATACCCATTACAAAACTTTGTTCCCATATAAAGAGTCTCTTTCTGTTTATTAAGTTGACACAATATATCCAAAAGCAGCTGAATGCACAGCTCAAACTGTCATCCAAGCACACAAAGAAGGCATTGATGTGAGTATTAAGCAGTTTTTTTTTATTGTACTAAGGACACATTTAAAAATATTTTTCTGGTGACCTAGATGAGATGGTGTGAGGCAGTGTAGAAAGATTTATAAGATCAGTACTTACTTTGTTAAAGGTTATCGCCCTCGTGGCTCAACAATTTAATTTGAGGTCCTAATGTGGTTTATAAACTACACGTTCATTTCAGTAGCTCCCTCCCATTGAAAGGAATAGATTCAAGTTAAAAACAGCCACTCCCACATGTTTCAGGGCCACAGGACTGCCTACTAGATTCTAAGAAAAATGGCAAGTCATCCTCTTATCACAAGGTAACTGGTTAATATGTTCCTTTTCAAGGTTGGCAATAAAAGTTTAACCAAAAATTTCAGCAGATTTTGCTCTCTTTATAAGTCAGTAGAAACTGGCTTTTTGAAGAAACTCACTTTTCATGACTTGGATGTAAGGACTAAGGCAGATGAGAAATCTCTGCTGGGAGCATAGCTGGGAGGGCATGTCTGTGAAGGGCAGGCTGATGGCACTCTGGAAGACACTGGGTTGCCACATAAAATACAGGGCACCCAGGCAAATGTGAATTCCAGGCAAAGGATCAGTCACTTTTTAGTATAAGTATGTCCCAAACACTGTAGGAAACATGTTTATACTAAAAAAGTATTGCTTGTTTATCTAAAATTCTCATTATTTTGCTGTTCTGTATCTTATCTGCCAAATCTGGCCACCCTATTTTTATGTTCTTTCCTCTCTGCATTGCTCAAATCACGCTTCCTGGCCTCTGGGCCTTTGCACATGGCATTTGTCCTGACTGGAATACTTTACTTTCACCTCCTACTGTATTTTCTCTATTGTGTCTTTCCCTACATTAATTTGACATGATGTATTCAATATCAGATTTCCCCTTAGACCTTGAGTTCTTGAGAGAAGAGCCTTCTTCTTGTTTGAGTCCAGTCCTTATTGTCTGGGACAAAACATGGACATCATAGGAGCTCCTAAAATAAGATAGTTTTAAAATTTACATGGAAAAATTATAGCAAATACAAAAGTAGAGGGAATAATATAACAAGCTTGAAGGTACCCATGACCTGCATTCATCAATTGCCAGCAACATTTCTTCATCTATATCTGGCAGTGGACTAAGTTATGTTGGCTCCCAAGAAAGAGAAGTCCATGTCCAAATCCTTGAGTCCTGTAAATGTGACCTTATTTGGAAAAAGGCTCTTTGCAGATGAGGTTAAGGAACTTGAGATGAGATCATCCTGGTATATCCAGATAGGCCCTACATCCAATGACAAATGTCCCTGCAATGTAGAGAATAGAAGACACAGACACACAGAGGGTGAGGTGCTGGAAGTCCCAGGCAGAAAGTAGAGTGATGTGGCCACGATCCATGAAAGTCCAGAAATGCCAGGAGCCCCCAGAAGCTGTAAGAGGCTGGGAAGGATTGTTCTCTAGTACTTCCAGGGGAACGTGGCCCTACTCACATGCTGACTTCAGGCTTCTGGCCTTCAGAATTGTAAGAAAATGCATTTCTGATGTTTCAAGCCACCCAGTTTTTAGGAATCTGTGACAGGAGCCACAAGAAAATGATACAAACTCCCACATACTCCCTCCACTACCAGGGGATTCTTTTCAAGCAAATCCCAGACAGCATATCATTTCGTCTGTAAATACTAGTATTTATCTCTAGAAAGGGAGAACTTCTTTTCTAAACATAATCACACTATGATTATGTTTAATATGATAATCTCTTATCATATTAAAATTCTATAATTCCCTAATTTCATCAAAGCTCCAGCATTCTAGTTCATGTAAGTGTCCCATAAAAATTTCTTAGCAGTTTGTTTATTTTGGTCAGCATGCAAGCAAGGTTCTTACAAAGCATTTGAGGGATATGAGTCCATTTTTTTTAGAAATTAATGAATGAATAGAGACAGGTAGAGGGTGTGGGGGTTTGTGAGTTCTCAAAGCCCAGTCTCATATACCCAGGTTCTGGAGTTGCATAGAGTTGTGCATGGGTCTGTGCAGATGTCATTGTCTGTTGGTGATGAAGCACTGGGAATCCAGCAGGCCAAGCCCCACACCACAAGCTCACAGTACAGGGGAGCAAACACAGTGGCCCTCAGGTGTTATTAGAGGTGAAGGGGTGGCCTGCCCCTCCACACCTGTGAGTATTTCTAGTCAGGTGGGATGAGAGACTGAGAAAAGATATAAGACACAGAGACAAAGTATAGAGAAACGATAGTGGGCCCAGGGGACCAGCACTCAGCATACCAAGGACCTGCACCAGCACCGGCCTCTGAGTTCCCTCAGTTTTTATTGATTATTATTTTCATTATTCCAGCAAAAAGGAATGTAGTAGGAGAGCAGGGTGATAATAAAGAGAAGGTCAGCAAAAAACCTGTGAGCAAAAGAATCTATGTCATAATTAGGTTCAAGGGAAGGTACTATGACTGGACGTGCACGTAAGCCAGATTTATGTTTCTCTCCACCCAAACATCTCAGTGGAGTAAAGAATAACAAAGCAGCATTACTGCAAACATGTTTTGCCTCCCACCATAGGGCGGTTTTTCTCCTATCTCAGAACTGAACAAATGTACAATAGGGTTTTGTACCGAGACATTCAGTTCCCGGGGCAGGCAGGAGACAGTGGCCTTCCTCTATCTCAACTGCAAGAGGCTTTCCTCTTTCACTAATCCACCTCAGCACAGACCCTTTACGGGTGTCGGGCTGGGGGATGGTCAGGTCTTTTTCATCCCATGAGCCATATTTCAGACTATCACATGGGGAGAAACCTTGGACAGTACCCCGCTTTCAAGGGCAGAGGTCCCTGTGGCTTTCCACAGTGCATTGAGCCCCTGGTTTATTGAGACTAGAGAATGGCAATGACTTTTACCAAGTATACTGCTTGTAAACATTTTGTTAACAAGGCACGTCCTGCACAGCCCTGGATCCCTTAAACCTTGTTTTCATACAACACATGTTTTTGTGAGCTCCAGGTTGGGTCAAAGTGGCTGGGGCAAAGTGGCTGGGGCAAAGCTACAAATTAGCAACATCTCAGCAAAGCAATTGTTTAAAGTACAAGTCTTTTTCAAAATGGAGTCTCTTATGTCTTCCCTTTCTACATAGACACAGTAACAGTCTGATCTCTCTTTCTTTTCCCTACAAGAGGCTCACTGGGGCTCTGTGGAGGGCAGAGGACAGCCCAGTGCTCCTGGGAAGCAATGAGGTAGTGTTAAGTGTGTGCACTGGGAAGGAGCTTGCCAGGTAGGGATAGCAAATGCACCCAGGCAGGAAGGCAAGAGGCCCCACCATGCTCAGAGAGTTGACTGGGCTGAAGATCAAGGAGTGAGGACAAGTGTGAGGATGCATTTTATATGCAGTCAGGATTCACTGAAGAATTCTGTGATTTTTTTTTTCCAATTTGCATTTTAGAAAAACTACTCTGGTTGTAAGTGGAGAAGAGACTAGAGCAAAGTGAAGCTGCAGGTAGGAAGCCTGTGTGTTTGTCTGCTCCCTCAACCACCTCTGCCAACTTGGGGAAGCTCCCTCTAAGAGGAGGAGAGTGCAAATTGCAGAAGCCCAGGTGTCCTGGGAGAGATTAGCATTATAGGACCAGTATGGCGGTGGAGCTAGAAAGCACTCCTAATCTAAGCACTCTGGCACAGTGACACACCAGGGAAAAATGATTTTGCATATAGTTATTTGTATGTAATTCACATATACCATCTGTATCTTGGCAGCCCAGGCCTGAGTGGCACTGAGGGAACTGAGAGAAGGCTTATGCGTGGGACCCCCATGGAGGCTTAAGGGGCAGAGTGAGGATAAGCCAGGACCACATGCACAGTAAGGGACAACAAGGTGGCCTGAGAGCAGAGGGTGGGTCTGTTTGCTCTTCAATATTTCCTCACCTCCTAGAAAACGGAGGAATCCACAGCAGACAGAATCGTTGTTTTGCAAATGCATTAGAAAGAATGCTTTTATCAGAAATAAAATGACTGTTCAGGAAAAGAAGAAAATGTCTTTATGCCATTACCCAAAATGGTAACTCTTCTCCTGTGCATACCTGAAAATGTCAGAAGTGCATTTCTACATTGACATTTTAATAGATTGTATGACAAATTGTATGTTACAGGGCAATTCTTGGAAAAGTCAAACAAACCACATAATTTATAGTTTCTATTTTTACTGAATTTGTAATTCCAAGAAAATTGTTGGCTAGGAGGAGATTGGAAAACTGAATTCACATCAGATCCTAATGAGAAGAAATCAATTTTAACTAAGTGGGTGAATAGGAGTTGTATTATTTAATTAGCATATAATTTGAAAGAGTTCATTAGCTTCACAACAGGCACAATCAACACTTAGGTAAAGTACTTTATTGTTGCAAAACTTTAGAATACTGGTCTTGCATGTTCTTGACCTCTATGGCTGGCTTATTAAAATCTGAAAATCTTCCTTGATTCTTCTAAAGATTTCGCATCCATGGGAGGCTTCCTTGGGCTGCCAGGCTGTAGAAACTTCTTCACTGTGGGCAGGTTACTGATTCTGGTTTTCAGGGCCTGTAATCCACAAAGCACAGCCTCACTAAAACAACAAGTCAAGGGCTGACACCTCCATTAACACGACCCAGGGAATCTGAGTCCCTCCTACCAAAGACCAAGTGAGTCGCTTCCACTTGGGTGAAGGCAGAAACAGACACCCAGTGAGAAATGAAGATAAGAGGAAGAACATGTAGCTCACTTTATTTTCCCCAAAGATATCTTGAAATTTTAATCAGTTCAGTCATCCCTATCTTTCTTCTTACATATTAATCCTATAGATTAGTGACTCTTGTATAAGACAAGAAAAACTAATGTGCTTGTGTGATATCAGCACAGATCAGTCTCTAAGCAGAAGTGAAAATATGGGAAAACGAGTTGGAAATAGAAAATAGTAAAGACACACCATGGCACCACCTTTTCTCAGTGAGAGATACATTGTCGGGGGCAGAGTGCTGGAGAGCTGGGCAGAGAGGAACAAAACATCTGACAGCAGGAGCCGGAGCCCAGGGAGGAAACCAGATGGAAAGGGCTCTGCTCAGACTGACTCAATGTGGGCACATATGGGATAAAGGACATCACAGAGAACTCAGGAACAGAAACCACACTGAAATAAGGGATGGAGAGACACGCTGGGCCCTGGGTCCTTTCCATAATAAAAGGCAAAATACTCTTTGTGGGGTAGCATGCACTACAAATTTCCTTTCCATAACAAAAGTGTTTTCATTCCTCAAAATTGGAGCCTGGAAGCTCATTTTGGAGACCTTGGGGCACTGAAGGCCTGGAGAAGGCTGGGGTCAAAACATGCTCAGTCCCAGGGCCCAGATACAAGATCCCAAGATGGGAGATGTGGGGCTGCCTCTCTGAGGACTGTGAAATGGGTTACCTTCAGCAGAGGGAAGCTGGAAATAAGGCTAGAGTCAAGCTCTTCCACGTAGTAGAGAAGTTCCACCAGGTGAATGTCAGCCCGGCTCAGCTTGTTGCCAACAAGGTAGTCTTGTCCGTGGCTCTTTAAGACCTGGAGAATGGGAGGAATCAGATCAGGAACACATGCCCACCCAGGCTGGGACCACTGCTTCTTTCAGAGCCTCTCCACCCTGACTTTCCCCACCTCTGTTGCCTTACTGCATGGATGCAGAAATCCCGAGCTTTCTCCACATTATCTGAATGAATGAGATAGTAAGAAGTGTAACTGTACTCACTCCTCAATTGGAGCTCAGCCTCCCATTTTCTCTTCTCATTCTACATCACTGTGGCGTCTACACCACCCACGCAGCTTGCTTCTTCCACATGGGCCAAGGGCTTAGCACCTGCCGCCGCATGTTCTGTCTGCCCCAGGCCCTGCAGTGTAGAGCCCTCACATTCAGGACATGGCTCTACATTCTGCTTTCTCCCTCTCCAATCTCCCTTGGACAGTGACTCCACCTTCATGACAACACTCTTCCCCCAGAAGGAGACTATTTCAGAGTCCTCATTTCCCCTTGTCTGCTCTCCTCATTCCCTGCTCTATCTCCCTGGGATCTGTAGGAAACCTGGGTGAACCTGAATTCATCATCTTTTTCACAGCATCGACTCTGGTTCCTAAACGGCACTATGTTATAATCTCCAAGCTGAAGCGTTTAGGAGGGAACTGCTCTGATGTCTGCAACTTACTATAAAATGCATTTTACAGAATCTTCCTCTGCATCCCACAGTCACTCTCCTTTTAAAAAATACTGATCCCTGAAACACTGCAATATTCTCTGGTTGGGCAATTGGTCTCCTGTCTTCCTGCATATGGTGCCAGAATGTTTTCTGATGGATCACTTTCATCATGCCCCTGTTCAATCAAAGTCCATGGGGTTCCATAGACTCAACAGCAACTCTAGTGTGGTCCAGAGCCTTCCACAGCCCACATTCTACTTATGAACATAAAGTTTTGTTGAACAGATAATTCCATATTGGGGTTCAGTAAATTAAAATTTTACTGGAAAATTATTGCTTGGGTATAAGTGATACAATTGTTTCTCCAAGTCTATTTTCATAAAATGCCTTGAGAGTCAGAGTGCTGCATTGGTGTCCAGGAAGTATCACTGAAAGTGAAGATCAGTGCCCCAGGAATGCCCAGCCACTATTTTTCTACTGGCCTCTAAACTCAGTTCCCCAAAACACTGAACTGCTTCACTTACTTTTTCAAAGGCAGGGAAGTAGCGATTTTTTGTTTTCTCTTTGATCAAGGCAAGCTTGGCATCTTGTTCCTCAGGTTGACTAAAGGGCAGAAGAAGGATCATTTCACCCAAATCTGCTATACCTTCTATATACATATCAATCCTGAAAGACAAAAACAACCAAATGGTCAAATATCTTTTGCCTTAGATTTTATAGGTTTATAAAAACCTAAGGGAGTAGAGTATCAGGTGATGGCAAAATAATTCACCTCCAGTGAGTGCCTTTTATAGTCTAGTCATTATGCTCTGAGTTTTACAGGTATATAGTCATTATGCTCTGAGTTTTACGGGTATATTAACATTTATTTCCTAAAACAGCCTATCAAGGTAGATAGATCTCTAAATTTTGTTACACGCATGACCTAATACAGGAAGAAGAGGATTGGTGGTCACAGTCATGAGAGAAATTGGTGGAATCACTGCCAGTACCCACTGATGCTGTGCCAGGATTTATCATCTCCATTGTGGTTTGTTCTGTGCATGAACTTAGTGTGAGTCAAATGGCCAAAGACCTGCTTCCTAAGTAATCCTAAGAGAGTCCCTGGCACAGCCATCTCAGCCATATTCCTCATCCTCTCTCATCATTTTACACCTCCCAGGGCTACTTCTATGCCCCATATTAGCAGTTCTTCCAATTACACCCATGAAAAACATTTCCACAGCCCTCTCCATGTGCTGTTGCCCAACTCTAGCCATGTGTGCCTTTCTTAAGAGCCAACCCCTTCCCTGGTGAAATTCTCTGTACAGTTACAACCAGTGCAAACTCTTCTTCTTTTGTGTCAAACTGGAGTTTC
Organism: Gorilla gorilla gorilla; assembly: GCF_029281585.2. Taxonomy (NCBI): domain Eukaryota; kingdom Metazoa; phylum Chordata; class Mammalia; order Primates; family Hominidae; genus Gorilla; species Gorilla gorilla. Next base: position 70,531,124 of record NC_073229.2, read on the forward strand.
ACAATACTTTTTAAAACAAGAGCTTTACTGATGCATATTCACATACTATAATTGCCACCTGTTATGTTATACTATTGAGTGGTTTTCAGTGCATTCACAGAATTCTGTAAAAATAATCACAGTCTAATTCCAGAATTATTTTTGTCACCCTGATAAGGACACCTGTACCATTAGCAATATTCTTCATTTTTCTCCAAGCCCCACTCCTTTAGCCCCAGGCAATCACTAACCTACTTTCTACCTCCATGGATTTGAATATCTGGACATTTCATATGAAAAGAATCCTATAATATGTGGCCTTCTGTGTCTCGTGTATTTTATGTAACATGTCTTTATGGTTTAACCATCTTGTAGCATGCATTTGTACGTCATTCCTTTTCATGACCAAATAACTTTCCATTGCATGGCTAAGGCGCATTTTTCTCCTCCATTTATTGATTGATGGATATTTGGGTTGTTTCCACTTTTTGAATTCTATGAGTATTGTTATTTGCATTATTTATTTATGTAAAATATATAGTGTGGATGTATTTTCGATTGTTTGGGGATATACTTGTTAGAGGAACTGCTGGGTCATCGGTAATACCATATTAAAGTTTTTGAGGAGCTGCCAGCAGTTTCATTCAGGATTTATTTGGAATCATGCAGTCTCATCACAACAACAAGGAGACCCCTTGGCTTTGCTGGTATTGAATCAATCTGGCTGTTTCAGCCTTCTATCCATGTGTCAAGGTAACTCCAGCATCCTTGGTGCCAGCCTCTACTAGCCCTGCTCAAGTATTCCAGTTGATATAATTGGTTGGTAATTTAGGTTCCTGTTCATCATACTTGGAATTACTGGGACCTTAGACTTGGTTTCTTTTCAGCTTTCCCTCCCCAGTCCTTCATCTACAGACTCTCACATATTCTATGCCTGTCCTAAGCCATTGGCCAGGGTCCAGCCTCTGAAGTCCTGAGCACCTGGAAACATGATTCCCCATCCTCCTCAGTTCATTGGGTTTATGAGTGTTTGGAAACCTTTGTCAGCGTGCTGTGTCCATGGACTGCATCCTCTTCTAGAATCACCCTCGCCTGAACCCTCCCCATGTTCACTGTTCCCTCATCTCCATGGGACTCTGCAATACTGGACCTCAGCGTACATGCCCAAGGCCCAGCCTGCTGCTGGTCATGATACCCTGCCATGGTCCCACCCACTCAAGGAAGGACCTAAATCACTCTGTGTTCTCTGTGGATGGAAGAACAGAAAATATACCGTACAGGGCTTTCTCCTTTATGTCTTTCCCATAGAGGTTGTATTTGCTGGCAATGTAGTTGAGAATGGCTCTGGTCTGCACCAGCTTCATCCCATCAATCTCAACCATTGGCACTTGCTGGAACATCAAATATCCATCTTTAGAAGGAAGAAAAAAAAGGAGAGTGAAGTGTCTATGAAACCCACCCTTTCAGGATGAAAAAAAAATGGTTGTTGAAAAGACTAAATTTGTAAAATGAAAAAGAAATTACTGCCTGGTAAGAGTTCACTTGAAACAACTTTTTTTTTTTTTTTTTTTTTTTTTTGAGGCAGAGTATCATTCTGTTGTCCAGGCTGGAGTGGAGTGGTGTGATCTTGGCTCACTGTAACCTCTGCCTCCCAGGTTCAAGCGATTCTCCTATCTCAGCCTCTCGATAGCTGAGATTACAGGCATGCACCACTGCACATGGCTAATTTTTGTGTTTTTAGAAGAGATGGGGTCTCACCATGTTGGCCAAACTGGTCTCGAATTCCTGAACTGAAATCATCCACCTGCCTCAGCCTCCCAAATTGGGATTACAGGTGTAAGCCACTGCACCCAGTCCAAACAATATGTTTATAAAGCTGCCTGTAGTTCTTCTTTTTCTTAAGAAGTTTCCTTTTACTTTTTGTCCATTTATTTCATATATGTTTTTGTTGCCCCTCCAGATACATAGTGGGACTCTTGAATTTTTTGTGTTGATTTATCTTCCTGGATATTTTAGGAAGAGGTTGGGACAAGTTACAATAGGACTGGCAACAAGATGCCATTTAAAACAGGATGTTCCCAGAGTAAGTCTCATGGTGTTTGTGACATTTAAGGCAGGTTCTGAGAGGTTTTTATGTAAGCGTCCCTTTCTGTGCTCTTCAAAGTCTGCAACATTGCTACAGTGTTACCCAGTCCCACTCCCCCCATGAAAGAAAAAACTCAAGACAGTGGCCATATCTATTCCTCCTCCTTTTGTCTAATGCATGTTCTTGCATGTGCTTGGATGGGGAGGGCTGTATGGGATCCTGTGCTGATGACCACTGCTCATTCACAGTGCCCCAAGCATGAAAACAAAGAAAGGGCTTTCTCAGGGGCGGGAGATTCTTCCTCTAGCAAATACTCCGAGAGGTCTGGTCCTTTTAGCCTGGAGAGAGTTGCCAGACTTGCTCAAGGAGCCACATCCCTTCCATTTTAACCACTTTCTCCCTCTGCACCATGTACGAATACCATGCCCCACACCCATAGACATTGCCGGCTGTGCAAACCTCCCCGTGTACCTTCTACTAGACACCCTCATCAGAGGAACTTAGAGATTTATCTTACCATTTCTTAACTTGTCCAAATCTTCTGCAGATTTTATAACTTTCTCTTCAAACTGGAAGCAGAAACAGTAAATAAGTTCTTGTTAGTTCATTCTATTATAGACTTGTGGCCTTGAATGGCCCCATCTGGTGCATCATTTGGAGAATATAAGATTTCTGAGTTTGGCAGGGTACACAGAGGGGGCTGGTCATGGCCATTTGGAAATTTAGACCTAATTCATTGAGAAAAGTGCATGGGTCACAGCACATAGCTGCTAAATCTTCTAGTTCACTTCAACTCCACCCTGATATGAATGTCTATGATTAGGTCATGTTTTGAGAGGGGACATCACTGGAGAAACGGCACTGAGCAGTTCTTCTAGTTATGGTGTTGTCATATCTTAGGAAAGCCTGTGTCTCCAAGCGAGATCAGACCAAAACCTTGTGTGTCCCTAGCATGAGGCATGCCATGGGCTAATGGCCATCAAATATTCTGCCATCAAGGAGCCTCTGCTGTAATTTATATCACCCAACTTCTCAGGAACCCTGCTAAGGGTGAAATAGGTCGCTGCTGTTGCACAGCTTTCACACTTGCAACTGTAATTTTCTCTTCTGAAGTACGTGAGACACAATAGGGTAAAATTCTCAATTTAATAAAGGAATTAGAGTCCCACACTAACATTATTTTTAAGGAAAACCTCTGGTTTCTGATGTGGTTTTGTGGCATTGGGGAATGCTTGTGTGTTCTAGAAGCCTCCTCCCATCATTTTAACCGCGTGTTTATTTCTCTGCATCCTCATAGACACATAGGCTGCCCCAGGGCAGGGACTGTGTCTGTCTTGTTCACTATCTCCATGACCGAGTACAGAACCTGGAATTAATAAGTTCTCAAGTAAATAATTGCTGTGAATGTAGTCAATCTTTAATAGGTAGTTTGTTACAATCCACTCCCTTCCATCTCTCATTTGTAGTTTGCATTTTACCTCTAATTAGAATCATTTTTTAATATTATGCATTTTTTTATTGTGGAAATTATGAACATGAATAAATATAAACAGAAAAGCCTAATGATTCTTCTTATACTTCTCACCTAGAATCAATAATTATCAATCACCACCAATATGGTTTCATCTATATGCCCACCTACTTCTCCTCTTGTAATAATTCCAAGGAAATCCCAGATCCATATGATTAATCCTTAAATACTTCAATGTGTTTTCCTAAAACACATTAACTATTCTAAAGACAGCCATAGGACATTATCACACATGAAATATTAACAATAATTATTTCATGTCCTCAAATATTCAATTGATATTCATGTTTCTAATTGTATAAATGCCATAAATTATTCTTTACAGTTTGTTTAAATTCTAATCCACTTAAGTTCTGCACTTTGTGATTAGTGTCTTAAATGTATTTTAATATGTTTGCTTTTAGAGGAGAAGAAATTATAAGAATTACTAGGTCAAATCTGTTCATCTTTTTCTTAATTCCAGTCCCTTTTTATTTAAGGCACAATGCTTCAGTTAGTAATCATCTCATAGTTTCTGTGGGAAAAGTATGTGATAACGCAATCGTAAATCTGACTTAAGATGACCTAACTCAGAACCTACCTCTACTCCAGCTGCAGCCAGGAGCCACCGGATGGACTCCATTCTGCCCCGTATGTTGGAGTAGTGGAGCTTGAGCTTCTCTGCCATGATAGCAGTCTCCTGGAGATTTCTCTAAGCCTGAATGAATGAATGAATGAATGAATGATTTAAGCCATAGAATCAAAAATGTACTTTAGGATGTATGGTTGAAAACCACAAACAATGCTGAAGAAGAACCTGCCTTCTTCATGACTGTGTTGGAGGAGTTCCCGGAATGTTTTCTTGGCTCAGATTGTTACCCAGCAGTGGCTACCCTCAGATTCCAGCAAACCAGTCTCAAGTTTTCACTGTTTAACTCTGAATTTTCTTGGCAGCCTAAGAGGTGAGAGTATGTGGTAATAATACATGTATAGGAGTTAATGGGAAGAGGAAGAATTCAAGAACTAATATTTATTGAAAACTTCCTAGTGATCCTTCCTCAATGCAAGTCCCTTTCAATATTTTATATATTTAACCCTCCTTATAGTCCCATGAAATGGTTATTATCTCCATTTTTTAGTTAATGAAATGGAACATCAGAGAAATACAATGTTCACAGTCACACTCTGGTTGGTGATGGACATGAATATCTACAGCAAGGACTAAAATGAAATCATGCCTGGAAGCTAGCTGGGTGAAGGCCCTGGGAACCCATGAACTGGCCATGAAACCAGAGGATGTCACTGACAGGGAGGACCGGCTGGGAGCTAAATCACTCTTCAGCTCTTTGGCTGTGAGACTGCATTTGATCAAAACCAGAAATTAGGCCTCAGACTTGTTTAACTGTGGCTAGAAGATCCAAATTCTTTCAACAGACAGAGATTGTTAATCCCTTGCTTCTTTTGGAATTCTGTATTCTAACTCTATGGGGTGCATTTTGTTTTATAAGCTGGAAGAAGAGATGTTGCTGCATTAATTTTGCAATATGGAAGGAGCTAGCATTTGTTCAACGTCAGTCATACACTGGTCATTCTTCTAAACTTCTCTTTGTTTTATCCTACAAAAATCACCTAAGGTTAATGTGGTTGTTATTCTCATTTTACATTTGAGAATACTGAGGTTTTTAAAGTAACTTGCTCAGAGTAAATGATAGATCTGGGATCCAGGCTCACTGCTATTAAAAACCAAAGACTGAGTCTTATTTTCTATGTTAGTGTTTCTCAAATATGCATGGTAATCTTTCAGCAGATTGTGAAATCCCATTACTTTAAAAAATAAATAGAAAAGAAAAGAATAGAAAATATCAGTGAGCATGACATGTTGAAAGGTAAGTAATGCTTCATGAGTTGTTAGTTTCAGTTATTTGTATACTGTGTGTATGGATCTTTGCATGTGTGCATGCTCACTTGGTCATTGTAAATGGTTAGAGACTGGGCTTATCAGTGAAGTTTGATAGCCCTTGCTCTATGCCAGGCTGTTTGGGTGGTGGAACGTAGCAGAGTATCAGAGAATGAAAACCAGTGGCTGCAGGGACAGATGCAACTAATTGTATCATGAATGTGAAGGGAAAGAAACAGGACTCATTGAAAGAAGGAGTTCCAGTGCCAGGACTTAGGAATAGTTGCGTTTTCTCACCAAACCCCCAGCTCTGTTATTAAACATTAAATTCTTCTTGCAAAGTTTTGTGGTTGTTGAGAGTGGAACAAAAATATACTTGCCTTTAACAACTAATGTATTTATTTGTTATTTTCTTTTTTTTTGAGACAGAGTTTTGCTGTTTTTGCCCAGGCTGCAGTGCAATGGCATGATCTTGGCTCACTACAACCTCAGCTTCCCAGGTTCAAGTGATTCTCCTGCCTCAGCATCCTGAGTAGCTGGGATTACAGGCACATGCCAGCACACCTGGATAATTTTGCATTTTTAGTGGAGACAGGGTTTCAGCATGTTGGACAGTCTGGTCTTGAAAGCCTGATCCCAGGTGACCCACTCACTTCCGCCTCCCAAAGTGCTAGGATTATAGGCATGAGCCACTGCACCCGGCCTCAACTAATGTATTTCTAAAAAAGCATGCATGATTAAAATTAGGCATCAAAATCTTTTAAATGTCTACATTTTAAAATATGGGAAACAATAGTTTAACCTTTGGAAAGTAAAGAATTCTTTGAAATCATACTGAATCAACTCACCTGTTTTGTAATTAGATATTTTGACATTATACTTTCTATGATAACTCCAGGAGTAAATTAAAGTAACTTGGGAAATGGAAATAGCATAATTCGGCAGAATGAAAGGGAGAGTGAAGTTCACATGAAAGCTTAGGGTGTGCTTGTTTAATTGTTATGGACTAGAGTTCACAGTGTCGTAATTCCAATCCCCAAAATAAACTCTCTTAGCCATTGATTGAGGATCATGTTTCAAAAGGAAGTGAAATTTTATCTTACATAATATTTTATCACAACACTCCAGCTGATAACTAGCATATCACTTCCTCAATGTGAGGTTTCCAAGGGTCAGGCTGAGACTGAGGCATAGGTTACCATTGAGCTTTGTTGGTTCAACAGAAAATGAGAACCAGAGAGCTCAAGGATTTGCCATGGGTCAAACACACATGCTCCTCATTCATGGTCAATATCTAGGGAGTGTGTTTACCTTCTGCAACAACCCTGGGAAATGGCTCCTATTATCCTAATTAAAGATGGGCACATTGAATTTCAGAGAGCTAAAGCACCTGTCTCATGCTGCACACTTGGTGAGTGTTGGGTCAGCTTTAACTTCTGATTGCAGGTCCAGAGCTTTTCCACTCCACCTCATAACCTGGCTCTCAGCTCCTGTCTGAGAAGTTGTTTTATATTTTCCTATTCAATGTATATTAGCCAAATAAATGTTGGAGGGAGAGGGCGAGAGGGGAACATCTAATTCCTGAGTTCCTCTTGTTAGCAACTTTTCAGGGGCTTGCTTGGAAGAAAAAACTGATAAAACTGTGCCTTTCTCTACTTTGACAACCTAAAAACCAGAGTGAGTTGAGGACTAGTATAATTACTTTACATCAATAATTAATTTACATCAATTAAAAAATGGGCTTGTTTTGAAAGGAATATAAGGTCTCATATTTCCAAGAGTAAATTAAAGGAGTTACATCTCTGAGGTGGCCCCAATGACACTGTTTCTTATCAGAGAGAAGGGAGAATGAGATAAACCATGACTCCTTCCATTATGAGATTCATAAATGCAGTAGGTTGTTTAATCTCTGAGCCTCAATTTTCTCTTCTTAGAATAGAGATAGTTATTTCTACTTTTGAGGGTTGTTGAGAAAGTTAAATGAGATAATGTACAAAAAATTCATAGTAGGAACACAGCAATGGGTGTTTGCTCTTGTCCCAGTGCTTGGAAGATGGATGAGTCTCCGGACACACTGAGTAGCCCATGGATCCTCTTTCTTTGATCTATCTATCCACCAATTATTTTACCTACCAACAATCTATGTATATGTATCTATTTATAATCTCTGTCTACCCATCCATGTATGTATTATTTTATCTATCAATCGTTCTATGTATCTATCTCTCTGTAATCTGTCTCTTCATCATCTATTATCTATCTTGTATCCATTTCTCTGGTTCTCTATATTTTGTCCATAGAACTCTAGTAGGAATAAGATTTTATATGAATCCAGACTTATATCAAATGTGTCATATGGTGGCTCTCTGTTTCTCTCTCTCTTTGCTTTTTAGCTCCTGTACAGAGGTCAATGATATTCACTAATCAGTCCACCTGGATTAACAGGAAGTTTTCAGTGAATGTCCAAGCAGTGGGGCACATCGGTAACATAGCCTTGCTTAGCCCCATGAGGTCATGTAGTCCCATGGTTCTCAACCAGGGGGATTTTGTTCCCCTGCTCCAGAGGACATTGAGCAAGGTCTAGAGACATTTTGGGTTGTTATATCTGCAGAGAGGGAGAGGGGGCTACAAATCAGATAGGTAGAGGGCAGGGATGTGTGGGGAAAAGAAAGAGAGATCAGACTGTTACTATGTCTATGTAGAAAGAAGTAGACATAAGAGACTCCATTTTGTTCCGTACTGAGAGAAATTCTTCTGCCTTGAGATGCTGTTAATCTGTAACCCTACCCCCAGCCCTGTGCTCACAGAAACATGTGCTGTGCAGACTCAAGGTTTAATGGATTTAGGGCTATGCAGGATGTGCTTTGTAAACAAATGCCTGAAGGCAGTATGCTTGTTAAAAGTCATCACCATTCAATAATGTCAAGTACCCAGGGACACAAAACACTGTGGAAGGCCACAGGGACCTCTGCCTAGGAAAGCCAGGTATTGTCCAAGTTTTCTCCCCATGTGATAGTCTGAAATATGGCCTTGTGGGAAGGGAAAGACCTGACAGTCCCCCAGCCTGACACCCATAAAGGGTCTGTGCTGAGGAGGATTAGTAAAAGAGGAAGGCCTCTTTGCAGTTGAGATAAGAGGAAGGCATCTGTCTCCCGCTTATCCCTGGGCAATGGAATGTCTTGGTGTAAAACCCGATTGAGAAAACCGCCTTAAGGCTGGAGGTGAGACATGCTGGCGGCAATACTGCTCTTTAATGCACCAGATATGTTTATGTATGTGCACATCAAAACACAGCACATTTTCTAACCTTGTTTATGACAGAGACGTTTGTTCACGTTTTCCTGCTGACCCTCTCCCCACTATTATACTATTGTCCTGCCACATCCCCCTCTCTGAGATGGTAGAGATAATGATCAATAAATACTGAGGGAACTCAGAGACTGGCGCCAGCGCAGGTCCTCCATATGCTGAGCGCCGGTCCCCTGGACCCACTTTTCTTTCTCCATACTTTGTCTCTGTGTCTCTTTCTTTTCTCAGTCTCTCATCCCACCTGACAAGAAACACCCACAGGTGTGGAGGGGCAGGCCACCCCTTCAGGGAGGCTTAGAAATATCCTAGAGCGGGCAGGACAGATCTCCATTCAAAGAATTACACAGTTCGCAGCAACAGTCAGAGCCTCTTTCTTAGCTACTCTCTAGATTTGCCATGAATTGGTAGTACTCCAGAGACAGAATATGACTTGTCGTCGAGCTAATTAGTGGCAGAGGCTCAACTAGAATCTAGTCCTCCTAACATTCAAACTAATTTTTTCTAATTATAATAAACCTTAGTTTTGAATTTTCACAGCCAATATAGAATTACAGTGTCACAATTTACAATTGTGTGTTGACTATATATATAAAGAAAATTTTGCGTACATTGCCACTTCTTCCAGCACTGATTATTCTCAGATTGTTTAAAATGCTACCATTTCTTTTTTCTCCTCATGTCATTGTTTCCCATACCTTTAAATGCTGAGGCCCTGGTTTTCTAAATTCTTCATTTTTACATTTCTGTAAAGATGTATCCAACAGAAAAGAAATAAACAGTTCTTGAACTGTCACCCAAACACACCAGGATGGCATGATACGAGTAAAAACAAACTTTTCCTTGTGCTAAGGACACATATTAGCATATTTTTCTAGGAGGGTAGAGAGGAGCGTGTGAGGCAATGTAGAGAGATTTATAAGATCAGTACTTACTTTGTTAAATGCTGTCACCTTTGTGGCTGGACAACTGAATTCCAGGTCCTAATGTATTTATAAGCTCTTTGTTCCTCTCAATAGTTCCCTCCCACTGAAAGAAGGGTCAAGTTAGGGAAAAGCCACTCCCACACATTTCATGGCCAAGGGGCCACCTACTGGATTCTAAGACATGAGGCAAGTGATCTGCTTATCAGAAGACACTGGTTAATAGGTTCCTTTTCAAGGTTGGTAATCAAAGTTTAAACAATACATTTCACCCAGATTTTGCTCTTTTTGCAAGTCAGCAGAAACTGGTTTTTTAAAGATGCTTTTTTTCATGAGTTGGATGCAAAGACTACGGCAACTGAAAAAACCCTATTGTGAGCATAGCTGGGAGAGGATGTCTGTGAAGGGCAAGCTGATGCCACCCTTTTCTTACTGGGTTGCCAAATAAAATATAGGACATCCATGTAAATGTGAATTTCAGGCAAACAATCAAAAATTTTTTAGTTATAGCTATGTTCCAAACGCGGTATGAAACCAGATTATACTGAAATATTATTTATTGTTTATCTGAAATTCACATTTAGGTGGGTATCCTGCATTTTATATGACAAATCTGGGAACCCTATTTGCATATGCTATCTTCTTTGCGTCACTCAAATTGCCCATAATATAACAAATATGAAAGTATCCATCACCTGGATTCATCAATTGCAAATATCTTTCTTCATCTATACCATGTAGGGGGTTATGTTGGCCCCCAAGAAAGATAGGTCCATATAGAAATCCCTAGATCCTGTGAACTTGATCTTATTTGGAAAAAGGCTCTTTGCAGATGTAATGAAGTAAAAGAATTTGAGATGAGATCATCTTGGTATATCTGGATTGGCCCCAAATCCAATGACAATTGTCCTCACAGCAGAGAGAAGAGAAGACACAACACACAGGGGGTGAGGTGCTGGAACACAGAGGCAGAAATTAGAGTGATGTGGTCATGATCCATGAAAGTCTAGAAAGGCCAAGAGCCCCCAGAAGCTAGAAGATGCAGGGAAGGATTCCTGGAAATCACTTCTAATCCAAGCACGCTGGCACAATGACACACCAGGGAAAAATAATTTTGCATATAGTTACTTATATGTAATTCACATATACCATCTGTATCTTCGCAGTCAGGCCTGAGTGGCACTGAAGGAACTGAGGGAAGGCTTATGCCCGGGTCCCCACAGAGCCTTAAGGAGGAGAGTGGGGATGAGCCAGGAGCACATGCACTGTAAGGGATGACAAGTTGGCCTGAGAACAGAGGGTGGGTCTGTTTGCTCTTCAATATTTCCTCATCCCTTAGAAAACTGAGGGATCCATAGCAGACAGAATGGTTGATTGAAAATGCATAAGAAAAATTGTTTTCATGAGAAATAAAATGGATGTCAAGGAAAAAAGAAAATTTCATTTTGCCTTTCCCCAGAATGATAACTGTTTTCTTGTGCAGAATGTCAGAAGTAAATTTCTATACGTGAGTTTTTGATAGGCCATTTGACAAATGTTGCAGGACAATTCTTGAAAAAGTCAAACAAACCACATAGTCTACATTTTACTTTTTTACTAAATTTTTAATTCCAAGAAAATTTATGGGCAGTTTGGAAATCTGATTTCATATCAGATACTAATGAAAAGAAATCAATTTTAACTAAATCTGGTCATAGGCATTTTACTATGTAATTAGCATATAATTTTTAAAAAGTTTATTAACTTCACAATAGTCACAACCAAAATTTAGATAAAGCAATTTATTGTTGCAGAACTTTAGAATATTGGTATTGCATGTTCTTGGCATCCATGCCTGCTTTATCAAACGTTGAAAATCTTCGTTGCTTCTTCTAAACCTTTTGCATTTATGGGAAGCTTCCTCAGGCTGCCAGGCTGCAAAAACTTCTTCACTGTGGGGAGTTTGCTGATTCTGATTTTCAGGGCCCGCAATGCACAAAGCACAGCCTCAGAGAGAAGCCAAGGGCTGACACCACCATTAACACAACCCAGGGAATCTGCGCCCCTCCTACACAAAGACCAACTAAGTTCCCTCTATCAGCACCAGTAGGGAGGCAGAAAGAGACACTAAGTGAGAAATGAAGATAAGAGGAAGAACATGCAGCTCACTAGCATTTTCCCAAAAAATGTCTTTAAGACTTTATTCGGTTCAGTCTTCCTACCCTCTTCCTTACACATGAATCTTGTAGATTCATGGCTCTTGTAGAAGATGAGAAAGAACAATGTGCCTGTGAGATATCAGCACAGATCAGTCTCTAAGCAGAAGAAGTGAAGATATGGGAAAATTGAGTTAGAAATGAAAATAGAAAATGTTAAAGTCAAACCATGAGGCCACTTTTTCCCATAGAGAGATATAGCTTTCGGGGGCAGCATGTTGGGAGAGCCGTGCACAAGGAACTCAGTTATCTGACAGCAAGAGCCAGAGCATAAGGAAGGAACCAGATGGAAAGGGCCCTGCTCAGACACACTTGGTGTGGGAAGATAAGGGCATATTAGGATAAAGGGCATCACAGAGAACTCAGGAACAGAAACCACAGTGAAATAGAGGGATGAGGAGAGATGCTGGGCCCTGGGTCCTTGGCATTATAAAAAGCAAAATATTCTTGGGGTAGCATGCACGTCAAATTTCCTTGGCATAACAAGAAGGCATTTCCATGCCTCAGAATCAGGACTTGGAAGCTCATTTTGGAGACCTGGGGGGCCCTGAAGACCTGGAGAAAGCTGAGGTCAGAATGTGGCCAGTTCAAGGGCCCAGATACTAGATCTCAAGATGGGAGATGAGAAGCTGCCTCTTGAGGACTGGGAAATGGGTCACCTTCAGCAGAGGGAAGTTGGAGATGAGGCTGGAGTCAGGCTCTTCCACGTAGTAGAGAAGTTTGACCAGGTGAATGTCAGCCTGGCTCAGCTTGTTGCCAATGAGGTAGTCTTGTCCATGGCTCTTCAACACCTGGAGAATCAGAGTAATCAGATCAGGAACACATGTACAGTGAGGCCGGGGCCTCTGCTTCTCCCTGAGTTTGTCCAGGCTGACTCTCCCTCTCCCACCTCTGCTTCCTTACTGGGCAGGTGCAAAGATCCAGATCTTTCTCCATGTTACCTGATTCAGTGAGAGAGTAAGAAGTGTGGCTCTCCTCACTCCTTGTTTGGAGCCCAGGCTCCCGTTTTCTCTTCTCATTCCACATCACTATGGCATCCACAGCACCCACCCAGCTTGCATCTTCCACAGGGGCCAGGGGCTTATCCCCTGCTGCAGCCTGTTCTGTCTGCCCCAGGCCCTACAGTGTGCAGCCCTGATGTTCAATGGCTCTACACACTTTCTCTCCAGTCTCCCTTGGGCAGCGACTCCACCTTCATGACAGCACTCTTCTCCCACGAGTAGACTATTTCAGAATCCTCATTTCTCCTCATCTGCCCTCCTCATTTCCTGCTCTGGGATCTGAAATAAGCCTGGGTGAAGTTTAATTCATCCTCTTTCTTGCAATGGTGGTTCTTACTGCTTTGACTATGCTATAATCTGCATGCCACTGTGTCCCGGGGTGAACTGCAAAGATGTCTGCAGCTTACTTCAAAATGCAAAAATAATAATAATAATAATAATGTGTTTGGGTGAGGCAAACAGGGGTGGAGTGACTGACATGTGATAAAGCAAAGATAAAAGGTTCACTTTGCTCTTTAGATCCTTGGTGTATATATGTTCATAAAACATTTGTTTGGACTACACTAGGTGTATACATTTTTAATAATACAATTTTTGAGTGGTATATGATATTTATTAAAATATCTCAGCATGTTGACATCATAAATAATAAAAAGAGAAAACATGGCAACATTGATTTAAGATAATATTTTGGCAAATACATTTTCACAGTATGTATACATACAAATGTATAGATAATGACTTGGTACACAAACAAAACAACTTCAATGTTATATTGTAATATACATTGTTCAAATGCACATATCACGGGCTATTTGGTAGAACTTGTAGAATTCTTATTCACAGTCTATTTTTATACCATGCCTTGGGAGTCAGGTGCTCCATTAACATCAAGGAAAGCTTTTTGGAAGTGAAGGTCAATGCCCCAAAAATACACAGGCACTATTTTATTTTTCTGTTGCCTTATGTTATGGACTGAATGTTTATGTTTCCCAAAAATTCATATGTTGCGATCCTGACCCCCAAATCTTTAGAAGAGATCCCTAAAAAATATATTATTTCAAGCCATTAGTAGGTGGGGGTCTCAGGAGATGATCAAGTCATGGGGGTGGAGCTCTTATGAATGACATTAGTTCCCTTATAAAAGGGATCTTAGAGAACTCCCTTGGCATGTTTGCCATGTGAGGACATAGCCAGAGATTGGCTGTCTATGAACCAAGGAACAGGTGCTCCCCAGATGTAAAATCTGCTGGCACATTGATCTTGTACTTCCCAGCCTACAGAGCTGTGAGATAGAAACATCTGTTCTTTAAGCTACCCAGTCTATGGTATTTTGTTATTGCAGCCAAACTGCTAAGAAATCCTCTAAACTGTTAGTGCCCTTATTGACTAAACAGCTTCTATCATGACCTTTACAACAGTCAGTCAAATACACCAGCATTGGTCAATAACTGCCACCTTCCCTAATTTTTGCCTCTATTTTCAATTTATGACCAACCCCAGAAAGCAAAATATGGATCTCTGACTAATCCCATAGAAATCCACACTTCTAGTTAGCCAGCTTACAGCATCCCTAGGCCAGCGACCTGCAATCAGGACATAACTTTTTCTACCATGAATCTCTCAGACTTTCCTGCCTACCTCTGAATCTCTGACAAATGCAAGTGATGGTGGCTGACTTCCTTTCTATAGCAAGCTCTGTATAAACACCTTTTGCTTATTCTCATTTGGACTGTCTTCACTTCCACAGTTTTTCTGGAAGTTGCAACAAGACATGGTCTATGTTGCCCATTGCCGTGGACCCCAGACATCAACCAGGTGCAGTATTCACAAATGCTCCTTATCCCTTGTGGTAAGCCCACACCTGGGCTGAACTCTTTTCTCTTTGCACTGAGCTCTTTGACTTTATTCTCAGGTTGGTCCTTGGTTTTGGTATTGGTTCTCATCTGCTTAGCAGCCTTTGTAGAATCAGGATTTTCTTTTCATTTCTTTGGTAGTCTTTTGTGTTACTGCTTTTTGTCATGTGATCTAAAGGTGTTGTTTGTCATAAAAGAAGCAGCATAAGAGCAGAGGCCCAGGAGCCTGTTTTTCAAGATAGCCTCACAGTACATTAAGTTCGAGGTTCTCATTGGACCCCTTTCCATTTGTACAAACTTTGCTGTGGGTCATCCTTAAAACCAAATGAAGTTCTTCTCTCTTGATTTTTGGTTCTTGTTGTTCTGCAAACTTGGCAGTGATCCAGACAGAAACATCACAGTTTCCACTTGGGGCAGAGTATTGACTGTGACTTTAGATTTACTTTATCCTTGTTAGGTGGTAATCCATATATCTGACTGAATAATTCTCTATTGTAGTTTTGAAGCTCAAATCACGTAGCCACTAAGAAGCTGAAGAAATGCCTAGGGCGAGATCTGAGGAAGGGGCTTGCAGCTTCCATGCCTTCCCTGGACAGGCCACCCTCCAAGAAGCTCCATGTGTTCAGCTATCCAGAAGCTCCCAGGTACAGTTTCAAAGACAGGAAAATAGTGGCTTGTTGTTCCCTCTTTGATCAGGGCAAGCTTTGCATCTTTTTCCTCAGGTGGATGCAATGAGTAATGAAGAAGCTTTTCACTCAAACCTGCCCTGTATACATATCGACCCCGTAAGACAAAAATAACCAAACTGCTGAGTGCCTTCCGCCTTAGATTTTATGTTTAAACACTTGAGACAGTGAAGCATTAGGTGACAGGAAACTAATTCAGCTCCACTGCATGCCTTTTATATGCTAGTCATTAGGCTATGATTTTTATAAATATATTTACATTTATTTCTCAGAACACTCTACTGTGATAGATTTATATCTAAAATGTTTGTTATGCACGTGACCAAATACAAGTACAAGAAACATCGGTGACCTGTCCAGCATCACAGTCATGAGAGAAATCAGTGGAATCACTGCAAGTAACCACTGATGCTACACATAGGGTTTGCTCACTCTGCTGTGGTTTGTTTTACACATAAGCTTAGCGTGATTCGTATGGCTAAAGCCCTGCCATTTACATAATCCCAAGACAGCCTCCCCAGCACAGTGATCTCGAACGTGTCTGTTTTCCTCTCTCATCATACTACACATCCCAGGCTCACTTTTATGCCCAATATTAGAAGTTCTTAAAAAAGAAAAAATTAAAATAAATAAAGGAAAAACTAGGAAATAAGGTATGTCTTTAAAAGATATCCCTAAAAAATATAGTTTTTCAAGCAAGCTAGTAATTTTCAAAAAAAAAAAGGAGTTCTCTCAATTGTTTTCCATAAAACATTGTTCCATTACCTTCTCCACATGATATTGGCCAATTCTAGTCATGACTGTGTTTCAAGACCTCACCTAATATTCCCATAGTAACATGGGAAAATTGTTTACATGGGAAAATTGGTAAACATGGTAAAATTATTCATATAGTTAAAGCCAGTGCATAGCATAGGACATCTTCTTTCTTCTCATTTCAAACTGTGTTTCCTACAAAACTTTTGTTTGTTTGTTTGTTTTGAGACAGTCTCTTTCTGTCATCAGGCCAGAGTGCAGTGGCGCGATCTCGTCTCACTGCAACCTCCACCTCCCAGATTCAAGCAATTCTCCTGCCTCAGCCTCCCGAGTAGCTGGGATTACAGACACCTGCCACTACGCCTGGCTAATTTTTGTATTTTGAGTAGAGATGGGGTTTCGCCATGTTGGCCAGGCTGGTCTTGAACCCCCAACCTCAGGTGATCTGTCTGCTTTGGCCTCCCTATGTGCTGGGTTTACAGGCGTGAGCCACCACACCTGGCGAATACTTTTAAAATAATAGCTGTATTGACAAGTATTCACATACCATAATTGCCACCCCTTTATAGAATATTATTCAGTAATTTGTAGTACATTTACAGAATTCTGCAAATACTATCTGTGTCTAATTCCAGAACATTTTTATCATCTGGGAAAGCAGTAGCACGTGCTTTGACAGCCATTTCCCATTGTCCCCTTTCTCCATCCCCTGTCAACAACTGATTTTCTTTCTGGACTCAAATGGTCTGGATGGTTCATACAAAAGAATTCATGTCACATGTGGCCTTTGGTGTCTGGTTTCTTTTACAGCACGTGTTTTCAAGGCTCACCAA
The DNA here is from genome assembly GCF_029281585.2 of Gorilla gorilla gorilla. Taxonomy (NCBI): domain Eukaryota; kingdom Metazoa; phylum Chordata; class Mammalia; order Primates; family Hominidae; genus Gorilla; species Gorilla gorilla. The sequence continues at coordinate 70,548,152 of NC_073229.2, forward strand.
TGTTGGAGCATGCATCAGTACTTCATCCCTTTTTTTAAAAAATTTTATTATTACTATACTTTGAGATTTAGGGTACATGTGCACAACGTGCAGGTTTGTTACATATGTATACATGTGCCATGTTGATGTGCTGCACCCACTACCTCGTCATTTAGCATTAGGTATATCTCCTAATGCTCTCCCTCCCCCCTCCCCCCACCCCACAACAGGCCCCAGAGTGTGATGTTCCCCTTCCTGTGTCCATGTGTTCTCATTGTTCAATTCCCATCTATGAGTGAGAACATGCAGTGTTTGATTTTTTGTCCTTGCGATAGTTTGCTGAGAATGATGGTTTCCAGCTTCATCCATGTTGCTACAAAGGACATGAACTCATCATTTTTTATGGCTGCATAGTATTCCATGGTGTATATGTGCCACATTTTCTTAATCCAGTCTATCATTGTTGGACATTTGGGTTGGTTCCAAGTCTTTGCTATTGTGAACAGTGCCACAATAAACATACGTGTGCATGTGTCTTTATAGCAGCATGATTTATAATCCTTTGGGTATATACCCAGTAATTGGATGGCTGGGTCAAATGGTATTTCTAGTTCTAGATCCCTGAGGAATCGCCACACTGACTTCCACAATGGTTGAACTAGTTTACAGTCCCACCAACAGTGTAAAAGTGTTCCTATTTCTCCACATCCCCTCCAGCACCTGTTGTTTCCTGACTTTTTAATGATTGCCATTCTAACTGGTGTGAGATGGTATCTCATTGTGGTTTTGATTTGCATTTCTCTGATGGCCAGTGATGGTGAGCATTTTTTCATGTGTCTTTTGGCTGCATAAATGTCTTCTTTTGAGAAGTGTCTGTTCATATACTTCACCCACTTTTTGATGCGATTGTTCGTTTTTTTCTTGTAAATTTGTTTGAGTTCATTGTAGATTCTGGATATTAGCCCTTTGTCAGATGAGTAGGTTGCAAAAATTTTCTCCCATTCTGTAGGTTGCCTGTTCACTCTGATGGCAGTTTCTTTTGCTGTGCAGAAGCTCTTTAGTTTAATTAGATCCCATTTGTCAATTTTGGCTTTTGTTGCCATTGCTTTTGGTGTTTTAGACATGAAGTCCTTGCCCATGCCTATGTCCTGAATGGTATTGCCTAGGTTTTCTTCTAGGGTTTTTATGGTTTTAGGTCTAACATGTAAGTATTTCATCCATCTTGATTTAATTTTTGTATAAGGTGTAAGGAAGGGATCCAGTTTCAGCTTTCTACATATGGCTAGTCAGTTTTCCCAGCACCATTTATTAAATAGGGAATCCTTTCCCCATTTCTTGTTTTTGTCAGGTTTGTCAAAGATCAGATAGTTGTAGATATACAGCATTATTTCTGATGGCTCTGTTCTATTCCGTTGGTCTATATCTCTGTTTTGGTACCAGTAACATGCTGTTTTGGTTACTGTAGCCTTGTAGTATAGTTTGAAGTCAGGTAGCGTGATGCCTCCAGTTTTGTTCTTTTGGCTTAGATTTGACTTGGCGATGTGGGCTCTTTTTTGGTGCCATAGGAACTTTAAAGTAGTTTTTTCCAATTCTGTGAAGAAAGTCAGTGGTAGCTTGATGGGGATGGCATTGAATCTATAAATTACCTTGGGCAGTATGGCCATTTTCACGATATTGATTCTTCCTACCCGTGAGCATGGAATGTTCTTCCATTTGTTTGTATCCTCTTTTATTTCATTGAGCAGTGGTTTGTAGTTCTCCTTGAAGAGGTCCTTCACATCCCTTGTAAGTTGGATTCCTAGGTATTTTATTCTCTTTGAAGCAATTGTGAATGGGAGTTCACTCATGATTTGGCTCTCTGTCTGTTATTGGTGTATAAGAATGCTTGTGATTTTTGCACATTGATTTTGTATCCTGAGACTTTGCTGAAGTTGCTTATCAGCTTAAGGAGATTTTGGGCTGAGACGGCAGGGTTTTCTAGGTATACAATCATGTCATCTGCAAACAGGGACAATTTGACTTCCTCTTTTCCTAATTGAATGCCCTTTATTTCCTTCTCCTGCCTGATTGTCCTGGCCAGAACTTCCAACACTATGTTGAATAGTAGTGGTAAGAGAGGGCATTCCTGTCTTGTGCCAGTTTTCAAAGGGAATGCTTCCAGTTTTTGTCCATTCAGTATGATATTGGCTGTGGCTTTTGTCATAGATAGCTCTTATTATTTTGAGATATGTCCCATCAATACCTAATTTATTGAGAGTTTTTAGCATGAAGCATTGTTGAATTTTGTCAAAGGCCTTTTCTGCATCTATTGAGATAATCATGTGGTTTTTGTCTTTGATTCTGTTTATATGCTGGATTATGTTTATTGATTTGCATATGTTGAACCAGCCTTGCATCCCAGGGATGAAGCCCACTTGATCATGGTGGATAAGCTTTTTGATGTGCTGCTGGATTCAGTTTGCCAGTATTTTATTGAGGATTTTTGCATCAATATTCATCAAGGATGTTAGTCTAAAATTCTCTTTTTTTGTTGTGTCTCTGCCAGGCTTTGGTATCAGGATGATGTTGGCCTCATAAAATGAGTTAGGGAGGATTCCCTGCTTTTTATTGATTGGAATAGTTTCAGAAGGAATGGTACCAGCTCCTCCTTGTACCTCTGGTAGAATTCGGCTGTGAATCCATCTGGTCCTGGACTTTTTTTGGTTGGTAAGCTATTAATTATTGCCTCAATTTCAGAGCCTATTATTGGTCTATTCAGAGATTCAACTTCTTCCTGGTTTAGTCTTGGGAGGGTGTATGTGCCAAGGAATTTATCCATTTCTCCTAGATTTTCCAGTTTATTTGTGTAGAGGTGTTTATAGTATTCTCTGATGGTAGGTTGTATTTCTGTGGGATTGGTGGTGATATCCCCTTTATCATTTTTTATTGCATCTTTTTGATTCTTCTCTCTTTTCTTCTTTATTAGTCTTGCTAGCAGTCTATCAATTTTGTGGATCTTTTCAAAAAACAGCTCCTGGATTCATTGATTTTTTGAAGGGTTTTTTGTGTCTCTATTTCCTTCAGTTCTGCTCTGATCTTAGTTATTTCTTGCCTTCTGCTAGCTTTTGAATGTGTTTGCTCTTGCTTCTCTAGTTCTTTTAATTGTGATGTTAGGGTGTCAATTTTAGATCTTTCCTGCTTTCTCTTGTGGGCATTTAGTGCTATAAATTTCCCTCTGCACACTGCTTTGAATGTGTCCCAGAGATTCTGGTATGTTGTGTCTTTGTTCTCATTGGTTTCAAAGAACATCTTTATTTCTGCCTTCTTTTTGTTATGTACCCAGTAGTCACTCAGGAGCAGGTTGTTCAGTTTCCATGTAGTTGAGTGGTTTTGAGTGAGTTTCTTAATCCTGAGTTCTAGTTTGATTGCACTGTGGTCTGAGAGACAGTTTGTTATAATTTCTATTCTTTTACATTTGCTGAGTAGTGGTTTACTTCCAAGTATGTGGTCAATTTTGGAATAGGTGTGGTGTGGTGCTGAAAAGAATTTATATTCTGTTGATTTGGGGTGGAGAGTTCTGTAGATGTCTATTGGGTCCGCTTGGTGCAGAGCTGAGTTCAATTCCTGGATATCCTTGTTAACTTTCTGTCTCACTGATCTGTCTAATGTTGACAGTGGGGTGTTAAAGTCTCCCATTATTACTATATGGGAGTCTAAGTCTCTTTGTAGGTCACTAAGGACTTGCTTTATGAATCTGGGTGTGCCTGTATTGGGTGCATATATATTTAGAATAGTTAGTTCTTCTTGTTGAATTGATCCCTTTACCATTATGTAATGGCCTTCTTTGTCTCTTTTGATCTTTTTTGGTTTAAAGTCTGTTTTATCAGAGACTAGGATTGCAACCCCTGCCTTTTTTTGCTTTCCATTTGCTTGGTAGATCTTCCTCCATCCCTTTATTTTGAGCTTATGTGTGTCTCTGCACATGAGATGGGTTTCCTGAATACAGCACACTGATGGGTCTTCAGTCTTTATCCAATTTGCCAGTCTGTGTCTTTTAATTAGAGCATTTAGCCCATTTACATTTAAGGTTAATATTGTTATGTGTGGATTTGATCCTGTCATTAAGATGTTAGCTGGTTATTTTGCTCGTTAGTTGGTGCAGTTTCTTCCTGGCCTTGATGGTCTTCACGATTTGGCATGTTTTTGCAGTGGCTGGTACCAGTTGTCCCTTTCCACATTTAGCGCTTCCTTCAGGAGCTCTTGTGGGGCAGGCCTGGTGGTGACAAAATCTCTCAGCACTTGCTTGTCTGTGAAGGATTTTATTTCTCCTTCACTTATGAAGCTTAGTTTGGCTGGATATGAAATTCTGGGTTGAAAATTCTTTTCCTTAAGAATGTTGAATATTGGCCCCCACTCTTTTCTGGCTTGTAGAGTTTCTGCCAAGACATCAGCAGTTAGTCTGATGGGCTTCCCTTTGTGGGTAACCTGACCTTTCTCTCTGGCTGCCCTTAACATTTTTTCGTTTGTTTCAACTTTGGTGAACCTGACAATTATGTGTCTTGGAGTTGCTCTTCTCGAGGAGTATCTTTGTGGCGTTCTCTGTATTTCCTGAATTTGAATGTTGGCCTGCCTTGCTAGATTGGGGAAGTTCTCCTGGATAATATCCTGCAGAGTGTTTTCCAACTTGGTTCCATTCTCTCCGTCACTTTCAGGTACACCAATCAGATGTAGATTTGGTCTTTTCACATAGTCCCATATTTCTTGGAGGCTTTGTTCATTACTTTTTATTCCTTTTTCTCTAAACTTCTCTTCTCACTTCATTTCATTCATTTCATCTTCCATCGCTGATACCCTTGCTTCCAGTTGATTACATTGGCTACTGAGGCTTGTGCATTCGTCACGTATTTCTCGTGCCACAGTTTTCAGCTCCATCAGGTCTTTTAAGGACTTCTCTGCATTGGTTATTCTAGTTAGCCATTTGTCTAATTTTTTTCATGGTTTTTAACTTCTTTGCCATTGGTTCAAATTTCCTTCTTTAGCTTGGAGTAGTTTGATCTTCTGAAGCCTTCTTCTCTCAACTCGTCAAAGTCATTCTCCGTCCAGCTTTGTTCTGTTGCTGGTGAGGAGGTGCGTTCCTTTGGAGGAGGAGAGTTTCTGGTTTTTCTGCACTGTTTATTCCCCATCTTTGTGGTTTTATCTACCTTTGGTCTTTGATGATGGTGACATACAGATGGGTTTTTGGTGTGGATGTCCTGTTTGTTAGTTTTCCTTCTAACAGGACCCTCAGCTGCAGGTCTGTTGGAGTTTGCTGGAGGTCCACTCCAGACCCTGTATGCCTGGGTATCAGCAGCGGTGGCTGCAGAACAGTGGATGTTGGTGAACTGCAAATTCTGCTGCCTGATCGTTCCTCTGGAAGTTTTGTCTCAGAGGAGTACCCGGCTGTATGAGGTGTCAGACTGCCCCTACTAGGGGGTGCCTCCCAGTTAGGCTACTCGGGGGTCAGGGACCCACTTGAGGAGGCAGCCTGCCCGTTCTCAGATCTCAAGCTGCATGCTGGGAGAACCACTACTCTCTTTAAAGCTGTCAGACAGGGACATTTAAGTCTGCAGAGGTTACTGCTGCCTTTTGTTTGTCTGTGCCCTGCCCCCAGAGGTGGAGTCTATAGAGGCAGGCAGGCCTCCTTGAGCTGCGGTGGGCTCCACCCTGTTTGAGCTTCTGGGCAGTTTTGTTTACCTACTCAATCCTGTGCAATGGCGGGCGCCCCTCCCCCAGCCTCGCTGCCACCTTGCAGTTTGATCTCAGAGTGCTGTGCTAGCAATGAGCGAGGTTCCGTGGGTGTAGGACCATCTGAGCCAGGTGTGGGATATAATCTCTTAGTGTGCCATTTGTTAAGCCTGTTGGAAAAGCACAGTATTAAGGTGGGAGTGACCCGATTTTCCAGGTGCCGTTTGTCACCCCTTTCTTTGACTAGGAAAGGGAATTCCCTGACCCCTTGCGCTTCCTAGGTGAGGCAATGCCTCGCCCTGCTTCAGCTCATGCATGGTGTGCTGCACCCACTGTCCTGCACCCACTGTCCGGCACTCCCCAGTAAGATGAACCCGGTACCTCAGTTGGAAATGCTGCAATCACCTGTCTTCTGTGCCACTGATGCTGGGAGCTGTAGACTGGAGCTGTTCCTATTCAGCCATCTTGGTTCCACCCCTTCATCCCTTTTCATAGCCCAAGAATATTCCATTGTCTCCTACAGCACATCTTGTTCCTCCATTCATCCATGGGTGGACATTTGGGTTGTTTCCACCTTTTGCATATCATGAATAATTCTCCTATGAGCACTTCTGTGCATGGATTAGTAAGGATGTGTTTTCCTTTCTCCTGGATGTAGACCTGGTAGTGGAATTGCTAGGTCATTGGTAACTCTATATTGGACTTTTCAAGCAATGGCCATTAAGGGAGGAGACCCCTCCTCCCAGCTTTGCTGATGCAAAATCAGTCTGGCTGCTTAGGTCTGTATCAAATGCTGCACTTAGGTAAGCCTAGTATCTTGGGCACCAGCCTCTCAAACCTTAGTCAAGTGGACCAGTTCATACAACTGGCTGGAAACTTAGGTTCCTGGTCACCATTCTTGGAATTACTGGAACCTGAGATTCAGCTCCTTTGCAGCATTCTCTCCCCAGGCCTTCATCTACTGACTCTCAAACATTCTATGCCTTGTCCTAAGCTGTTGGCTGGAGTCCAGCCTCTGAAGTCCTGAGCACCTGGAATCATGATTCCCCATCCTCCTGAGTTCATGGTTCATCAGCGTTTGGAAACCTCTGTCAGGGTGCTGGATCCATAGCCTCCATTGTCTTCTAGAATCACACTGGCCTGAACCCTCCCCATATTCACTCTTTTCTCATCTCCATGGGACTCTGCAATACTGGACACCAGCGTATATGCCCAAGGCCCAGCCTGCTGCTAGTTGTGATGCTCCTTCCACAGTCCTGCCCACTCACAGAAGGACCTAAATCACTCTGTGTTCTCTGTTGATGGAAGAACAGAAAATATACTATATGGGGCTCTCTCCTTTATGTCTTTCCCACACAGGTTGTATTTGCTGGCAATGTAATTGAGAATGGCTCTGGTCTGCACCAGCTTCATCCCGTCAATCTCAACCATTGGCACTTGTTGGAACATGAAACTCTCATCTTTAGAAAATAGAAAAAAAAAGGCAGAGTGAAATTTCTATGAATCCCACCCTTTCAGGATGAAAAAGTGGTTGTGGAAATGACCAAATGTATAAAATGAAAAAAAAATTGCCTGGCAACTGTTCAAATGAAATAGGAATTTATTTTTAGCTTCTGGAAGTGCTTTTTTTTTCATTTACAAATGTTGATTAAATGTCAGTAGTTTTTACAAAGCAAATATTTATAGCAAGAGGCACATGTTTTGCAAAATATGTACAAAAGTAAAAAGCTGTAATGAACTAGCAACTCATTTTATAAAATCAAACCATTCTCTCCACTTTTACACCTCCTTTAGAAACAATTTGTTGCCCATCCTGAACTAAAGCACTGACAAAAAATTTACAATTATCAGACAATGTGCTTAGTTCCTGGAAAGTTATAAAAAGATATATGTAAAAAAAAAACCCTAAACCACAAATATTTTATAGAGCTAATACAAATCATGTTTTGTTAAGTACAGTATCTATGGGATTATTACAAAATATACTTTTTTATAAGGCTTCTTGTGGTAAATGTGCTCTCACCAGAGTAGTATAGAAAAGCCATTTCAAATGTTTTGCGATTCTGCCTTCAAGTAAGAGGTAAAAGGTAAATGCCATAGTTTGTTGCACTGTTGCATATACTTTGCAAGAATTAATCTCTACCCCTTTCTTTCCTAGTACCATCAAATAGGCATGATTAAGGACAAATTTATCACTTACTATGGCAAGAAATATTATAAACAAACCAAATATTATAAACAAACCAAATATTATAAAACAAGCCAAAGTCACATACCAAGTAAGTAGTACATGACTTTCAGTGATATTCACCGACTGAAACATTTATGCATAGTGAGTTCCAGCATACTCTGATCCATCTGTAAACTTTCATCAACAGCAGATTTGTATAGGTCACAAAACTCTCCCTATCAAGACATAAAATATTGCCATATCATTCATGCTTTCAAAACAATGATCCATATAATCTCTTGCATTTGAAACCAGGTAGTTAGACCTGAATGCTGCAAGAGTGAACATAACTTAAATGCTAACTATACATTCAAGTACAGACATAAGAGTGCTAGTGGTACAAACACTGTACTTCAAATAATGTTGTTAATCACCTACCAGCCTAAGGCTAGTATCTACCTGATGGAACTTGAAAAAGCCACAAAGTCCAACTTGTTTAAAATGTTCAGACTTAGACTTATACTTCAAGCTCTAGTATACATTTATTAAGCCCTAACCTCGTACCATAAAAAAATGGGCATGTGCTATATTTGGGACATGCAGACACACCCACGCCCACCCACAATCTCTCCCCTCCTCCTGTTTACTAGACTGAAAAGCCACCCTGTATCCTATCATTAAAAAAAAAAAAAAACAGTGCTTTTAGTCAAGCAGCACAACACAAGGACGGATCATCTGTGATTAACAGAAGCAAACACCTTAAAATAATGGGGAAAGACAAATTAACTAGGTACTAAGTCAGATTTCCAAGTGAAAAAGACATGAGCAAAGCTTCTGGTCTTAATTCCTCAAATAAAACTAAAATAAATAAAATGGTAACACAGTGACTTTGTCTAAATTTTTTATGGAGTTTGTTACAAACCTTTGGGCTTTACAGGCATGATTTCATGGATTCAAACACGAAATTAACACTGATATTTAGCCTTTTCATGACACACACAGAAATACCATTGCTGCAAATTGCAATGGAGCGAATCTTGTTTCAAATGGCTTAGTTTGGGATTTTGTCTAAATGTATCATTATATAATGAAAGCACCAATTAGAGGGTTTTTCAAATAGTGATTTGAATTTTAGGACATAACAGTATAACGTCGTAACTTTATTCTTCATATATAAATAAGGCATAATTGGATGTGTAATATGCTGAAAATACATTTTATCAAAAGCATAAATACAAGTATTTGGGTACACATTGATCCTGTTATTTCATTTATGTTTTTATCCCCCATCCAGCTACAAAATAGGTCCCTTGTATTGTCTGTGTTGATTTATCTTCATGATATCTTAGATGTTGGGAGAGACTGCAACAGGCCACCAGCCAGATGCCACTTAACATGGGAATTTCTCAAAATAAGTCTCATGCTGTTGAAGACATGAAATACAGTTCTGAGAGAAGTTTCTATGTAGGCTCTTTGTGTGCTCTTCAATACCCCCATTAGACAGTGTGTGCAGGGCAGGCTCTGTGTTTCTTACCCCACAGCTGCTACCCTGACTCATGTCCCTCCTCACCCTCTGACCTGCACATCCAACCAATTCAACACTGTCTCATTATCTAAGTGTACAACATTGAAAAAATATCACCTTGTCAAACTTATAAGAGAAACAAATTCAAAATGGACCTATTTCAACTCCTTTTGTCTAAAATCTGTCCTTGCGTGTCCTTGAATGAGGTGGGCTATATGGCATCCTGAGCTGATGACCACAGCTCACTCATGGTGCCAAAAGCAGGAAAGTAAGAAAAGGGCATCTGCAGGGCACTGCATATGGTTCTCCAGCAAATACAAAGAGAAGTCTGGCCCTTTTTAGCCTGGAAAGAGTTGCCAGACCTGCTCTAAGAGCCCACCCTTTCCATTTTATCGATTTTCTCCCTCTCCACCATCACCAACTACAACCTTACATACACAAAGCATTGCTTGGCTGTCCAAACCTCCCTGTGTACCTTCTACTAGATACCCTCCTCAGAGGCACTTAGACGCTTGATCTTACCATTTCTTAACTTTTCCAAATCTTTTGCAGATTCCAGAAATTTCTCTTCAAACTGGAAGCAAAAACAGTAAATGGGCTCTTGTTAATTCATTCCATAGCACTGTAGACCTTTAACCTTGAATGGCTTCTGTCTGGTACATAATTTGGAAAATATAAGACTTCTGAGCTTGGCAGAGCACGCAGAGGAGGCTGGTGGTGGCCATTTTGAAGTTTACACTAGATCATCAAGAAAAGTGCATGGATCACAGCACACAGTTGCTCAATCTTCTAGTTCACTTTACTTCCACCTTGATCGCTCCCATGTCCCTGATTAGGGCATGATTTGACAGGGGATGTCACTGGAGTTAAGGGATCAGGCAGTTCTTCTAATTATGGAGTTGTCATATCTTAGGAAAGAATATGTCTCTGAGTGAGATCAGACCACAGCCTTTGTGTCCCCAGCATGGGTATGCCGTGGGCCAATGGCCACCAAAGATTCTGCCACCAAGGGCCCTCTGCTGTAATTTACATCAGCTCAGTTTGTAGGAGCCCTGCTAAGGGTGAAATAGGTCATAGCTGTTGCATAGTTATAACTCTTGCAATTATAATTTCCCCTCCTGGAGTATATGGGACACAATAGGATAGAATTCTCAATTTTAGGAAGGAATTAAAGTCCCCACAGTAACATTATTTTTAATGAAAATCTCTGGCTTGTGACATGGCTGTGTGGGTTTAATATCCTGTCATGTCCTGGCTTCTTGACTTTGGACACATTGTAGACTCCCTCTGTGTCTTAGTATCCTAACCTATGAAGTGGGTATACTTATGGTACCTATGTTATAGGTTGGTATGAAGATTAAATTACAAAGTCATGCAAAGCACTCAGAAAAGTAGCAAGTGTATAATAAGCGCTCATTAAATAGACACTATTAGGATTCTGAGAGAAGGCTGCTGTTTCATATCATCATTAAAAAATTAAATCCATCTAATATTGATGATAATATACTCTATTGCTGATCTATATCCAGTGATTTAAACTTTGAAATAAATCACACCTTGTCCTGAGTGTAGTCACTTTGGTTGGAATGGCAGCCAGCAATAAGGCTGTCTCAATCTGATCAGAAGCTCTGAGTGGATGCAAGTATTTAACACAAATATGAAAACCAGTTATTGCATAAAATGCAGTTGACTTAATAGACAGAATCTATAAAAATAAAAGTCAAAGTAGACACTTATCAAGATTTTCTGTATTTCACTGTTGATATGATCTGGTACCAATCTTAACTCCGCCTCAAAATAGCTGTGTGATCTGGGAATCATCACTTAACATCTTCAAGCCTTAGTTTCCTCATCTGCAAAATAGGGATAGAACATTTTCTTAAACAGAATATTGTAATGTTTTCAAAATGCATGATATAGGGCCTGACCCACATACATCAAATAATAAATGGTAGTTGTGTTTGCAGTGGTTACTTATAGTTTAATGGAGTTCTTTATGGTGAAAGTTCAGGAATTTGGGGGTTTCTAGCTTGCTCCATGGAAAAGAGTTTGCTGTGGATCTATGATTGCACAGTAGCAGGATCTGGAGATCATGGGGGGTGTGTGCCAGCAATTAATAAAGCGTCCAATTCAGGAAAAACCTAAGGAACAGTGGGTGGTCCTGGCAGGAGGGTGACCGAGGTGGGGTGGGATTGGCAAGTGGAATGTACTTGTGAGGCTGAGGACTCGGTTGTGATCATCAGCCTTAGGGCACTGAGACCCCAGAAGCCTGAGTAAGGTCTGCAGTCAGTGCTGCCACTGCCTTCAGTCAAGCTGGATGGAGGCCAGGGAACCTGGGTTCCTCCCAGCCTTGCCCCTCCCTATCTCCTGCTGAACTCTTCCTACCTGGGCTCTGAACACATCCCTGAGCTGCAGAGCTGATGTCTGGGTGACAGTGAAACAGGGTATTCATTTGTACAAAGAAAACAACCTGGAATGGCAGTGTTTGGATTTCTTGTGTGCTTATTTCCTCATAGGATTGAGAAAGGGTGAGGCTAAAGGGTTTGGCTCACAAAACCATTTTTCTCTCTAGGCCTCTAGGCCTGTGATGGGAGGGGCTGTCACAAAGCCCTGGGCATGCCCTGGAGACATTTTCCCCATTGTCTTTGCTGTTAACATTTGGCTACTTTTGCAAATTTCCAAACTTTTGCAAAAGGAGCAGTATGCTAATAACTGAGACTTTTGCAAATTTCTGCCGCTGGCTTGATTTCATCCCCTGAAAGTGGGGTTTTCTTTTCTACCATATGATCAGGCTGCAAATTTTCCAAACTTTTATGCTCTGCTTCCCTTTTAAATATAAGTTTCAATTGCAGATTGATTCATTCAGATTCAATGACAGATTTCAGATCATGTCTTTGTGAACACATATGAACATATGCTGTTAGAAACAGCCAGGCTAAATCTCAAATGCTTTGCAGCTTAGAAACTTCTTCTACCACATACCCTAAATCATCTCTCAAGTTAAAAGTCTCACAGATCTCTAGAGCAGAGGCACAATGCCATGAGTCTCTTCACTAAGGCATAGCAAGAGTGACTTTCACTCCCATTCCCAAAAAGTTTCTTATCTCCATCTGAGACCTCAGCCTGGACTTCACTGTCCATATCACTGTCAACATTTTGGACAGAACCATTCAACTAGTTTCCAGGAAGTTCCAAACTTACCCTCATTTTTCTGCCTTCTTCTGAGCCCTCCAAACTGTTCCAACCTCTGCTCCTTACCCAATTTTAAAGCTGCTTCCACATTTTCAGGCATCTTCATAGGAATGTCCCACTTCTCTGGTACCAATTTCTTGTATTAGTCCATTCTCACACTTCTATAAAGATGTATCTGAAACTGGGTAATTGATAAAGAAAAGAGGTTTAATCAGCTCACAGTTCTGCAGGCTGTACAGGTGTCTGCTTCTGTGGAGGCCTTAGGAAACTTACAATCATGGTGGAAGGTGAAGGGGAAGCAAGCACATATTCACATGGCTGTCAGGAGAGAGACAATGAATGGGAAGGTGCTACACACTTTCAAACAACCAGATCTCATGAGAACTCTATCAGGAGAAAGCACTAGGGGGGTGATGTGAAACCATTAGAAAACACCCCATGGTCCAATCACTGCCCACCAGGCCCCACCTCCAACACTGAGGATGACAATTCAACATGAGATTTGGGTGGGGACACAGAGCCAAACTATACCAGGTGTCATATTTTTTTCCTGTGAATTATTTTATAGCCTGGACAGGTCTCACATCTGGATCCAAAAGGAGGACATCACTGAAGCTCCTAATCTTTCCTTTATATTTTTCCCCACTATTAAACATTTATTCCAGGACATTGTTGACTTATATTCTAATGGCACCATACATATTAGCTGGGTTCCTTTAGGTGCATTTTAAAAACTAGTTATAAGGGCTGGGTATGGTCACTCACACCTGTAATCCTAGCACTTTGGGAGACAGTGGTGGGAGGATCACTTGAGCCATGAGCTTGAGTGCAGCATGAGCAACATAGTAGACCATGTCTCTACAAAAATAAACAAATTACATCAGGTGCAATAGCGTGCACCTGTGGTCCCAGCTACTCAGTAGATTGAGCTGGGAGGATTGATTGAGCCCAGGAGGTGGTGATTGCAGTGAGCCATGATTGTGCCACTGCTCCCAGCCTGGGCCATGGAGAAAGACCCTGTCTCTGAAACAAAGCAAAACAAAGCTAGTTATATGCTGCAGTAATTATTTAGTTATTCTATCAGCTTCTGAATTTTAATAATTGAGAAGTCATGTAGTCTGCAGATTCCAAACCAGAAAATATTTTGCTCCCATACCCCAGAGGACATTCAGACTATCTGGAGACATTCTTGGTTGTCACATCAAGGCAGAAGGTGGTGGGTAGTGCTTCAACATAGGTAGGTGGAGGCCGGTGATGCCTTGGAACATCCTATCATGAACAGGATAGCCCCTGCACCCAAAGAATTACCCATCCCAAGGGGTGCCAAGGGTAAGATGAGAGCCTTTTCCTTAGCCATTTTCAAGGTTTGCTGTGGGTTGGTTGAACCCTAGATAGAGAAGGTGACTTGTCATGTAGCTAATTAGTGGGAAAGACTGAATCAGATTCTAGTTTTCCTGACATTCAGAAACTAATCTATTCCTATTATAAATCAACCTTAATTTTGAATTTTCACAGCTATAAAGTATTACAGTTACTTATAAACACATTGTGTCACCACTAAATTGTGAGGTTCCGAAAGAGCAGAGAGGTCTCACGGTATGTTTTAGCACAGTGTATTGCCCATGGTAGTATTACAATATCACTGATACTTGGATAGATCACACAGCAATGCTAGACATTTTAGCAGTCACAGAGATTTCTATAATTTCATCTTTTGAACTTCCTTGATGAGAAAATCAAAAGATATAGAAAAAATTAAATAGAAAAATTAAATAATAGATTCTAGATAATGGATCAGCCAATCCTGATTATCAGACTCAATTTTCTACAATTTCACAGAATAAATAAAGATACGGGTGTGGCTCACCGAGTACACCCAGAAGGACTAAGGAAGGAGGAATTTGGAAAGAGCAAGGTTATCAGGCAAGTGTTTAACTGGGCAAAGGACAAGGATTAACAGATATTTGTTGAATCAGGAATCTGAAAATTCACAAGAAGGGCATTATTGTTTTTAATTTTGTTAATCATTAATCTAGGTCATCTTGCATTATAGAACTAAAAGTTCTAAAGACTTAAATTCACCTGTAAGTTCTAGAAAACTGCTCTCAAAACATTCTGCCTCCCTTTGGAGCATTACAATCTTAAAGAAATATTGAAAAGCCAATGGCATCAACACTTGACAACAAATAACAAAGCACTTCCTGAAAGAAGCATTAATGTGTGATATCTACCATCAAGTTGCAAATTAGAATTGTGCTTGGCAGGTGTTGGTGGCTCTTTTCTCAGCAGGAGATGGAGGTTTGGAGAAGCAACTGCAGCATGGAACTGTCCAGTTGTATGTCCCTTTTACCAGTCATTGGGAATTCCCAAGTCTGTGATCTTGCCAAATGTAAGTTCACAATAATTGTGTGTTGATTACTTGTCTAGAAAATGTAACTTTAGCATAAACACCTACCTTTGCTCTGGCAATGATCATATTCTCAGATGACCTAAAATGACATTGACAGGTGACAGTGTGCTGGCAGCCCTCGCAGCCCTCGCTCGCTCTCGGTGCCTCCTCGGCCTTGGCGCCCACTCTGGCCACGCTTGAGGAGCCCTTCAGCCCGCCGCTGCACTGTGGGAGTCCCTTTGTGGGCTGGCCAAGGCTGGAACCGGCTCCCTTAGCTCGCGGGGAGGTGTGGAGGGAGAGGCACGGGCGAGAACCCGGGCTGCGCCAGGCACTTGCAGGCCAGTGCGAGTTCCAGGTGGGTGTGGACTCGCCAGGCCCCGCACTCAGAGTGGCTGGCCAGCCCCGCCGGCGCCGGGCAATGAGGGGCTTAGCACCTGGTCCAACAGCTGCTGTGCTCGACTTCTCGCCGGGCCTTAGCTGCCTCCCTGCTGGGCAGGGCTTGGGACCTGCAGCCTGCCATGCCTGAGCCTCTCCCCCTACCCCGCCCCCCGACCGTGGGCTTTTGCATGGCCCGAGCCTCCCCAAGGAGCGCTGCCCCCTGCTCCACGATGCCCAGTCCTATTGGCGGCCCAAGGACTGAGGAATGTGGGCACATGGCACGGGACTGGCAGGCAGCTCCACCTGCAGCCCCAGTGCGGGATCCACTGGGTGAAGCCAGCTGGGCTCCTGAGTCTGGTGGGGACTTGGAGAATCTTTATGTCTAGGTAAGGGATTGTAAATACACAAATCAGCACTCTGTATCCAGCTCAAGGTTTGTAAATGCACCAATCAGCACCCTGTGTCTAGCTCAGGGTTTGTGAATGCACCAATCGGCACTCCGTACCTGGTTACTCTGGTGGGGAGGTGGAGAACCTTTATGTCTAGCTAAGGGATCGTAAATACACCAATCAGCACTCTGTATCTAGCTCAAGGTTTGTAAACACACCAATCAGCACCCTGTGTCTAGCTCAGGGTTTGTAAATACACCAATCAACACTCTGTATCTAGCTAATCTAGTGGGGACCTGGAGAACTTTTGTGTCTAGCTCAGGGATTGTAAATGCACCAATCAGCTCTCTGTAAAACAGACCAATTGGCTCTCTGTAAAATGGACCAATCAGCAGGATGTGGGTGGGGCCAGATAAGAGAATAAAAGCAGGCTGCCCCAGCCAGCAGTGGCAACCAGCTCAGGTCCCCTTCAACACTGTGGAAGCTTTGTTCTTTCACTCTTATTGCAATAAGTGTTGCTGCTGCTCATCCTTTGGGTCCACACTGCTTTTATGAGCTGTAACACTCACTGCAAAGGTCTGCAGCTTCAATCCTGAAGCTTGCGAGACCACGAAGCCACTGGGAGGAACTAACAACTCCAGAGGTGCCGCCTTAAGAGCTGTAACACTCACGCAAAGGTCTGCAGCTTCACTCCTGAGCCAGCGAGACCACGAACCCACCAGAAGGAAGAAACTCTGAGCACATCTGAACATCAGAAGGAACAAACTCTGGACACGCCGCCTTTAAGAACTGTGACACCGCAAGGGTCTGCGGCTTCATTCCTTGAAGTCAGTGAGACCAAGAACCCACCAATTCCGGACACAACATTGTGACTATTTTTTCCCCTCGTGGTATTAATTTTTCTACTATAATTAAATTCTCATAGTCTGGTTTTCTAAATTCTTCATTTTTGCATTTCTTTAATGATTGTGAGAGTTGTCAGAGTCAAAAGGAGTCACAGTGTTAGGAAAACTCTGACAACAGAGCTGAAAAAGGCCAAAAAGAGAATGTTCTTACTGTTTATCTGATAACAAAACAAACTGGGAAAAACACAACCTTGAACAAAGGCCATTGCAATCTTATAAAGAATCTGTTAGGACACTTGCTCAGCAACTACCTGTTTAAACTTGGCCTGGCATTACCCTTGTTATTGATATTTGTAGTGACTGATAAGAATTTCAAAATGTTTATTTAATCCTCATTTTTTTCCTATAAAAATCTTTGTCTTCCTTAACTTCCCTGAATACATACATAGTTTAGTATGATAAACATATACCCATTACAACACTTAATTCTCAAATAAATATCTTTTATTTGAAAGGGTTTCTTTATTATTTAAGTTGAAACAATGTATCCAAAAGCAGGTGAATGCAGAACGTTTAAATTGTCATCCAAGCACACAGAAAAGGCACTAATATGAGTATAAAACTGATTTTTCTTGTGCCAAGGACACATTTTAAAGTATTTTTCTAGTGACCTAGATGGGAGGTCATGAGGTAATGTAGGGAGACTTCTAAGATCAGTATTTACTTTGTTAAAGGCTGTCACCCTTGTGGCTCAACAACTTAATTTGAGGTCCTAATGTGGTGTATAAACTACATGTTCATTTCAATAGCTCCCTCCCATTGAAAGGAATAGAGTCAAGTTGAAAACAGCCACTCCCACACATTTCAGGGCTGCAGAACTGCCTACTAGATTCTAAGAAAAACAGCAAGTCATCCTCTTATCACAAGGTAACTGGTTAATATGTTCCTTTTCAAGGTTGGCAATAAAAGCCTAACCAAAAATTTCAGCAGATTTTGCTCTCTTTACAGTAAGTCAGTAGAAACTGGCTTTTTGAAGACGCTCATTTTTAATGACTTGGATGTAAGGACTAAGGCAGATGAGAAATCTCTGCTGGGAACATAGCTGGCAGGGGATGTCTGTGAAGGGCAGGCTGATGGCACTCTGGAAGGCTTCTCTTACTGGGTTGCCACACAAAATACAGGGCACCCAGGTAAATATGAATTCCAGGCAAAGGATCAGTCATTTGTTAGTATAAGTATGCCCCAAACACTGTAGGAAACATGTTTATACTAAAAAAGTATTGCTTGTTTATCTAAAAATTCACATTTATTTGGGTGTCCTGTGTCTTATCCGCCAAATCTGGCCACCCTATTTTTACAGTGTTACTTCTCTGCATTGCTCAAATCACCCTTCCTGGCCTCTGGGCCTTTGCACATGGCATTTGTCCTGACTGGAATACTCCACTTTCACCTCCTACTGTATTTTCTCTATTGTGTCTTTCCCTACATTAATTTACATGATGTATTCAATATCAGATTTCTCTCTAGACCTTGAGCTCCTGAGAACAGAGCCTTCTTATGTCAGTCCAGTCCTTATTGTCTGGGACAAAACCTGGACATTGTAGGAGCTCCTAAAATAAGATAGTTTTAAAATTTACATGGAAAAATTCTAGCAAATACAAAAGTAGAGGGAATAATATAACAAGCTTGAAGGTACCCATGACCTGCATTCATCAATTGCCAGCAACATTTCTTCATCTATACCTGGCAGTGGATTAAGTTATGTTGGCTCCCAAGAAAGAGGGGTCCATGTTCAAATCCTTGAGTCCTGTAAATGTGACCTTATTTGGAAAAAGGCTCTTTGTAGATGAGGTTAAGGAACTTGAGATGAGAGCATCCTGGTATATCCAGATAGGCCCTAAATCCAATGACAAATGTCCCTGCAATGTAGAGAATAGAAGACACAGACACACAGAGGGTGAGGTGCTGGAAGCCCCAGGCAGAAAGTAGAGTGAAGTGGCCATGATCCATGAAAGTCCAGAAATGCCAAGAGCCCCCAGAAGCTGTAGGAGGCAGGGAAGGATTGTTCTCTAGTACTTCCAGGGGAATGTGGCCCTACTCACATGCTGACTTCAGGCTTCTGGCCTTCAGAATTGTAAGAAAATGCATTTCTGTTGTTTCAAGCCATCCAGTTTTTAGGAATCTGTGACAGGAGCCACAAGAAAATGATACAAACTCCCACATACTCCCTCCACTACCAGGGGATTCTTTTCAAGCAAATCCCAGACAGCATATCATTTCATCTGTAAATACTAGTATTCATCTCTAGAAAGGAAGAAATTCTTTTCTAAACATAATCACACTATGATTATGTTTAATATGATAATCTCTTATCATATTAAAATTCTATAATTCCCTAATTTCATCAAAGCTCCAGCATTCTAGTTCATGTAAGTGTCCCATAAAAATTTCTTAGCAGTTTGTTTATTTTGGTCAGCATGCAAGCAAGGTCCTTACAAAGCATTTGAGGGATATGAGTCCAATTTTTTTTTTTTAGAAATTAACGAATGAATAGAGACAGGTAGAGAGTGTGGGGGTTTGTGATTTCTCAAAGCCCAATCTCATATACCCAGGTTCTGGAGTTGCATAGAGCTGTGCATGGGTCTGTGCAGATGTCGTTTTCCGTTAGTGATGAAGCACTGGCCACCCAGCAGGCCAAGCCCCACACCACAAGCTCACAGTACAGGGGAGCAGACACAGTGGCCCTCAGGTGTTATTAGAGGCTCACTGGGACTCTGTGGAGGGCAGAGGACAGCCCAGTGCTCCTGGGAAGCAATGAGGTAGTGTTAAGTGTGTCCACTGGGAAGGAGCTTGCCAGGCAGGGCTAGCAAATGCACCCAGGCAGGAAGGCAAGAGGCCCCACCATGCTCAGAGAGTTGACTGGGCTGAAGATCAAGGAGTGAAGACAGGTGTGAGGATGCATTGTATATGCAGTCAGGACTCACTGAAGAATTCTGTGAGTTTTTTTCCAATTTGTATTTTGGAAAAACTACTCTGGTTGTAAGTGGAGAAGAGACTAGAGCAAAGCGAAGCTGCAGGTAGGAAGCCTGTGTGTCTGTCTGCTCCCTCAACCACCTCTGCCGACTGTGGGGAAGCTCCCTCTAAGAGGAGGCGAGTGCAAATTGCAGAAGCCCAGGTGTCCTGGGAGAGATTAGCATTATAGGACCAGTATGGGGGTGCAGCTAGAAAGCACTCCTAATCTAAGCACTCCTAATCTAAGCACTCTGGCACAGTGACACACCAGGGAAAAATGATTTTGCATATAGTTATTTGTATTTCACATATACCATCTGTATCTTGGCAGCCAGGCCTGAGTGGCACTGAAGGAACTGAGAGAAGGCTCATGCCTGGGACCCCACAGAGCCTTACGGAGCAGAGTGAGGATGAGCCAGGAGCACACACACTGTAAGGGACAATAGGGTGGCCTGAGAGCAGAGGGTGGGTCTGTTTGCTCTTCAGTATTTCCTCACCTCCTAGAAAACTGAGGAATCTACAGCAGACAGAATCATTGTTTTGCAAATGCATAAGAAAGAACGCTTTTATCAGAAATAAAATGACTGTCCAGGAAAAGAAGAAAATGTCTTTATGCCATTACCCAGGATGGTAACTCTTCTCCTGTGCATACCTGAAAATGTCAGAAGTGCATTTCTACATTGACATTTTAATAGATTGTATGACAAATTGTATGTTACGGGAAAATTCTTGGAAAAGTCAAACAAACCACATAATCTATAGTTTCCTTTTTTACCGAATTTTTAATTCCAGGAAAATGGTTGGCTAGGAGAAGATTGGAAATCTGAATTCACATCAGATCCTAATGAAAACAAATCAATTTTAACTAAGTCAGCGAATAGGAGTTGTATTATTTAATTAGCATATAATTGGAAAGAGTTCATTAGCTTCACAACAGGCACAATCAACACTTAGGTAAAGTACTTTATTGTTGCAAAACTTTAGAATACTGGTATTGCAAGTTCTTGGCCTCCATGACTGCGTTATTAAAACCTGAAAATCTTCCTTGCCTCTTCTAAGGATTTCTCATCCATGGGAGGCTTCCTTGGGCTGCCAGGCTGTAGAAACTTCTTCACTGTGGGCAGGTTGCTGATTCTGGTTTTCAGGGCCTGTAATTCATAAAGCACAGCCTCAGAGTGAAGCCAAGGGCTGACACTACCATTAACACGACCCAGGGAATCTGAGCCCCTCCTGCAAAGACCAAGTGAGTCTGCTCCATCAGCACAAGCATGGAGGCAGAAACAGACAACCAGTGAGAAATGAAGATAAGAGGAAGGACATGTAGCTCACTTTATTTTCCCCAAAGATGTCTTGAAGTTTTAATCAGTTCAGTCATCTCTTTCTCCTTACACACTAATCCTATAGATTAGTGACTCTTGTATAAGACAAGAAAAAATGTGCCTGTGAGATATCAACACAGATGAGTCTCTAAGCAGAAGTGAAAATATGGGGAAATTAATTGGGAAGGGAATAGTTATAGAAAATATTAAAGACAAACCATGGGACCACCTTTTCTCAGTGAGAGATACAGTGTGGGAGGCCAGTGTGCTGGAGAGCTGTGCAGAGAGGAACACAATGTCAGACAGCAGGAGCCGGAGCCCAGGGAGGAAACCAGATGGAAAGGGCTCTGCTCAGACCGGCTCATTGTGGGCACATATGGGATAAAGGACATCACAGAGAACTCAGGAACAGAAACCACATTGAAATAGAGGGATGGGGAGAGATGCTGGGCCCTGGGTTCTTTCCATAATAAAGGCAAAATACTCTTTGTGGGGTAGCATGCAGCACAGATTTCCTTTCCACAGCAAAAGTGTTTTCATTCCTCAAAATTGGAGCCTGGAAGCTCATTTTGGAGACCTTGGGGCACTGAAGACCTGGAGAAGGCTGGGGCAAAACTTGGTCAGTCCCAGGGCCCAGATACAAGATCCCAAGATGGGAGATGTGGGGCTGCCTCTCTGGGCTGTGAAATGGGTCACCTTCAGCAGAGGGAAGCTGGAGATAAGACTGGAGTCAAGCTCCTCGACGTAGTAGAGAAGTTCCACCAGATGAACGTCAGCCCGGCTCAGCTTGTTGCCAACAAGGTAGTCTTGTCCATGGCTCTTTAAGACCTGGAGAATGGGAGGAATCAGATCAGGAACACATGCCCACCCAGGCTGGGACCACTGCTTCTTTCAGAGCCTCTCCACCCTGACTTTCCCCACCTCTGTTGCCTTGCTGCATAGGTGCAGAAATCCAGAGCTTTCTCCACATTATCTGAATGAATGAGAGAGTAAGAACTGTAACTCTACTCACTCCTCAGTTGTAGCTCAGGCTCCCATTTTCTCTTCTCATCCACATCACTGTGGCATCTACACCACCCATGCAGCTTGCTTCTTCCACATGGGCCAGGGGCTTAGCACCTGCCGCCATGTGTTCTGTCTGTCCCAGGCCCTACAGCGTGGAGCCCTCACATTCAGGATGTGGCTCTACATTCTGCTTTCTCCCTCTCCAATCTCCCTTGGGCAGTGACTCCACCTTCATGACAACACTCTTCCCCAGGAGGAGACTATTTCAGAGTCCTCATTTCTCCTTGTCTGCTCTCCTCATTCCCTGCTCTATCTCCCTGGGATCTGTAGGAAACCTGGGTGAACTTGAATTCATCTTTCTTACAGCATTGACTCTCACTCCCAACTGGCACTACGTTATAATCTGCAAGCTGAAGCGTTTACGGGTGAACTGCACTGAAGTCTACAACTTACTCTAAAATCCATTTTAAAAAATCTTCCTCTGCATCCCACAATCACTCTCCTTTTAAAAAATACCCATCCCTGAAACGCTACAGTATTCTCTGGTTGGGCAATTGGTCTCCTATCTTCCCGCATATGGTGCCAGAATATTTTCTGATGGATCGCTTTCATCATGCCCCTGTTCAGTCAAAGTCCATGGGGTTCCATAGACTCAACAGCAACCTCTAGTGTGGTCCAGAGCCCACATTCTACTTATGAACATGAAATCTTGTTGAACAGGTAATTCCATGTTGGGGTCCAGTAAATTAAAATTTTACTGGAAAAGTATAGCTTGGGTATAAATGATACAATTGTTTCTCCAAGTCTGTTTTCATAAAATGCCTTGAAAGTCAGAGTGCTGCATTGGTGTTCAGGAAGTCTCACTGAAAGTGAAGATCAGTGACCCAGGAATGCCCAGCCACTATTTTTCTACTGGCCTCTAAACTCAGTTCCCCAAAACACTGAACTGCTTCACTTACTTTTTCAAAGGCAGGGAAGTAGCGATTTTTTATTTTCTCTTTGATCAAGGCAAGCTTGGCATCTTTTTCCTCAGGTGGACATACGGGCAGAAGGAGGATCATTTCACCCAAATCTGCTATACCTTCTATATACATATCAATCCTGAAAGACAGAAACAACCAAATGGTCAAATACCTTTTGCCTTAGATTTTATAGGTTTATAAAAACCTAGGGGAGTAGAGTATCAGGTGATGGCAAAATAATTCACCTCCAGTGGGTGCCTTTTATAGTCTAGTCATTATGCTCTGAGTTTTACAGGTATATTAACATTTATCTCTTAACCTATCAAGGTAGATAGATCTCTAAATTTTGTTACACGCATGACCTAATACAGGTAAAAAGAACGTCTGTGGTCACAGTCATGAGAGAAATTGGCAGAATCACTGCCAGTACCCACTGATGCTGTGCCAAGATTTATCATCTCCATTGTAGTTTGTTCTGTGCATGAACTTAGTGTGAGTCAAATGGCCAAAGACCTGCTTCCTAAGTAATCCTAAGAGAGTCCCTGGCACAGCCATCTCAGCCATATTGCTTGTCCTCTCTCATCATTTTACACCTCCCAGGGCTGCTTCTATGCCCCATATTTGCAGTTCTTTCAATTACACCCATGAAACACATTTCCACAGCCATTTCCATGTGCTGTTGCCCAACTCTAGCCATGTGTGCCTTTCCTGAGACCCCACCTAAGAATCCCCTTCCCTGGTGAAATTCTCTATACAGTTACAACCAGTGCAAACTTTTCTTCTTTTGTGTCCAACTGGAGTTTCACAATACTTTTTAAGACAATAACTTTATTGATGCATATTCACATACTATAATTGCCACCAGTTATATTATACTATTGAGTGGTTTTTAGTGCACTCACAGAAATCTGTAAAAATAACCACAGTCTAATTGCAGAATTATTTTTGTCACCCTGATAAGGACACCTGTACCTTTAGCAGTATTCTTCTTTTTTCTCCAAGCCCCACTCCTTTAGCTCCAGGCAACCACTAATCTACTTTCTACCTCTATGGATTTGACTATCTGGACATTTCATACAAAAAGAATCCTATAATATGTGGCCTTCTGTGTCTTGTTTCTTTTATGTAACATGTCTTATGGTTTAACCATCTTATAGCATGCATTAGTACTTCATTCCTTTTCATGACCAAGTATCTTTCCATCGCATGGCTAAGGCACATTTTTCTCCTCCATTTATTGATTGATGGATATTTGAGTTGTTTCCACTTTTTGAATTCTATGAATATTGTTATTTGCATTATTTATTTATGTAAAATATATAGTGTGGATGTATTTTCGATTGTTTGGGGATATACCTGTTAGAGGAACTGCTGGGTCATTGGTAATACTATATTAAAGTTTTTGAGGAGCTGCCAGCAGTTTCATTCAGGATTTATTTGGAATCATGCAGTCTCATCACAACAGCAAGGAGACCCCTTGGTTTTGCTGGTATTGAATCAATCTGGCTGTTTTGTGCTTCTATCCATGTGTCAAGGTAATCCCAGCATCCTTGGTGCCAGCCTCTACTAGTCCTGCTCAAGTATTCCAGTTGATATACTTGGTTGGTAATTTAGGTTCCCGGTCATCATTCTAGGAATTACTGGGACCTTAGCTTTGGCGTCTTTGCAACTTTCCCTCCCCAGTCCTTCATCTACAGACTCTCACATATTCTATGCCTGTCCTAAACTGTTGGCCAGAGTCGAGCCTCTGAAGTCCTGAGCACCTGGAATCATGATTCCCCATCCTCCTCGGTTCATGGTTCATCCGTGTTTGGAAATTACCGTGAGGTGCTGGATCCATGGACTGCATCCTCTTCTAGAATCACCCTTGCCTGAACCCTCCCCAAGTTCACTGTTCCCTCATCTCCATGGGACTCTGCAATACTGGACCTCAGCGTACATGCCCAAGGCCTAGCCTGCTGCTGGTCATGATGCCCTGCCATGGTCCCACCCACTCAAGGAAGGGCTTAAATCACTCTGTGTTCTCTGTGGATGGAAGAACAGAAAATATACCGTACAGGGCTCTCTCCTTTATGTCTTTCCCATAGAGGTTGTATTTGCTGGCAATGTAGTTGAGAATGGCTCTGGTCTGTACCAACTTCATCCCATCAATCTCAACCATTGGCACTTGCTGGAACATCAAATATCCATCTTTAGAAGGAAGAAAAAAAAGGAGAGTGAAGTGTCTATGAAACCCACCCTTTTGGGATGAACAAATGGTTGTGGAAATGACTAAATTTGTAAAATGACAAAGAAATTACTGCCTGGTAAGATTTCACTTGAAACAAAAACTATATATATATATATATATTTTTTTTTTGTTTTGTTTTTTGGCAGAGTATCATTCTGTCACCCAGGCTGGAGTGGAGTGGCATGATCTTGGCTCACTGTAACCTCTGCCTCCCAGGTTCAAGTGACTGTCCTACCTCAGCCTCCCAATAGCTGGGATTACAGCCATGCACCAGTGCACATGGCTAATTTTTGTATTTTTACAAGCGATAGGGTCTCACCATGTTGGCCAAACTGGTCTCAAATTCCTGAACTGAAATGATCTACCCACCTCAGCCTCCCAAACTGGGATTACAGGCATGAGCCACTGCACCCAGTCCAAACAACATTTTTAAAAAGCTTCCTGTAGTTCTTCTTTTTCTTAAGAAGCTTCCTTTTACTTTTTATCCATTTATTTCATATATGTTTTTATTGCCCCTCCAGATACATAGTGGGACTCTTGTATTTTTTGTGTTGATTTATCTTCATGGATATTTTAGGAAGAGGTTGGGACAAGTTACAATAGGACTGGCAACAAGATGCCATTTAAAACAGGAAGTTCCCAGAGTAAGTCTCATGGTGTTTGTGACATTTAAGGCAGGTTCTGAGAGGTTTTTATGTAAGGGTCCTTTTCAGTGCTCTTCAAAGTCTGCGATATTGCTACAGTGTTA
This sequence comes from Gorilla gorilla gorilla, assembly GCF_029281585.2. Lineage (NCBI taxonomy): Eukaryota > Metazoa > Chordata > Mammalia > Primates > Hominidae > Gorilla > Gorilla gorilla. The sequence continues at coordinate 70,573,998 of NC_073229.2, forward strand.
CCTTGTCCCACCCCGCCCCCCCACCCCTTAAAGAAAAAACTCAAGACAGTGGCCACATCTATTCCTCCTCCTTTAGTCTAATGCATGTTCTTGCATGTGCTTGGATGGGGAGGGCTGTATGGGATCATGTGCTGATGACCACCACTCATTCATGGTGCCCCAAGCATGAAAACAAAGAAAGGGCTTTCTCAGGGGTGGGAGATTGTTCCTCTAGCAAATACTCTGAGAGGTCTGGTCCTTTTAGCCTGGAGAGAGTTGCCAGACTTGCTCAAGGAGCCACATCCCTTCCATTTTAACCACTTTCTCCCTCTGCACCATGTACAAATACCATGCCCCACACCCATAGACATTGCCGGCTGCGCAAACCTCCCCGTGTACCTTCTACTAGACACCCTCATTAGAGGAACTTAGAGATTGATCTTACCATTTCTTAACTTGTCCAAATCTTCTGCAGATTTTATAAATTTCTCTTCAAACTGGAAGCAGAAACAGTAAATAAGTTCTTGTTAGTTCATTCTATTACAGACTTGTGGCCTTGAATGGCCCCATCTGGTGCATCATTTGGAGAATATAAGATTTCTGAGTTTGGCAGGGTACACAGAGGGGGCTGGTCATGGCCATTTGGAAATTTAGACCTAATTCATTGAGAAAAGTGCATGGGTCACAGCACATAGCTGCTAAATCTTTTAGTTCACTTCAACTCCACCCTGATATGAATGTCTATGATTAGGTCATGTTTTGAGAGGGGACATCACTGGAGAAAAGGCACTGAGCAGTTCTTCTAGTTATGGTGTTGTCATATCTTAGGAAAGCCTGTGTCTCCAAGTGAGATCAGACCACAACCTTGTGTGTCCCCAGCATGAGGCATGCCATGGGCTAATGGCCATCAAACATTTTGCCACCAAGGAGCCTCTGCTGTAATTTGTATCGCCCCACTTCTCAGGAACCCTGCTAAGTGTGAAATAGGTCGCCGCTGTTGCACAGCTTTCACACTTGCAACTGTAATTTTCTCTTCTGAAGTACGAGGCACAATAGGGTAAAATTCTCAATTTAATAAAGGAATTAGGGTCCCACACTAGCATTATTTTTAAGGAAAACCTCTGGTTTCTGATGTGGTTTTGTGGCATTGGGGAATGCTTGTGTGTTCTAGAAGCCTCCTCCCATCATTTTAACCGCGTGTTTATTTCTCTGCATCCTCATAGACACATAGGCTGCCCCAGGGCAGGGACTGTGTCTGTCTTGTTCACTATCTCCATGACCGAGTACAGAACCTGGAATTAATAAGTTCTCAAGTAAATAATTGCTGTGAATGTAGTCAATCTTTAATAGGTAGTTTGTTACAATCCACTCCCTTCCATCTCTCATTTGTAGTTTGCATTTTACCTCTAATTAGAATCATTTTTTAATATTATGCATTTTTATTTTTTTATTGTGGAAATTATGAACATGAATAAATATAAACAGAAAAGCATAATGATTCTCCTTATACTTCTCACCTAGAATCAATAATTATCAATCACAACCAATATGGTTTCATCTATATGCCCACCTACTTCTCCTCTTGTAATAATTCCAAGGAAATCCCAGATCCATATGATTAATCCTTAAATACTTCAATGTGTTTTCCTAAAACACATTAACTATTCTAAAGACAGCCATAGGACATTACCACACATGAAATATTAACTATAATTATTTCATGTCTTCATATATTCAATCGATATTCATGTTTCTAATTGTATAAATGCTATAAATTATTCTTTACAGTTTGTTTAAATTCTAATCCACTTAAGTTCTGCACTTTGTGATTAGTGTCTTAACTGTATTTTAATATGTTTGCTTTTAGATGAGAAGAAATTTTAAGAATTAATAGGTCAAATCTGTTCATCTTTTTCTTAATTACAGTCCATTTTTATTTAAGGCACAATGCTTCAGTAAGCAACATCTCATAGTTTCTGTGGGAAAAGTATGTGATAACACAATTTTAAATCCAACTTAAGATGACCTAACTCAGAACCTACCTCTACTCCAGCTGCAGCCAGGAGCCACCGGGTGGACTCCATTCTGCCCCGTGCATTGAAGTAGTGGAGCTTGGGCTTCTCTGCCATGATAGCAGTCTCCTGGAGGTTTCTCTAAGCCTGAATGAATGAATGAATGAATGAATAATTGAAACGATAGAATCAAAAATGTACTTTAGGATATGTAGTTGAAAACCACCAACAATACTGAAGAAGAACCTGCCTTCTTCATGACTGTGTTGGAGGAGTTCCTGGAATGTTTTCTTGGCTCAAATTGTTACCCAGCAGTGGCCACCCTCAGATTCCAGCAAACCAGTCTCAAGTCTTCATTGGCTAACTGTGACTTTTCTTGGCAGCATAAGAGGTGAGAGTATGTTATAAAAATACATGTATAGGAGTTATTGGAAGAGGAAGAATTCAAGAACTAATATTTATTGAAAACTTCCCAGCGATCCTTCCTCAATGCTAGTCCCTTTCAATATTTTATATCTTTAACCCTCCTTATAGTCCCGTGAAATGATTGTTATCTCCATTTTTTAGTTAATGAAGTGGAACATCAGAGAAATACAATGTTCACAGTCACACTCCGGTTGGTGATGGACATGAATATCTACAGCAAGGACTAAAATGAAGTCACTCCTGGAAGCCAGCTGGGTGAAGGCCCTGGGAACCCATGAACTGGCCGTGAAACCAGAGGATGTCACTGACAGGGAGGACCGGCTGGGAGCTAAGTCACTCTTCACCTCTTTGACTGTGAGACTACATTTGATCAAAACCAGAAATTAGGCCTCAGACTTGTTTACCTGTAGCTAGAAGATCCAAAATCTATCAACAGACAGAGAATGTTAATCCCTGCAGCTTTTGGAATTCTGTATTCTAACTCTATGGGGTGCATTTTGTTTTATAAGCTGGAAGAAGAGATGTTGCTGCATTAATTTCGCAATATGGAAGGAGCTAGCATTTGTTCAACATCAGTTACACACTGGTCATTCTTCTAAATTTCTCTTCGTTTTATCCTACAAAAATCACCTAAGATGAATGCAGTTGTTATTCTCATTTTACATTTGAGGATACCAAGGTTTTTAAAGTAACTTTCTCAGAGTAAATGATGGATCTGGGATGCAGACTCGCTGCTGTTAAAAACCAAGGACTGAGTCTTATTTTCTATGTTAGTGTTTCTCAAATATGCATGGTAATCTTTCAGCAGATTGTGAAAGCCCATTACTTTTAAAAATAAAATAGAAAAGAATAGAAAATGTCAGTGAGCATGACATGTTGAAAGGTAAGTAATGTTTGATGAGTTGTTAGTTTCAGTTATTTGTGTATTGTGTGTACGGATGTTTGCATGTGTGCATGCTCACTTGCTCGTTGTAAATGGTTAGAGAGAAATTGACTGGGCTCATCAGTGAAGTTTCATAGCCCTTGCTCTATCCCAGGCTGTTTGGGAGGTGGAACATAGCAGAGTATCAGAGAATGAAAACCAGTGGCTGCAGGGACAGATGCAACTAATTGTATCATGAATGTGAATGGAAGGACACAGGACTCATTGAAAGCAGGAGTTCCAGTGCCAAGACTTAGGAACAGTTGTGTTTTCTCTCCAAACCCCCAGCTCTGTTATTAAACATTAAGATTCTTCTTGCAAAGTTTTGTGGTTGTTGAGTGTGGAACAAAAATATACTTGCCTTTAACAACTAATGTATTTATTTATTTATTATTAATTTTGAGATGGAGTTTCACTGTTTTTGCCCAGGCTGGAGAGGAATGGCGTGATCTTGGCTCACTGCAAACTCAGCTTCCCAGGTTCTAGTGATTCTCCTCCCTCAGCCTCCTGAGTAGCTGGGATTACAGGCATGTGCCACCACACCCGGATAATTTTGTATTTTTAGTGGAGACAGGGTTTCAGCATGTTGGACAGTCTGGTCTCGAAAGCCTGACCCCAGGTGATCCACTCACTTCAGCCTCCCAAAGTGCTGGGATTACAGGAGTGAGCCACTGCACCCGGCCTCAACTAATGTATTTCTAAAAAGGTATGTATGATTAAAATTAGGCATCAAAATCTTTTAAATGTCTCATTTTAAAATATGGGAGTCAATAATTAACCTTTGGAAAGTAAAGAATTCTTTGAAATCATACTGAATCAACTCACCTGTTTTGTCATGAGATATTTTGACATTGTACTTTCTATGATAACTCCAGGAGCAATTTAAAGTAACTTGGGAAATGGAAATAGCATAATTCGGCAGAATGAAAGGGAGAGTGAAGTTCACATGAAAGCATGAGGCATGCTTGTTTAATTGTTATCGACTAGAGTTCACAGTGTCGTAATTCCAATCCCCAAAATAAACTCTCTTAGCCATTGATTGAGGATCATGTTTCAAAAGGAAGTGAAATTTTATCTTACATAATATTTTATCACAACACTCCTGCTGATAACTAGCATATCACTTTCTCAATGTGAGGTTTCCAAGGGTCAGGCTGAGACTGAGACATAGGTTACCATTGAGCTTTGTTGGTTCAACAGGAAATGAGAACCAGAGAGCTCAAGGATTTGCCATGGGTCACACACACATGCTCCTCATTCATGGTCAATATCTAGGGAGTGTGTTTACCTTCTGCAACAACCCTGGGAAATGGCTCCTATTATCCAAATTAAAGATGGGCACACTGAGTTTCAGAGAGCTAAAGCACCTGTCTCATGCTGCACACTTGGTGAGTGTTGGGTCAGCCTGAACTCCTTCTGATTGCAGGTCCAGAGCTTTTCCACTCCACCTCATAACCTGGCTCTCAGCTCCTGTCTGAGAAGTTGTTTTATATTTTCCTATTCAATGTATATTAGCCAAATAAATGTTGGAAGGAGAGGGCGAGAGGGGAACATCTAATTCCTGAGTTCCTCTTGTTAGCAACTTTTCAGGGGCTTGCTTGGAAGAAAAAACTGATAAAACTGTGCCTTTCTCTGATTTGACAACCTAAAAACCAGAGTGAGTTGAGGACTAGTATAATTACTTTACATCAATAATTAACTTACATCAATTAAAAAATGGGCTTGTTTTGAAAGGACTATAAGCTCTCATAATTCCAGGAGTAAATTAAAGGAGTTACATCTCTGAGGTGGCCCCAATGACACTGTTTCTTATCAGAGAGAAGGGAGAATGAGATAAACCATGACTCCTTCCATTATGAGATTCATAAATGCAGTAGGTTGTTTAATCTCTGAGCCTCAATTTTCTCTTCTTAGAATAGAGATAGTTATTTCTACTTTCGAGGGTTGTTGAGAAAGTTAAATGAGATAATGTAGAAAAAAATTCATAGTAGGAACACAGCAATGGGTGTTTTCTCTTGTCCCAGTGCTTGGAAGATGGATGAGTCTCTGGACACACTGAGTAGCCCATGGATCCTCTTTCTTTGATCTATCTATCCACCAATTATTTTACCTACCAACAATCTATGTATATGTATCTATTTATAATCTCTGTCTACCCATCCATGTATGTATTATTTTATCTATCAATCGTTCTATGTATCTATCTCTCTGTAATCTGTCTCTTCATCATCTATTATCTATCTTGTATCCATTTCTCTGGTTCTCTATATTTTGTCCATAGAACTCTAGTAGGAATAAGATTTTATATGAATCCAGACTTATATCAAATCTGTCATATGATGGCTCTCTGTTTCTCTCTCTCTTTCCTTTTTAGCTCCTGTACAGAAGATATTGATATTCACTAATCAGTCCACCTGGATTAACAGGAAATTTTCAGTGAATGTCCAAGCAGTGGGGCACATCGGTAACACAGGCTTACTTAGCCCCATGAGGTCATGTAGTCCCATGGTTCTCAACCAGGGGAATTTTGCTCCTCTGCTCCAGAGGACATTGAGCAAGGTCTAGAGACATTTTTGGTTGTCTTATCTGCGGGGAGGGAAAGGGGGCTACAAATCAGATAGGTAGAGGCCAGGGATGCCTAGAAACATCCTAGAGTGAGCAGGACAGATCTCCATTCAAAGAATTACACAGTTTAAAGGGCAGCAACAGTGGGAGCCTCTTTCTTAGGTATCCTCTATATTGGCCATGAGTTGGTAGTACTCCAGAGACAGAATATGACTTCTCTTTGAGCTAATTAGTGGCAAAGGCTCAACTAGAATCTAGTTCTCTGGACATTCAAACTAATTTATTCTAATTATACTAAACCTGAGTTTTGTATTTTCACAGCCAATATAGAATTACAGTGTCACAATTTACAATTGTGTGTTGACTACTTACACAGAGAAATAAATTTTTGCATACATTGCCACTTCTTCCAGCACTGATTATTCTCAGATTGTTTAAAATGCTACCATTTCTTTTTTCTCCTCATGTCATTGTTTCCCATACCATTAAATGCTGAAGCCCTGGTTTTCTAAATTCTTCATTTTTACATTTCTGTAAAGATGTATCCAACACAAAAGAAATAAACAATTCTTGAACTGTCATCCAAACACACCAAGATGGCACGATATGAGTAAAAACAGACTTTTCCTTGTGCTAAGGACACATATTAGCATATTTTTCTAGGAGGCTAGAGAGGAGGGTGTGAGGCAATGTAGAGAGATTTATAAGATCTGTACTTACTTTGTTAAACGCTGTCACCGTCCTGGCTCGACAACTGAATTCCAGGTCCTAATGTATTTATAAGCTCTTTGTTCCTCTCAATAGTTCCCTCCCACTGAAAGAAGAGGCAAGTTAGGGAAAAGCCACTCCCACACATTTCATGGCCAAGGGGCCACCTACTGGATTCTAAGACAAGAGGCAAGTGATCTGCTTATCAGAAGAAACTGGTTAATATGTTCCTTTTCAAGGTTGGTAATCAAAGTTTACACAATACATTTCACCCAGATTTTGCTCTTTTTGCAAGTCAGCAGAAACTGGCTTTTTAAAGATGCTTTTTTTCATGAGTTGGGTGCAAAGACTAGGGCAACTGAAAAATCTCTATTGTGAGCATAGCTGGGAGAGGATGTCTGTGAAGGGCAAGCTGATGCCACCCTTTTCTTACTGGGTTGCCAAATAAAATATAGGACATCCATGTAAATGTGAATTTCAGGCAAACAATCAAAAATTTTTTAGTTATAGCTATGTTCCAAACATGGTATGAAACCAGATTATACGGAAATATTATTTATTGTTTATCTGAAATTCACATTTAGGTGGGTATCCTGTATTTTATCTGACAAATCCAGAGACCCAATTTGCATATGCTATCCTCTTTGTGTCACTCAAATTGCCCATAATATAACAAATCTGAAAGTATTCATCACCTGGATTCATCAATTGCAAATAATCTTTCTTCACCTATACCATGTAGGGGGTTATGTTGGCCCCCAAGAAAGACAGGTCCATATAGAAATCCCTAGATCCTGTGAACTTGATCTTATTTGGAAAAAGGCGCTTTGCAGATGTAATGAAGTAAAAGAATTTGAGATGAGATCATCTTGGTATATCTGGATTGGCCCCAAATCCAATGACAATTGTCCTCACAGCAGAGAGAAGAGAAGACACAACACACAGGGGGTGAGGTGCTGGAACACAGAGGCAGAAATTAGAGTGATGTGGTCATGATCCATGAAAGTCCAGAAAGGCCAAGAGCCCCCAGAAGTTAGAAGACGCAGGGAAGGATTCCTGGAAATCACTTCTAATCCAAACACGCTGGCACAATGACACACCAGGGAAAAATAATTTTGCATATAGTTACTTATATGTAATTTGCATATACCATCTGTATCTTCGCAGCCAGGCCTGAGTGGCACTGAAGGAACTGAGGGAAGGCTCATGCCCGGGTCCCAACAGAGCCTTAAGGAGGAGAGTGGGGATGAGCCAGGAGCACATGCACTGTAAGGGATGACAAGTTGGCCTGAGAGCAGAGGGTGGGTCTGTTTGCTCTTCAATATTTCCTCACCCCTTAGAAAACTGAGGGATCCACAGCAGACAGAATGGTTGATTGAAAATGCATAAGAAAAAGTGTTTTCATGAGAAATAAAATGGATGTCAAGGAAAAAAGAAAATTTCATTTTGCCTTTCCCCAGAATGATAACTGTTTTTTTGTGCAGAATGTCAGAAGTAAATTTCTATACATGACTTTCTGATAGGCCATTTGACAAATGTTGCAGGACAATTCTTGAAAAAGTCAAACAAACCACATAGTCTACATTTTCCTTTTTTACTAAATTTTAATTCCAAGGAAATTTGTGGGGAGTTTGGAAATCTGATTTCATATCAGATACTAATGAAAAGAAACCAATTTTAACTAAATCTGGTCATAGGCATTTTACTGTGTAATTAGCATACAATTTTTAAAAAGTTTATTAACTTCACAATAGCCACAACCAACATTTAGATAAAGCAATTTATTGTTGCGGAACTTTAGAATATTGGTATTGCATGTTCTTGGCATCCATGCCTGCTTTATCAAACATTGAAAATCTTCGTTGCTTCTTCTAAACCTTTTGCATTTATGGGAAGCTTCCTCAGGCTGCCAGGCTGCAAAAACTTCTTCACTGTGGGGAGTTTGCTGATTCTGATTTTCAGGGCCCGCAATGCACAAAGCACAGCCTCAGAGTGAAGCCAAGGGCTGACACCACCATTAACACAACCCAGGGAATCTGCGCCCCTCCTACACAAAGACCAACTAAGTTCCCTCTATCAGCACCAGTAGGGAGGCAGAAAGAGACACTAAGTGAGAAATGAAGATAAGAGGAAGAACATGCAGCTCACTAGCATTTTCCCAAAAAATGTCTTTAAGACTTTATTCGGTTCAGTCTTCCTACCCTCTTCCTTACACATGAATCTTGTAGATTCATGGCTCTTGTAGAAGATGAGAAAGAACAATGTGCCTGTGAGATATCAGCACAGATCAGTCTCTAAGCAGAAGAAGTGAAGATATGGGAAAATTGAGCTAGAAATGAAAATAGAAAATGTTAAAGTCAAACCATGGGACCACTTTTTCCCATTGAGAGATATAGCTTTCGGGGGCAGCGTGTTGGGAGAGCTGTGCACAAGGAACTCAGTTATCTGACAGCAAGAGCCAGAGCATAAGGAAGGAACCAGATGGAAAGGGCCCTGCTCAGACACACTTGGTGTGGGAAGATAAGGGCATATTGGGATAAAGGGTATCACAGAGAACTCAGGAACAGAAACCACAGTGAAATAGAGGGATGAGGAGAGATGCTGGGCCCTGGGTCCTTGGCATTATAAAAAGCGAAATATTCTTGGGGTAGCATGCACATCAAATTTCCTTGGCATAACAAGAAGGCATTTCCATGCCTCAGAATCAGGACCTGGAAGCTCATTTCGGAGACCTGAGGGGCCCTGCACACCCGGAGAAGGCTGAGGTCAGAATGTGGCCAGTTCAAGGGCCCAGATACTAGATCCCAAGATGGGAGATGAGGAGCTGCCTTTTGAGGACTGAGAAATGGGTCACCTTCAGCAGAGGGAAGTTGGAGATGAGGCTGGAGTCAAGCTCTTCCACATGGTAGAGAAGTTTGACCAGGTGAATGTCAGCCTGGCTCAGCTTGTTGCCAATGAGGTAGTCTTGTTCATGGCTCTTCAACACCTGGAGGATCAGAGGAATCGGATCAGGAACACATGTGCAGTGAGGCTGGGGCCTCTGCTTCTCCCTGAGTTTGTCCAGGCTGACTCTGCCTCTCCCACCTCTGCTTCCTTACTGGGCAGGTGCAAAGATCCAGATCTTTCTCCATGTTACCTGATTCAGTGAGAGAGTAAGAAGTGTGGCTCTCCTCACTCCTTGTTTGGAGCCCAGGCTCCCATTTTCTCCTCTCATTCCACATCACTATGGCATCCACAGCACCCACCCAGCTTGCATCTTCCACAGGGGCCAGGGGCTTATCCCCTGCTGCAGCCTGTTCTGTCTGCCCCAGGCCCTACAGTGTGCAGCCCTGATGTTCAGTGGCTCTACACACTCTCTCTCTCTCCAGTCTCCCTTGGGCAGCGACTCCACCTTCATGACAACACTCTTCTCCCACGAGTAGACTATTTCAGAATCCTCATTTCTCCTCATCTGCCCTCCTCATTTCCTGCTCTGGGATCTGAAATAAGCCTGGGTGAAGTTTAATTCATCCTCTTTCTTGCAATGGTGGTTCTTACTGCTTTGACTGTGTTATAATCTGCATGCCACTGTGTCCCGGGGCGAACTGCAAAGATGTCTGCAACTTACTTCAAAATGCAAAATAATAATAATAATAATAATAATAATAATAATGTGTTTGAGTGAGGCAAACAGGGGTGGAGTGACTGACACGTGATAAATCAAAGATAAAAGGTTCACTTTGCTCTTTAGATCCTTGGTGTATATATGTTCATAAAACATTTCTTTGGGCTACACCAGATCTATACATTTTTAATAATAAAATTTTTGAGTGATATATGATATTTATTAAAATATCTCAGCACATTGACATCATAAATAATAAAAAGAGAAAGCATATGGCAACATTGATTTAAGATAATATTTATTAAAATATCTCAGCACATTGACATCATAAATAATAAAAAGAGAAAACATATGGCAACATTGATTTAAGATAATATTTATTAAAATATCTCAGCACATTGACATCATAAATAATAAAAAGAGAAAACATATGGCAACATTGATTTAAGATAATATTTTGACAATACATTTTCACACTATGTATACATACAAACGTATAGATAATGACTTGGTACACAAACAAAACAACTTCAATGCTATATTGTAATATACATTGTTCAAATGCACATATCATGGGCTCTTTGGTAGAAATGGTAGAATTCTTATTCACAGTCTATTTTTATACCATGCCTTGAGAGTCAGGTGCTCCATTAACATCAAGGAAAGCTTTTTGGAAGTGAAGGTCAATGCCCCAAAAATACACAGGCACTATTTTATTTTTCTGTTGCCTTGTGTTATGGACTGAATGTTTATGTTTCCCAAAAATTCATATGTTGCGATCCTGACCCCCAAATCTTTAGAATAGATCCCTAAAAAATATATTATTTCAAGCCATTAGTAGGTGGGGGTCTCAGGAGATGATCAAGTCATGGGGGTGGAGATTTCATGAATGACATTAGTCCCCTTATAAAAGGGTTCTCAGAGAACTCCCTTGGCATGTTTGCCATGTGAGGACACAGCCAGAGATTGGCTGTCTATGATCCAAGGAACAGGTGCTCCCCAGATGTGAAATCTGCTGGCACATTGATCTTGTACTTCCCAGCCTACAGAGCTGTGAGATAGAAACATCTGTTCTTTAAGCTACCCAGTCTATGGTATTTTGTTATTGCAGCCAAACTGCTAAGAAACCCTCTAAACTCTTAGTGCCCTTATAGACTAAACAGCTTCTATCATGACCCTTACAACAGTCAGTCAAATACACCAGCATTGGTCAATAACTGCCAGCTTCCCTAATTTTTGCCTCTATTTTCAATTTATGACCAACCACAGAAAGCAAAATATGGATCTCTGACTAATCCCATAGAAATCCACACTTCTAGTTAGCCAGCTTACAGCATCCCTAGGCCAGCAATCAGGACATAACTTTTTCTACCATGAATCTCTCAGACTTTCCTGCCTACCTCTGAATCTCTGACAAATGCAAGAGATGGCGGCTGACTTCCTTTCTATAGCAAGCTCTGTATAAACACCTTTTGCTTATTCTCATTTGGACTGTCTTCACTTCCACAGTTTTTCTGGAAGTTGGAACAAGACATGGTCTATGTTGCCCGTTACCATGGACCCCAGCCGTCAACCAGGTGCTGTATCCACAAAGGCTCCTTGTGCCTTGTGGCAAGTCAGCACCTGGGCTGAACTCTTTTCTCTTTGCATTGAGCTCTTTCACTTTTTATTCTCAGGTTGGTCCTTGGTTTTGGTATTGGTTCTCATCTGCTTAGCATCCTTTGTAGAATCAGGACTTTCTTTTCGTTTCTTTTGTAGTCTTTCGTGTTACTGCTTTTTGTCATGTGATCTAAAGGTGTTATTTGTCATAAAAGAAGCAGCATAAGAGCAGAGGCCCAGGAGCCTGTTTTTCAAGATAGCCTCACAGTACATTAAGTTTGAGGTTCTCACTGGACCTCTTTCCATTTGTCAAACTTTGCTGTGGGTCACCTCTAAAACCGAATGAAGTTCTTCTCTCTTCATTTTTGGTTCTTGTTGTTCTGCAAACTTGGCAGTGATCCAGACAGAAACATCATAGTTTCCACTTGAGGCAGAGTATTGACTGTGACTTTAGATTTACTTTATCCTTGGTAGGTGGTAATCCATATATCTGACTGAATAATTCTCTATTGTAGTTTTGAGGCTTAAATCATGTAGCCACTAAAAAGCTGAAGAAATGCCTAGGGCGAGATCTGGGGAAGGGGCATGGACCTTCCATGCCTTCCCTGGACAGGCCACCCTCCAAGAAGCTCCATGTGTTCAGCTATCCAGAAGCTCCCAGGTACAGTTTCAAAGACAGGAAAATAGTGGCTTGTTGTTCCCTCTTTGATCAGGGCAAGCTTTGCATCTTTTTCCTCAGGTGGATGCAATGAGTAATGAAGAAGCTTTTCACTCAAACCTGCCCTACCTTCTGTATACACTTCGACCCCGTAAGACAAAAATAACCAAACTGCTGAGTGCCTTCCGCCTTAGATTTTATGTTTAAACACTTGAGACAGTGAAGCATTAGGTGACAGGAAAGTAATTCAGCTCCACTGCATGCCTTTTATATGCTAGTCATTAGGCTATGATTTTTATAAATATATTTACATTTATTTCTCAGAACACTCTACTGTGATAGATTTATATCTAAAATGTTTGTTATGCACGTGACCAAATACAGGTACAAGAAACATCGGTGACCTGTCCTGCATCACAGTCATGAGAGAAATCAGTGGAATCACTGCAAGTAACCACTGATGCTACAAATAGGGTTTGCTCACTCTGCTGTGGTTTGTTTTACACATAAGCTTAGCGTGATTCATATGGCTAAAGCCCTGCCATTTACATAATCCCAAGACAGCCTCCCCAGCACAGTGATCTCAAACGTGTCTGTTTTCCTCTCTCATCATACTACACATCCCAGGCTCATTTTTATGCCCAATATTAGAAGTTCTTAAAAAAGAAAAAAATAAAATTAATAAAGGAAAAACTAGGAAATAAGGTATGTCTCTAAAAGATATCCCTAAAAAACATATTTTTTCAAGCAAGTTACTAATTTTCAAAAAACAAACAAAAAAAAGCTCTCTCAATTATTTTCCATAAAACATTGTTCCATTACCTTCTCCATATGATGCTGGCCAATTCTAGTCATGACTGTGTTTCAAGACCTCACCTAATATTCCCATGGTAACGTGGGAAAATTGTTTACATAGTAAAATTGGCAAACATGGTAAAATTATTCATATAGTTAAAACCAGTGCATATCATAGGACATCTTCTTTCTTCTCATTTCAAACTGTGTTTCCTACAAAACTTTTATTTATTTATTTATTTATTTTGTTTGTTTGTTTGTTTGTTTTGAGACAGAGCCTCGCTCTGTCACCAGGCTGGAGTGCAGTGGGGCAATCTCGGCTCACTGCAACCTCTGTTTCCTGGGTTCAGGTGATTCTCCTGCCTCAGCCTCCGGAGTAGCTGGGACCTTAGGTGCACGCCACCACGCCCGGCTAATTTTTGTACTTTTAGTAGAGACTGGGTTTCACCATGATGGCCAGGAGAGTCTTGATCTCTTGACCTCGTGATCCACCCGCCTCGGCCTCCCAAAGTGCTGGGATTACAGGCATGAGCCACTATGCCTGGCCCTGTATTTTATTTTTCTTTGAGACAGAGTCTTGCTCTGTCACCCAGGCTGGAGTGCAGTGGTGCAATCCTGGCTCACTGCAACCTCCGCCTCCCGTATTCAAACGATTCTCCTGCCTCAGCCTCCCGCGTAGCTGGGATCACAGACACCTGCCACTACGCCTGGCTAATTTTTGTATTTTGAGTAGAGATGGGGTTTTGCCATGTTGGCCAGGCTGATCTTGAACTCCCGACCTCAGGTGATCTGCCTGCCTCGGCCTCCCAAAGTGCTGGGATTACAGGCGTGAGCCACCACACCTGGCGAATACTTTTAAATAACAGCTTTATTGACATGTATTCACATACCATAATTGCCACCCCTTAACAGAATATTATTCAGTAATTTTTAGTACATTTACAGAATTCTGCAAATACTATCACTGTCTAATTCCAGAACATTTTTATCATCTGGGAAAGTAGTAGCACATGCTTTGGCAGCCATTCCCCATTGTCCCCTTTCTCCAGCCCCTGTCAACAACTGATTTCCTTTCTGGACTCAAATGGTCTGGATGGTTCATACAAAAGAATTCATGTCACATGTGGCCTTTGGTGTCTGGTTTCTTTTATAGCACACGTTTTCAAGGCTCACCCATGTTGTAGCATGCATCAGTACTTCATCTCTTTTCATAGCCCAAGAATATTCCATTGTCTACTACAGCACATGTTGTTCCTCCATTCATCCATGGGTGGACATTTGGGTTGTTTCCACCTTTTGCATATCATGAATAATTCTCCTATGAACATTTCCGTGCATGGATTAGTGAGGATGTGTTTTCCTTTCTCCTGGTTGTAGACCTGGTAGTGGAATTGTTAGGTCATTGGTAACTCTGTATTGGACTTCTCAAGGAACTGCCAGCAAAGGAGGAGACTCCTCCTCCCAGCTTTGCTGATGCAAAATCAGTCTGGCTGCTTAGGTCTGTATCAAATGCTGCACTTTAGGTAATCCTGGTATCTTGGGCACCAGCCTCTCAAACCTTAGTCAAGTTGACCAGTTCATCATACAACTGGCTGGAAACTTAGGTTCCTGGTCACCATTCTTGGAATTACTGGAACCTGAGATTCAGCTCCTTTGCAGCATTCTCTCCCCAGGCCTTCATCTACCAACTCTCAAACATTCTATGCCTTGTCCTAAGCTGTTGGCTGGAGTCCAGCCTCTGAAGTCCTGAGCACCTGGAATCATGATTCCCCATCCTCCTGAGTTCATGGTTCATCAGCGTTTGGAAACCTCTGTCAGGGTGCTGGATCCATAGCCTCCATTGTCTTCTAGAATCACACTGGCCTGAACCCTCCCCATATTCACTCTTTTCTCATCTCCATGGGACTCTGCAATACTGGACACCAGCGTATATGCCCAAGGCCCAGCCTGCTGCTAGTTGTGATGCTCCTTCCACAGTCCTGCCCACTCACAGAAGGACCTAAATCACTCTGTGTTCTCTGTTGATTGAAGAACAGAAAATATACTATATGGGGCTCTCTCCTTTATGTCTTTCCCACACAGGTTGTATTTGCTGGCAATGTAGTTGAGAATGGCTCTGGTCTGCACCAGCTTCATCCCGTCAATCTCAACCATTGGCACTTGCTGGAACAACAAACTCCCATCTTTAGAAAATAGAAAAAAAAAAGGCAGAGTGAAATTTCTATGAATCCCACCCTTTCAGGATGAAAAAGTGGTTGTGGAAATGACTAAATGTATAAAATGAAAAAAAAATTGCCTGGCAACTGTTCAAATGAAATAGGAATTTATTTTTAGCTTCTGGAAGTGCTTTTTCTTATCAAGCTTTCTTTTACTTTTTATACTGTTACTTCATTTATGTTTTTATTCCCCATCCAGCTACAGAATAGGTCGCTTGTATTGTCTGTGTTGATTTATCTTCATGATATCTTAGGAAGAAGTTGGGAGGGACTGCAACAGGCCACCAGCCAGATGCCATTTAACATGGGAATTTCTCAAAGTAAGTCTCATGCTGTTGAAGACATTAAACACAGTTCTGAGAGAAGCTTCTATGTAGGCTCTTTGTGTGCCCTTCAATACCCCCATTAGACAGTGTGTGCAGGGCAGGCTCTGTGTTTCTTACCCCATGGCTTCTACCCTGGCTCATGTCCCTCCTCACCCTGTGACCTGGACTTCCAACCAAGTCAACACTGTCTCGTTATCTAAGCAGACAATATTGCAAAGGTATCACCTTGTCAAACTTATAAGAGAAACAATTCAAAATGGACCTATTTCAACTCCTTTTGTCTAAAACATGTCCTTGCGTGTCTTTGGATGGGGTGGGCTATATGAGATCCTGAGTTGATGACCACAGCACACTCATGGTGCCAAAAGCAGCAAAGCAAGAAAAGGGATCCTCAGGGTGCTGGAGATGGTTCTCCAGCAAATACAAATAGAAGTCTGGCCTTTTTAGCCTGGAAAGAGTTGCCAGACCTGCTCTAGGAGCCCATCCTTTCCATTTTATGATTTTCTCCCTCTCCACCATCACCAACTACAACCCTACACACATGTAAGCATTGCTGGCTGTTCAAACCTCCCTGTGTACCTTCTACTAGATACCCTCCTCAGAGGCACTTAGAGACTTGATCTTACTATTTCTTAACTTTTCCAAATCTTTTGCAGGTTCCAGAAATTTCTCTTCAAACTGGAAGCAGAAACAGTAAATGGGCTCTTATTAATTCATTCCATAGCACTGTAGACTTTTAACCTTGAATGGCTTCTGTCTGGTACATAATTTGGAAAATATAAGATTTCTGAGCTTGGCAGAGCACACAGAGGAGGCTGGTGGTGGCCATTTTGAAATTTACACTAAATCATCAAGAAAAGGGCATGGATCACAGCACATAGTTGCTCAATCTTCTAGTTCACTTTACTTCCACCTTGATGGCTCCCATGTCCATGATTAGGTCATGACTTGAGAGGGGATATCACTGCAGTTAAAGGATCATGCAGTTCTTCTAATTACGATGTTGTCATATCTTAGGAAAGCATATGTCTCTGAGTGAGATCAGACCACAACCTTTGTGTCCCCAGCATGGGTATGCCATGGGCCAATGGCCACCAAAGATTCTGCCACCAAGGGCCCTCTGCTATAATTTACATCAGCTCAGTTTGTAGGAGCCCTGCTAAGGGTGAAATAGGTCATAGCTGTTGCACAGTTATAACTCTTGCAATTATAATTTTCCCTCCTGGAGAATATGGGACACTATAGAATAGAATTCTCAATTTTAGGAAGGAATTAAAGTCCCCACAGTAACATTATTTTTAATGAAAATCTCTGGCTTGTGACATGGCTGTGTGGGTTTAATATCACTGTTGTCATGTCCTGGCTTCTTGACTTTGGACACATTGTTAAATCTCTCTGTGTCTCAGTATCCTAATCTATGAAATGGAAATACTTATGGTACCTATGTTATAGGTTGGTATGAAGATTAAATTTCAAAGTCATGCAAAGCACTCAGAAAAGTAGCAAGTGTATAAGTGCTCATTAAACATACACTATTAGGATTCTGAAGTATGGCTGCTATTTCATATCATCCTTAAAAAAATTAAATCAATCTAATATTGATGAAAATATACTCTATTGCTGATCTATATCAGTGATTTAAACTTTGAAATAAATCACACCTTGTCCTGAGTGTAGTCACTTTGGTTGGAATGGCAGCCAGCAATAAGTCTGTCTCAATCTGATCAGAAGCTCTGAGTGGATGCAGGTATTTGATACAAATATGAAAACCAGTTATTGCATAAAATGCAGTTGACTTAATAGGCAGAATCTATAAAAATAAAAGTCAAAGTAGACACTTATCAAGATTTCCTGTATTTCACTGTTGATATGATCTGGTACCAATCTTGACTCTGCCTCAAAATAGCTGTGTGATCTGGGAATCATCACTTAACATCTTCAAGCCTTAGTTTCCTCATCTGCAAAATGGGGATAGAACATTTTCTTAAACAGAATATTGTAATGTTTTCAAAATGCATGATACAGGGCCTGACCCGCATGCATCAACATCAAGTAATAAATGGTAGTTGTGTCTGCAGTGGTTACTTATAGTTTAATGGAGTTCTTTACGGTGAAAGTTCAGGAATTTGGGGGTTTCTAGCTTGCTCCATGGAACAGTTTGTTGTGGATCTATGATCGCACAGGACCAGGATCTAGAGATCACGGGGGGTGTGTGCCAGCAATTAATAAAGTGTCCAATTCAGGACAAACCTAAGGAACGGTGGGTGGTCCTGGCAGGAGGGTGACCGAGGTGGGGTGGGATTGGCAAGTGGGATGTGCTTGTGAGGCTGAGGACTGGGTTGTGATCATCAGCCTTAGGGCACTGAGACCCCAGAAGCCTGAGCAAGGTCTGCAGTCAGCCCTGCCCCCGCCTTCAGTCAAGCTGGTTGGAGGCCAGGGAACCTGGGTTCCTCCCAGCCTTGCCCCTCTCTATCTCCTGCTGAACTCTTCCTACCCGGGCTCTGAACACATCCCTGAGCTGTAGAGCTGATGTCTGGGTGACAGGGTATTCATTCGTACAAAGAAAACAACCTGGAATGGCAGTGTTTGGATTTCTTGTGTGCTTATTTCTTCATAGGATTGAGAAAGGGTGAGGCTAAAGTCCCAGGGCCTCGCGAAGCAATGAAGAAAGTGCCGTCCCAAGGTTCAGGTCCACACGGCGCTGTGAGGCTGATGGGGCGCGCTAGAACTTCCTTTCACAGGATGCCACCTCACCTGAAACCCTCCTTTTCGGCTGCCACCCGAGGGACAAGATCTCCTGAGTCTGTCCATGAGTTACCCCGAGGAAAACCCTCAGGCAGCCCCTGAGGGACTCTGTTCTGGACTTGGAAGTGTTTTTCTCAGTGACACCTCTAGAGGGCAGCACTTAGCGGAGTCCCACAGACACCTCCCAGCATTTCCTGCTCCAACACCGGAAGGATGACCTGGTAACGCTGGGGAATGCTTGGGTGTTCTGGAAGCTCCTGATTTTAATCACCTGTTTACTTGTCTCCATTCTTATAGGTATGTAGGCTACTCGAGAGCAGGAACTGAGTCTGTCTTGTTCACTGTCTACCATCAGAACCTCACACAGCACCTGGCACTTAGTAGGTGCACAACAAAATAATCATCGAATTAATATACTCAGTCTTTAACAGGTTATTTGTTATAATCCACTGCCTTCCACCTCTCATGTGTGGCATGCATTTTAACTTTACATTCACTTCCTGATATACATTTTATCCCCTTATTACATAAATTTCTAACATGTATAAAAATAACACAAAAGTATCACGACCTTCCTTGTATTCCTCTCATAGAATCAGTAACTACCAATGTTATTGAAAAGAGTCAAACTCTGTAAAATATTTGGAGATTTATTCTGAGCCAACTATGAGTATCTAGTGCCTGAGATACAGCCCTCAGGAGATCCTGAGACCGTGTGGTCGAGGTGGTGAGGGTACAGCTTAATTTTACACATTTTCAGGAGACATGAGACATCAATCAAATATATATAGATGTACATTGGTTTGGTATGGAAAGGGAGGAAACTGGAAGTGTGGGTTTCCAGGTTGTGTGTAGATTTAAAATTTGTCTGATTGGCAGTTGGTTGAAAGGGTTAAGTTACTATCTAACCACCTGGAATCAATAGAAAGGAATGTCTAGTTCAGGATAATAAGGGGTTGTAGAGAATAAAGTTTTACCCTGCAGATGAAGACACCTGGTAGCAAGTTTCAGAGAAAATGATTGTACATGTTTCTTATCAGACTAAAAAAGTTTGTTCTGTTAGTGATTCCAAAAGAGATGAGGTATAATGAGGCTTGTCCAACCCCCTCCACTTCCCATCATGGCCTGAATTCATTTTTCAGGTTAGCTTTGGAATGGCCTTGCTGAAAAGAGAGATCCATTCAGATGGTCAGAGTGAGGGAGGGAGCTTAGAATTTTATATTTGGTTTACACCAACTAAAGCCAATGTGTTTTCATATACATGCCCACCCACTTCCCCCATCTTGTAATAATGTAAGGAAATCCCAAATACCATATATTCCATCCTTAGATACTTCAAAGTGTTTCCCTAAAACATAAAAACTATGATTCCAGCAAAACAGTCTCAGATTCCAGCAAACCAGTCTCATGTGCCCATTGGTTAAATGTGACCATTCTCGCCATGCTAAGAGGTGAGAGTATGTGGTAATAATGAATGTAGGGAAGTTAGTGGGAAGAGGAAGAATTCAAGAACTAATATTTATTGAAAACTTTCGACTGATCCTTCCTTCCCCAATGCTAGTCTCTTTCAATATGTTATATCTTGACTCCTCCTTATAGTCCCATGAAATGCTTGTTATTATCTCCATTCCTTAGTTAGTGAAATGGAACATCAGAAAAGTTAAATGCAATGTCCGCTATCACACTCCACGTGGTGATGAACTTGAAAATCCACACCCAGGGCGAAAATGAAGGTAGGCCTAGAACCCACCCAGGTGAAGGCCCTGAGAACCCATGAAGTGGCCATGAAACCAGAGGATGTCACTGACAAGGAGGACCAACTGTTTGGCTGTTAGGCTGAATTTGATGAAAAGCAGAAATTAGGCCTAAGGCTTGCTTAACTGTAGCTCGAAGAACCAAATTCTTTCAACAGACAGAGGACCCTAATTTCTTGCTTCTTTTGGTTTTCTGTATTCCACCTCTTTGGGGTGCATTTTGTTTTATAACCTGGAAAAACATGTTGCCTCATCAACTTTGCAGGCTTGAATAGGAGATAGTATCTATTCAGCATCAGTCACACACTGGCCATTCCTCCAAATTTATCTTCATTTTATCTTACAAAAATCACCTAAGTTGAATGTTATTATTATTCTCATTTTACAACTGGTGATACTGAGATTTTTAAAGCAACTCGTCCAGAGTAAGTGGTGAATCTGGGATTCAAACCCATTGCTATTCAAAACCAATGACTGAGCCTTATTTTCTGTTAGTGTTTCTCAAATATGTATGCTAATTTTTCAGAAAATTGTGAAAGCTACATATTTTTTAAAGAAAATAGGAAAAAATAAAAAAATACCAGAGAGCATGACATGCTGGAGAGTACGTAATGTTTCATGAGTTTTTAGTTTCAGTTACATGTATGTTATGTGTATGGATATTTGCATGTGTGCACGTTCATTTGGCCATTGCAAATGGTTAGAGATAAATTCACTAGGGATCATCAAGGAAGTTTGTTGGCCCTTGCTCTATCCCAGCCTGCTTGGGAGGTGGAACATAGCAGAGAACCAGCAAATGAAAACCAAGTGTACAGGGACAGGCCATAAATAATTGGATCATGAATGTGAGTGGAAACACACAGGACTCATTGAAAGCAGGAGTTCCAAGACTTAGGAACAGTGGCATTTTCTCTCCAAACCCCCAACTCTGTTATAACATATTAAGATTCTTCTTGCAAAGTTTTGTGGTCATCGAGGTTGATACATTTGTACAAAAATATACTTGTCTTTACCAACAGATGTATTTCTAAAAAAGTATGTATGACTTGAATTTAGACATTAAAATCTTTTAAATGTCTACATTTTAAAATGTGGAACTCAACAGTCTAACTTTTAGAAAGTAAATAATTATTTGAAACATACTTAATCAACTCATCTGTCTTGTAATTAGAGACTTTGCACATTGCACTTTCCTCTCATTGGAAATGGAAATAGCATGATTCAGCAGAAGGAAAGGGAGAGTGAATCTCACAGAGAGTGGGGTGTGCTTCTTTAATTGTTATGGACTAGAGTGCAGAGTGATTCAAATCGCACACTGGCACCCTTAGCCATTACCGAGGATCATGTTTCAAAGGGAAATGAATTATTATTATCTCACATAACATTTTATAATAATGCTCTCGCTTACATGTAACATATCACCTTCACTATATGAGGTTTCCAAAGGCCAGGCCAACACTGAGGCAAAGGTTACCACTGAGCTTTGTTGGGTCAACAGAAAATGAGAACCAGAGAGGCTCGAAGATTTGCCATGGGTCACACACACATTCTCCTCATTCATGGTCAATATCTAGGGAGTGTGTCTACCTTCTGCAACAACCCTGGGAAATGGCTCCTAATATCCTAATTAAAGATGGGCACACTGAGGTTCAGAGAGCTAAAGCGACTGGCCCACGCTGCACACTTGGTGAGTGTTGGGTCAGCTTGAACTCCTTCTGACTGCAGGTCCATAGCTTTTCTACTCCACCCTGTAAGCTGGCTCTGCTTCTCTCTGAGAAATTGTTTCATATTTTCCCATACAGACTCCGTTAACCAACTAAAGATTGGAAGGGAAGGGCGAGAGGGGGACACCTGAATCTCGAGTTCCTTTCTGTTAGCAACTTTTCAGGAGCTTGATTGGAGAAAATAATAATAATAAAAATGTTTCTTTCTCTACTTTGGCAACCCTAAAAACTTAAGTGAGTTGAGAACTAGTATAACTGTATTTTCCTCAACTAGAAAATGGGCTTGTTTTGAAAGGAATATAAGTGGTGAAATTCCAGTAGTAAATTAGAGTTAATTTACTCTTGGTCCCTGGGTGGTCCTAATTATTGCTTCATATCAAAGAGAAGGGAGACTGAGATAAATCACAACTCCTTCCATTATGAGGTTCATAAACTCAGTAGGCTCTTCAAATTCTGAGCTCAAGTTTCTCCTTTCAAAATAGGGACAGTTATATCTATCTTTGAGGGCAGTTGAGAAAGTTAAATGAAATATTGTATATAAAATTTATAATAGGAACTGAATAATGAGAGTGACCTCCTGCCCCCACTTCTTGGGATGTGGATGAGTCTCTCGGAACACATTGGGTAGCACATGAGTCTCCTCTCTCTTTCTCTCTTAACCCATCAAGCTCTGGTAAAAATAAGATTTTATATATATCTAGATTTCTTTTCGAATAAGTCATATAATGAGTCTCTTTTTTTAAAGCTCCTATACAGAGATTAATGATAGTCACTGATACAGTCAACCTGGGTGAACAAAGTTTTCAGTGAAGTTTCAGGGAGGCCTGACCCATCGTTAACACAGACTTACTTAACTCCTAGACTGCAGCAGACCTGGTTCCCAGGTTGTTTTATAACCTGGAAAAACAGACGTTTTATAATCCGGAAAAAGGCTCCCATACCCTGCACCTGGTGGGCCTCTCTCCTCAGGCCAGGCCTAGATACCACCCACTCCCTGCTCTGAGCACTGTGAACCTATCCTGTTCCCAGGCCCACTTTGCATAAACTCCAGTGGAGTGAGAGTGAGCCTCACTGCTTCTCTCTCCAGCTATTCATAGCTCTTGGGCAGGGTCTCACTCTCAATACTTGATGAAAACGGTTGCTCCTCTACAGCATCCTGTTCCTTACCTGAAAATGCAGACATTTTGCTAACCTTTCTTCTATTTCTTGTTTTCAGCATATTTCCTTCTTTTAAAAAGTTTCATTCAAACTGACTAACATTGATTGAGCTGTTTCGGTGTCTCAAGCAATGGTGATGGCTTGTAGCAAAAAAATATTTGGTTGGATTTGGTCTCTGCCCTAAAGTGGTTTAGATCTAGTCAGAATAACAGGCTTCTGGCCAACTGACAGAACAGAATGTGCTTAGCAGTGATTTCACTTTAAAGGATTCCTAGAAATTTCAACCCGGGAATCATGATTCTGTTAACCAAGGAAATCAGAGAAAGGGGAGAAGGCTGCCAGGCTGAGAAAACTGAGGACTCTTGCCCTTCTGCCCAGGTGGGCTCCTTCTTTCCAGGGTAGCATCTCAATCTGCAGGTTCAGTAGATTTTGTACCTCCCAAATGTCTGCCTTCCTACCCTTCAAATTAGTATCAATCCTCATTCTTGTGCAAACATTGCCTTGCAACATGCATTTCTTGTCATTTCAGTATCTTCTCACATGGGTGTTGTATTAGTCCATTTTCACACTGCTATAGGGACCTACCTGAGACTCGTAATTGATAAAGAAAAGAGGTTTAGTCCGCTCATAGTTCTGCAGGCTATACAGGCTTCTGCTTCTGGGGAGGCTTCAGGAAAATGACAATCATGGCGGAAGGTGAAGGGGAAACAAGCACATCTTCACATGGCTGGCAGGAGAGAGAGAATGAGGGGGTGGGTGCTACATGCTTTCAAACAACCAGATCTCATGAGAATGCTATCACAGGACAGCAGTAGGAGAATGGTGCTAAACCACTGAAAACCACCCTCATGATACAATCACCTCCCACCAGGCCCCACCTCCAACACTGGTGATCATAATTCAACATGAGATTTGGGTAGGGACATAGAGTTACACAATATCATTCCACCCCCTGGCCCCTAACATTTCAAAACGCAATCATGCCTTCCCAATAGTCCTCCAAGGTCTTAACTCATTCCAGTATTAACTCAAAAGCCCAAGTCCAGAGTGTCTTCTGAGACTAGGCAAGTCCCTTCTGCCTACAAGCCTGTAAAATCAAGAACAAGTTAGTTACTTCCAAGATACAATAGGAGTACAGGCATTGGGTAAATGGTCTCATTTCAAAAGGGAGAAGTCAGTCAAAACAAAAGAGCTGCCGGCCTCATGCAAGTCCAAAACCCAGCAGGGAAGTCATTACATCTTAAAGCTTCGCAATAGTCTTCTTTGACTTCTTTGACTCTTTGTCTCACATCCAGGACATACCGATGCAACGGTGGGCTCCCACGGCCTTGGGCAGCTCTGCACCTGTGGCTCTGGACAGTACATTCCTTAGGCTGCTTTGACTGGCTGGTGTTGAGCACCTGCAGCTTTTCCAGATGCATTGTGCAAGCTGTTGGTGGATGTATCATTCTGGGGTCTGGGGTACAATGGCCCTCTTCTCATAGCTCCACTAGGCAGTGCCCCAATGGAGACTCTGTGTGGGGGCTCCAACTTTTCCCTTCCCCACTACCCTAGTAGAAGTTCTACATGAGGGCTCCACTCCTGCAGCAGGCATCTGCCTGGCCATCCAGGTGTTTCCTTAAATCTTATGAAATCTAGGCAAAGGCTCCAAGCCTCAACTCTTGCTCTCTGTGCACATGCAGGCTTAACACACATGGAGGCTGCCAAGGCTTCTTACAGCTTGCACCCTCTGGAGCAGTGGCCTGAGATGTATCTGGGGCCCTTTATAGCCACGGTTGGAGCTGAAGCAGCTGGGACACAGGATGCCATGTCTCAAGGCTGCACAGGGCAGCAGGGCCCTCTGTTTGGCTCACAAAACCAGTTTTCTCTCCTAGGCCTCTAGGCCTGTGATGGGAGGGGCTGTCACAAAGCCCTGGACATGCCCTGGAGACATTTTCCCCATTGTCTTTGCTGTTAACATTTAGCTACTTTTGCAAATTTCCAAACTTTTGCAAAAGGAACAGTATGTTAATAACTAAGACTTTTGCAAATTTCTGCCACTGGCTTGATTTCATCCCCTGAAAGTGGGATTTTCTTTTCTATCACGTGATGAGACTGCAAATTTTCCAAACTTTTATGCTCTGCTTCCCTTTTAAATATAAGTTTCAATTGCAGATTGATTCATTCAGATTCAATGACAGATTTCAGATCATGTCTTTGTGAACACATATGAACATGTGCTGTTAGAAACAGCCAGACTAAATCTTGAATGCTTTGCAGCTTAGAAATTTCTTCTACCAGATACCCTAAATCATTTCTCAAGTTAAAAGTCTCACAGATCTCTAGAGCAGAGGCACAATGCCACCAGTCTCTTTGCTAAGACATAGCAAGAGTGACTTTCACTCCCATTCCCAAAAAGTTTCTCATCTCCATCTGAGACCTCCGCTGGACTTCACTGTCCAAATCACTATCAGCATTTTGATCACAACCATTCAACTAGTTTCTAGGAAGTTCCAAACTTACCCTCATTTTCCTGCCTTCTTCTGAGCCCTCCAAACTGTTCCAGTCTCTGCTCCTTACCCAATTTTAAAGCTGCTTCCACATTTTCAGGTATCTTCATAGGAATGTCCCACTTTTCTGGTACCAGTTTCTTGTAGTAATGCATTTTCACACTGCTATAAAGACATTCCTGAAACTGGGTAATTGAAAAAGAAAAGAGGTTTAATCATCTCACAGTTCTGCAGGCTGTACAGGCGTCTGCTTCTGTGGAGGCCTTAGGAAACTTACATTTATGATGGAAGGCGAAGGGGAAGCAAGCACATATTTACATGGCTGGCAGGGGAGAGAGAGAGTGAACAGGAAGGTGCTACACACTTTCAAACAACTATATCGCATGAAAACTCTATGAGAAGACAGCACTAGGGTGATGATGAGAAACCATTAGAAAACACCCCATGGTCCAATCACCTCCCACCAGGCCCCACCTCCAACACTGGGGATGACAATTCAGCATAAGATCTGGGTGGGGACACAGAGCCAAACTATATCAGGTGTCATATTTTTTTCCTGTGAATTATTTTATAGCCTGGACAGGTCTCACATCTGGATCCAAAAGGAGGACATCACTGAAGCTCCTAATCTTTCCTTTACATTTTCCCCCACTATTAAACATTTATTCCAGGACATTGTTGACTTATATTCTAATGGCACCATATATATTAGCTGGGTTCCTTTAGGTGCATTTTAAAAACTAGTTATAAGGGCTGGGTATGGTCACTCACACCTGTAATCCCAGCACTTTGGGAGACAGCGGTGGGAGGATCACTTGAGCCAGGAGCTTAAGTGCAGCATGAGCAACCTAGCAGACCTTGTCTCTACAAAAAAAAACCAAATTACATCATGTGCAATAGCATGCACCTGTGGTCCCAGCTACTCAGTAGACTGAGCTGGGGGGATTGATTGAGCCCAGGAGGTGGTGATTGCAGTGAGCCATGATTGTGCCACTGCCCTCCAGCCTGGGCCATGGAGAAAGACTCTGTCTCTAAATCAAAGCCAAACAAAGCTAGTTATATGCTGCAGTAATTATTTAGTTATTCTATCAGCTTCTGAATTTTAATAATTGAGAAGTCATGTAGTCTGAAGATTCCAAACCAGAAAATATTTTGCTCCCATACCCCAGAGGACATTCAGACTATCTGGAGTCATTCTTGGTTGTCACATCAAGGCAGAAGGTGGTGGGTAGTGCTTCAACATAGGTAGGTGGAGGCCAGTGATGCCTTGGAACATCCTATCGTGAACAGGACAGCCCCTGCACCCAAAGAATTACCCATCCCAAGGGGTGCCAAGGGTAAGATGAGAGCCTTTTCCTTAGCCATTTTCAAGGTTTGCTGTGAGTTGGTTGAACCCTAGATAGAGAATGTGACTTGTCATCTAGCTAATTAGTGGGAAAGACTGAATCGGATTCTAGTTTTCCTGACATTCAGAAACTAATCTATTCCTATTATAAATCAACCTTAATTTTGAATTTTCACAGCTATAAACTATTGCAGTTACTTATATACACATTGTGTTCCTACTAAATTGTGAGGTTCCGAAAGAGCAGAGAGGTCTCACGGTATGTTTTAGCACAGTGTATTGCACATGGTAGTATTACAATATCACTGATACTTGGATAGATCACACAGCAATGCTAGACATTTTAGCAGTCACAGAGATTTCTATAATTTCATCTTTTGAACTTACTTGAGAAAATCAAATGATATAGAAAAAATTAAATAGAAAAATTAAATAATAGATTCAAGATAATGGATCTGCCAATCCTGATTATCAGACTCAATTTTCTACAATTTCACAGAATAAATAAAGATACGGGTGTGGCTCACCGAGTACACCCAGAAGGACTAAGGAAGGAGGAATTTGGAAAGAGCAAGGTTATCAGGCAAGTGTTTAACTGGGCAAAGGACAAGGATGAACAGATATTTGTTGAATCAGGAAACTGAAAATTCACAATAAGGGCCATTATTGTTTTTAATTTTGTTAGTCATTAATCTAGGTCATCTTGCTTTATAGAACTAAAAGTTCCTCTCCCTCTCCCTCTCTTCGGTCTCCCTCTGTTGCCGATACTGCTGTGATCTCAGCTTGCTGCATGCAACCTCCCTGCCTCGGGGTCTGGTGATTCTCCTGCCTTGGCCTGCCGAGTGCCTGGGATTGCAGGCGCGCACCGCCACGCCTGACTGGTTTTTGTATTTTTGGTGGACATGGGGTTTTTCCGTGTTGACTGGGCTGGTCTCCAGCTCTTGACCTTGAGTGATCTGCCCGCCTCGGCCTCCCAAGGTGCTGAGATTGCAGACAGAGTCTCGCTCACTCAATGCTCAATGTTGCCCAGGCTGGAGTGCAGTGGCGTGATCTCGGCTCGCTACAACCTCCACCTCCCACCTGCCTGCCTTGGCCTCCAAAAGTGCTAAGATTACAGCCTCTGCCCGGCTGCCACCGCGTCTAGGAAGTGAGGAGTGTCTCTGCCTGGCCGCTCATCGTCTGGGATGTGAGGAGCGCCTATGCCTGGCTGCCCCGTCTGGGAAGAAGTGAGGAGTGCCTCTGCCCAGCCGCCACCCCGTCTGGGAAGTGAGGAGCGCCTCTGCCCGGCCGCCCCCAATCTGGGGAGTGAGGAGTGCTTCTGCCCGGCTGCCCCGTCTGGGAGATGAGGAGCGCCTCTGCCCAGCCGCCCATCGTCTGGGAAGTGAGGAGTGCCTCTGCCCGGCTGCCCTGTCTGGGAAGTGAGGAGCGCCTCTACCTGGCCGCCCTGTCTGGGAAGTGAGGAGCGCCTCTGCCCGGCCACCACCCCATCTGGGAAGTGGGGAGCACCTCTGCCCAGCTGCCACATCTGGGATGTGAGGAGTGCCTCTGCCCCGCCGCCACCCCATCTGGGAGGTGAGGAGCGCCTCTGCCCAGCCACCCCGTCTGGGAACTGAGGAGCGCCTCTGCCCGGCCGCCCCATCTGAGAAGTGAGAAGTGCCTCTGCCCGGCAGCCGCCCCGTCTGGGAAGTGAGGAGCATCTCTGCCCGGCCGCCCCATCTGGGAAGTGAGGAGCGCCTCTGCCCTGCAGCAGCCCCATCTGGGAAGTGAGGAGCGCCTCTGCCCTGCAGCAGCCCCATCTGGGAAGTGGGCAGCACCTCTGCCCGGCTGCCCCATCTGGGAAGTGAGGAGCGCCTCTGCCCGGCCGCCCCATCTGGGAGGTGTGGAGCACCTCTGCCCGGCCTCCCATCGTCTGGGATGTGAGGAGTGCCTTTGCCCGGCCGCCCCGTCTGGGAGGTGTACCCAACAGCGCTCCAAAGAGACAGCGACCATCGAGAACAGGCGATGATGACGATGGCGGTTTTGTCAAAAAGAAAAGGGGGAAATGTGGGGAAAAGAAAAAGAGATCAGATTGTTACTGTGTCTGTGTAGAAAGAAGTAGACATAGGAGACTCCATTTTGTTCTGTACTAAGAAAAATTCTTCTGCCTTGGGATGCTGTTAATCTATAACCTTACCCCCAACCCCGTGCTCTCTGAAACATGTTCTGTGTCAACTCAGGGTTAAATGAATTAAGGGTGGTGCAAGATGTGCTTTGTTAAACAGATGCTTGAAGGCAGCATGCTCATTAAGAGTCATCACCACTCCCTAATCTCAAGTACCCAGGGACACAAACACTGCGGAAGGCCACAGGGACCTCTGCCTAAGAAAACCAGAGACCTTTGTTCTCCTGTTTATCTGCTGACCTTCTCTCCACTATTATCCTATGACCCTGCCACATCCCCCTCTCTGAGAAACACCCAAGAATGATCAATAAATACTAAAAAAAAAAAAAAAAAGAACTAAAAGTTCTAAAGACTTAGATTCACCTGTAAGTTCTAGGAAATTGCTCTCAAAACATTCTGCCTAGCTTTGGAGCATAACAACCTTAAAGAAATATTGAAAAGCCAATGGCATCAACACTTGACAACAAATCACAAAGCACTTCCTGAAGGAAGCATTAATGTGTGATATCTACCATCAAGTTGTAAATTAGAATTGTGTTTGGCAGGTGTTGGTATCTCTTTGCTCAGCAGGAGATGGAGGTTTGGAGAAGCAACTGCAGACATGGAACTGTCCAGTTGTATGTCCCTTTTACCAGTCATTGGGAATTCAAGTCTGTGATCTTGCCAAATGTAAATTCACAAGAATTGTGTGTTGATTACTTGTCTAGAGAATGTAACCTTAGCATAAACACCTACCTTCCCTCTGGCAATGATCATATTCTTAGATTAAGTAAAATGACATCATGACTATTATTTCCCCTCATGACATTAATTTTTCTGCTATCATTAAATTCTCATTGTCTAGTTTTCTAAATTCTTCATTTTTCCATTTCTTTAATGATTGTGAGAGTTGTCAAAGTCAAAAGGAGTCACAATGTTTGCAAAACTCTGACAAACACAGCTGAAAAACGCCATAAAGAAAATGTTCTGGCCGCACGTGGTGGCTCACGCCTATAATCCCAGCACTTTGGGAGGCTGAGGCAGGTGGATCACGAGGTCAGGAGATTGAGACCATCCTGGCTAACATGATGAAACCCCACCTCTACTAAAAATACAAAAAATTAGCTGGATGTGGTGGCAGGCGCCTGTAGTCCCAGCTACTCGGGAGGCTGAGGCAGGAGAATAGCATGAACCTGGGAGGTGGCGCTTGCAGTGAGCAGAGGTGGCACCAGTGCCTTCCAATCTGGGCGACAGAGCAAGACTCTGTCTCAAAAAAAAAAAAAAAAAAAAAAAAAAAAAAAAAGAGAATGTTCTTACTCTTTGTCTGATAACAAAACAAACTAGGAAAAACACAGCCTTGAACAAAGGCCATCGCAATCTTAGAATACTTCTGTTAGGGCATTTGCCCATCAACAGCCTGTTTAAACTTGGCCTGGCATTACCCTTGTTATTAATATTTGTAGTGAAAGTTAAGTATTTCAAAACGTTTATTTAATCCTTATTTTTTTCCTATAAAAACCTTTGTCTTCCTTAACTTCCCTGAATACATACATAATTTACTATGATAAACATATACCCATTACAACACTTAATTCTCAAATATCTTTTATTTGAAAGGGTCTCTGTTTATTATTTAAGTTGAAACAATGTATCCAAAAGCAGGTGAATGCAGAACTTTTAAACTGTCATCCAAGCACACAGAGAAGGCATTAATATGAGTATAAAACAGATTTCTCTTGTGCCAAGGACACATTTTAAAGTATTTTTCTAGTGACCTAGATGGGAGGTCATGAGGTAATATAGGGAGATTTCTAAGATCGGTATTTACTTTGTTAAAGGCTGTCACCCTTGGTGCTCAACAACTTAAGGTCCTAA
Organism: Gorilla gorilla gorilla; assembly: GCF_029281585.2. NCBI lineage: Eukaryota > Metazoa > Chordata > Mammalia > Primates > Hominidae > Gorilla > Gorilla gorilla. Next base: position 70,605,038 of record NC_073229.2, read on the forward strand.
TGTGGTTTATAAACTACATGTTCATTTCAATAGCTCCCTCCCATTGAAAGGAATAGATTCAAGTTAAAAACAGCCACTCCCACATGTTTCAGGGCCACAGGACTGCCTAATAGATTATAAGAAAAATGGCAAGTCATCATCTTATCACAAGGTAACTGGTTAATATGTTCCTTTTCAAGGTTGGCAATAAAAGTCTAACCAAAAATTTCAACAGATTTTGCTCTCTTTACAGCAAGTCAGTAGAAACTGGCTTTTTGAAGACGCTCATTTTTAATGACTTGGATGTAAGGACGAAGGCAGATGAGAAATCTCTGCTGGGAACATAGCTGGGAGGGGATGTCTGTGAAGGGCAGGCTGATGGCACTCTGGAAGACTTCTCTTACTGGGTCGCCACACAAAATACAGGGCACCCAGGTAAATATGAATTCCAGGCAAAGGATCAGTCATTTGTTAGTATAACTATGTCCCAAACACTGTAGGAAACATGTTTATACTAATACAGTATTGATTATCTATCTAAAAATTTACATTTATTTGGGTGTCCTGTATCTTATCTGCCAAATCTGGCCACCCTGTTTTTATAGTGTTTCCTCCCTGCATTGCTCAAATCACCCTTCCTGGCCTCTGGGCCTTTGCACATGGTATTTGTCCTGACTGGAATATTCTACTTTCAGCTCCTACTATATTTTCTCTATTGTGTCTTTCCCTACGTTAACTTGACATGAAGTATTCAATATCACATTTCTCCCTAAACCTTGAGCTCCTGAGAGCAGAGCCGCCTTCTTATTTGAGTCCAGTCCTTATTCTCTGGGACAAAACCTGGACATTTTAAGAACTCCTAAAATAAAATAGTTTTAAAATTTACATGGAAAAATTCTAGCAAATACTAAAGTAGAGAAAGTAATATAACAAGCCTGAAGGTACCCATGACCTGGATTCATCAATTGCCAGCAACATTTCTTCATCTATACAAGGTAGTGGATAAATTATGTTGGCTCCCAAGAAAGGTATGTTCATGTCCAAATCCTTGAGTCCTTTAAATGCGACCTTATTTGCTTAAAGGCTCATTACAGATGAAGTTAAGGAACTTGAGATGAGATCATCCCGATATATCCAGATATGCCCTACATCCAATGACAAGTGTCCCTGTGTGTCCGGAATTGGTGGGTTCATGGTGTCGCTGACTTCAATAATGAAGCCGCAGACCATCGTGGGAGAGTGTTACAGCTCTTAAAGATGGTGTGTCCAGAATTTATTCCTTCAGATGTTCAGATGTGTCCGGAGTTTCTTCCTTCTGGTGGGTTCGTGGTCTCACTGGCTTCAGGAGTGAAGCTGCATACCTTCTCGTTGAGTGTCACAAGACAGCGTGTCTGGAGTTGTTCCTTCCTCCCAGTGGGTTCAAGGTCTCACTAGCTTCAGGAGTGAAGCTGCAGATCTTCATGGTGAGTGTTACAGCTTATGAAGGCAGTGCAGACCCAAATAAGCAGCAGCAACACTTACTGCAAGCAGCAAAAAAAAACCAAGCTTCCAAACCATGGAAAGAAACCCCAGCTGGCTTGCAGCTCCCGGCTGGGCAGCCTTCTTTTATTCCCTTGTCTGACCCCACCCACATCCTGCTGATTGGTCCATTTTACAGAGAGCTGATTGGTCCATTTTGACAGGGTGCTGATTGGTGCATTTACAAATCTTGAGTTAGACACAGAATGCTGATTGGTGCATTTACAATCCTTTAGCTAGACATAAAACTTCTCCAAGTCCCCACCAGATTAGCTAGATACAGAGTGCTGATTGGTGCGTTTACAATCCCCTAGCTAGACACAAAAGTTCTCCAAGTCCCCACCAGATTAGCTAAATACAGAGTGCTGGTGGGTGCATCCACAAACCTTGAGCTAGACAGAGTGCTGATTGGTGCATATACAATCCTCCAGCTAGACATAAAAGTTCTCCAAGTCTCCTAGCTAGACATAAAAGTTCTCCAAGTCCCCACACGACTCAGGAGCCCAGCTGGCTTCCCCTAGTGAATCCTGCGCTGGGGCCATGGGCAGAGCTGCCCGCCAGTCCCGTGCCCGCACTCCTCAGCCCTTGGGCAGTCGATGTGACTGGGAGCCACGGAGCAGGGGGCGGTGCCCATCAGGGAGGCTCCAGTGGGTGGGAGCCCGTGGGGGCAGGGGGCGGGGGGAGGGGGGTTCAGAAATGGCGGGCTGCACGTCCGAGCCCTGCCCTGCAGGGAGGTGGCTGAGGCCCGGCCAGAAATCGAGCGCGGCACGGGCGGGCCGGCACTGTTGGGGGACCTGGCGCACCCTCTGCAGCTGCTGGCCCAGGTGCTATGCCCCTCACTGCTCAGGGCCAGGCGGCCCACTCTGAGTGTGGGGCCTGCCGAGCCTGCCCCCACCCAGAACTCGGGTTGGCCCGTGAGCATTGCGTGCAGCCCTGGTTTCCACCTGCGCCTCCCCCTCCACACCTCCCCTCAAGCAGAGGGAGCCGGCTCCGGCCTTGGCCAGCCCAGGGAGGGGCTCCTACAGTACAGCGGTAGGCTGAAGAGCTCCTCAAGGGTGGCCAGAGTGGACACCGAGGCCGAAGAGGCGCCGAGAGCAAGCAAGGGCTGCTAGCACGTTGTCACCTCTCACCTGCAACATAGAGAACAGAAGACACAGACACGTAGAGGGTGAGGTGCTGGAAGCCCTAGGCAGAAAGTAGAGTGATGTGGCCACGATCCATGAAAGTCCAGAAATGCCAAGAGCCCCCAGAAGTTATAGGAGGCAGGGAAGGATTGTTCCCTAGAACTTTCAAGGCAATGTGGCCCTACTCGCACCCTGACTTCAGACTTCTGGCCTTCAGAATTGTAAGAAAATGCATTTCTGTTGTTTCAAGCCACCCAGTTTGTAGTTTGTAGGAATCTGCGAGAAGAGCCACAAGAAAATGATACAAACTCCCATGTACTCCCTCCACTACCAGGGGATTCTTTTCAAGCAAATCCCAGATAGCATATCATTTCATCTGTAAATACTAGTATTCTTCTCTAGCAAGGAAGAATTTCCTTTCTAAACACAATCACACTATGATTATGTTTATTATGATAATCTTCTATCATATTAAAATTCTATAATTTCTTAATTTCATCAAAGTTTCAGCATTCTAGTTCACGTGTCCCATAAAAATTTCTTAGCAGTTTATTTTGGTCAGCATCCAAGCAAGGTCCTTACAAAGCATTTGAGGGATATGAGTCCAGTTTTTTAGAAATTAATGAAAGAATAGAGACAGTCAGGTAGAGTGTGTGGGGGTTTGTGAGTTCTCAAAGCCCAGTCTCATATACCCAGGTTCTGGAGTTGCATAGAGCTGTGTATGGGTCTGTGCAGATGTCATTGTCCATTGGTGATGAAGCACTGGGGACCCAGCAAGCCAAGCCCCACACCACAAGCTCACAGTACAGGGGAGCAGACATAGTAGCCCTCAGGTGTTATTAGAGGCTCACTGGGGCCCGGTGGAGGGCAGAGGACAGCCCGGCGCTCCTGGGAAGCAATGAGGTAGTGTTAAGTGTGTCCACTGGGGAGGAGCTTGCCAGGGAGGGCTAGCAAATGCACCCAGGCAGGAAGGCAAGAGGCCCCACCATGCTCAGAGGGTGGATTGGGCTGGAGATCAAGGAGTGAGGACGGGTGTGAGGACACCTTCTATATGCAGTCAGGACTCACTGCAGAATTCTGTGATTTTTTTTCCAATTTGTATTTTAGAAAAGCTATGCTGGTTGTAAGTGGAGAAGAGACTAGAGCAAAGTGAAGCTGCAGGTAGGAAGCCTGTGTCTGTCTGCTCCCTCAACCACCTCTGCCAACTGTGGGGAAGCTCATTCTAACAGGAGAGCTCAAATTGCAGAAGCCCAGGTGTCCTAGGGGAGATTAACATTATAGGCCCAGTATGTGGGTGGAGCTAGAAAGCACTCCTCATCTAAGCACTCTGGCACAATGACACACCACCGAAAAGTGATTTTGCATATAGTAGTTACTTATATGTAATTCAAATATACCATCTGTATCTTGGCAGCCCAGGCCTCAGTGGCACTGAGGGAACTGAGGGAATGTTCATGACGGTGGTCCCCACAGAGCCTTACGGAGCAGAGTGAGGATGAGCCAGGAGCACACGCACTGTAAGGGACAACAGGGTGGCCTGAGAGCAGAGGGTGGGTCTGTTTGCTCTTCAATATTTCCTCACCTCCTAGAAAACTGAGGAATCCACAGCACACAGAATGGTTGTTTTGCAAATGCATAAGAAAAAACGCTTTTATCAGAAATAAAATGACTGTCCAGGAAAAGAAGAAAATGTCTTTATGCCATTACCCAGGATGGTAACTCTTCTCCTGTGCATACCTGAGAATGTCAGAAGTGCATTTCTACATTGGCATTTTAATAGATTGTATGACAAATGTTACATGACAATTCTTGGAAAAGTCAAACAAACCACAAAATCTATAGTTTCTTCTTTTTTACCAAATTTTTAATTCCAAGAAAGTGGTAGGTTAGGAGGAGATTAGAAATCTGAATTCATATCAGATCCTAATGAAAACAAATCAATTTTAGCTACGTTGACAAATAAGAGTTATTTATTATTTAATTAGCATGTAATTGGAAAGAGTTTATTAGCTTGGCAAGAGGCACAATCCACACTTAGGTAAAGCACTTCATTGTTGCAAACTGTAGAATACTGGTCTGGCATGTTCTTGGCCTCCATGGCTGCTTTATTAAAACCTGAAAATCTTCCTTGCTTCTTCTAAAGATTTCTCATCCATGGGAGGCTTTCTCTGGCTGCCAGGCTGCAGAAATTTCTTCACCGTGGGCAGGTTGCTGATTCTGGTTTTCAGGGCCTGTAATCCACAAAGCACAGCCTCAGAGTGAAGCCAAGGCCTGCCATCATCTTTAAGATGACCCAGGGAATCTGAGCCCCTCATGCCAAAGACCAAGCGAGTCCCCTCCATGAGTACCAGCATGGAGGCAGAAACAGACACCCAGTGAGAAATGAAGATAAGAGGAATAACATGTAGCTCACTTTATTTTCCCCAAAGATGTCTTGAAGTTTTAATCAGTTCAGTCATCCCTATCTTTCTCCTTACATATTAATCCTGTCGATTTGTGGCTCTTGTATAAGACAAGAAAAATCAATGTGCCTGTGAGATATCAACACAGGTCAGTCTCTAAGCAGAAGTAAAACTATGGGGAAATGAGTTGGAAAGGAAAATGTTATAGAAAACATTAAACACAAACCATGGGACCACCTTTTCTCAGTGAGAGATACAGTGTGGGGGGCAGAGTGCTGGGAGAGCTGTGCAGAGAGGACCACAATGTTTGACAAAAGGAGCCGGAGCCCAGGGAGGAAACCAGATGGAAAGGGCTCTGCTCAGTCCAACTCAATGTGGGAAGACAAGGGCACATGTGGGATAAAGGACATCACAGAGAACTCAGGAACAGAAACCACATTGAAATAGAGGGATGGGAAGAGCTGCTGGGCCCTGGGTCCTTTCCATGATAAAAGGCAACATACTCTTCATGGGGTAGCATGAACCACAAATTTCCTTTCCAGAACAAAAGTGTTTTCATTCCTCAAAATTGGAGCCTGGAAGCTCATTTTGGAGACCTTGGGGGCACTGAAGGACTGGAGAAGGGTGGGGTCAAAACATGGTCAGTCCCAGGGCCCAGATATGAGATCCCAATATAAGAGATGTGGGGCTGTCTCTCTGGGCTGTGAAATGGGTCACCTTCAGCAGAGGGAAGCTGGAGATAAGACTAGAGTCAAGCTCTTCCACGTAGTAGAGAAGTTCCACCAGGTGAATGTCAGCCCGGCTCAGCTTGTTGCCAACAAGGTAGTCTTGTCCATGGCTCTTTAAGACCTGGAGAATGGGAGGAATCAGATCAGGAACACATGCCCACCCAGGCTGGGACCCCTGCTTCTTTCAGAGCCTCTCCACCCTGACTTTTCCCACCTCTGTTGCCTTATTGCATGGGTGCAGAAATCCCAAGCTTTCTCCACATTATCTGAATGAATGAGAGAGTAAGAACTGTAACTCTGCTCACTGCTTGGTTGGAAGCCAGACTACCATTTTCTCTTCTCATCCACATCACTGTGGTGTCTACAGGACCCACCCAGCTTGCTTCTTCCACATGCGCCAAGGACTTAGCACCTGCTGCCACATGTTCTGTCTGCCCCAGGCCCTACAGCGTGGAGCCCTCACATTCAGGACATGGCTCTACATTCTGCTCCCTCCCTCTCCAATCTCCCTTGGGCAGTGACTCCACCTTCATGACAACACTCTTCCCCCAGAAGGAGACTATTTCAGAGTCCTCATTTCTCCTTGTCTGCTCTCCTCATTCCCTGCTCTATCTCCCTGGGATCTGTAGGAAACCTGGGTGAACCTGAATTCATCATCTTTTTTACAGCATCGACTCTGGTTCCTAAACGGCACTATGTTATAATCTGCAAGCTGAAGCGTTTAGGGGTGGACTGCACTGATGTCTGCAACTTACTATAAAATGCATTTTACGGAATCTTCCTCTGCATCCCACAGTCACTCTCCTTTTAAAAAATACTGATCCCTGAAACACTGCAATATTCTCTGGTTGGGCAATTGGTTTCCTGTCTTCCTACACAGGGTGCCAGAATATTTTCTGATGGATCACTTTCATCATGTTCTTCTTCCATCAAAGTCTATGGGGTTCCATAGACTCAACAGCAACCTCCAGTGTGATCCAGAGCCTTCCACAGCCCACGTTCTGCTTATGAATATGAAATTTTGTTGAACAGAGAATTTAATGTTGGGGTCTGTAAATTAAAATTTTACTGGAAAATCATAGCTTGGGTATCAGTGGTACAATTGTTCCTCCAAGTCTATTTGCATAAGATGCCTTGAGAGTCGGAGTGCTGCCTTGGTGTTCATGAAGTCTCACTGAAAGTGAAGGTCAGTGGCCCCAGGAATGCCCAGCCACTATTTTTCTACTGGTGTCTAAACTCAGTTCCCCTAAACATTGAACAGCTTCCCTTACTTTTTCAAAGGCAGGGAAGTAGCGATTTTTTATTTTCTCTTTGACCAAGGCAGTCTTGGCATCTCTTTCCTCTGGTTGACATACGAGCAGAAGAATGATCATTTCAGTCAAATCTACTATACCTTCTGTGTACATATCAATCCTGAAAGACAAAAACAACCAAACCATCAAATGCCTTTTGCCTTAGATTTTATAGGTTTATAAAAACCTAAGAGAATAGAGGGTCAGATGGTGGCAAAGTAATTCACCTCCAGTTAGTGCCTTTTATACTCTAGTCATTATGCTCTGAGTTTTACAGGTATATAGTCATTAGGTTCTGATTTTTACAGGTATATTAACATTTATTTCCTAAAACAACCTATCAAGGTAGATAGATCTCAAAATTTTGTTACACACATGACCTAATACAGGAAAAAGAGCATCGGTGGTCACAGTCATGAGAGAAATTGGTGGAATCACTGCCAGTACCCACTGATGCTGTGCCAGGATTTATCATCTCAATTGTGGCTTGTTCTGTGCATGAACTTAGTGTGAGTCAAATGGCCAAAGACCTGCCCTCTAAGTAATCCTAAAAGAATCCCTGGCACAGCCATCTCAGCCATATTTCTTGTCCTCTCTCATCATTTTACAGCTCCCAGGGCTCCTGTGCCCCATATTAGCAGTTCTTCCAATTACACCCATGAAACACATTTCCACAGCCCTCTCCATGTGCTGTTGCCTAACTCTAGCCATGTGTGCCTTTCCTGAGACCCCACCTAAGAATCCCCTTCCCCGGTGAAATTCTCTATACAATTACAACCAGTGCAAACTTTTCTTCTTTTGTGTCAAACTAGAGTTTCACAATACTTTTTAAAACAAGACCTTTATTGACGTATGTTCACATACTGTAATAGCAACCTGTTAAATTACACTATTGAGTGGTTTTTGGTGGATTCACAGAATTCTGTAAAAATCATCACAGTCTAATTCCAGAATTATTCTTATCACCCTGATAAGGACATCTGTACCATTAGTGGTATTCTTCATTTATCTCCAAGCCCCACTCCTTTACCTCCAGGCAACCACTAATCTACTTGCTACCTCTATGGATTTGAATATCTGGACATTTCATACAAAAAGAATCCTATAATACTTGGCCTTCTGTGTCTTGTGTATTTTATGTAACATGTCTTTATTGTTTAACCATCTTGTAGCATGCATTGGTACTTCATTCCTTTTATGACCAAATATCTTTCCATTGCATGGCTAAGGCATTTTTTCTCCTCCATTGATTGATTGATGGATATTTGGGTTGTTTCCACTTTTTGAATACTATGAATATTGTTATTTGCATTGTTCATTTATGTAAAAAATTTAGTGTGGATGTATTTTTGATTGTTTGGGGATATGCCTACTAGAGCAACTGCTGGGTCGTTGGTAATACTATGTTAAAGTTTTTGTGGAGCTGCCAACAGTTCCATTCAGGATTTATTTGTAATTATGCAGTCTCATCACAACAGAGAGGAGACCCCTTGGCTTTGTTGGTATTGAATCAATCTGGCTGTTTCAGCCTTCTATCCACGTGTCAATGTAACCCCAGCATCCTTGGTGCCAGCCTCTACTAGCCCTGCTCAAGTGTTCTAGTCCATATAATTGGTTGGTAATTTAGGTTCCTGGTCATGATTCTTGGAATTACGGGGACCTGAGATTCAGCTTATTTGCAGCCTTCCCTCCTCAGGCCTTCATCTACAGACTCTCAGACATTCTATGCCTTGCCCTATGCTGTTGGCTGGAGTCTAGCCTCTGAAGTTCTGAGTACCTGAATCATGATTCCCCATCCTCCTCAGTTCATTGGGTTTATGAGTGTTTGGAAACCTCCGTCAGGTTGCAGGATCCATGGACTGCATCCTCTTCTAAAATCACCCTCGCCTGAACCCTCTCCATGTTCACTGTTCCCTCATCTCCATGGGACTCTGCAATACTGGACCTCAGTGTGCATCACCAAGACCCAGCCTGCTGCTGGTCATGATGCCCTGCCATGGTCCCACCCACTCAAAGAAGGACTTAAATCACTCTGTGTTCTCTGTGGATGGAAGAACAGAAAATATACCATACAGGGCTCTCTCCTTCATGTCTTTCCCATAAAGGTTGTATTTGCTGGCAATGTAGTTAAGAATGGCTCTGGTCTGCACCAGCTTCATCCCGTCAATCTCAACCATTGGTACTTGCTGGAACAGCAAACTCCCATCTTAGAAAGAAGAAAAAAAAAGGAGTATGAAGTGTCTATGAAACCCACCCTTTTGGGATGAAAAAAATGGTTATGGAAATGATTAAATTTGTGAAATGAAAAAGAAATTATTGCCTGGTAAGATTTCACTTGAAACAACTTTTTTCCTTGTTTTGTTTTTTGAGACAGAGTCTCACTCTGTCGCCCAGGCTGGAGTGCAGTGGGACGATCTCAGCTCACTGTAACCTCTGCCTCCTGGGTTCAAGCAATTCTCCTACCTCAGCCTCCTGAGTAGCTGGGATTACAGGCATGCGCCAACATACCCAGCTAATTTTTGTATTTTTAGTAGAGATGTGATCTCATCATGTTGGCCAAACTGGTCTCGAACTCCTGACCTCAAATGATCCACCCGCCTCAGCCTCTTAAAGAGCTGGGATTACAGGCGTGAGCCACCATACCCGGCCCAAACAACATTTTTAAAAAGTTTCCTGTAGTTCTTCTTTTTCTTAAGAAGCTTCATTTTACTTTTTATCCTGTTACTTCATTTTTGTTTTTATTTCCCCTCCAGATACATAGTAGGACTCTTGTATTTTTTGTGTTGATTTATCTTCATGGATATTTTAGGAAGAGGTTGGGACAAATTACAGTAGGACTGGCAACAGGGTGCCATTTAAAATGGGAAGTTCGCAGGGTAAGTCTCATGGTGTTTGTGACATTTAAGGCAGGTTCTGAGAGGTTTTTAATGTAAGGGTCCCCTTTTCTGCTCTTCAAAGCCTGCAATAGTGCCACAGTGTTACTTTGTCACGCCCCCCCATGAAAGAAAAACCTCAAGGCAATGGCCACGTCGATTTCTCCTCCTTTCATCTAGCGCATGTTCTTGCGTGTGCTTGGATGGGGAGGGCTCTGTGGGATCCTGTGCTGATAACCACAGCTCACTGACGGTCCCCCAAGCATGAAAACAGAAAAAGGGCTTTCCCCGGGGGTGGGATATCATTCCTCTAACAAATACTCTGAGAGGTCTGGTCCTTTTAGCTTGGAGAGAGTTGCCAGACCTGATCAAGGAGCCACATCCCTTCCATTTTAACCACTTTCTCCCTCTCCACCGTGACTAAATATCACCCCCCACACACATAGGCATTCCCGGCTGCTCAACGTTCCTCTGTACCTTCTACTAGAAACCCTCATCAGAGTTACTTAGAGATTGATCTTACCATTTCTTAACTTGTCCAAATCTTCTGCAGATTCTAGAAATTTCTCTTCAAACTGGAAGCAGAAACAGTAAATGGGTTCTTCTTAGTTAATTCTGTTATAGACTTGTGATGTTGAATGGCCCCTATCTGGTGCATGATTTGGAGAATATAAGATTTCTGAGTTTAGCAGGATACACAGAAGGGGCTGGTAATGGCCATTTGGAAGTTTAGACCTAATTCATTGAGAAAAGTGCATGGGTCACAGCACATAGCTGCTCAATCTTTTAGTTCACTGCCACCCTGTTCTCATGAATGTCTATGATTAGGTCATGTTTTGAGAGGGGACATCACTGGAAAGAAGGCACTGAGCAGTTCTCCTAGTTATGGTGTTGCCATATCTTAGGAAAGCCTGTGTCTCCAGGTGAGATCAGACCACAACCTTGTGTGTCCCCAGTGTGGGGTATGCCTTGGGCTAATGGCCATCAAATATTCTGCCACCAAGGAGCCTCTGCTATAATTTATATCACCCCACTTTTCAGGAACTCTGCTAAGGGTGAAATAGGTTGCAGCTGTTGCACAGCTTTAACACTTGCACATATAATTTTCTCTTCTGAAGTACATGGGACCCAACAGGGTAAAATTCTCAATTTAATAAAGGAATTAGAGTCCCACGCTAACATTATTTTTCATGAAAACCTCTGGTTTCTGATGTGGTTTTATGGGTTCAATATCACCATTTTCATGTACTGGCTTCTTGACTTTGGACATGTTACTGAAACTCTCTGTGTCTGAGTATGCTAATCTATGAAATGGGTATACTTAACGGCACCTATGGTATAGGCTGATATCAAGATTAAATTACAAGGTCACGCAAAGCACTTAGAAAAGTAGCAGGTGTATAGTAACTGCTCATTAAATATAAGTTATGCTTAGAATTTTGAAACTATACTTAGTTCTTGATCTACATCCAGTAACTTAAACGTTGGAGTAAATTCCACCTCGTTCTGAGACAAGTCACTTTGGTGGAAATGGCAGCCAGCAACAAGGCTGTCTCAATCTGACCAGAAGCTATGAGTGGTTGCAGGTATTTAATACAGATATGAAATTCAGTTATTACATAATGATTCAGTTGACTTAAATAGGCAGAATCTATCAAACCAAAAGTCTAAGCAAAAGTTATCAAGGTTTTCTGGATTTCAATGTTGTTATGATCTGGTTCCAATCTTGACTCTGCCTCAAAATAGCTGTGTGATCTAGGAATTATTGCTTAAAATCTTCAAGCCTTAGATTCTTAATCTGCAAAATGGGAATATAATATTTTCTTAAATGGAATTTTGTAATGTTTCAAAATGCATGATACAAGGCCTGACCCACATACATCAAGTAATAAATAGTAGCGGTGTTTCCAGTGGTTAATTATACTTTAATGGAGTTCTTTATGGTGAAAGATCAGGAATTTGGGGGTTTCTGGCTTGCTCCATGGAACAGAATTTGTCGTGGATCTATGATTACACAGGACCGGGATCTAGAGATCATGGGGGTGTGTGCCAGCAATTAATAAGGCATCCAGTTCAGGACAAACCTAAGGAACGGTGGGTGGTCCAGGAAGGAGGGTAGCCAAGGTGGGGTGGGGTTGGCAAGTGGGATGTGAGGACTGGGTTGTGATCATCAGCCTTAGGGCACTGAGACCCCAGAAGCCTGAGCAAGGTCTGCAGTCAACCCTGCCCCCGCCTTCAGTCAGGCTGGATGGAGACCTGGGAACCTGGGTTCCTCCCAGCCTTGCCCCTCCCTCCCTCCTGCTGAACTCTTCCTACCCGGGCTCTGAACACATCCCTGAGCTGCAGAGCTGATGTCTGGGTGACAGTGAAACAGGGTATTCATTTGTACAAAGGAAACAACCTAGAATGATAGTGTTTGGATTTCTTACGTGCTTATTTCTTCATAGAACTGAGAAAGGGTTGGGCTAAAGTCCCAAGCCTTCGTGAAGCAACGCACAAAGTACCGTTCCGAGGCTCAGGTCCACACGGCGCTGTGAGGCTGAAGGGGCGCGCTAGAAGTTCCCTTCACAGGACGCCACCTCACCTGAAACCCCCCTTTTCTGCTGCCACCCGAGGGACAAGATCTCCTGAGTTCGTCCATGACTCACTTCCCAGGAAAACCCTCAGGCAGTCGCTGAAGGACTCTGTTCTGGACTGGGAAGTGTTTTTCTCAGTGACACCTCTAGAGGGCAGCACTCAGCGGAGTCCCACAGACACCTCCAAGCATTTCCTACTCAAACACTGGGAGGATGACCTGGTAACACTGGGGAATGCTTGGGTGTTCTAGAAGCCTCCACCCCTCATTTTAACCACGTGTTTACTTGTCTGCATCCTCATAGACATGTAGGCTGCCCCAGGGCAGGGACTGTGTCTGTCTTGTTCACTGTCTATCTCCATGACCTAGTACAGAACCTGGAATTAATAAGTGCTCAACAAATAATTGCTGTGAATGTGGTCAGTCTTTAATAGGTAGTTTGTTACAATCCACTCCCTTACACCTCTCATTTATAGTTTGCATTTTATCTCTAACTACTGCCATTTTTTAATATTACGTATTTTTATTTTTTTGTTGTGGAAATTATGAACATGAATAAAAATAAACAGAAAAGCATAAAAATTCTCCTTATATTTCTCACCTAGAATCAATAATTATCAACCAAAACCAATGTGAAGTTATATTTATGCCCACCTACTTCTCCTTTTGTAATAATTCCAAAGAAATCCCAGATCCATATGATTAATCCTTAAATACTTCAATGTGTTTTCCTAAAACACATAAACTATTCTAAAGATCACCATAGTACATTATCACACATGAAATATTAACAATAATTATTTCATGTCATCAAATATTCAGTCAATATTCATGTTTCTAATGCCATAAATTATTTTTTACAGTTTCTTTAAATTCTAATCCACTTAAGTTCTACACTTTTTGATTAGTTTCTTAATTGTATTTTAACATGTATGCTCTTAGATGAGAAGAAATTTTAACAATTTTTAGGTCAAATCTATTCATCTTTTTCTAAATTACAGTCCATTTTTATTTAAGGCACAATGCTTCAGTAAGTAATCATTGCATAGTTTCTGTGGGAAAAGTATGTGCTAACGCAATTTTAAATCCAACTTAAGATGACCTAACTCAGAACCTACCTCTATTCCAGCTGCAGCCAGGAGCCACCGTATGGACTCCATTCTGCCCCGTGCATTGGAGTAGTGGAGCTTGGGCTTCTCTGCCATGATAGCAGTCTCCTGGAGGTTTCTCTAAGCCTGAATGAATGAATGAATAATTGAAACGATAGAATCAAAAATGTACTTTAGGATGTGTGGTTGAAAACCACAAACAATGCTTAAGAAGAACCTGCCTTCTTCATGACTGGGTTGAAGCAGTTCCCGGAATGTTTTCTTGGCTCAAATTGTTACCCAGCAGTGGCCAACCTCAAACCAGTCTCAAGTCTTCATTGTTTACCTGTGACTTTTCTTGGCAGCCTAAGAGGTGAGAGTATGTGGTAAAAATACATGTATAGGAGTTAATGGGAAGAGGAAGAATTCAAGAACTAATATTTATTGAAAACTTCCTAGTGATCCTTCCTCAATGCTAGTCCCTTTCATTATTTTATATCTTTAACCCTCCTTATAGTCCCATGAAATGGTTGTTTTCTCCATTTTTTAGTTAATGAAATCGAACATCAGAGAAATACAATGTTCACAGTCACACTCTGGTTGGTGATGGACATGAATATCTACACCAAGGACTAAAATGAAGTCACTCCTGGAAGCCAGCTGGGTGAAGGCCCTGGGAACCCATGAACTGGTTGTGAAACCAGAGGATGTCACTGACAGGGAGGACCGGCAGGGAGCTAAGTCACTCTTCAGCTCTCTGGCTGTGAGACTGCATTTGATCAAAACCAGAAATTAGGCTTCAGACTTGTTTTACTGTAGCTAGAAGATCCAAAGTCTTTCAACAGAGAATGCTAATCCCTTGCTTCTTTTGGCATTCTATATTTTAACTCTGTGGGGGGGCATTTTGTTTTATAACCTGGGAAAAGAGATGTTGCTGCATTAACTTTGCAGGATATGGAAGGAGCTAGCATTTGTTCAACGTCAGTCATACACTGGCCATTCTTCTAAACTTCTCTCATTTTGTCCTACAAAAATCACCTAAGGTGAAAGGCTGTTGCTATTCTCATTTTATAGTCGAGGATACTGAGGTTTTTAAAGTAACTTACCCAGATTAAGTGGTGGATCTGGGATGCAGGCTCACTGCTATTAAAAGCTAAAGACTGAGTCTTATTTTCTATGTTAGTGTTTCTCAAATATGCATGGTAATCTTTCAGTAGATTGTGAAATCCCACTACTTTTTAAAATGAAGTAGAAAAGAATAGAAAATATCAGCGAGTATGACATGTTGAAGGGTAAGTAATGTTTCATGAGTTGTTAGTTTCAGTTATTTGTATATTGTGTGTATGGATGTTTGCATGTGTGCATGCTCACTTGCTCATTGTAGATGATTAGAGATAAATTGACTGGGCTCATCAGTGAAGTTTGATAGCCCTTGCTCTATCCCAGGCTGTTTGGGAGGTGGAACATAGCAGGGTATCAGAGAATGAAAACCAGTGGCTGCAGGGACAGATGCAACTAATTGTATCATGAATGTGAATGAAAGGACACAGGACTCATTGAAAGCAGGAGTTCCAGTGCCAGGACTTAGGAACAGTTGCATTTTCTCTCCAAACCCCCAGCTCTGTTATTAAACATTAAGATTCTTCTTGCAAAGTTTTGTGGTTGTTGAGTTTGGAAGAAAAATATACTTGCCTTTAACAACTAATGTATTTTTTTTTTTTTTTACATGGAGTTTTACTGTTTTTTTCCCAGGCTGGAGTGCTATGGCGCAATCTCAGCTCATGCAACCTCAGACTCCCAGTTTCAAGTGATTCTCCTGCCTCAGCCTCCCAAGTAGCTTGGATTACCAGCACATGCCACCACACCCGGCTAATTTTGTATTTTTTGTAGAGACCGGGCTTCAGCATGTTGGCCAGGCTGGTCTCAAACACCTGACCTCAGGAGATCCACTTGCCTCAGCATTCCAAAGTGCTGGAATTACAGGTGTGAGCCACTGCACCCGCCGTCAACTAATGTACTTCTACAAAAGTATGTATGACTTAAATTTAGACAGCAAAATCTTTTTTTTATACTTTAATTTCTGGGGTACATGTGCAAAACATGCAGGTTTGTTACATAGGTATGCACAGGCCATGCTGCTTTGCTGCACCCTTCAACCCGTCATCTACATTAGGTATTTCTCCTAATGCTATCCCTTCCCTAGGCCCCCACCCCACTATAGGTCCTGGTGTGTGATGTTACCCTCCCTGTGACCATGTGTTCTCCTTGGTCAACTCCCACTTATGAGTGAGAACATGTGGTGTTTTGTTTTCTGTTCTTGTGATAGCTTACTGAGAATGATGGTTTCCAGCATCATCCATGTCCCTGCAAAGGACATGAACTCATCCTTTTTTATGGCTGCATAGTATTCCATGGTGTATATGTGCCACATTTTCTTTATCCAGTCTATCACTGATGGGCATTTGGGTTGGTTCCAAGTCTTTACTATTGTGAACAGGGCCGCAGTAAACATACATGTGCATGTGTCTTTGTGGTAGAATGATTTATAATCCTTTGGGTATATACCCAGTATATACCCAAATGGGATTGCTGGGTCAAATAGTATTTCTAGTTCTAGATCCTTGAGGAATTGCCACACTGTCTTCCACAATAGTTGAACTAATTTACACTCCCACCAACAGTGTAAAAGTGTTGCTATTTCTCCACATCCTCTCCAGCATCTGTTGTTTCCTGACTTTTTAATGATCGCCATTCTAACTGGCATGAGATGGTATCTCATTGTGATTTTGATTTGCATTTCTCTAATGACCAGTGATGATGAGCTTTTTTTATGTTTGTTGGCTGCATAAATAGACATCAAAATCTTTTAAATGTCTACATTTTAAAATGTGGGAGTCAATAGTTTAGCCTTTGGAAAGTAAAGAATTCTTTGAAATCATACTGAATCAACTCACCTGTTCTGTGATTAGATATTTTGATGTTGCACTTTCCTAACTTGGGAAATGCAAATAGCATTATTCAGCAGAAAGAAAGGGAGAGTGAAGTTCACACAAAAGTGTGGGGTGCGGTTGTTTAATTGTTATGGACTAGAGTTCACAGAGTCATGATTCCACTCCCCACACTAAGCTCCCTTAGCTATTGATTGAGAATCATGTTTCAAAAGGAAATGAATTTTTATCTTACATAACATTTTATCACATCACTCCTGCTGATAACTAACATATCGCCTCTCAATATGAGGTTTCCAAGGGTCAGGCTAAGACTGGGGCAGAGGTTACCATTGAGCTTTGTTCGCTCAACACAGAATGAGAACCTGAGAGCTCAAGGATTTGCCATGGGTCACACACACATGCTCCTCATTCATGGTCAACATCTAGGGAGTGTGTCTACCTTCTGCAACAACCCTGGGAAATGGCTCCTAATAGCTATTCAATGGGCACATTGAGTTTCAGAAAGCTAAAGCACCTATCTCATGCTGCACACTTGGTGAGCGTTGGGTCAGCCTGAACTCCTTCTGATTGCAGGTCCAGAGCTTTTCCACTCCACCTCATAATCTGGCTCTCTGCTCCTGTCTGATTATGTTGTTTTATATTTTTCTATTCAGAGTATATTAGCCAACTAAATGTTGGAAGGAGAGGGTGAGAGGGGAACATCTAATTCATGAGTTCTTACTCTTAGCAACTTTTCAGGGGCTTGCTTGGAAGAAAAAAGTAATGAAAGTGTGTCTTTCTCTACTTTGACAACCTAAGATCCAGAGTGAGTTGAAGACTAGTATAACTGTATTTACATCAATTAAAAATGGGCTTAATTTGAAAGGAATATAAGCTATGGTAATTCCAGGAGTAAATTAAAAGAGTTACATCTCTGAGGTGGTCCCAATGACACTGTTTCTTATCAGAGAGAAGGGAGAATGAGATAAACCATGACTCCTCCCATCACAAGGTTCATAAAAGCTGTAGCTTGTTTAGTCTCTGAGCCTCAATTTTCTCTTCTTAGAGTAGAGGTAGTTATTTCTACTTTTGAGGGTTGTTGAGAAAGTTAAATGAGATAACGTACAAAAAATTCATAGTAGGAACTCAGCAATGGGTGTTTGCTCTTGTCCCAGTGCTTGGAAGATGGGTGAGTCTCTGGACACATTGAGTAGCCCATGGATCTTCTTTCTTTGATCTATCTATCCGTTAATTATTTTACCTACCAACAATCTATGTATATGTATCTATTTATAATCCTTATCTGTCTACCCATCCATGTATGTATTATTTTATCTATCAATCGTTCTATGCATCTGTCTGTAATCTGTCTGTCTCTTCATCATCTATTATCTATCTATCCATATCTCTAGATCTCTATATTTTGTCCATGGAACTCTAGTAGGAATAAATTTTTATGTGAATCCAGACTTATATCAAATCTGTCATATGGTGGCTCTCTGTTTCTCTCTCTCTTTCCTTTTTAGCTCCTGTACAGAGGTTAATGATATTCACTAATCAGTCCACCTGGATTAACAGGAAGTTTTCAGTGAATGTCCAAGCAGTGGGGCACATCGGTAACATAGCCTTGCTTAGCCCCATGAAGTCATGTAGTCCCATGGTTCTCAACCAGGGAGATTTTGCTCCTCTGCTCCAGAGGACATTGAGCAAGGTCTAGAGACATTTTGGGTTGTTATATCTGCGGGGAGGGAGAGGGGTCTACAAATCAGATAGGTAGAGGGCAGGGACACTTAGAAACCTCCTAGAGTGGGCAGGACAGATCTCCATTCAAAGAATTACACAGTTCAAAGGGCATTAACAGTCAGAGCCTCTTTCTTAGCTATCCTCTAGATTGGCTGTGAGTTGGTAGTACTCCAGAGACAGAATATGACTTGTCGTCAAGCTAATTAGTGGCAGAGGCTCAACTAGAATCTAGTCCTCCTGACATTCAAACTAATTTATTCTAATTATAATAAGCCTGAGTTTTGAATTTTCACAGCCAATATAGTATTACAGAATCACAACTTACAACAATTATGTTTTGACTACTTATATAGAGAAATAAATTTTTGCATACATTGCCACTTCTTCCAGCACTGATTATTCTCAGATTGTTTAAAATGCTACCATTTCTTTTTTCTCCTCATGTCATTGTTTCCCATACCTTTAAATGAGGAGGCCCTGGTTTTCTAAATTCTTCATTTTTACATTTCTGTAAAGATGTATCCAACAGAAAAGAAATAAACAGTTCTTGAACTGTCACCCAAACACACCAAGATGGCACGATATGAGTAAAAACAGACTTTTCCTTGTGCTAAGGACACATATTAGCATATTTTTCTGGGAAGCTAGAGAGGAGCATGTGAGGCAATGTAGAGAGATTTATAAGATCAGTACTTACTTTGTTAAACGCTGTCACTGTCGTGGCTGGGCAACTGAATTCCAGGTCTTAATGTATTTATAAGCTCTTTGTTCCTTTCAATAGTTCCCTCCCACTGAAAGGAGAAAGGTCAAGTTAGGGAAAACCCACTCCCACACATTTCATGGCCAAGGGGCCACCTACTGGATTCTAAGACATGAGGCAAGTGATCTGCTTATCAGAAGACACTGGTTAATATGTTCCTTTTCAAGGTTGGCAATTAGTTTAAACAATACATTTCACCTAGATTTTGCTCTCTTTTCAAGTCAGCAGAAACTGGCTTTTTAAAGATGCTTTTTTTTTGTGAGTTGGATGCAAGGACTAGGGCAACTGAAAAATCTCTATTGTGAGCATAGCTGGGAAGGGATGTCTGTGAAGGGCAAGTTGATGCCACCCTTTTCTTACTGGGTTGCCAAATAAAATATAGGACATCCATGTAAATGTGAATTTCAGGCAAACAATCAATAATTTTTTAGTTATAGCTATGTTCCAAACACGGTATGAAACCAGATTATACTGGAATATTATTTACTGTTTATCTGAAATTCACATTTAGGTGGTCGTCCTGTATTTTATCTGACAAATCCGGGAACCCTATCTGCATATGCTTTCCTCTTTGCATCACTCAAATTGCCCATAATATAACAAATCTGAAAGCATCCATCACCTGGATTCATCAATTGCAAATAATCTTTCTTCATCTATACCATATAGGGGGTTATGTTGGCCCCCTAGAAAGATAGGTCCATATAGAAATCCCTAGATCCTGTGAATGTGATCTTATTTGGAAAAAGGCTCTTTGCAGATGTAATGAAGTAAAAGAATTTGAGATGAGATCATCTTGGTATATCTGGAAAGGCCCTGAATCCAATGACAATTGTCCTCACTGCAGAGAGAAGAGAAGACACAACATACAGAGGGTGAGGTGCAGGAAGGCAGAGGCAGAAGTTAGAGTGATGTGGTCATGATCCATGAAAGTCCAGAAAGGCCAAGAGCCCCCAGAAGCTAGAAGACGCAGGGAAGGATTCCTGGAAATCACTCCTAATCCAAGCACGCTGGCACAATGACACACCAGGGAAAAATAATTTTGCATATACTTACTTATATGTAATTCGCATATACCATCTGTATCTTGGCAGCCCAGGCCTGAGTGGCACTGAAAGAACTGAGGGAAGGCTCATGCCTGGGGCCTCACAGAGCCTTAAGGAGCAGAATGAGGATGAGCCAGGAGCACACACACTGTAAGGGAAAACAGGGTGGCCTGAGAGCAGAGGATGGGTCTGTTTGCTCTTCAATATTTCCTCACCTAGAAAACTGAGGAATCCACAGCAGAAAGAATGGTTGTCTTGTAAATGGATAAGGAAGAATGCTTTCATCAGAAATAAAATGACAGTCCAAGAAAAGAAGAATATGTCTTTATGTCATCACCCAGAATGGTAACTCTTCTCCTGTGCACACCTGAAAATGTCAGAAGTATATTTCTACATTGACATTTTAATAGATTGTATGACAAATTGAATGTTGCAGGGCAATCCTTGGAAAAGTCAAACAAACCACATAATCTACATTATTTTTTTACTAAACTTTTAATTCCAAGAAAGTGGTAGGTTAGGAGGAGATTGGAAATCTGAATTCATATCAGATCCTAAGGAAAAGAAATTAATTTTAACCAAGTCGACAAATAGGAGATTTATTATTTAATTAGTATGTAATTGGAAAGAGTTCATTAGCTTCACAACAGGCACAATCAACACTTAGGTAAAGTACTTTATTGTTGCAAAACTTTAGAATATTCGTCTTGCATGTTCTTGGCCTCCATGGCTGCTTTATTAAAACCTGAAAATCTTCCTTGCTTCTTCTAAAGATTTCTCATCCATGAGAGACTTCCTTGGGCTGCCAGGCTGTAGAAACTTCTTCACTGTGGGCAGGTTGCTGATTCTGGTTTTCAGGGCCTGTAATTCACAATGCACAGCCTCAGAGTGAAGCCAAGGCCTGCCACCACCGTTTACACCACCCAGAAAATCTGAGACCCTTCTACACAAAGACCAAGCAAGTCTGCGCCATCAGCACCAGCATGGAGGCAGAAACAGACACTGAGCGAGAAATGAAGATGAGAGGAATAACATGTAGCTCACTTATATTTTCCCCAAAGATGTCTTTCAGATTTTAATCAGTTCAGCCATCCCTTTCTTCTTACATATTAATCCTATAGATTAGTGACTCTTGTAAAAGACAAGAAAAAACAATGTGCCTGTGAGATATCAACACAGATCAGTCTCTAAGCAGAAGTGAAAATATGGGGAAATGAGTTGGAAAGGAAAATGTTATAGAAAATATTAAACACAAATCATGGGACCACTTTTGTCAGTGAGAGATACAGTGTGGGGGGCCAGTGTGCTGGAGAGCTGTGCAGAGAGGACCACAATGTCAGACAGCAGGAGCCAGAGCCTAGGGAGGAAACCAGATGAAGAGAGCTCTGCTTAGACCGACTCAATGCGGGAAGACAAGGGCACATATGGGATAAAGGACATCACAGAGAACTCAGGAACAGAAACCACAGGGGAATAGAGGGATGGGGAGACATGCTGGGCCCTGGGTCCTTTCCATGATAAAAGGCAAAATACTCTTCATGGGGTAGCATGCACCACAAATTTCCTTTCCATAACAAAAGTGTTTTCATTCCTCAAAATTGGAGCCTGGAAGCTCATTTTGGAGACTTTAGGGCACTGAAGGCCTGGTGAAGGTTGGGGTCAAAACATGCTCAGTCCCAGGTCCCAGATACAAGATCCCAAGATGGGAGATATGGGTCTGCCTCTCTGAGGACTGTGAAATGGGTCACCTTCAGCAGAGGGAAGCTGAAGATAAGGCTAGAGTCAAGCTCGTCCATGTAGTAGAGAAGTTCCACCAAGTGAATGTCAGCCCAGCTCAGCTTGTTGCCAACAAGGTAGTCTTGTCCATTGCTCTTTAAGACGTGGAGAATTGGAGGAATCAAATCAGGATCACAGGGGCAGTAAGGCTAGGACCCGTGCTTCTCCATCACATGTGCAGTAAGGCTGGGACCCCTGCTTCTCCCTGAGTCTCTCCAGTCTGACTCTCCCATTTCTGCTGCCTCACTGCATAGGTGCAGAGATCCAGACCTTTCTCCACATTCCCTGTTTCACTGAGGGAGTAAGAAGTGTAGCCCTGCTCACTCCTTGGTTGGAGCTCAAGCTCTCATTTTCTCTTCTCATCCACATCACTGTGGCATCTACACCACCCGCCCAGCTTGCTTCTTCCACATGGGCCAGGGGCTTAGCACCTGCTGCCACATGTTCTGTCTGCCCCAGGCCCTACAGCATGGAGCCTTCACATTTAGGACATGGCTCTACATTCTGCTCTCTCCGTCTCCAATCTCCCTTGGGCAGCGACTCCACCTTCATGACAACACTCTTCCCCCAGGAGGAGACTATTTCAGAGCCCTCATTTCTCCTTCTCTGCTCTCCTCGTTCCCTGCTCTATGTCCCTCGGATCTGAAGTAAACCTGGGTGAACCTGAATTCATCATCTTTCTTACAGCATTGACTCTGACTCCTAACCAGCACTATGTTATAATTTGCAAGCTGAAGCATTTAGGGGTGAACTGCACTGATGTCTGCAACTTATTATAAAATACAAAATCTTCCTCTGCATCCCACAGTCACTCTCCTTTTAATAAATACCCATCCCTGAAACACTACAATATTCTCTGGTTGGGCAATTGGTCTTGTGTCTTCCTACACAGGGTGCCAGAATATTTTCTGATGGATCACTTTCATCATGTTCGTCTTCAATAAAAGTCCATGGGGTTCTGTAGACTCAACAGCAACCTCTAGTGTGGTCCAGAGCCTTCCACAGCCCACGTTCTACTTATGAACATGAAATTTTGTTCAACAGAGAATTTCATGTTGGGGTCTAGTAAATTAAAATTTTATTGGAAAATTATAGCTTGTGTATAAGTGTTACAATTGTTCCTCCAAGTCTATTTGCATAAAATGTCTTGAGAGTCAGAGAGCTGCATTGGTGTTCAGGAAGTCTCACTGAAAGTGAAGGTCAGTGCCCCAGGAATGCCCAGCCACTATTTTTCTACTGGTCTCTAAACTGAGTGATGCAAAACGCTGAACAGCTTCACTTATTTTTTCAAAGGCAGGGAAATAGCGATTTTTTGTTCTCTGTTGGATCAAGGCAAACTTGGTGTCTTTTTCCTCAGGTTGTCATATGGGCAGAGGAAGGATCATTTCACCCAAATCTGCTATACCTTCTGTATACATATCAATCCTGAAAGACAAAAACAACCAAAACGTCAAACGTCTTTTGCCTTATATTTTATAGGTTTATAAAAACCTAAGAGAATAGAGTGTCAGGTGGTGGCAAAGTAATTCACCTCCAGTGGGTGCCTTTTATATTCTAGTCATTATGCTCTGATTTTTACAGGTATATTAACATTTATTTCTTAAAACAACCTATCAAGGTAGATAGATCTCAAAATTTTGTTACACACATGACCAATACAGGTACCAAGAGCATCGGCGGTCACAGTCATGAGAGAAATTGGTGGAATCACTGCCAATACCCAATGGTGCTGTGCCAGGACTGATCATCTCTATTGTGGTTTGCTCTGTGCATGAACTTAGTGTGAGTCAAATGGCCAAAGACCTACCTCCTACAATTTTAAAAGAGTCGCTGCTATAGCCATCTCAGCCATGTTCCTCATCCTCTCTCATCATTTTACAGCTCCCAGGGCTGCTTCTATGCCTCATATTAGCAGTTCCTCCAGTTACATCAATGAAACACGTTTCCACAGCCCTCTCCATGTGCTGTTACCCAACTCTAGCCATGTGTGCCTTTCTTGAGACCCCACCTAAAAGATTGTCTTCCTTGGTGAAATTCTCTATATAGTTACAACCAACGCAAACTTTTCCTCTTTTGTGTCAAACTGGGGTTTCACAATCCTTTACTTTTTATTGTACTTTAAGTCCTAGGGTACATGTGCAGAAAGTGCAGTTTTGTTACATAGGTATACACATGCCATGGTGGTTTGCTGCACCCATCAACCTGTCATCTACATTAGGTATTTCTCCTAATGCTATCCCTCCCCTAGCCCCCCACCACCTGACAGGCCCTGGTGTGCGATGTTCCCCTCCCTGTGTCCATGTGTTCTCCTTGTTCAACTCCCAGTTATGAGTGAGAACACGTGGTGTTTGGTTTTCTGTTCTTGCATTAGTTTGCTGAGAATGATGGTTTCCGGCTTCATCCATGTCCCTGCAAAGGACATGAACTCATCCTTTTTATGGCTGCATAGTATTTCATGGTGTATATGTGCCACATTTTCTTTATCCAGTCAATCATTGATCGGCATTTGGGTTGGTTCCAAGTCTTTGCTATTGTGAACAGTGCCGCAATAAACATACATGTGCATGAGTCTTTATAGTAGAATAATTTATAATCCTTTGGGTATATACCCAGTAATGGGATTGCTGGGTCAAATGATATTTCTAGTTCTAGATCCTTGAGGAATCACCACACTGTCTTCCACAATGGTTAAACTAATTTACACTCCCACCAACAGTGTGTAAGCATTCCTATTTCTCCACATCCTCTCCAGCATCTATTGTTTTGTGACTTTTTAATGATCACCATTCTAACTGGCTTGAGATAGTATCTCAATGTGGTTTTGATTTGCATTTCTCTAATGGCCAGTGATGATAAGCTTTTTTTCATATGTTTTTTGGCTGTATAAATGTCTTCTTTTGAAAAGTGTCTGTTCATATCCTTCACCCACTTTTTGATGGTTTTTTTTTCTTGTAAATTTGTTTAAGTTCTTTGTAGATTCTGGATATTAGCCCTTTGTCAGCTGGATAGATTGCAAAAATTTTCTCCCATTCTGTAGGTTGCCTGTTCACTCTGATGACAGTTTCTTTTGCTGTTCAGAAGCTCTTTATTTTAATTAGATCCCATTTGTCAATTTTAACTTCTGTTGCCATTGCTTTTGGTGTTTTAGTCATGAAGTCTTTGCCCATACCTATGTCCTGAATGGTATTGCCAAGGTTTCCTTCTAGGGTTTTTATGGCTTTAGGTCTTACATTTAAGTCTTTAATCCATCTTGAGTTAATTTTTGTAGAAAGTGTAAGGAAGGGATCCAGTTTCAGCTTTCTGCATATGGCTAGCCAGTTTTCCCAACACCATTTATTAAATAGGGAATCGTTTCCCCATTGCTTGTTTTTGTTGGGTTTATCAAAGATCAGATGGTGTAGATGTGTGGTGTTATTTCTGAGGCCTCTGTTCTGTTCCATTGGTCTTTATATCTGTTTTGGTACCAGTAACATGCTGTTTTGGTTACTGTAGACTTGTAGTATATTTTGAAGTCAGGTAGCGTGATGCCTCCAGTTTTGTTCTTTTTGCTTAGGATTGTCTTGGCTATGCAGGCTCTTTATTGGTTCCATATAAAATGTAAAGTAGTTTTCTCCAATTCTGTGAAGAAAGTCACTGGTAGCTTGATGGGGATAGCATTGAATCTATAAATTACTTTTGGCCATTTTATGATATTGATTCTTCCTATCCGTGAGTGTGGAATGTTTTTCCATTTGTTTGTGTCTTCTCTTATTTCCTTGAGCAGTGGTTTGTAGTTCTCCTTGAAGAGGTCTTTCACATCCCTTGTAAGTTGTATTCCTATTTATTTTATGCTCTTTGTAGCAATTGTGAATGGTAGCTCACTCATGATTTGGCTCTCTGTTTGTCTGTTACTGGTATATAGGAATGCTTGTGATTTCTGCACATCAATTTTGTATCCTGAGGCTGCTGAAGCTGCTTATCAGCTTAAGGAGATTTGGGGCTGAAATGATGGGGTTTTCTAAATATACAACCATGTCATCTGCAAACAGAGACAATTTGACTTCCTCTTTTCCTAATTGAACATTCTTTATTTCTTTCTCTCGCCTTATTGCCCTGGCCAGAACCCCCAATACTATGGGAGTGGTGAGCGAGGGCATCCATGTCTTGTGCCGATTTTCCAAGGGAATGCTTCCAGTTTTGCCCATTCAATATGATATTGGCTGTGAGTATGTCATAAATTGCTCTTATTATTTTGAGATAGGTCTCATCAATACCTAGTTTATTTTATTAAGAGTTTTTATCATGAACGGGTGTTGAATTTAGTCAAAGGCCTTTTCTGCCTCTATTGAGATAATCACGTGGTTTTTTCATTGGTTCTGTTTATGTGATGTATTACATTTATTGATTTGCATGGGTTGAACCAGCCTTGCATCTCAGGGATGAAACCCACTTGATTGTGGTGGATAAGCTTTTTGATGTGCTGCTGGATTCGGTTTGCTAGTATTTTATTGAGTATTTTTGCATCGATGTTCATCAGGGATATTGGTTTGAAATTTTCTTTTTTTGTTGTGTCTCTGCCAGACTTTAGTATCAGGATGATATTGGCCTCATAAAATGAGTTAGGGAGTATTCCCTCTTTTTCTATTGATTGGAATAGTTTCAGAAGGAATGGTACCAGCTCCTCTTTGTACCTCTGGTAGAATTTGGCTGTGAATCCATCTGGTCCTGGACTTTTTTTGGTTGGTAGGCTATTAATTATTGCCTCAATTTCAGAACTTGTTCTTAGTCCATTCGGGGATTCAACTTTTTCCTGGTTTAGTTTTGGAAGAGTGTATGTGTCCAGGAATTTATCCATTTCTTCCAGATTTTCTAGTTTATTTGCATAGAGATGTTTATAGTATTCTCTGATGGTAGATGGTATTTCTGTGGGATTGGTAGTGATATCCCCTTTATCATTTTTTATTGCATCTTTTTTATTCTTCTCTCTTTTCTTCTTTATTCATCTGGCTAGTGGTCTATCCATTTTGTTGATCTTTCCAAAAAAAACCAGCTCCTGGATTCATTGATTTTTTGAAGGGTTTTTCGTGTCTCTATCTCCTTCAGATCTGCTCTGATCTTAGTTATTTCTAGTCTTCAGCTCACTTTTGAGTTTGTTTCCTCTTGCTTCTCTAGTTCTTTGAATTGTGATATCAAGGTGTCGATTTTAGATCTTTCCTGCTTTCTCTTGTGGGCATTTAGTGCTATAAATTTCCCTCTACACACTGCTTTAAATGTGTTGTAGAGATTCTGGTACATTGTGTCTTTGTTTTTATTGATTTCAAACAGCATCTTTATTTCTGCCTTCATTTCATTACTTACCCAGTAGTCATTCAGGAGCAGGTTGTCCAGTTTCCATGTAGTTGTGAAGTTTTTGAGTGAGTTTCTTAATCCTGAGTTCTAATTTGATTGCACTGTGGTCTAACAGACTGTTTCTTATGATTTCTGTTTTTTTGCATTTGCTGAGGAGTGTTTTACTTCCAATTATGTGGTCAATTTTAGAATGAGTGTGATGTGGTGCTGAGAAGAATGTATATTCTGTTGATTTGGGGTGGAGAGTTCTGTAAATGTCTATTAGGTCCACTTGGTACAGAGCTGAGTTCAAGTCCTGGATATCCTTGTTAATTTTCTGTCTTGTTGATCTGTCTAATATTGACAATGGGGTTTTAAAGTCTCCCACTATTATTGTATGGGAGTCTAAGTCTCTTTGTAGGTCTCTAAGAACTTGCTTTATGAATCTGGGTGCTCCTGTGTTGGGTGCATATATATTTAGGATAGTTAGGTCTTATTGCATTGATCCCTTTACCATTATGTAATGCCCTTCTTTGTCTCTTTTGATCTTTGTTGGTTTAAAGTCTGTTTTATCAGAAACTGGGATTGCAACCCCTGCTTTTTTTTGCTTTCCATTTTGCTTGGTAAATATTCCTCCATGCCTTTATTTTGAGCCTATGTGTGTCTTTGCATGTGAGATGGGACTTCTGAATACAGCACAGCAATGGGTCTTGTCTCTTTATCCAATTTGCCAGTCTGTGTCTTTTAATTGGGGCATTTAGCTCATTTACATTTAAGGTTAATATTGTTATGTGTGAATTTGATCCCGTCATTATGATGCTAGCTGGTTATTTTGCCCATTAGTTGAGGCAGTTTCTTCATAGCATCGATGGTCTTTGCAATTTGGTATGTTTTTGCAGTGGCTGGTAGCAGTCACTTTCAAATACACCAATTAAATGCAGATTTGGTCTTTTCACATAGTCCCATATGTCTTGGAGGCTTTGTTCATTTCTTTTCACTCTTATTTCCCTAATCTTGTCTTCTCACTTTATTTCATTGAGTTGATCTTCAATCTCTGATATCCTTTATTCTGCTTGATTGATTCGGCTATTGTTACTTGTATATGCTTCGTGAAGTTCTCATTCTGTTTTTCCGCTCTGTCAGGTCATTTATGTTCTTCTTTAAACTGGTTATTCTAGTTAGCAATTCGTCTAACCTTTTTTCAAGATTCTTAGCTTCCTTGCATTGGGTTAGAACATGCTCCTTTAGCTCAGAGGAGTTTGTTATTACCCACCTTCTGAACCCTACTTCTGTCAATTTGTCAAACTCATTCTCTGTCCGGTTTTGTTTGCTTGCTGGTGAGGAGTTGTGATCCTTTGGAGGAGAGGAGGTGCTCTGGTTTTTGGAATTTTCAGCCTTTTTCACTGTGTTCTTTCCATCTTCGTGGATTTATCTATCTTTCGTCTTTGATGTTGGTGACCTTCAGATAGGGTCTCTGAGTGGACATCCTTTTCGTTGATGCTGATACTACTCCTTTCTGTTTGTTAGTTTTCCTTCTATCAATCAGGCCCCTCTGCTGCAGGTCTGCTGGAGTTTGCTGGAGGTCCACTCCAGAACCTCTTTGCCTGGGTATCACCAGTGGAGGCTGCAGAACAGCAAAGATTGCTGCCTGTTCCTTCCTCTGGCAGCTTCGTCCCAGAGGGACACCCAATGGATGCCAGCCAGAGCTCTCCTGTATAAGGTGTCTGTCGGCCCCTACTGGGAGGTGTCTCCCAGTCAGGATACATGGGGATCATGGACCCACTTGAGGAGGCAGTCTGTCCATTATCAGAGCTTGAACGCTGTGCTGGGAGAACCACTGCTCTCTTCAGAGCTGTCAAGCTGGGACATTTAAGTCTGCTGAAGCTGTGCCCATAGCCACTCCTTCCCCCAGGTGCTCTGTCTCAGGAAGATGGGGGTTTTATCTATAAGTCCCTGACTGAGGCTGCTGCCTTTTTTTCAGAGATGCCCTGCCCAGAGAGGAGGAGTCTAGAAAGGCAGTCTGGCCACAGAGGCCTTGCTGAGCTGCAGTGGGCTCTGCCCAGTTCGAACTTCCTGGTGGCTTTGTTTACACTGTGAGGGGAAAACCGCCTACTCAAGCCTCAGCAATGGCAGATGCCCTTCCCCCCACCAAACCCAAGCATCCCAGGTCGAGCTCAGACTGCTGTGCTGGCAGCAAGAATTTCAAGCCAGTGGATCTTAGCTTGCTGGGCTCCATGGGGGTGGGACCCGCCAAGCCAGACCACTTGGCTTCCTGGCTTCAGGCCCCTTTCCAGGGGAGTGAACAATTCTGTCTCGCTGGCATTCCAGGTGCCACTAGGGTATGAAAAAAAAAAAAAAAAACTCCTGCAGCTAGTTCAGTGTCTGCCCAAATGGGTGCCAAGGTTTGTGCTTGAAACCCAGGGCCCTGGTGGGGTAGGCACCAGAGGGAATCTCCTGGTCTGCCGGTTGCGAAGACCATGGGAAAAGTGCAGTATCTGGGCCAGTGTGCACCGTTCCTCCCAATACAGTCTGTCATGGCTTCCCTTGGCTAGGGGAGATAATTCCCTGACCCCTTGTGCTTCCCGAGTGAGGTGACATCTCACCCTGCTTCGGCTCACCCTCCAAGGGCTGCACCCAATGTCCAACCAGTCCCAATGAGATGAACTGGGTACCTCTGTTGGAAATGCAGAAATCACCCACATTCTGCATCAACCTCGCTGAGAGCTGCAGACTGGAGCTGTTCCTATTTGGCCATCTTGCAAGTCTCCCCACAATACTTTTTAAAACAACAGCTTTATTGACATATAGTCACATACTATAATTGTGACTTGTTAAATTATACTATTGAGTGGTTTTTAGTGCATTCAAAGATTTCTGCAAAAATCATGGCAGTCTAATTGCAGAATATTTTTTATCACTCTGATAAGGACATCTGTACCATTAGTGGTATTCCTCATTTTTCCCCAAGCCCCACTCCTTTACCTCCAGGCAACCTCTAATCTACTCTCTGCCTCTATAGATTTGCATGTTCTGGACATTTCATATGAAAAGGATCCTATAATACGTGGCTTTCTGTGTCTTGTTTCTTTTATGTAACATGTCTTTATGGTTTAACCATCTTGTAGCATGCATCAGTACTTCATTCCTTTTCATGACCAAATATCATTCCATTGCATGGCTAAGGTGCATTTTTCTCCTCCATTTATTGACTGATGGATATTTGGGTTGCTTCCACTTTTTGAATACTATGAATATTGTTATTTGCATGGTTCATTTATGTAAAAGATTTAGTGTGGATATATTTTTGATAATTTGGGGATACAGCTATTAGAGGAACTGTGGGGTCATTGGTAACACTATATTAAACTTTTTGAGGAGCTGCCAACAGTTCCATTCAGGATTTATTTGGAATCATGCAGTCTCATCACAACAGCAAGGAGACCCCTTGGCTTTGCTGGTATTGAATAAATCTGGCTGCTTCAGCCTTGTATCCATGTGTCAAGGTAACCCCAGCATCCTTGGCGCCAGCCTCTACAGGCACTGCTCAGGTGTTCCAGTCCATATAATTGGTTGGTAATTTAGGTTTCTGGTCATCATTCTTGGAATTACTGGGACCTGAGATTCAGCTTCTTTGACACCTTCCCTCCCCAGTCCTTCATCTGCAGACTCTCAAACATTCTATGCCTGTCCTAAGCTATAGGCTGGAATCCAGTATCTGAAATCCTTAGCACCTGGAATCATGATTCGCCATCATCCTGAGTTCATGGTTCATCAGTGTTTGGAAACCTCTGTCAGGGTGCTGGATCCATGGACTGCATCGTCTTCTAGAATCACCCTCGCCTGAACCCTCCCCATGGTCACTGTTCCTTCATCTCCGTGGAATTCTGCAATACTGGACCTCAGCGTACATGCCCAAGGCCCAGCCTGCTGCTGGTCATGATGCTCCTGCCATGGTCCCACCCACTCAAGGAAGGACCTAAATCACTCTGTGTTATCTGTTGATGGAAGAACAGAAAATATACTGTACAGGGCTCTCTCCTTTATGTCTTTCCGATAGAGATTGTATTTGCTGGCAATGTAGTTGAGAATGGCTCTGGTCTGAACCAGCTTCATCCCATCAATCCTAACCATTGGCATTTGTTGGAACATAAAACTCCCATCTTTAGAAAGAAGGAAAAAAGGAGAGTGAAATGTCTATGGAACCCACTCTTTCCATATGAAAAAATGGTATGGAAATTACTAAATTTCTGAAATGAAAAAGAAATTATGGCCTGGTAAGATTTCACTTGAAACAACTTTTTGTTTTGTTTTGTTTTGTTTTTGAGACAGAGTTGCACTTTGTCACCCAGGCTGGAGTTCAGTGGCGTGATTTTGGCTCACTGTAACCTCCGCCTCCTGGGTTGAAGCGATTCTTCTACTTCAACCTCCTGAGTAGCTGGGATTACAGGTGTGCACCAACATGCCTGGCTAATTTTTATATTTTTAGTAGAGATGGGGTCTCACCATGTTGCCCTAACTGGTCTCATACTCCTGATCTCAAATGATCCACCCACCTCAGCCTCCCAAAGTGCTGGGATTATAGGCGTAAGCAACTGCACCTGGCCCAAACAACATTTTTAAAAAGCTTCCCGTAGTTCTTCTTTTTCTTAAGAAGCTTCCTTTTACTTTTTATCGATTTATTTCATTCATGTTTTTATTTCCCCTCCAGATACATAGTAGGACTCTTGTATTTTTGTGTTGATTTATCTTCATGGATATTTTAGGAAGAGGTTGGGACAAGTTACAATAGGACTGGCAACAAGATGCCATTTAAAATGGGAGGTTCCCAAAGTAAGTCTCATGATGTTTGTGACATTTAAGGCAATTTCTGAGAGGTTTTTATGTAAGGGTCCCTTTCTCTGCTCTTCAAAGCCTGCAATAGTGCTGCAGTGTTACCTTGTCATGCCCCTCCATGAAAGAAAAAAACTCAAGACTGTGGCCACATCGATTTCTCCTCCTTTAGTCTAATGCATGTTCTTGCATGTCCTTGGATGGGGAGAGCTGTGTGGGATCCCGAGCTGATGACCGCAGCTCATTCACAGTGCCCCAATCATGAAAACAAAGAAAGGGCTTTCTCAGGGCATGGGAGATGATTCCTCTAGCAAATACTCTGAGAGGTCTGGTCCTTTTAGTCTGGAGAGAGTTGCCAGACTTGATCACGGAGCCACATCCCTTCCATTTTAACCACTTTCTCCCTCTGCACCATGTACAAATACCACGCCCCACACACATAGGCATTGTCGGCTGTTCAAACCTCCCTGTGTACCTTCTACTCGATACTATCATCAGAGGCACTTAGAGATTGATCTTACCTTTTTTTTTTTTTTTTGAGACGGAGTCTTGCTCTGTCACCCAGGCTGGAGTGCAGTGGTGCGATATCGGCTCACTGCAACATCCGCCTCTAGGGCTCAAGTGATTCTACCGCCTCAGCCTACTGAGTAGCTGGGATTACAGGCACACACCATCATGCCTGGCTAATTTTTTTATTTTTAGTAGAGACGGGGTTTCACCACATTGGTCAGGCTGGTCTCGAACTCCTGACCTCATGATCAGCCCGCCTTGGCCTCCCAAAGTGCTGGGATTACAGGCAGGAGCCACTGCACCTGGCCGATCTTACCATTTCTTAACTTTTCCAAATCTTCTGCAGATTCTAGAAATTTCTCTTCAAAATGCAAGCAGAAACAGTATATGGGTTCCTGTTAGTTCATTCTATTATAGACTTGTGATGTTGAATGGCCCCTATCTGGTGCATGATTTGGAGAATATAAGATTTCTGAGTTTGGCAGGGTACACAGAGGGGGCTGGTCATGGCCATTTGGAAATTTAGACCTAATTCATTGAGAAAAGTGCATGGGTCACAGCACATAGCTGCTCAATCTTTTAGTTCACTTCACCTCCAGCCTGATCTCATGAATGTCTATGATTAGGTCATATTTTGAGAGCAGACGTCACTGGAGAAAAGGCACTGAGCAGTTCTCCTAGTTATGGTGTTGCCATATCTTAGGAAAGCCTGTGTCTCCAGGTGAGATCAGACCACAACCTTGTGTGTCCCCAGTGTGGGGTATGCCATGGGCTAATGGCCATTAAATATTCTGCCACCAAGGAGTCTCTGCTATAATTTATATCACCCCACTTCTCAGGAACTCTGCTAAGGGTGAAATAGGTTGCAGCTGGTGCACAGCTTTAACACTTGCAACTGTAATTTTCTCTTCTGAAGTACATGGGACCCAATAGGGTAAAATTCTCAATTTAATAAAGGAATTAGAGTCCCACGCTAACATTATTTTTCATGAAAACTTCTGGTTTCTGATGTGGTTTTGTGGGTTCATTATCACCATTTTCATGTACTGGCTTCTTGACTTTGGACATGTTACCAAAACTCTCTGTGTCTGAGTATGCTAATCTATGAAATGGGTAAACTTATGGAACTTACGGTATAGGTTGATATCAAGATTTAATTACAAGGTCACACAAAGCACTTAGAAAAGTAGCAAGTGATAGTAACTGCTCATTAAATATAAATTTTGGGGGTGGAGCCAAGATGGCCGAATAGGAACAACTCCAGTCTAGAGCTCCCAGCGTGAGCGACGCAGAAGACAGGTGATTTCTGCATTTCCAGCTGAGGTACCGGGTTCATCTCACTGGGGAGTGTCAGATACTGGATGCAGGACAGTGGGTGCAGCACACCGAGTGTGAGCCAAATCAGGGCGAGGCATCGCCTCACCTGGGAAGCACAAGGGGTCAGGTAATTCCCTTTCCTAGTCAAAGAAGGGGGTGACAGACGGCACCTGGAAAATCGGGTCACTCCCACCCTAATACTGTGCTTTTCCAACAGTCTTAGCAAACAGCACACGAGGAGATTATAACCCGGGCCTGGCTCAGAGGGTCCTACGCCCACAGAGCCTCTCGCTGATTGCTAGCACAGCAGTCTGAGATCAAACTGCAAGGCGGCAGCGAGGCTGGGGGAGGGGCGCCCACCATTGCCAAGGCTTGAGTAGGTAAACAAAGTGGCCAGGAAGCTCAAACAGGGTGGAGCCCACCGCAGCTCAAGGAGGCCTGCCTGCCTCTGTAGACTCCACCTCTGGGGGCAGGGCATAACGGAACAAAAGGCAGCAGAAACCTCTGCAGACTTAAATGTCCCTGCCTGACAGCTTTAAAGAGAGTAGTGGTTCTCCCAGTATGCAGCTTGAAATCTGAGAACAGACAGACTGCCTCCTCAAGTGGGTCCCTGACCCCTGAGTAGCCTAACTGGGAGGCAGCCCACCATAGGGGCAGTCTGACACCTCACACGGCTGGGTACTACTCTGAGACAAAACTTCCAGAGGAACAATCAGACAGCAACATTTGCTGTTCACCAATATCCACTGTTCTGCAGCCTCCGCTGCTGATACTCAGGTAAACAGGGTCTGGAGTAGACCTCTAGCAAACTCCAACAGACCTGCAGCTGAGGGTCCTGACTGTTAGAAGGTAAACTAACAAACAGAAAGGACATCCACACCAAAACCCCATCTGTACGTCACCATCATCAAAGACCAAAGGTAGACAAAACCACAAAGATGGGGAAAAAACAGAGCAGAAAAACTAGAAACTCTAAAAATCAGAGTGCCTCTCCTCCTCCAAAGGAACGCAGCTCCGCACCAGCAACAAAGCTGGACAAAGAACGACTTTGACGAGTTGAGAGAAGAAGGCTTCAGACGATCAAACTACTCTGAGCTAGAGGAGGAAGTTCGAACCCATGGCAAAGAAGTTAAAAACCTTGAAAAAATGTTAGACGAATGTCTAACTAGAATAACCATGCACAGAAGTCCTTAAAGGACCTGATGGAGCCGAAAACCACGGCACAAGAACTACATGACAAATGCACAAGCCTCAGTAGTTGATTGGATCAACTGGAAGAAAGGGTATCAGTGATGGAAGATGAAATGAATGAAATGAAGTGAGAAGAGAAGCTTAGAGAAAAAAGAATAAAAAGAAATGAACAAAGCCTCCAAGAAATATGGGACTATGTGAAAAGACCAAATCTACATCTGATTGGTGTGCCTGAAAATGACGGGGAGAATGGAACCAAGTTGGAAAACACTCTGCAGGATATTATCCAGGAGAACTTCCCCAATCTAGCAAGGCAGGCCAACATTCAAATTCAGGAAATACAGAGAACACCACAAAGTTACTCCTTGAGAAGAGCAATTCCAAGACACATAATTGTCAGATTCACCAAAGTTGAAATGAAGGAAAAAATGTTAAGGGCAGCCAGAGAGAAAGGTTGGGTTATCCACAAAGGGAAGCCCATCAGACTAACAGCTGATCTCTCCGCAGAAACTCTGCAAGCCAGAAGAGAGTGGGGGCCAATATTCAACATTCTTAAAGAAAAGAATTTTCAACCCAGAATTCCCTATCCAGCCAAACTAAGCTTCATAAGTGAAGGAGAAATAAAATCCTTCACAGACAAGCATATCCTGAGAGATTTTGTCACCACCAGGCCTGCCCTAAAAGAGCTCCTGAAGGAAGCACTAAACATGGAAAGGAACAACCGGTACCAGCCACTGCAAAATCATGCCAAATTGTAAAGATCATCGAGGCTAAGAAGAAAATGCATCAACTAATGAACAAAATAACCAGCTAACATAATGACAGGATCAAATTCACACATAATAATATGAACCTTAAATGTAAATGGGCTAAATGCTCCAATTAAAAGACACAGACTGGCAAATTGGATAGAGTCAAGACCCATCAGTGTGCTGTATTCAGGAAACCCATCTCACGTGCAGAGACACACATAGGCTCAAAATAAAGGAATGGAGGAAGATCTACCAAGCAAATAGAAAACAAAAAAGGCAGGAGTTGCAATCCTAGTCTCTGATAAAACAGACTTTAAACCAACAAAGATCAAAAGAGACAAAGAAGGCCATTAAATAGTGGTAAAGGAATCAATTCAACAAGAAGAGTTAACTATCCTAAATATATATGCACCCAATTCAGGAGCACCCAGATTCATAAAGCAAGTCCTTAGAGACCTACAAAGAGACTTAGACTCCCATACAATAATAATGGGAGACTTTAACACCCCACTGTCAACATTAGACAGATCAACGAGACACAAAGTTAACAAGGATACCCAGGAATTTAACTCAGCTCTGCACCAAGCAGACCTAATAGAAATTTACAGAACTCTCCACCCCAAATCAACAGAATACACATTCTTTTCAGCACACCACATCTATTCCAAAATTGACCACATACTTGGAAGTAAAGCACTACTCAGCAAATGTAAAAGAACAGAAATTATAACAAACTGTCTCTCAGACCACAGTGCAATCAAACTAGAACTCAGGATTAAGAAACTCACTCAAAACCGCTTAACTACATGGAAACTGAACAACCTGCTCCTGAATGACTACTGGGTACATAATGAAATGAAGGCAGAAATAAAGATGTTCTTTGAAACCAATGAGAACAAAGACACAAAATACCAAAATCTCTGGGACACATTCAAAGCAGTGTGTAGAGGGAAATTTATAGCACTAAATGCCCACAAGAGAAAGCAGGAAAGATCTAAAATTGACACCCTATTATCACAATTAAAAGAACTAGAGAAGCAAGAGCAAACACATTCAAAAGCTAGCAGAAGGCAAGAAATAACTAAGATCAGAGCAGAACTGAAGGAAATAGAGACACAAAAATCCTTTCAAAAAATCAATGAATCCAGGAGCTGGTTTTTTGAAAGATCAACAAAACTGATAGACCGCTAGCAAGACTAATAAGGAAGAAAAGAGAGAAGAATCAAATAGATACAATAAAAAATGATAAAGGGGATATCACCACCGATCCCACAGAAATACAAACTACCATCAGAGAATACTATAAACACCTCTATGCAAATAAACTAGAAAATCTAGAAGAAATGGATATATTCCTTGACACATACACTCTCCCAAGACTAAACCAGGAAGAAGTTGAATCTCTGAATAGTCCAATAACAGGCTCTGAAATTGAGGCAATAATTAATAGCTTACCAACCAAAAAAAGTCCAGGACCAGATGAATTCACAGCCTAACTCTACCAGAGGTACAAGGAGGAGCTGGTACCATTCCTTCTGAAACTATTCCAATCAATAGAAAAAGAGGGAATCCTCCTCAACTCATTTTATGAGGCCAGCATCATCCTGATACCAAAGCCGGGCAGAGACACA
Source organism: Gorilla gorilla gorilla (assembly GCF_029281585.2). NCBI lineage: Eukaryota > Metazoa > Chordata > Mammalia > Primates > Hominidae > Gorilla > Gorilla gorilla. Next base: position 70,642,410 of record NC_073229.2, read on the forward strand.
ACCAAAAAAGAGAATTTTAGACCAATATCCTTGATGAACATCAATGCAAAAATCCTCAATAAAATACTGGCAAACCAAATCCAACAGCACATCAAAAAACTTATCCAGCATGATCAAGTGGGCTTCATCCCATGCAAGGCTGGTTCAACATATGCAAATCAATAAACGTAATCCAGCATATAAACAGGACCAACGACAAAAACCACATGATTTTCTCAATAGATGCAGAAAAGGCCTTTGACGAAATTCAACAACACTTCATGCTGAAAACTCTCAATAAATTAGGTATTGATGGGACATATCTCAAAATAATAAGAGCTATCTATGACAAACCCACAGCCAATATCATACAGAATGGGCAAATATTGGAAGTTCTGGCCAGGGCAATCAAGCAGGAGAAGGAAATAAAGGGTCTTCAATTAGGAGAAGAGGAAGTCAAATTGTCCCTGTTTGCAGATGACATGATTGTATATCCAGAAAACCCCGTTGTCTCAGCCCCAAATCTCCTTAAGCTGATAAGCAACTTCAGCAAAGTCTCAGGATACAAAATGAATGTGCAAAAATCACAAGCATTCTTATACACCAATAACAGACAAACAGAGAGCCAAATCATGAGTGAATTCCCATTCACAATTGCTTCAAAGAGAATAAAAGACCTACGAATCCAACTTACAAGGGATGTGAAGGACCTCTTCAAGGAGAACTACAAATCGCTACTCAATGAAATAAAAGAGGATACAAACAAATGGAAGAACATTCCATGCTCATGGTTAGGAAGAATCAATATCGTGAAAATAGCCATACTGCCCAAGGTAATTTATAGATTCAATGCCATCTCCATCAAGCTACCAATGACTTTCTTCACAGAATTGGAAAAAAGTACCTTAAAGTTCCTATGGAACCAAAAAAGAGCCCACATTGCCAAGTCAATCCTAGGCCAAAAGAACAGAGCTGGAGGCATCACGCTACCTGACTTCAAACTATACTACAAGGCTACAGTAACCAAAATAGTATGGTACTGGTACCAAAACAGAGATATAGACCAATGGAACAGAACAGAGCCCTCAGAAATAATGCTGCATATCTACAATTATCTGATCTTTGACAAACCTGAAAAAAATAAGTAATGGGGAAAGGATTCCCTATTTAATAAATGGTGCTGGGAAAACTGGCTAGCCATATGTAGAAAGCTGAAACTGGATCCCTTCCTTACACTTTCTACAAAAATTAATTCAAGATGGATTAAAGACTTAAACGTTAGACCTAAAACCATAAAAACCCTAGAAGAAAACCTAGGCATTACCATTCAGGACATAGGCATGGGCAAGGACTTCATGTTTAAAACACCAAAAGCAATGGCAACAGAAGCCAAAATTGACAAATGGGATCTAATTAAACTAAAGAGCTTCTGCAGAGCAAAAGAAACTACCATCAGAGTGAACAGGCAACCTACAAAATGGGAGAAAATTTTCGCAACCTACTCATCTGACAAAGGGCTAATATCCAGAATCTACAATGAACTCAAACAAATTTACAAGAAAAAAACAAACAACCCCATCAAAAAGTGGGCAAAGGATATGAACAGACACTTCTCAAAAGAAGACATTTATGCAACCAAAAGACACATGAAAAAATGCTCATCATCACTGGCCATCGGAGAAATGCAAATCAAAACCACAATGAGATACCATCTCACACCAGTTAGAATGGCAATCATTAAAAAGTCAGGAAACAACAGGTGCTGGAGAGGATGTGGAGAAATAGGAAGACTTTTACACTGTTGGTGGGACTGTAAACTAGTTCATCCATTGTGGAAGTCAGTGTGGCGATTCCTCAGGGATCTAGAACTAGAAATACCATTTGACCCAGCCACCCCATTACTGGGTATATACCCAAACGATTATAAATCATGCTGCTATAAAGACACATGCACACATATGTTTATTGTGGCACTATTCACAATAGCAAAGACTTGGAACCAACCCAAATATCCAACAGTGATAGACTGGATTAAGAAAATGTGGCACATGTACACCATGGAATACTATGCAGCCATAAAAAATGATGAGTTCATGTCCTTTGTAGTGACATGGATGAAATTGGAAATCATCATTCTCAGTAAACTATCGCAAGGACAAAAAACCAAACACCATATGTTCTCACTCATAGATGGGAATTGAACAATGAGAACACATGGACACAGGAAGGGGAACATCACACTCTGGGGACTGTTGTGGGGTGGGGGGAGGGGGGAAGGATAGCATTAGGAGATATACCTAATGCTAAATGATGAGTTAATGGGTGCAGCACACCAGCATGGCACATGTATACATATGTAACTAACCTGCACATTGTGCACATGTACCCTAAAACTTAAAGTATAATAATAATAAAAAAAAAGAAAAAAAAGAAAATGTGGCACATATACACCATGGAATGCTATGCCACCATAAAAAATGATGAGTTCATGTCCTTTGTAGGGACATGAATGAAGCTGGAAACCATCATTCTCAGCAAACTATCACAAGGACAAAAAACCAAACACTGCATGTTCTCACTCATAGGTGGGAATTGAACAATGAGATCACATGAACACAGGAAGGAGAACATCACACACCGGGGACTGTTGTGGGGTGGGGGGAGTGGGGAGGGATAGCATTAGGAGTTATACCCAATGCTAAATGACGAGTTAATGGGTGCAGCACACCAGCATGGCACATGTATACATATGTAACAAACCTGCATGTTGTGCACATGTACCCTAAAACTTAAAGTATAATTTTAAAAAATCAAATATATAGAAAAAAAATACACACCAGATTTGGAATACTTAGTATGAAAAACAGAATAATTTTAATATATTGACTACATGTTAAAATAACATTTTAGATATACTGGGTTAAATATATTATTAAAGTTAATTTCATCTGTTTCTTTTTACTTTTTAAAATGTGGCTACTTAGAAACTTTAAAATTACATACAGGGTTGTGGCCCCCAGCACATCTCTATCAGGTACCCTAGGCTATTAAACTCCAAATTACCTAACTGCCTTTGTTCTAATTCAGTGCTTACCAAGGAACCTTCTGATTACTTATCTAAGCTTATAAGTATACCTCAGTAACAAAAAAAGGAGTATCATACATAAGAGACTTACGTATTCTGGACCCTTTAAGATATCTCCTCTCCCAAATGTAAAATAATAAATACCATTCTGGTTTCCATTAAAAAAAAGATATCCAACCAAATGATTTTTATTAAATATGCATTAAAACTCAAAATAAATAAATAAATAAATATAAATTATCTTTAGAATTTTGAGTTATAGCTGGCTATTTCATCATATCATCCTTTAAAAAATTTAAATCAATCTAAAATTGATGAAACTATACTTTGATCTTGATCTACATCCAGTAATTTAAATCTTGGAGTAAATTACACCTTGTCCTGAGACAAGTCACTTTGGTGGAAATGGCAGCCAGCAACAAGGCTGTCTCAGTCTGATCAGAAGCTATGAGTGGTTGCAGGTATTTAATACAGATATGAAATTCAGTTATTACGTAATGATGAAGTTGACTTACGTAGGCAGAATCTGTCAAACCAAAAGTCTAAGCAAAAGTTATCAAGATTCTCTGGATTTCACTGTTGATATGATCTGGTTCCAATCTTGACTCAGCCTCATAATAGCTGTGTGATCTGGGAATCATCACTTAACATCTTCAAGCCTTAGTTTCCTCATCTGCAAAATGGGGAAAGAATATTTCCTTAATCAGAATTTTGTAATGTTTCAAAATGCATGATACAGGGCCCGACCCACATACATCAAGTAATAAATGGTAGTTCGGTTTCCAGTGGCTAATTACACTTTAATGGAGTTCTTTATGGTGAAAATTCAGGAATTTGGGGGTTTCTAGCTTGCTCCGTGGAACAGAATTTGTTGTGGATCTATGATCACACAGGACCAGGATCTAGAGGTCACGGGGGGGTGTGTGCCAGCAATTAATATAGCATCCAGTTCAGGACAAACCTAAGGAACGATGTGTGGTCCTGGCAGGAGGGTGACCGAGATGGGGTGGGATTGGCAAGTGGGATGTGCTTGTGAGGCTGAGGACTGGGTTGTGATCATCAGCCTTAGGGCACTGAGACCCCAGAAGCCTGAGCAAGGTCTGCAGTCAGCCCTGCCCCCGCCTTCAGTCAGGCTGGATGGAGACCAGGGAGCCTGGGTTCCTCCTAGCCTTGCCCCTCCCTCCCTCCTGCTGAACTCTTCCTACCCGGGCTCTGAACACATCCCTGAGCTGTAGAGCTGATGTCTGGGTGACAGGGTATTCATTCGTACAAAGAAAACAACCTGGAATGGCAGTGTTTGGATTTCTTTTGTGCTTATTTCTTCATAGGATTGAGAAAGGGTGAGGCTAAAGTCCCAGGCCCTCGTGAAGCAATGAAGAAAGTGCCGTCCCAAGGTTCAGGTCCACACGGCGCTGTGAGGCTGATGGGGCACGCTAGAACTTCCTTTCACAGGATGCCACCTCACCTGAAACCCTCCTTTTCGGCTGCCACCCGAGGGACAAGATCTCCTGAGTCTGTCCATGACTCACCTCCCAGGAAAACCCTCAGGCAGTTGCTGAAGGACTCTGGTCTGGACTGGGAAGTGTTTTTCTCAGTGACACCTCTAGAGGGCAGCACTCAGCGGAGTCCCACAGGCACCTCCCAGCATTTCCTACTCAAACACCAGGACGATGGCCCGGTAACATTGGGGAATTCTTGGGTGTTCTAGAAGCCTCCACGCCTCATTTTAACCACGTGTTTACTTGTCTGCATCCTCATAGACATGTAGGCTGCCCCAGGGCAGGGACTCTTGTCTTGTTCATTGTCTATCTCCACGACCTAGCACAGAACCCGGAGTTAGTAAGTGTCCAACCAAATAATTGCTGTGAATGTAGTCAATCTTTAATAGGTAGTTTGTTACAATCCACTCCCTTCCGCCTCTCATTTATAGTTTGCATTGTACCTCGTATTATATACATTTTCTAATATTATGCATTTTTATTGCTTTATCATGGAAATTACTAACTTGTATGGAAATAAATGAAAAGGCATAATGATTCTGCTTATACTTCTCACCTAGAATCAATAATTATCAATCAAAACCAGTGTGGTTTCATCGATATGTCCACCTACTTGTAATAATTCCAAGGAAATCCCAGATCCATATGATTAATCCTTAAATACTTCAATGTGTTTTCCTAAAACATACTATTCTAAAGATAGACCTAGTACATTATCACACATGAAATATTAACAATAATTCTTTCATGTCATCAAATATTCAGTCAATATTCATGTTTCTAATTGTATAAATACCATAATAATTATTATTATCATTTTGTTTTTATTTTTTGAGACAGAGTTTCACTCTTGTTGCCCAGGCTGGAGTGCAATGGCATGATCTCGGCTCACTGCAACCTCCGCCTCCCAGGTTTGAGCGATTCTCCTGCCTCAGCCTCCTGAGTAGGTGGCATCACAGGCATGCACCACCACACCTGGCTAATTTTGTATTTCTAATAGAGACGGGGTTTCCCCATGTTGGTTAGGCTGGTGTCGAACTCCTGTTCTCAGGTGATCCGCCCGCCTCGACCCCCCAAAGTGCTGGGATTACAGGCGTGAGCCACTGCACCTGGTCAATGCCATAATTATTGTTTACAGTTTGTTTAAATTCTAATCCACTTAAGTTCTACACTTTGTGATTAGTTTTTTAAATATATTTTAATATTGAGGCTCCTAGATGATAAGAAATTTTAACAATTATTAGGTCAAATCTGTTCATCTTTTTCTTAATTATAGTCCATTTTTATTTAACGCACAATGCTTCAGTTAGTAATCATCTCATAGTTTCTGTGGGAAAAGTATGTGATAACACAATTTTAAATCCAACTTAAGATGACCTAACTCACAACCTACCTCTACTCCAGCTGCAGCCAGGAGCCACCGGGTGGACTCCATTCTGCCCTCTGCATTGGAGTAGTGGAGCTTGGGGTTCTCTGCCATGGTAGCAGTCTCCTGGAGGTTTCTTTAAGCCTGAATGAATGAATGAAAGAATGAATGAATGAATGAATGAATAATTTAAGCCATAGAATCAAAAATGTACTTTAGGATGTATGGTTGAAAACCACAAACAATGCTGAAGAAGAACCTGCATTCTTCATGATGGTGTTGGAGGAGTTCCCAGAATGTTTTCTTGGCCCAAATTGTTACCCATCAGCGGGCACCCTCAGATTCCAGCAAACCAGTCTCAAGTCTTCATTGGCTAACTGTGACTTTTCTTGGCAGCCTAAGAAGTGAGAGTATGTGGTAATAATACATGTATAGGAGTTAATGGGAAGAGGAAGAATTCAAGAACTAATATTTATTGAAAACTTCCTAATGATCCTTCTTCAGTCTAGTCCCTTTCAATATTTTATATCTTTAACCCTCCTTATAGTCCCATGAAATGGTTTTTTTCTCCATTTTTTAGTTAATGAAATGGAACATCAGAAAAATGCAATGTTCACAGTCACACCCTGGTTGGTGACAGACATGAATATCTACACCAAGGACTAAAATGAAGTCATGCCTGGAAGCCACCCAGTGAAGGCCCTGGGAACCCATGAACTGGCCATGAAACCAGAGGATGTCACTGACAGGGAGGACCGGCAGGGAGCTAAGTCACTCTTCAAAACAAAAAGCAAAAATTAGGCCTCAGAGTTGTATAACTGTAGTTGGAAGACCAAATTCTTTCAAAGACAGAGAATGCTAATCCCTTGCTTCTTTCGGCATTCTATATTCTAACTCTGTGGGGTGCATTTTGTTTCATAACCTGGAAAAAAAGATGTTGTTGCATTAACTTTGCAAGATATGGAAGGAGCTAGCATTTGTTCAACGTCAGTCACATAACTCGTTATTTTTCTAAACTTCTCTTCATTTTATCCTACAAAAATCACCTAAGGTGAATGAGGTTGTTATTCTTATTTTTTACAGTTGGGGATACGAGGTTTTTTAAAGTAACTTGCCCAGATTAAGTGGTGGATCTGGGATTCAGACTCACTGCTATTAAAAACTAGACCGAGTCTTATTTTCTATGTTAGTGTTTCTCAAATATGCATGGTAAGAGTTCAGCAGATTGTGAAACCTCACTACTTTTTAAAATAAAATAGAAAAGAATAGAAAATATCAGCGAGATTGTGAAACCTCACTACTTTTTAAAATAAAATAGAAAAGAAGAGAAAATATCAGCGAGCATGACATGTTGAAGGGTAAGTAATGTTTCATGAGTTGTTAGTTTCAGTTATTTGTATATTGTGTGTATGGAGTTTGCATGTGTGCACGCTCACTTTCTCATTGTAAATGGTTAGAGATAAATTGACTGGGCTCATCAGTGAAGTTTGATAGCCCTTGCTCTATCCCAGGCTGTTTGGGAGATGGAACATAGCAGAGTATCAGAGAATGAAAACCAATGGCTGCAGGGACAGATGCAACTAATCGTATCATGAATGTGAATGGAAGGACACAGGACTCATTGAAAGCAGGAGTTCCAGTGCCAGGACTTAGGAACGGTTGCATTTTCTCTCCAAACGCTCAGCTCTGTCATTAAACGTTAAGATTCTTCTTGCAAAGTTTTGTGGTTGTTGAGTTTGGAACAAAAATGTACTTGTCTTTGCCAACTAATGTATTTCTTAAAAAGTTTGTATGCTTGAATTTAGACATCAAAATCTTTTAAATGTCTACGTTTTAAAATGTGGGAGTCAAGAGTTTAACCTTTGGAAAGTAAAGAATTTTTAGAAACCACACTGAATCAACTCACCTGTTTCGTAATTAGAAATTTTGACACTGCACTTTTCTGTCTTGGGAAATGGAAATAGCATTATTCAGCAGAAAGAAAGGGAGAGTGAAGTTCACACGAAAGTGTGGGGTGTGGTTGTTTAATTGCTGTGGATTAGAGTTCACAGTGTCGTAATTCTAATCCCCACACTAAGCTCCCTTAGGCATTGATTGAGGATCATGTTTCAACAGGAAAGAAATGTTTATCTTACATAACGTTTTATCACAACACTACTGCTGGTAACTAACATGTCACCTTCTCAATGTGAGGTTTCCTAAGGTCCAGCTAAGACTGGGACGAAGGTTACCGTTGAGCTTTGTTGGGTCAACAGAAAATGAGAACCAGAGAGCACGACGATTTGCCATGGGTCGCACACATATGCTCCTCATTCATGATCAATATCTAGGGAGTGTGTCCACCTTCTGCAACAACCGTGGGAAATGGCTCCTAATATCCTAATTATAGATGGGCACACTGAGGTTCAGAGAGCTAAAGTGACTGGCCCACGCTGCACACTTGGTGAGTGTTGGGTCAGCCTGAACTCCTTCCGACTGCAGGTCCAGAGCTGTCCAGAGCTTTTCCACTCCACCCTGTAACCTGGCTCTCAGCTCCTGTCTGAGAAGTTGTTTTATATTTTCCTATTCAGAGTCCATTAGCCAACTAAATGGTGGAAGGCAAGGGCAAGAGGGGAGCATCTAATCCTTGAGTTCTTTCTGTTAGCAACTTTTTAGGGGACTTTCAGAAAGTGTGCCTTTCTCTACTTTGACAAACTAAAAACCAGAGTGAGTTGAGGACTAGTATAACTGTATTTATATCAATTAAAAAAATGGTCTTAACATCACAAAAGCCACAATTAACATTTAGGTAAAGCACTTCATTGTGTAAAACGTTAGAATATTGGTCTTGCATGTTCTTGGCCTCCATGGCTGCTTTATCAAATCTTCAAAATCTCTCTTGCTTCTTCTAAAAGTTTTGCCTTTGTGGGAGGCTTCCTCTGGCTGCCAGGCTGCAGAAACTTCTTCACTGTGGGCGGTTTGCTGATTCTGGTTTTCAGGACCTGCAACGCACAAAGCACAGCCTCAGAGTGAAGCCAAGGACTGACACCACCATTAATACCACCCAGGGAATCTGAGCCTCTCCTACACAAAGACCAAATGAGGCCCCTCCATCAGCACCAGTATGAAGGCTGGGAAACAGACTCTGAGCGAGAAATAAGAGATAAGAGGAATATGAGAGAAAGAAGAGAAAAAAGATAAGAGAAAGAATATAAGAGGGAGAACAAGAAGCTCACTAGCATTTTCCCAAAGATGTATTTTAGATTTTATTTAGTTCAGTCTCGCTACTCTCTTCTTTATATATCAATCCTGAGGATTCGTGGCTTTTGTGTAAGTCAAGAAAAAATAATGTGCCTGTGAGATATCAACACAGATCAGCCTCTAGGCAGAAGTGAAAATATGGGAAAATTGAGTTAGAAATGAAAATAGAAAATGTTAAAGACAAACCATGGGGCCACTCCCACTGAGGTATACAGGGCGGGGGGCAGTGTACTCGGAGAGCTGTGCAGAGAGAAACGCAATCAATGTCTGACAGCAGGAGCCAGAGCCCAGGGAAGGAAACCAGGCAGTAAGGGCCCTGCTCAGACAGACTTGGTGTGGGAAGACAAGGGCACATATGGGATAAAGGACATCACAAAGAATTCAGGAACAGAAACCACGTTGAAATAGAGGGATGGGGAGAGATGCTGGGCCCTGGGTCCTTTCCATGATAAAAGGCAAATGCTCTTCATGAGGTAGCCACACATTTCACTGACGTAACAAGAATCTTTCCCTGATTGTGAGGAATCAGGGCCTGGAAGCCCACTTTGGAGACCTGAGGGCACTGAAGGCCTGGAGAAGGCTGGTGTCAAAACATGGCTAGTCCCAGGACCCAGATACGAGATCCCAGGATGGGAGATGTGGGGCTGCCTCTCCGGGCTACGAAATGGGTCACCTTCAGCAGAGGGAAGCTGGAGATAAGGCTGGAGTCAAGCTCTTACACATAGTAGAGAATTTCCACCAGGTGAATGTCAGCCCGGCTCAGCTTGTTGCCAACAAGATAATCTTGTCCGCGGCTCTTTCACACCTGGATAATTGGAGGAATCAGACCAGGAACACATGCGCAATCAGGCTGGGGCCCCTGCTTCTTCCTGAGTTTCTCCAGACTGACATTCCCACCTCTGCTGCCTCACTGCATGGGTGCAGAGACCCGGATCTTTCTCCATGTTCCCTGACTCATTGAGAGAGTAAGAAGTGTGGCTCTTCTAATTCCTTGGTTGGAGCCCAGGCTCTCATTTTCTCTTCTCATTCCACCTCACTGCGGTGTCCACACCGCCCACTCGGCTTGCATCTTCCACATGGGCCAGGGGCTTAGCACCTGCTACAACATGTTCTGGCTTCCCCAGACCCTACAGCGTGCAGCCCTGATGTTCAGGGCATGATTCTACACTCTGCTATCTCTCTCCAATCTCTCTTGGGAAGTGACTCCACCTTCATGACAGCACTCTTCCCCCAGGAGGAGACTATATCAGAGTCCTCATTTCTCCTTGTATGCACTCCTTATTTCCTGCTCTAGGATCTGAAGTAAACCTGGGTGAACTTGAATTCATCCCCTTTCTTGCAACATTGGCGCTTACTGATTTCACTGTGTTATAATCTGCATGCCACAGTATCCAGGGTGAGCTGCACTGATGTCTGCAACTTACTTTGAAATAAAAAAAAAAAAAAATGCGTTTGACTGAGGGAGACAGGAGTGGAGTGATTGACACGTGTGGTAAAGCCCAGATGAGGAGATGTTAATTTTGCTGTCTAGGTGGTTGGTGTATATATGTTCATAAAATATTTCTTTCAACTATTGTGAATGTATAAAATGTTTCATAACAAAATTTTTAGTGATACGTGGTATTTATTAAAATATTTTAGCACATTCACACCATAAATAATAAAATGAGAAAACATACAGCATCACTGATTTAAGGTAATATTTTGGCAAATACCCTTTCAGACTGTGTATACATATGTAAGTGTAAATAATTACTTGGTACATAAAGAAAATGCAACATTAAATGCTATATTGTAGCATACATAGTTCAAATTCATGTATCATGGGACTCTTTGGTAGAACTGGTGAAATTCTTCCTCACAGTCTATTTTTATACCATGCCTTGAGAGTCAAGAGCTCAATTAACATCAAGGAAGGATTTTTGGACCTGAAGGTCAATGCCCCAAAAATGCACAGGCACTATTTTTCTGTTGCCTTATGTTATGGATTGAATGTTTAAGTTTCCCCAAAATTCATATGTTGGGATCCTGACCCCCATGTGATGCTGTTAGTAGGTGGGGCTTCCAGGAGACGATCAAGTCATGGGGGTGGAGATCTCATGAATGACATTAGTCCCCTTATAAAAGGGACCTTAGAGAACTCTCTTGGCATGTTTGCCATCTGAGGACACAGCCAGAGATTTGCTGTCTATGAATCAAGGAACAGGAGCTCCCCAGATATGAAATCTGCTGGCACATTGATCTTGTACTTCCTAGCCTACAGAGTTGTGAGATAGAAACATCTGTTCTTTAAGCTACCCAGTCTATGGTATTTTTGTTATAGCAGCCAAACTACAAAGAAACCCTCTAAACTCTTAGTGCCCTTATAGACTAAACAGCTTCTATCATGACCTTTACAACAGTGAAATATACCAGCATTTGGTCAATAACTGCCAGCTTTCCTAATTTTTGCCTCCACTTTCAGTTTATGACCAAACACAGAAAGTAAAATATCGATCTCTGAACAATCACATAGAAATTCACACTTCCAGCTAGCCAGCTTACAGCATCTTCATGCCAACAACATGCAATCAGGGCATAAGTTTTTCCACCATAAATCTCTCAGACTTTCCCGCCTGCCTCTGAATCTCTGGCAAACGCAAGTGATGGTGCCTGACTTCCTTACTATAGCAAGCTCGAAATAAACACCTTTTGCTTATTCTCATTTGGGTTGTCTTCATTCACTTTCACAGTTTTTCCGGGGGTTGCAACAAGATATGGTCTATGTTGCCCATTGCCATGGACCCCAGCCGTCAGCCAGGTGCAGTATCCACAAAGGTTCCTTGTGCCTTGTGGCAAGTCCGCACCTGGGCTGAACTCTTTTCTCTTTGCTTTGAGCTCTTTCACTTTTTATTCTCAGTTTGGACCTTGGTTTTGTATTGGTTCCCATCTGCTTACCATCCTTAATAGAACCAGGCCTTTCTTACCTGTTTGTTTCTTTTCAGTCTTTTGTGGTACTGCTTTGTGTCATGCTATCGAGAAGTGTTGTCATTAAAAAAAAAAAAAAAAAAAAAGGGGCAGCATATAGGCATTGGCCCAAAAGCCTGTTTTTCAAGACAGCCTCACAGTACACTGAGTTTGAGGTTATCATGGGATCTCTGTCCATGTGTACAAACTTTGCTGTGGGTCATCCCTGAAACTAAATGAAATCCTTCACTCTTGGTTTTTGTTCTTGTTGTTCTTTAAACTTGGCAGTGATCCAGGCAGATTACAGCTTCCACCTGGGGCACAGCAGTGACTATGACTTTAGGTTTTCTTTATCCCATTAGGTGGTAATCCATATAGTTGGGTGAAAAAAATCTCTTTTGTAGTTTGGAGGCTCAAATCATATAGCCACTGAAAAGATAAAGACATGCCTAGGGCAAGATATGGGGAAGGGGCATGGCGTTTCCATGCCTTCCCTGGACATGCCACCCTCCAAGAAGCTCCATGCATGTGTTCAGGTATACAGAAGCTCCCAGGTACAGTTTCAAAGACAGGAAAATAATGGCTTCTTGTTCCCCCTTTGATCAGGGCAAGCTTTGCATCTTTTTCCTTAGGTGGAGGTAATGCATAATGAAGAATCTTTTCACTCAAAACTGCCCTACCTTCTACATATATCCTTCTACATTCATCCTGAAAGACAAAAAGAACCAAACTGTCAAAATGCCTTCTGCCTTAGATTTTATGGTTTAAACACCTGAGACAGTAGAGCCTCAGATGGTGACAAAGTAATTCAGCTCCAGTGGGTGCCTTTTATATGCCAGTCATGCTGTTAGTTATACATATATATTACATTTATTTCTCAGAACATGCTGCAGGGGTAGATATATGTCCAAAATGTTTGTCCTACACGTGACCAAATACAGGTACAGAGAATATCAACATCAGAGTCACAGTCATGGGAGGAATTAGTGGAATCACTGCAAGTAACCACTGATGCTACAAATAGGGTTTGCTATCTCTGCTGTGGTTTGCTTTATGCATGAGTTTAGCATGATTCATATAGCCAAAGACCTACCATTTAAGTAATCGGAAGGCAGAGTCCCTGGAACAGCCATCTCGAACATTTCCGTCTCCTTTTCTCACCATACTACATATCTCAGGCTCATTTTTATGCTCAATATTCGAAGTTCTAAAAAAATTAAAAATAACAATAAATAAATAGGAAATAAAGCATATCTCTAAAAGCTATCTCTAAAGATATATACTTTCAAGCAAGCTAGTAATTTTCAACAACAACAAAAAAAGAAGCTCTCCCAATTATTTTCTAATCACCTGGGAAAGCAGTAGCACTTTGGCAGCCACTCCCCTTAGCCCCCTCCATCCAGCCCCTTGCAACAACTGATTTACTTTCTAGATTCAAATGGTCTGGATAGTTCATACAAAAGAAATCATGTAACATGTGGCCTTTGGTGTCTGGTTTCTTTTATGGAACATGTTCTTAAGGCTCACCCATGTTGTAGCATGCATCAGTACTTTCTCCCTTTTCATAGTCCAAGAATATTCCATTGTCTGCTACAGCACGTCTTGTTCCTCCATTCATCCATGGGTGGACATTTGGGTAGTTTCCACCTTTTGCATATCATGAATAGTTCTCCTATGAACATTTCTGTGCATGGATTAGTGAGGCTGTGTTTTCCTTTCTCCTGGTTGTAGACCTGGTAGTGGAATTGTTAGGTCATTGGTAACTCTATATTGGACTTTTCAAGGAACTGCCAACAGGGGAGGAGACCCCTCCTCCCAGCTTTGCTGGTGCAAAATCAGTGTGGCTGCTTAGGCCTGTATCAAATGCTTCACTTTAGTTAATCCTGGTATCTTGGGCACCAGCCTCTGCTAACCTGAGTCAAGTTGACCAGTTCATATAATTAGTTTGTAACATAGGTTCCTGGTCATCATTCTTGGAATTATTGGAACCTGAGATTCAGCTTCTTTAGAGCCTTCTCTCCCCAGGCCTTCATCTACCGACTCTCAAACATTCTATGACTTGTCCTAAGCTGTTGTTGGCGCCCAGTCTCTGAAGACCTGAACACCTGGAATCATGATTCCCCATCCTCCCGAGTTCATGGTTCATCCGTGTTTGGAAACCTCTGTCAGGGTGCTCGATCCATGGACTGCACTCTTTTCTAGAATCACCCTCACCTGAACCCACCCCATGTTCACTGTTTCCTCATCTCCATGGGACTCTGCAATACTGCAACTCAGCGTACACACCCAAGGCCCAGCCTGATGCTGACAATAATGCCCCTGCCACGGTCCCACCCACTCAAGGAAGGACCTAAATCACTCTGCATTCTCTGTTAATGGAAGAACAGAAAATATACCATACAGGACTCTCTCCTTTATGTCTTTCTCATGGAGACTGTATTTGCTGGCAATGTAGTTGAGAATGGCTCTGGTCTGCACCAGCTTCATGCCGTCAATCTCAACTATTGGCACTTGCTGGAACATCAAACTCCCATCTTTAGAAAGAAGGAAAAAAAGGAGAGTGAGATGTCTATGAATCCCAGTCTTTCAGCATGAAAAAATGTTTGCTGAAATGACTAAATTTATAAAATAGAAAAGAAATTATTGCCTGGTATAACCTCTCAAAGGAAATAGAAATTTGTTTTTAGCTTCCTTAGTCCTTCTTTTTCTTATCAAGCTTCCTCTTACCTTGTAGCCTCTTATTTCATTTATGTTTTTGTTCCTCATCCAGATACATAATAGGTCCCTTGTATTTTTTGTGTTGATATATCTTCATGGATATTTTAGGAAGAAGTTGGAAGAGGCTGCTGCAGGCCCACTAGCCACATGCCATTTAACATGGGAATATCTCAAAGTAAATCTCATGATGTGAAGACATTAAAGACAGTTCTGAGAGAAGTTTCTATGTAGGTCCTTTGTATACTCTTCAATAACCCCACTGGACAGTGTGTGCAGGGTGGGTGCTGTGTTGCTCACTCTACTGCTGCTACCCTGGCTCATGTCCCTCCTCACCCTCTGACCTGGACTTCCAACCAATTCAACACTATCTCATTATCTAAGCCTACAATGTTGCAAGAATTTCACCTTGTCAAATTCATAAGAGAAATGAATTCAAGATGGACCTATTTCGACTCCTTCCCTCTGATGAATGTCCGCGCGTGTCCTTGGATGGGGAGGGCTGTATGGGATCCTGAACCAACCACAGCTTATTCACAGTGTTGAAAGAATGAAAGCAAGGAAAGGCCATTCTCAGGGTGCTGGGGATGGCTCCTCTAGCAAATACTCTAAGAGGTCTGGCCCTTTTAGCCTGGAGAGAGTTGACAGAACTGCTCAAGGAGCCCCACCCTTTCTACTTTAATCACTTTTTTCCCTCTCCACCACCCCAACTACCACCCTTCACACACATAGACACGGCCTGGTGTTAAAACCTGCAAGTGTACCTTCTACTAGATACCTTCATCAGAGACACGTAGAGACTTGATCTTACCATTTCTTAACTTTTCCAAATCTTCTGCAGATTCTAGAAATTTCTCTTCAAACCGAAAGCAGAATCAGTAAATGGGCTCCTGATAGGTCATTCCATAGCATTATAGACTTTTAACCTTGAATGGCTACTGTGTGATACATAATTTGGAGAATAGAAGATTTCTGAGTTTGGCAGTGCACACAGAGGGGTCTGGTCATGACCATTTGGAAATTTAGACTAGATTCATCAAGAAAAAAGCATGGATCACAGCACATAGCACTCAATCTTTTAGTTCACTTCATCCACACCCTGATCTCTCCCATGTCCATGATTAGGTCATGATTTGGGAGGGGATGTCACTGGCGTTAAGGTATCAAGCAGTTCTTCTAGTTATGGTGTTGTCGTATCATAGGAAAGCATGTGTCTCTAGGTGAGATCAGACCACAGCTTTTGTGTCCCTAGTGTAGGGTATGCAATGGGCTAATGACCAAAAAAGATTCTTCCACCAAGGAACCTCTGCTGTAATTTATATCACCCCACTTGTTAGGAGCCCTACTGTGCATGAGGTAGGTCCTGCTATTGCACAGCTTTAACTCTTGCAATGATAATTTCCCCTCCTGGAGTAAATGGAACATGACAGAGTAGAATTCTCAATTTGAGGAAGGAATTAGGGTCCCCAGACTAATGTTATTTTTAATGAAAATCTGCGGTTTATGATATGGCTGTGTGGGTTTAATATCGCTATTTTCATGTCCTGGCTTCTTGATTTTGGACACATTGTTGAATCTCTCTGTGTCTCAGTATCCTAACCTGTGAAATGGATATACTTATGAAGCTTTTTTTAAAGATTGGTATGAAAGGTCGGGCACAGTGGCTCACGCCTGTAATCCCAGCACTTTGGTAGGCTGAGGCGGGCGGATCCCCTAAGGTTGGGAGTTCAAGACCAGCCTGTCCAACATGGAGAAACCCCACCTCTACTAAAAATACAAAAATTAGCCAGGTGTGGTGTCGCATGCCTGTAATCCCAGCTACTCAGGAAGCTGAGACAGGAGAATGGCTTGAACCTGGGAGGTGGAGGTTGCGGTGAGCCAAGATTGCACCACTACACTCCAGCCTGGGAGACAGGGTGAGACTCTGTCTCAACCAAAAAAAAAAAAAAAAAAGATTGGTATGAAAATTAAATTTCAAAGTCATGCAAAGCACTTGGAAAAGTAGCAGGTATATAATAAATGCTCGTTAAATATATGTTTTGGGACTCTGAGAGATGGCTGCTATTTCATAGCATCCTTTTCAAAAAACTTAAATCAATCTAAAATCACTGAATGTATACTCTCTTGTTGATCTATATCCAGTAATTTAAACTTTGAAATAAATTACACCTTGTCCTGAGAGTAGTTGGAATGGCAGCCAGCAAGGTTGTCTAAATCTGATCAGAAACTCTGAGTAGATGCAGGTATTTAATATAAATATGAAAATCAGTTATTACATAATGATTCAGTTGACTTAATAGGCAGAATCTATAAAAATAAAAGTTAAAGCAGACTCTTACAAAGATTTTCAGGATTTCACTGTTAATATGATCTGGTTCCAATCTTGGCTCTGCCTCGTAATAGCTGTGTGATCTGGGAATCATCACTTAACATCTTTAAGCATTAGTTCCCTCATCTGCAAAATGGGCATAGAACATTTTCTTAACAGAATGTTTTAATGTTTTCAAAATGCATCATACAGGGCCTGACCCACATACATCAAGTAATAAATAGTAGCGGTGTTTGCAGTGGCTAAGTATACTTTAATAGAGCTCTTTATGGTGAAATGTCAGGAATTTGGGGGTTTCTAGCTTGCTCCATGGAACAGAGTTTGTTGTGGATCTATGATCACACAGGACCAGGATCTAGAGATCATGGTTGGAGGGTGGGGGAGGCGGGGGCAGGAAGGGTGTGCCAGCAATTAATACTGTGTCCAGTTCAGGACAAACCTAAGGAACGGTGTGTGGTCCTGGCAGGAGGGTGAACGAGGTGGTGGGACTGGCAAGTGGGATGTGCTTGTGAGGCTGAGGACTGGGTTGTGATCATCAGCCTTAGGGCACTGAGACCCCAGAAGCCTGAGTAAGGTCTGCAGTCAGCCCTGCCCCCGCCTTCAGTCAGGCTGGATGGAGGCCAGGGAGCCTGGGTTCCTCCTAGCCTTGCCCCTCCCTCCCTCCTGCGGAACTCTTCCTACCCAGGCTCTGAACACATCCCTGAGCTGCAGAGCTGACGTCTGGGTGACAGTGAAACGGGGTATTCATTTGTACCAAAACAAACAAACAAACAAAACCTGGAATGACGGTGTGTGGATTTCGTGTGTGCTTATTCGTAGGATTGAGAAAGGGTGAGGCTAAGGACCCAAGCCTTCGTGAAGCAATGGAGAAAGTGCCGTCCCAAGGCTCAGTTCCACATGGCGCTGTGAGGCTGAAGGGGCTCAGTGGAAGTTCCCCTCACAGGACGCCACCTCACCTGAAACCCTCTTTTTCTGCTACCATCCAAGGGACAAGATCTCCTGAGTTTGTCCAAGACTCACTCCGGAAGAAAACCCTCTCAGGCAGTTACTGAGGGACTGTGGTCTGGACTAGGACGTGTTTTTCTCAGTGACACCTCTAGAGGGCAGCACTCAATGGAGTCCCACAGACACCTCCCTGCATTTCCTACTCAGACACTGGGTGGATGATATGGTAACACTAAGGAATGCTTGGGTGTTCTCCTGGAAGCTCCTTATTTTAATCACCTGTTTACTTGTCTCCATTCTTATAGATATGTAGGCTACCCGAGGGCAGAGACTGAGTCTGTCTTGTTCACTGTCTACCTCCAGAACCTCACACAGAATCTGGCACTTAGTAGGTGCACAACAAAACAATCATTGAATTAGTACACTGAGTCTTTAACAGGTGAGTACGCAGTTTCTCTTTACATTCACTTTCTAATATTATGCCTTTTTATCCTCTTATTGTATAAATTTCTAACATGTATAAAAATAACACAAAAGTATAATGACCTTTCTTGTATTTCTCATATAGAATCAATAGTTACCAATATTAGGGAAAAGAGTGAAACGCTGTAAAATATTTGAAGAGATTTATTCTGAGCCAAATGTGAGTGACCAATGGCCCGTGATACAGCCCTCAGGAGATTCTGGGAACCTGTGCTTAAGGTGGTTGGGATATAGT
This sequence comes from Gorilla gorilla gorilla, assembly GCF_029281585.2. NCBI lineage: Eukaryota > Metazoa > Chordata > Mammalia > Primates > Hominidae > Gorilla > Gorilla gorilla. The sequence goes on from NC_073229.2 coordinate 70,661,232, forward strand.
TTAATTTTAGGGAGACATGAGACATCAATCAAATATATAGAGATGTACATTTGTTCAGTCCAGAAAGGCAGGACAACTGGAAGTGTGGACTTCCAGATTTTGTGTAGATTATACAATTTTGCAATTGGCAGTTGATTGAAAGAGTTATGATCTAAAGACCTGGGTGTAGGGAAAAGAAAGAGAGATCAGACTGTCACTGTGTCTATGTAGAAAGGGAAGACATAAGAGACTCCATTTTGAAAAAGACCTGTACTTTAAACAATTGCTTGCTGAGATGTTGCTAATTTGTAGCTTTGCTCCAGCCACTTTGCCCCAGCCACTTTGACCCAACCTGGAGCTCACAAAAACATGTGTTGTATGAAATCAAGGTTTAAGGGATCCAGGGCTGTGCAGGACATGCCTTGTTAACAAAATGTTTACAAGCAGTATACTTGGTAAAAGTCATCGCCATTCTCTAGTCTCAATAAAACAGGGGCTCAGTGCTCTGTGGAAAGCCGCAGGGACCTCTGCCCTTGAAAGCGGGGTATTGTCCAAGGTTTCTCCCCATGTGATAGTCTGAAATATGGCCTTGTGGGATGAGAAAGACCTGACCGTCTCCCAGCCCGACACCCGTAAAGGGTCTGTGCTGAGGTGGATTAGTAAAAGAGGAAAGCCTCTTGCAGTTGAGATAGAGGAAGGCCACTGTCTCCTGCCTGCCCCTGGGAACTGAATGTCTCCGTATAAAACCCGATTGTACATTTGTTCAATTCTGAGATAGGAGAAAAACCGCCCTACAGTGGGAGGCGAGACATGTTTGCAGTAATGCTGCTTTGTTATTCTTTACTCCACTGAGATGTTTGGGTGGAGAGAAACATAAATCTGGCTTACATGCACGTCCAGTCATAGCACCTTCCCTTGAACTTAATTATGACATAGATTCTTTTGCTCACATGTTTGTTGCTGACCTTCTCCTTATTATCACCCTGCTCTCCTACTACATTCCTTTTTGCTGAAATAATGAAAATAATAATCAATAAAAACTGAGGGAACTCAGAGGCCGGTGCTGGTGCAGGTCCTTGGTATGCTGAGTGCCGGTCCCCTGGGCCCACTGTTGTTTCTCTATACTTTGTCTCTGTGTCTTATTTCTTTTCTCAGTCTCTCGTCCCACCTGACTAGAAATACCCACAGGTGTGGAGGAGCAGGCCACCCCTTCACCTGGGATCAATAGAAAGGAATATCTGGGTTAGGGTAATAAGGGGGTGTGGAGACCAAAGTTTTATCATGCAGATGAAGCATCCAGGTAGCAGGCTTCAGAGAAAATAAATTGTATTAGGTTGGTACAAAAGTAATTGTGGTTTTTGCCATTGAAAGTAATGTTTCTTATCAGACTTAGAGTCTGTTCTATCAGTAATTCCAAAAGAGAGGAGGGCATGTCCAACTTCCCACTTCCCATCATGGCCTAAATTGGTTTTTCAGGTTAGCTTAGTAATGCCCTTGCTGAGAAGAGGGTCCATTCAGATGGTTGGGGCTGGGGATGAGGCTTAGAATTTTATATTTGGTTTATACCAGCTAAAGCCAATGTGTTTTCATCTACATGCCCACCCACTTTCTTCTTGTAATAATGTGAGGAAATCCCAGATATCATATATTTTATTCTTAGATACCTCAATGTGTTTCCCTAAAACAGAAGAACGATTTTAAATATAGCCATAGTACATTATCACACATGAAACATTAACAATAATTTTTTCATGACATCAAATATTCAATCAATATGTATGCTTCTAACTGTTATACAAATGCCATAAATTATTTTTTGGAGTTTGTTTAAATCCAAGTTCAGTTAAAGTCCACACATTCTGATTAGTTTCTTAAATGTATCTTAATGTTTATGCCCTTAGATGAGAAGATATTTTAACAATTTATTAGATCAAATTCATCATCTCTTTCTTAATAACTGCCAATTTTCTTTAAGGTACGACACTTGACAAGTCATTTAGTAAGAAACATCTCATAGTTTCTGGGGGAAAAGTATCTGGTAAGGTCAATTTTAGATCCAACTTAAGATGACCTCTCAGGACCTACCCGTACTCCAGATGCAGCTAGGAGCCACTGGATGGACTCCATTCTGCCCTGTCCATTGTGGTAGTAGAGCTTGGGTTTCCCACCATGATAGCAGACTCCTGGAGTTTTCTCTAAGCATGAATGAAAGAATGAAAGAATGAACGAACGAATAATTGAAGCCATAGAATCAAAAATGTTCATTAGGATGTATTGTTGAAAACCACCAACAATACTGAAGAAGAATCTGCCTTCTTCATGACTGGGTTGGAGGAGTTCCTGGAATGTTTTCTTGGCCCAAATTGTTATCCATCGGTGGCCACCCTCAGATTCTAGCAAACCAGTCTCACATGCCCATTGGTTAAATGTAACCATTCTCGCCATGTTAAGAAGTGAGAGTTTGTGGTAATAATGTACATATGGAAGGTAGTGGGAAGAGGAAGAATTCAAGAACTAATATTTATTAAAAACATCCTGGTGATACTTCCCCAATGCTAGTCCCTTTTAATATGTTATATCTTTAATCCTCCAAAGTCCCATGAAATGCCTATTATTATTATTATTTTATTTTTATTTATTTTTTTGAGATGGAGTCTCGCCCTGTCACCCAGGCTGTGGTGGCACAATCTCAGCTCACTGCAAGCTCCGCCTCCTGGGTTCAAGCCGTTCTCCTGCCTCACCCTCCCAAGTAGCTGGGACTATAGGCGCCCGCCACCACGCCCAGCTAATTTTTTGTATTTTTAGTAGAGATGGGGTTTCACCATGTTAGCCAGGATGGTCTCGATCTCATGACCTACTGATCCACCCGCCTCGGCCTCCCAAAGTGCTGGGATTACAGGCATGAGCCACTGTGCTCGGCCGAAATGCCTATTATTATCTCCATTTTTTGGTTAATGAAATGGAACATCAGAGAAGTGAAATACAATGTCCACAATCACACTCTAGGTGGTGATGAACATGAAAATCCACACCCAAGACTAAAATGAAGGCAGGCCTGGAACCCACCTAGGTGAAGGCCCTGGGAATCCAGTAAGTGACCAAGAAACCAGAGGATGTCATGACAGGGAGGACCAGGAAGGAGCAAAGCCACTCTTCAGCTCTTTGGCTATTAGGCTACTGATATGGTTTGGCTCTTTGTCCCCACCTAAATCTCATCTCCAATTGTAATCCCCATAATCCCCACATGTTGAGGGATGGACCTGGTGGGAGATGATTGGATCATGGAGGTGGTTTCCCCCATGCTGTTCTCCTGACAGTGAGTTCTCATGAGATCTGATGGTTTTATAAAGGGCAGTTCCCCCTTCTCTCTCTCTCCCTCTGCTGCTGCCTTGTGAAGAAGATGCCTGCTTCCCCTTCACCTTCCACCATGACTGTAAGTTTCCTGAAACCTCCCCAGCCATATGGAACTGTGAGTCAGTTAAAATTCTTTCCTTTATAAATCACTCAGGCTCAGGGAAGTTCTTTATAGCAGTGTGAAAATGAACTAATACAACTACATTTGATCAAAGGGAGAAATAGGGCCTCAGACTTGTTTAACTGTAGCTACGAGATCCAAATTCTTTAAACAGATAGAGAATCATAATTTCTTGATTCTCTTGGAATTCTATTTTCTACCTCTATAGGGTGCATTTTGTTTTATAACCTGGAAAAAGAGATGCTGCATTAATTTTGCAGGGAATGGAAAGAGCTATCATTTGTTCAATGTCAGTCACACACTGATCATTCCTCCAAATTTATCTTCATTTTATTCTACAAAAATCACCTAAGTGAGTGCTGTTGTTAATCTCATTTTACAGTTGAGAATACTGAGATTTTTTTAGTAACTTGCACAAAGTAAGTGGTGGATCTGGGATTCAAACCCACTGCTATTCAAAACAAAGACTGGCCGGGCGCAGTGGCTCACACCTGTAATCCCAACACTTTGGGAGGCCAAGGCGGGTGGATCACCTGAAGTCAGGAGTTCAAGACCAGCCTAGCCACATTGGTGAAACCTCATCTCTACTAAAAATACCAAAAAATTATCCAGGCTTGGTGGTGCATGCCTGTAATCCCAGCTACTAGGGAGGCTGAGGCAGAAGAACTGCTTGAACCCAGGAGGTAGTGGTTGCAGTGAGCCCAGATCGCACTGCTGTAGTCCAGCCTGGGCAACAGAGCGAGACTCTGTCTCAAAAACAAAAACAAAAACAAAAAACAAAGACTGGGCCTTATGTTTTATGTTAATGTTTCTCAAATACGCATGGTAATCTTTCAGCAGATTGTGAAACACAATACTTTAAAAATAAGATATAAAAGAATAAAAAATACCAGAGAGCATGACATGCTGGAGAGTAAGTAATGTTTCATGAGTTTTTAGTTTCAGTTATATGTATGTTATGTGTATGGATGTTTGCATGCGTACACTCTCATTTGGCCATTGCAAATTGTTAGAGATAAATTGATTGGGGCTCTTCAAGGAAATAAGATAGCCTTTGCTCTATCCCAGCCTGCTTGGGAGGTGGAACACAGCAGAGTATCAGAGAATGAAAACCAAGTCTACCAGGACAAACCATAAATAATTGTATCATGAGTTTGAATGGAAACACACAAGACTCATTGAAAGCAGGCATTCCAGTGCCAGGATCTAGGAACAGTGGCATTTTCTCTACAAACCCCCAGCTCTGTTATAAAATATTAAGATTCTTCCTGCAAAATTTTGTAGTCATCGAGGTTGGTATATTGGTACAAAAATATACTTGTCTTTACCAACAGATGTATTTCTAGAAAAGTATGTATGACTTGAATTTAGAAATCAAAATCTCTTAAATATCTACATTTTAAAATGTGGAACTCAATAGTCTAACTTTTAGAAAGTAAAGAATTCTTTGAACATACCTAATCAACTCATCTGTCTTGTAATTAGAGACTTTGCACATTGCACTTTCCTCTCATTGGAAATGGAAATAGCATGATTCAGAAGGAAAGGGAGAGTGAACCTCACAGAGAGTGGGTGTGCTTGTTTAATTGTTATCAACTAGAGTTCACAGAGTGATTCAAATCACACATTTGCACCCTTAGCCATTACTGAGGATCATGTTTCAAAGGGAAATGAATTGTTATCTTACATAGCATTTTATCATAATGCTCTCGCTTATAAGTAACATATCACCTTCACAATATGAGGTTTCCAAAGGCCAGACCAAGACTGGGACAAAGTTTACCACAGAGCTTTGCTGGGTTAAGAGAATTTGAGAACCAGAGAGCTCAAAGATTTGCCATGAGTCACACACACATGCTCGTCATTCATGGTCAATATCTAGGGAGTGTGTCTACCTTCTGCAACAACACTGGGAAATGGCTCCTAATAGCCTAATTAAAGATGGGCACACCGAGGTTCAGAGAGCTAAAGCGACTGGCCCACGCTGCACACTTGGTGAATGTTGGGTCAGCCTGAACTCCTTCTGATTGCAGGTCCAGAGCTTTTCCACTCCACCCTATAAGATGCCTCTGCTTCTGTCTGAGAAATCGTTTCATATTTTCCCATTCAGACTCCATTAGCCAGCTAAAGGTTTAAAGATGAGGGCAAGAGGCGAACATCTGAATCTTGAGTTCCTTTCTGTTAGCAGCTTTTCAGGAGCTTGATTAGAAGAAAAAATTAATAAAAGTTTGCCTTTCTCTTATTTGATAACCTAAAAACCTGAGTGAGTTGAGGACTAGTATATTTACCTCAATTAGAAAATGAGCTTGTATTGAAAGGAATATAACCTATGATAATCCCAGTAGTAAATTAAAAGAGTTAGGTCTCTGAGTGGTCCTAATTACACTGTTTCTTATCAGAGAGAAGGGAGACTGAGATAAATCACAACTCCTTCCATTATGAGGTTCATAAACTCAGGCTCTCTAAATTCTGAGCTCAATTTTCTCTTTTCAAAATAGGGATTGTTGGCCAGGTGTGGTGGCTCATGCCTGTAATCCCAGCACTTTGGGAGGCCGAGATGGGCAGATCATTTGAGATCAGGAGTTCGAGACCAGCCCAGCCAACATGGTGAAACCACGTCTCTACTAAAAATAAAAAAATCAGCCAGATGTGGTGGTGGGCGCCTGTAGTCCCAGCTACTAGGGAGGCTGAGGCAGGTGAATTTCTTGAACCCAGGAGATGGAGGTTACAGTGAGCTGAGATCACACCACTGCACTCCAGCCTGGATGACACAGACAGATTCTGTCTAAAATAAACAAACCAAAAATAGGGATTTCCATACCTACTTTTGAGGGCTGTTGAGAAAGTTAAATGAAATAATTGATCTGGTTAGGCTCTGTGTCCCCACCCAAATCTCATCTCAAATTATAATCTCTATAATCCCCTCATGTTGAGAAAGAGACCTGGTGGAGGTGGTTGGATCATGGGGGCAGTTTCCCGCAAGCTGATCTCATGATAGTGAGTGAGTTCTCATGAGATCTGGTGGTTTCATAAGCGGTAGTTTCTCCTGCTCTCTCCTTTTCCTGCTGCGTTGTGAAGAAGGTACTTCCTTCTCCTTCACTTTCTACCATGATTGTTAAGTTTCCTTAGGCCTCCCCAGCCATGCAGAAAAGTGGTGGAGAATTAAACCACCTTTCTTTATAAATTACCCAGTCTCAGGTATTTTTTTATGGCAGTGTGAAAACAGACTAATAAAATAATGTACATAAAATTCATAATAGGAACTGAGTAATGAGAGTGTCCTTTGACCCCCACTTCTTGGAATGTGGATGAGTCTCTCTGAACACATTGGGTAGTACATGGGTCTCCTGTCTCTCTCTCTCTCTCTCTCTCTCTCTCTCTCTCTCTTAACCCATCAAGCTCTGGTAAAAATAAGATTTTATATATATCCAGATTTTTTTTTCAAAGAAGGCATACAGTGGGTCTTTTCTATAAAGTTCCTGTGCAGAGGTTAATGATAGTCACTAATCCAGTCAACCTGGGTGATATGGTTTGGCTGTATCTCCATCCAAATTTCATCTTGAATTGTAGCTCTTATAATTCCCACGTGTCACGGGAGGGACCCAGAGAGAGGTAATTGAATCATGAGGGTGGGTCTTTCCATGCTGTTCTTCTGATAGTGAGTAAGCCTCACGAGATCTGCAGGTTTTATAAAGGGGAGTTCCCCTGTACACACTCTCTTGCCTGCCGCCATGTAAGAGGTCCGTTTGCTCTTCTGTCATCTTCTGCCATGATTGTGAGGCCTCCCCAGCCACGTGAAACTATGAGTCCATTAAACCTTTTTTACATATAAGTTACTCAGTCTCAGGTATGTCTTTATTAGCAGCATGAGAACAGACTAATACACTGGATTAACAGGAAGTTTTCAGTGAAGGTTCAGGGAGGCCTGAACCATCGTTAACACAGTCTTGCTTAACTCCTAGACTGCAGCAGATCCCTGGTTCCCCGGTTGTTTTATAACCTCGAAAAAGAGATGATTTATATCCCAGAAAAAGGCTCCCATACCCTGCATCTTGTGGGCCTTTCTCCTCAGACCAGACCCAGCTACCACTCACCCCCTGCTCAGGGCAGTCTGAGCCTTTCCTATCGCCAGGCCCCCTTTGCATGAACTCCAGCCATGCATGTGGGAGCCCCACTGCCTCTCTCCAGCCATTCATAGCTCTTGGGCATGGTCTCACTCTTAACACTTGATGAAAACAGTCACTTCTCTACACCATCCTGTTACTTACCTGAAAATGCAGACATTTTGCTGATCCTTCCTCAATTCCTTGTTTCTGGAGTGTTCGCCCCTTAAAAACAGTTTCGGTGTCTCAAGCAATGATGATGGCTTGTAGCAAAAAATATTTGGTATGATTTGGTCCTTGCTCTAAAGGGTTTAAATCTAGTCAGAAAAATAGCCTTGTGGGGCCGGGTGTGGTGGCTCATGCCTCTAATCCCAGCACTTTCAGAGGCCGAGACAGGTGATCACTTGAGCCCAGGAGTTCGAGACCAGCCTGGGCAACATGGTGAAACCTCATCTCTACCAAAAATGCCAAAAAAAAAAAAATTACCTGGCATGGTGGCATGTGCCTGTAGTCCCATCTACTAGGGAGGGTGAAGTGGGAGAATCACTTGAATCCAGGAGGTGGAGATTAAAGTGAGCCTAGATCATGCCACTGTACCCCACCCTGGGTGACAGAGCAAGACTCTGTCACCAAAAAAAAAAAAAAAAAAAGAAAGAAAAGAAAAGAAAAAAAGAGAAAAGAAAAAAGAAAAACAGGCTTGTGGACAACTAACAGAGCAGAATGTGCTCAGCAGTGACTTCACTTTAATGGGTTCTTGGAAATTCCAACCCAAGAATCATAATTCTCTTAGCCAAGCAAATCAGAGCAAGGGGAGAAGGCTGCCAGACTCAGAAAAAGCTGAGGACCCTGTCTCTTCTGCCCAGGTGGGCTCCTTTTTTCCACAGTAGCATCTCAATCTGCAGGTTCAGTGGATTTTGTACTCCCAAATGTGTGCTTTCCTACCCTTCAAAGTAGGATCGCTCATCTGTATTTAAACATTGCTCTCTGTAATCCCTTGCAACTCTCATTTCAGTATCTTCTCACATGGCTGCTATATTTCTTTCCTGTGAATTCTTTTATAGCTTGCATAGCTCTCAGATCTGGATCCAAAAAGAGGATCTCACTGAAACTCCTGGTCTTCCTTTTATAACATCTCCCGCCCCTCAGTATTAAACATTTATTCCAGGCCATCGTCGACTCTTGTACTCTAATGACATCATACATTCTAGTCAGATGCTTCTTAAAAACTAGTTGTATGCTCGAATGACTGTGTAGTTCTCCTATCAAGACTTTTGACTTTTAACACTTTGAGAAGTCATGTAGTCAAGTGATTCTCAACCAGGAGAGATTTTACTCCCCTAACCCATTCAGCAATGTCTGCAGACATTTTTGGTTTTCACAGCTTAGGGGTACGTAGTGCCACAAGATCAGGTAGGTAGAGGCCAGTGATGCCTTGAAATGCCCTCTCATGAACAAGGCAGCCCCTGCACACAAATAATTCCCCAACCCAAGGGGTGCTAAGGGGGAGACATTTTTTCTTAGCTATTTTCTAGGTTTGTCATGAGTTGGTTGAATCCCAGAGAGAGAATGTGACTTGTCATCCAGCTAATTAGTAGCAAAGACTAAATTAGATTCTAGTTTTCCTGACACTCAGAGACTAATTTATTCTAATAGGAATAGTGCTGCTATACGTTTTAGTGGTCACAGAGATTTCTCCAATTTCCACTTTTGAGCTTGCTTGATGTGAAAATTAAATAATATAGAAAAAAATTAAATAGAAAAATTAAATAATAGAATCACAGCAATGGGTCAACCAATCCTGATTATCAGACTCAATTTTCTGCAGTTTAAGCAGAATTAATAAAGAAATGAGACTGTTCCACTAAGTAGAAAAGAAGGAGTAAGGAAGGAGGAATTTGGAAAGAGCAGGGTTTTCAGACAAATGTTCAATTGGGCAAAGGACAAGGATTAACAAATAATCATTGAATCAGGAATGTAAAAATTTACAAGAAGGGCATTCTTGTTCTTAATCTTTTCATCATAAATCTAGGTCATCTTGCTTTATAAAACTAAAAGTTCTGCAGACTTAGATTAACCTGCAAGTTCTACACAGTGGCTCACAAAAGATTTTGCCTGCCCTTTGGAGCATAACAACCTTAAAGTAATATTGAAAAGTCAGTGGCATCAACACTTGGCAACAAATCACAAAGCACTTCCTGAAGGAAGCACGAATGTGTGTGATATCTACCATCAAGCTGTAAATTAGAATTGTGTTTGCTAGGTATTGGTGGCTCTTTCCTCAGCAGGAGATGGAGGTTTGGGGAAACAACTGCAGACATGGAACTGTGGAGATATACATCCCTTTCATTGGTCATCGGGAATCCCAAGTCTGTGATCTTGCCAAATTTTCATTCACAACAATTGTATATTGACTACTTGTCTAGAGAAAGCAACTTTGGCACAAACACCTATGTTTCCTCTGGCACTGCTCGTATTCTCAGATTATCTAAAATGGCACCATCACTTTTTTTTTTTACCTTAGATCATTAACTTTTTTCCTATTATTATATATCATGCCCTAGTTTTATAAATTCTTCCTTTTTACATTTCTGTAATGATTGTGAATGTTATCAGAAAAAAAATGAAGTTACTAATGTTAAGAAAACCTTGACAAACAGAGCTGGAAAACCATAAAGAGAAGGTTTTCATTCTTTTATGTCGGATAAGAAAAAAAGTTACAAAAAACATAACCTTGCACAAAGGCTATCACAACATTATACAAAAAACTTCTGCAAGGACATCTGACCAGCAACTGCCAGTTCATACTTGGCCTGACGTCACCCTTGTTATTGATGTTTGTAGTGAATTATAAGTATTTTAAAAATTTATTTAATGCTTTTCATTTTTTTCTTAAAAAACCTTTGTCTTCCTTTATCTCCCTAAGCACATACGTGGTTTACTATGGTACACGCATACCCATTACAAAACTTTATTCCCAAATAAATATCTTTTATTTTAGAGTCTCTTTCTGTTTATTGAGTTGACACAATGTATCCAAAAGCAGCTGAATACACAACTCAAACTGTCATCCAAGCACACAAAGAAGGCATTGATGTGAGTATTAAACAGATTTGTTTTTATTGTGTTAAGGATACATTTAAAAGTATTTTTCTAGTGACCTAGATGAGAGGGTATGAGACAGTATGAGAAGATTTACAAGATCAGTGCTTAGTTTGTTAAAGACTGTCATGCTTGTGGTTCAACAACTTAATTTAAGGTCCTAATGTGTTTATAAGCTACATGGTCCTTTCCATAGCTCCTTCCCATTGAAAGAGGTACGGTCAATTTAGCAAAAAGCCACCCCCATGTGTTTCAGGGCCACAAGACTGCCTACTAGATTCTAAGAAAAATGGCAAGTCATCCTCTTATCACAGGGTAACTGGTTAATATGTTCCTTTTCAAGGTTGGCAATAAAAGTTTAACAAAATATTTCAGCAGATTTTGCTCTCTTTACAAGTCAGTAGAAACTGGCTTTTTGAAGACGCTCACTTTTCATGACTTGGATGTAAGGACTAAAGCAGATGAGAAATCTCTGCTGGGAGCATAGCTGGGAGGCGATGTCTGTGAAGAGCAGGCTGATGGCACTATGGAAGGCTTCTCTTACTGGGTTGCCACATAAAATGCAGGGAACCCAGGAAAATGTGCAATTCAGGCAAAGAATCAATATCTTTTTAGTATAAGTATGTCCCAAGCACTGTAGGTAACATGATTATACAAAAAAAGTGTTGATTGTTCATCTGAATTTCGTATTTACTTGGGTGTCTTGTATTTTATCTGCCAAATCTAGCCACTGTATTTGCATACTTTTTCCTCTCTGCCTCACTCAGGTTACCCTTCCTGACCTCTGGGCCTTTGCACATGGTAATTGTCCTGACTGGAATGCACTACTTTCACCTACTATGGTATTTTCTCTACTGTGTCTGCTTTCCCTACACTGTTTTGACATGATGTATTCAATATCAGCTTCCCCACTAGACCCTGAGCTCCTGAGGGGAAAGCCTTCTTCTTGTTTGATTCCAGTCCTCGTTGTCTGGCACAAAACCTGGTCATTGTAGGAGCTCCTAAAATAAGATAGTTTTTAAATTTACATGGAAGAATTCTAGCAAATACAAAAGTAGACAGAATAATATAACAAAGTTGAAAGTACCCATGACCTGGATTCACCGATTGACAAAAGCCTTTCTTCATCTACACCATGCAGTGGGTTATGTTGGCCCCCATAGAAGATAGGTCCATATCCAAACCCCTATATCCTGTAAATGTGACCTTATTTGGAAAAAAGCTCTTTGCAGATGAAGTTAAGGAACTTGAGATGAGACCATCCTGGTATATTTAAATAGGCCCTAAATCCAATGAGAAGTGTACCCACAACAGAGAAGACACAGACACAAAGAGGGTGAGGTGCTGGAAGCCCCATGCAGAAAGTAGAGTGATGTGGCCAAGATCCAAGGAAGTCCAGAAATGCCAAGAGCCCCCAGAAGCTGTAGGATGCAGGGAAGGATTGTTCCCTAGAGCTTCCAGGGGAATGTGGGCCTCACAACTTGACTTCAGACTTCTGGCCTTCAGAATTTCTATTGTTTCAAGCCACCATGTTTGTAGGAGTCTGTGACAGAAGCTACAAGAAAACAGTACAAACTTCTACTCCCCCCACTACCAAGGGATTTTTTTGAAACAAATTCCAGACAGCATATCATTTCTTCTGTACATACTACTGTTTATCTCTAGAAAGGAAGAACTACCTGTTGAAACATAATCACACTATTCTCTTATCATATTAAAATTCTATAATTCCTTAGTTTCATCAAAGCTTCAGCATTCTAGTTCATGTAAGTGTCCCATACCCATAATCACAGCACAGGGGAGCAGACACAGTGGCCCTCAGGTGTTATTAGAGGTTCAGTGGGGCTCTGAGGAGGGCAGAGGACAGCCCGGCGCTCCTGAGAAGCAGTAGGGTAGACTTAATTGTGACCACTGGGAAGGAGCTTGCCAGGGAGGGCTAGCAAATGCACCCAGGCAGGAAGGCAAGAGGCTCCACCATGCTCAGAGGGTGGATTGGGCTGGAGATCAAGGAGTGAGGACGGGTGTGAGGATACCTTCTATATGCAGTCAGGACTCACTGCAGAATTCTGTGATTTTTTTTTCCAATTTGTATTTTAGAAAAGCTATGCTGGTTGTAAGTGGAGAAGAGACTAGAGCAAAGTGAAGCTGCAGGTAGGAAGCCTGTGTCTGTCTGCTCCCTCAACCACCTCTGCCAACTGTGGGGAAGCTCATTCTAACAGGAGAGCTCAAATTGCAGAAGCCCAGGTGTCCCAGGGGAGATTAACATTATAGGCCCAGTATGTGGGTGGAGCTAGAAAGCACTCCTCATCTAAGCACTCTGGCACAATGACACACCACGGAAAAATGATTTTGCATATAGTAGTTACTTATATGTAATTCAAATATACCATCTGTATCTTGGCAGCCCAGGCCTCAGTGGCACTGAGGGAACTGAGGGAATGTTCATGACGGTGGTCCCCACAGAGCCTTAAGGAGCAGAGTGAGGATGAGCCAGGAGCACACGCACTGTAAGGGACAATAGGGTGGCCTGAGAGCAGAGGGTGGGTCTGTTTGCTCTTCAATATTTCCTCACCTCCTAGAAAACTGAGGAATCCACAGCACACAGAATCGTTGTTTTGAAAATGCAGGAGAAAGAACGCTTTTATCTGAAACAAAATGACTGTCCAGGAAAAGAAGAAAATGTCTTTATGCCATTACCCAGGATGGTAACTCTTCTCCTGTGCATACCTGAAAATGTCAGGAGCGCATTTCTACACTGACATTTTAATAGATTGTATGACAAATGTTACAGGATAATTCTTGGTAAAAGTCAAACCATATAACCTACATTTCCCATTTTTACTAAATTTTTAACTTCAAGAAAGAGACAGGTTAGGAGGAGATTAGAAATCTGAATTCATATCAGATCCTAATGAAAAGGCTTAAATTTTAACTAAGTTGGCAAATAGGAGTTTTTATTAATTAGCATATAATTGGAAAGGGTTCATTAGCTTTACAACAGGCACAATCAACACTTAAGTAAAGCACTTCATTGTTGCAAAACTTTAGAATATTGGTCTTGCATGTTCTTAGCCTCCATGGCTGCTTTATTAAAACCTGAAAATCTTTCTGGCTTCTTCTAAAGCTTTTGCATCTGTGGGAGGCTTCCTTGGGCTACCAGGCTGTAGAAACTTCTTCACCGTGGGCAGGTTGCTGATTCTGGTTTTCAGGGCCTGTAATTCACAAAGCACAGCCTCAGAGTGAAGCCAAGGTCTGCCACCACCATTAATACCACCCAGGGAATCTGACCCCTCCTGCCAAAGACCAAGTGAGTCCCCTCCATCAGCACCAGCATGGAGGCAGAAACAGACACCCAGTGAGAAATGAAGATAAGAGGAAGAACATGTAGCTCACTTTATTTTCCGCAAAGATGTCTTAAAGTTTTAATCAGTTCAGTCATCCCTATCTTTCTCCTTACATATCAATCCTATAGATTAGTGACTCTTGTATAAGACAAGAAAAAATAATGTGCCTGCGAGATATCAACACAGGTCAGTCTCTAAGCAGAAGTGAAAATATGGGGAAATGAGTTGGAAAGGAAAATGTTATAGAAAATATTAAAGTCAAACCATGGGACCACCTTTTCTCAGTGAGAGATACAGGGTTGGGGGCAGTGTGTTGGGTGTGCTGTGCACAGAGGAACACAACTATCTGACAGCTCCTGCTGCCCACCCTGGCCAGAGCCTAAGGAAGGAACCAGTTGGAAAGGGCCCTGCTCAGACCAATTCAGTGTGGGAACACAAGGACAGTCTTGGGATAAAGGGAATCACAGAACTCAGGAACAGACCACAGAGGAATGGGGGAGGAAGGAAGATGCTGGGCCCTGGGTCCTTTCCATGATAAAAGACAAAATACTTTTCATGGGGTAGCATGCACCACAAATTTCCTTTCCAGAACAACAGTCTTTTCATGCCTCAAACTTGGGGTCTGGAAGCTCATTTTGGAGACCTGGGGGTAGTGAAGGCCTGAAAAAGGCTGGGGTCAGAACATGGCCAGTCCAAGGGCCCAGATACTAGATCCCAAGATGGGACATGTGGGGCTGTCTGTCTGAGGGCTGTGAAATGGGTCACCTTCAGCAGAGAGAAGCTGGAGATAAGGCTGGAGTCAAGCTCTTCCACATAGTAGAGAAGTTCCACCAGGCTAATGTCAGCCCGGCTCAGCTTGTTGCCAACAAGGTAGTCTTGTCCATGGCTCTGTAACACCTGGAGAATTTGAGGAATCAGATCAGGAACACATGCGCACCCAGGCTGGGACCCCTGCTTCTCCCTGAGTCTTTCCAGCCTGACATTCTCACCTGTGTTGCCTAACTGGATGGTGTGAAGGTCCAGGACTTTGTTTATGTTCCCTGATTGAGTGAGGGAGCAAGAATGTGGCTCTGCTCACTCCTCAGTTGGAGCTCAGGCTCCCATTTTCTCTTCTCATTCCACATCACTGTGGCATCCACACCATCCACCTGCTTGCATTTTCCAGATGGGCCAGGGGTTTAGCACCTGCTACTGCATGTTCTGTCTGCCCCAGGCCCTACAGCATGTAGCCTTGACATTCAGGATGTGGCTCTACAATCTGGTTTCTCCCTCTCCAATCTCCCCTGGGCAGTGACTCCACCTTCATGACAGCACTCTTCCTCAAGGAGTAGACTATTTCAGAGTCTTCATTTCTCCATATGTTCCATAGACTCAACAGCAACCTCTAGTGTGATTCAGAGCCTTCCACAGCCCACGTTCTACTTAAAAACATAAAATTTTGTTGAATAGAGAATTCTATATTGGGGTCTAGTAAATTGAAATTTTGCTGGAAAATTATAACTTGGGTATAAGTGGTATCATTGTTCCTCCAAGTCGATCTTCATAAAATGCCTTGTCTGCTTTCCTCATTTCCTGCTCTATCTCCCTGGGATCTGAAGTAAACCTGGGTTGTTATATATAAAGTTTCAGTGACGCAAAAAGAATAGCACTTGAATATAAAATTTTCTTTTTAATTCTCAGCAAGGCAAGGTACTTCTATATAGAAGGGTGCGCTCTCACAGATGGAACAATGGTGAGCACACACTTGGACAAAGGAGGGGAAGGGTTTCTTATCCCTGACGCACGTGGCCCCTGCTGCTGTGTCTTTCTCCCTGCTGCTGTGTCGTTCCCCTATTGGCTAGGGTTAGACCGCACTGGCTAAACTAATTCTGATTGGCTAATTTAAAGAGAATGACGGGGTGAGTGCTTTGGCGGGAGTCAGGGCAGAGCAGGTAGCCGGCAATCGGAATGAGTTAGGAGGAGAAGGTAATCGGAATGAGTCTGGGTAGAGCAGGTAATCGGAATGAGTTAGGGTAGAGCAGGTAATCGGAATGGGTCAGGGTGGAGCAGGTGATCGGAATGAGTTAGGGTGGAGCAGGTGATCGGAATGAGTCAGGGTGGAGTAGGTAATCGAAAAAGATTGCTTTACGAGGTAGTTAAGTTTAAAAGTAGAAGGCAAAAAATTGGATATACTGACATGTTAATTCTTTGAAAAGAAATTTAGAACTCCTATCTAACAGGGTGAACTTGAATTCATCATCTTTCTTGCAATATCGGCTCTGACTCCTAACCTGCGCTGTTATAATCTGCAAGCTGAAGTGTCTAGGAGTGAACTGCACTGACGTCTGCAACTTACTTTAAAATGAGTTTTAAAAAATCTTCCTCTCCACCCCACTCTCACTATCCTTTTAAGAAATATCCATCTCTGAAACACTACAATATTCTCTGGTTGGGAAATCGGTTTCCTGTCTTCCTACACATGGTGCCAGAATAGTTTCTAATGGATCGCTTTCATCATGTTCATCTTCAGACAAAGCCTGTGTTCCACAGACTCAACAGCAACCTCTAGTGTGGTTCAGAGCCTTCCACAGCCCATGTTCTACTTATGAACATAAAATTGTTGAATAGAGAATTCTATACTGGGGTCTAGTAAATTGAAATTTTGCTGGAAAACTATAACTTGGGGATAAGTGGTATCACTGTTCCTCTAAGTCAATTTTCATAAAATGCCTTGAGAGTCAGAGAGCTGAATTGGTGTTCAGGAAGTCTCACTGAAAGTGAAGGTCAGTGCCCCAGGAATGCCCAGCCACTATTTTTCTACTGGCCTCTAAACTCAGTGCCCCAAAATGCTGAACAGCTTCACCTACTTTTTCGAAGGCAGGGAAATAGCGACTTTTTGTTTTCTCTTTGATCAAGGCAATCTTGGCATCTTTTTCCTCAGGTCGACATAAGGGCAGAAGAAGGATCATTTCATTCAAATCTGCCATACCTTCTGTATACATATCAATTCTGAAAGACAAAAACAGCCAAAGCATCAAATGCCTCTTGCCTTAGATTTTGTAGGTTTATAAAAACCTAAGAGAATAGAGGGTCAGATGGTGGCAAGGTAATTCATCTCCAGTGGGTGCCTTTTATATTCTAGTCATTATGCTCTGATTTTTGCATGTATGTTGACGTTTCCTTCTTTCTTTCTTTTTCTTTTCTTTTTTTTTTTTTTTGAGATGGAGTTTCCCTCATTCTCCCAAGCCAGAGTGAAGTTACACAATCTTGGCTCACTGCAACCTTCGCCTCCAGGGTTCAAGTGATTCTCCTGCCTCAGCCTCCAGAGTAGCTGGGATTACAGACGCCTGCCAATATGCCCAGATAATTTTTGTATTTTTAGTAGAGATAGGGTTTCTCCATGTTGGCCAGGCTGGTCTCAAACCCCTGACCTCATGTGATCCACCTGCCTTGGCCTCCCAAAATGCTAGGATATAGGGGTGAGCCACCATGCCTGGCTGCCTTTTATTTCTTAAAACAACTTATCGAGGTAGATATATCTCTAAACTCTTTGTTATGCACATGACCAAATGCAGGTACAAAGAGCATCGGTGACCTGTCTACAGTCACAGTCATGAGAGAAATTGGTGGAATCACTGCCAGTACCCACTGATGCTGTGCCAGGATTTATTATCTCCATTGTGGTTTGTTCTGTGCATAAACTTCGTGTGAGTCAAATGGCCAAAGACTTGCCTCCTAAGTAATCCCAAGAGAGTCCCTGGCACAGCCATCTCAGTCATGTTCCTTGTCCTGTCTCATCATTTTACATCTCCCAGGCCCACTTTCATGCCCAATATTAGCAGTTTTTCCAATTACTCCCATGAAACATAATTCTACAGCCCTATCCATGTGCTATTGCATGACTCTAGCCATGTGTGCCTTACTTGAGACCCCACCTAAAAGATCCCCTTCCTTGGTGAAATTCTATACACAGTTACAACCAGGACATATTTTAGGAGACCTTTTTTTCTTTTGTGTTTAACTAGGTTTTCCACAGTACTTTTTAAAACAAGTTTCATTGATGTATAGTCACATATTATCGTTGTCACCCATTAAATTATAGTATTCAGTCACTTCTAGTACATTTACAGAATTCTGCAAATATCATCACACTCTAATTCTAGAATATTTTTATCACCCTGATAAAGACATCTGTACCCATTGAGTATTCATTTTCCCCAAACCCCAAACCCTTTAGCTTCAGGCAACCACTAGTCTACTTGCTGCCTCTATGGGTTTGAATATTCTAGACATTTCATACACACAATCCTACAATATGTGGACTTCTGTGTCTAATTTCTTTTTTGTAACATGTCTTTAAGGTTCAACTTTCTTGTAGCATGCATCAGTACTTCATTTCTTTTCATGAGTAAATATTGTTCCATTGCATGGCTAAGGCACACTTTGTTCCTCCATTTATTGGTTGATGGATATTTGGGTTATTTCTACGTTTTGAATACCATGAAAATTGCTGTTATTTGCACTGTACATTAATGTATGAGATTTGGTGTGGAAGTATTTTGATTCTTTTGGTATATACCTAGTAGAGGAATTGCTGGGTCATTGGTAACTCTACACTAAACTTTTTGAAGAACTGCCAACAGTTTCATATAGGATGTTACTTAGAATCAGGCAGCCCTATTGCAACAGTGAGGAGACCCCATGGCTTTGCTGGTATTCGATAAATCTAGCTGCTTCAGCCTTGCATCAATGTTTCAAGGTAACCCCAGAGTTCTGGGTGCCAGCCTCTACTAGCCCTGCTCAAGTTGACCAGTCCATATAATTGGCTGGTAACTTGGGTTCCTAGTCATCATTCTTGGAATTATTGGGACCTGAGATTCAGCTTCTTTGCAGTCTTCCCTCCCCAGGCCTTCATCTACAGACTCTCAAACATTCTATGCCTGTCCTAAGCTGTTGGCTGGAGTCCAGCCTCTGAAGGCCTGAGCACCTGGAATCATGATTCCCCATCCTCCTGAGTTAATGGTTCATCAGTGTTTGGAAACCTCTGTCAGGGTGCTGGATCCATGGAATGCATCCTCTTCTAGAATCACCCTCGCCTGAACCCTCCCCATGTTCACTGTTCCCTCATCTCCATGGGACTCTGCAATACTGGACCTCAGCGTACATGCCCAAGGCCCAGCCTGCTGCTGGTCATGATACCCTGCCATGGTCTCACCCACTCAAGGAAGGACCTAAATCACTCTGTGTTCTCTGTGGATGGAAGAACAGAAAATATACCGTACAGGGCTCTCTCCTTTATGTCTTTCCCGTAGAGGTTGTATTTGCTGGCAATGTAGTTGAGAATGGCTCTGGTCTGTACCAACTTCATCCCATCAATCTCAACCATTGGTACTTGCTGGAACATCAAACTCCCATCTTTAGAAAGAAGGAAAAAAAAAGGAACATGAAATTTCTATGAATCCCACTATTTCAGGAAGAAAAATGATGGTTGAAATGACTGAGGTTATAAAATGAAAAATTATTGCCTGCTAACCTCAAAAACAAAATGGTATTTTGATTTTAGCTGCCTGTAGTTCTTTTTCTGACCTGATTCCTTTTACCTTTTAGCCTGTTATTTCATTTATGTTTTTATTCCCCATCCAGGTACATAGTAGGTCCCTTGTATTTTTCTTGCATTGATTTATCATCATGATATTTTAGGAAAAAGCTGAGACAGTTTACAACGGGAGTGACAGAGAGATGTCATTTAAAATGAGAACTTCCCAGGGTAAGTCTCATGGTGTTCATGGCTTTTAAAGTAGGTTCTGAGACACAATTTTATGTAGAGGTCCCTTTCTGTGTTCTTCCAAGCCTACAGTATTACTACAATATGACCTTATCACATGACCCATGAAAGAAAACAACTCAAGGTTTGCCACATCTATTTCTATTCTTTTCGTCTTATTCATGTTCTTGTGTGTCCTTGGATGGGGAAGGCTGTGTGGGATGCTGAGCTGATGACCACAGCTCATTCACGGTGCCCCAAGCACGAAAACAAGGAAAGGGCATTCTCAGGGCACTGGGGAATGGTTCCTCTAGCAAATACTCTGAGAGGTCTGGCCTTTTAGCCTGGAGATAGTTGCCAGACCCATTCAGGGAGCCACATCCCTTCCACTTTAACCACCTTCTCCCTCTCCACCACCACAGCTACCACCCCACACACACACAGGCATCGCCTGGTGTTAAAATCTTCAACTGTGGCCGGGCGCGGTGGCTCACACCTGTAATCCCAGCACTTTGGGAGGCCGAGGAGGGCGGATCACGAGGTCAGGAGATCGAGACCATCCTGGCTAACACGATGAAACCCCGTCTCTACTAAAAATACAGAAAAAAAAAAAAAAACAACTAGCCTGGTGTGGTGTCTGGCGCCTGTAGTCCCAGCTACTCGGGAGGCTGAGGCAGGAGAATGGCATGAACCCGGGAGGCGGAGCTTGCAGTAAGCCGAGATCATGCCACTGCACTCCAGTCTGGGCGACACAGCAAGACTCCGTCTCAAAAAAAAAAAAAAAAAAAATCAATCTTCAATGGTACCTTCTCTACTAGATACCCTCATCAGAGGCACTTAGAGACTTGATCTTACCATTTCTTAACTTTTCCAAATCTTCTGCAGATCCTATAAATTTCTCTTCAAACTGGAAGCAGAAACAGTAAATGGGTTCTTGTTAGTTCATTCCATAGCATTATAGACTTGTGACCTTGAATGGCCTCCATCTGGTACATAATTTGGAGAACATAAGATTTCTGAGTTTGGCAGGGGACACAGAAGGAGCTGGTCATGGCCGCTTGGAAATTTAGATTTTATCCTTCAAGAAACAGGCATGGGTCAGACCATGCTCATGCTCATGCTCATGGGTCTGACCATGGGTCAGAACTGCTCAATCTTCTTTTTTATTTTATTTATTTATTTATTTTTTGAGACAGAGTCTCACTTTGTCGCCCAGGCTTAAGTACAGTGGTGTGATCATGGCTCATTGCAGCCTTGATCTACCAGGCCCAAGTGACCCTCCCACCTCAGCCACCTGAGTAGCTGGGACTATAGGCATGCACCATCACATCCAGCTAATTTTTTATTTCTATTTTGTAGTGCTGGGGTCTCGCTGTGTTGCCTAGACTCATGTTGAACTCCTGGGCTCAAGCAATCCTCCCCTATCGGCCTCCCAAAGTGCTGGGATTAAAGGTGTGACCCACTGCTCCTGGCCTGCTCCGTCTTTTACTTCACCTCCCCACGATCTCACAAATGTCCATGATTAGGGAGGGAACGTCACTGGAGAAAAGGCACTGAGCTGCAGAGCTGATGTCTGGGTGACAATGAAACAGGGTATTCATTTGTACACAGAAAACAACCTGGAATGGCAGTGTGTGGATTTCTTGTGTGCTTATTTCCTCATAGGTTTGAGAAAAGTGAGTCCCAAGCCCTCGTGAAGCACTGGAGAAAGTGCCTCCCCGAGGTTCAGGTCCACACAGCCGCTGTGAGGCTGAAGGGGCGCGCTAGAAGTTCCTTTCACAGGACGCCACCTCACCTGAAACTCTCCTTTTCTGCTGACACCGAGGGACAAGATCTTCTGAGTTTTTCCATTACTTACTCTGGAGGAAAACCCTCAGGCAGTTACTGAGGGACTCTGGTCTGGACTGGGAAGTGTTTTTCTCAGTGACACCTCTAGACGGCAGCACTTAGCGGAGTCCCACAGACACCTCCCAGCATCTCCTGCTCAAACACTGGGAGGATGGCCTGGTAACACTGGGGAATGCCTGGGTGTTCTAGAAGCCCCCACCCCTGATTTTAACCACGTGTTTTCTTATCTGAGTCCTCGTAGACATGTATGTAGTCTGCCTTAGGGCAGGAATTGTGTCTACCTTGTTCACTAACAATCCTCAGGACAGAACCCGGCACTTAATAGGTGCACAACAAAATAACCACTGACTGAATATACTCAGTCTTTAACAGGCAGTTTGTTACAATCCACTCCCTCCCTGACCTCATTGTGGTTTATAGTTTATGTTTAATGACATTTAGTTTCCATGTACTTAGCATTTTATTGTATAAATTCCTCATATATATAAAAAATACACATAAAATACAATGGTCCTCTTTGTTTCAATCATCTAGCTGCAATAATCACCAACCCAAGCCAGTCTTTCATTTGTATGCCCAGCTTCTCTCCTCCTCTGTCATAATATGAAACAAATCTGAGGTATCATATTATCTCATCCTAAATACTTCAGTGTGTATTTCTGAAACATAACAGAAACATCACACCTAACATCACAAAATGACACTAAAAAATTTAACAGTAATTCTTTAATATTATCTAACATTCAATCAATATTCAGTTTCCTAATTGTTATGTGTCATAAGTTATATTTTATAGTTTGTTTAAATCCTAATGCAAATAAGGTCCACTCATTGTGATTAGTTAATTCTTTTCAAAATATGTTTTAATTGTTCATGTGTTCTTTTTCATGTGCTCTTTAATGGACAGATTTTTAAATTTTTATTTGGTAAAATTTGTCTATTTTTAAAAAAATAACTGGGGATGTTTTTATTTGAGGCCAAAATATTCACAGGTCATCATCTAGTATGGTAGTCTCTTGGCTTACTAAAATATTTTGATACAATCAATTAGGTCCAACTTAAGATGACCTAACTTAGAACATACCTCCACTCCAGCTGCAGCCAAGAGCCACCGGATGGGCTCCATTCTGCCCCGTCCATTGAAGTAGTGAAGCTTGGGCTTCCCTGCCATGGTAACAGTCTCTTGGTTTCTCTAAAATGAATGAATGAATGCATGAACGGATGAATGAATGAGTCTAGAGAAGCAAAATGCACGCTAGTATATGAATGGTTGAACAACAGGAGTGTCTTCCTTCTTCATAGCAGGATTGTTTCCACCTGTGAATTCTGTTTGCACTAGACAGGTCCAACACCAATGTGACTTCACAGGGTCCCTCTGAGATTCTGAGGCTTTCCTGTGTAAGACCTTTGTTTTCATTTATTTATTTTTATGTTGGTAATTATTCCAGGCGCTACTGACTTGCATTATGTTCCAACCTATTTGGTGACTTCATGTGCCTTATAAAAACTATATGTTCTATTGATATATCTAGTTCTCCCCTCAAGAGTTCCCAAATTATTGAGCTAGAAGGGATCTAGCTAGCCCTTCCTCCAGGTTTGTAATGAATATGTTGAACTCCAAAGAAAGTATGTGCAATTTGCCAACTAGCTAGTTAGTGTCAAAGTCTGGATTAGAACCTAGGTCTTCTGACATTCAGACTAGTTTCTTCCTGTTATGCCTCATTATTGACTATTTACAGCCTGCAGAAGTTACCATTTTTAGCTACCAATGACTTCCTTCACAGAATTGGAAAAAACTACTTTAAAGTTCATATGGAACCAAAAAAGAGCCCACATCACCAACTCAATCCTAAGCCAAAAGAACAAAGCTGGAGGCATCACACTACCTGACTTCAAACTATACTACAAGGCTACAGTAACCAAAACAGCATGGTACTGGTACCAAAACAGAGATATAGATCAATGGAACAGAACAGAACCCTCAGAAATAATGCCGCATATCTCCAACTATCTGATCTTTGACAAACCTGAGAAAAACAAGCAATGGGGAAAGGATTCTCTATTTAATAAATGGTGCTGGGAAAACTGGCTAGCCATATGTAGAAAGCTGAAACTGGATCCCTTCCTTACACCTTATACAAAAATCAATTCAAGATGGATTAAAGACTTAAACGTTAGACCGAAAACCATAAAAACCCTAGAAGAAAACCTAGGCAATACGATTCAGGACATAGGCATGGGCAAGGACTTCATGTCTAAAACACCAAAAGCAATGGCAACAAAAGCCAAAATTGACAAATGGGATCTAATTAAACTAAAGAGCTTCTGCACAGCAAAAGAAACTACCATCAGAGTCAACAGGCAACCTACAAAATGGGAGAAAATTTTCACAACCTACTCATCTGACAAAAGGCTAATATCCAGAATCTACAATGAACTCAAACAAATTTACAAGAAAAAAACAAACAACCCCATCAAAAAGTGGGTGAAGGACATGAACCGACACTTCTCAAAAGAAGACATTTATGCAGCCAAAAAACACATGAAAAAATGCTCAACATCACTGGCCATCAGAGAAATGCAAATCAAAACCACAATGAGATACCATCTCACACCAGTTAGAATGGCAATCATTAAAAAGTCAGGAAACAACAGGTGCTGGAGAGGATGTGGAGAAATAGGAAGACTTTTACACTGTTGGTGGGACTGTAAACTAGTTCATCCATTGTGGAAGTCAGTGTGGCGATTCCTCAGGGATCTAGAACTAGAAATACCATTTGACCCAGCCATCCCATTACTGGGTATATACCCAAAGGACTATAAATCGTGCTGCTATAAAGACACATGCACATGTATGTTTATTGCGGCACTATTCACAATAGCAAAGACTTGGAACCAACCCAAATGTCCAACAATGATAGACTGGATTAAGAAAATGTGGCACATATACACCATGGAATACTATGCAGACATAAAAAATGATGAGTTCATGTCCTTTGTAGGGACATGGATGAAGCTGGAAACCATCATTCTCAGCAGACTATCGCAAGAACAAAAAAACCAAGCACCACATATTCTCGCTCATAGGTGGGAGTTGAAAAATGAGAACACTTGGACACAGGAAGGGGAACATCACACTCTGGGGACTATTGTGGGGTGGGGGGAGAGGGGAGGGATAGCATTGGGAGATATACCTAGTGCTGGATGACGAGTTGGTGGGTGCAGCACACCAGCATGGCACATGTATACATATGTAACTAACCTGCACATTGTGCACATGTACCCTACAACTTAAAGTATAATAATAATAAATAAATTAATTTAAAAAAATGAAGTTACCATTTTTATGTCCCCCACCCCTCAAACTGTGAGCTCCCGGGAAGCAGAGAAGTTATCATAGTCTTTAAGCACAGTGTAGTGCATTGCTCAAAGTTCAGTCCATGCTTCATAGGATATAACATGGCTAGATATCTCAAGAGCAATCTTCTTTTTTTTTTTTTTTTGCCATTTGCCTCATAGTGCTTACTGTTTTAGACTACAGTAGTACAGAATAATTAAAAAACAAACTAGGGCTGGGCATGGTGGCTCATACTTATAATCCCAGCACTTCGGAAGGCTGAGGAGGGAAGATTGCTTGAGCTCAGGAGTTCGGGACTGGCCTGGGCAATTAAATAAAGTCTCTATTAAAAAAAAATTTAGCCAGGATTGGTGTTCCACACCTGTAGTCCCAGATACCCGGGAGGCTGAGGCAGGAAAATCACTTGAGCCCAAGATGTTAAGGCTGCAGTGAAACATGGCCACATCACTGCATTCCAGCCTGGGTGACAGAATGAGACTGTCTCAAAACAAACAAAAAGCATGAAAAAAACCAAGCTAGGATTATGGCAATAAAATAACCAATCCTAATTATGAAACCCACCAGTCTGCTCTTTAAAAAGAATTATCAAAGCAACCAAACTCTCCCACATAGTAGAAACATCATGACTACAAACAAAATATTTTTTTTAATTGGATAAGTGCTTTGGCAGGGTAGCCCAGGGTAATATTTCATTTGGCAAATAGAAAGAACTTGCATATAGAAGGAATGTGCATGTTCTGTTGGACAGGGAATATAACAGCTTAAGAGGGGGTTATTATTATTCTTAGATCTACTTGCCTACTACCCTAAAAGTCCTATATATTTAGATTCACTTGCAATTTTGAGGCTTTAAACCCTGCTCACCCTTTGGTCTCAGATACTTTGAACAAGAAGGAGGAGGAGGAAGAAGAGGCGGAAGAGGAAAAAGAGGAGGAGGAAGAAGAAAGAGGGCAAAGAGAACAAAGAGAAGGAGGGAAGAAGGAGGAGAAGAAGAAGGAAAAATAGCATGCTGCTTGGTGCTCAATCAGAAAGTCACTTATATGAGCAATAAACTAATCTGTGTAAAATCAATGATGGAAGTGTAAATTTAGATCCTGATTGTCAAGCATTGATGATTGGTTTCCCATTTGGAAGTGCCAGCTCTAGAGGAATACAACCATCCAGATGTATTTTCTTTTCATTGATCAAGTGGTGCTCCCAAATGTGTGACCCTGCCAACTTTAAATCTAGTATAATTGTGTGTTGACTCCTGTGAATCACAGGAATGAATCACACGAATACGTTTTTAATAAACAGCTTTACCATAAGCAAGCTTCGGCATGTGGCCTGGCACCGATGTGGTTGTATTTTCAGATTGCCCACAATGATACCACTCTTACTTTTCTCATATCATCAAATTCTTTGCCCTTGTTTTCTAAATTGTTGAATATTATTTTTCTTTACCGACCTGTCCTTCAGGAACTAACAAACAATACTTAAATTGTCTCCTAAGCACACAGAAAAACAGCAAGAACATAAAGTACTCACACAAACTAACACATTTAAATTTGTTTTTCTTAGTGAAGTAGACATGAGAACATTTATGAAGATGTTTAAGGTCAATACTAACCTGATTAAAGTCTAGCTGGTCTCCGCTCAGCTTCTCAAGGCCACCTCCTGATGTGTATGTTAGCTGTTTTAATACTATGACAACTCCTGCCTTCTGAAGGGGGTGGAGTCTAGTTGGGAGCGGCCACTCCCACACCACTTTAGTCTCCAGAGTTCCATGATCTGCTAGGAAGAAAATGACGGCAATTAATTTCAAGGCTATCCATAAATGCACAAAAAGATTTCATATCTATTTGGCTGCCTCAGAAGGTCACTGGGGACCAGTATCCTGTGAACACTGCTTAAGGAGGATCTTGTTAAATAGGCTGCAGATTTATGACAGATGAGAAAACATTGTGGGGAGAGGAGGAAAGTGTCATAGGAGAGTCATAGGAGATGTCAGGAAAGGGGACTTGATAAAGAGCATAGGGAGATTGCCTTCTAAATTTGTTTAAAAAGACTAAATTACAAATAATGTCACAAAGTTTTATAGACCCAAAGAATCTGGCTGAGTTGTCCTTGCCCTGGGCAGACAAAGGACCTCAGCTGCATTCCCTGAGGTCATTTGCAGATTTTTCTCTGTGACTTACCAGTTAGCCTTTCTCCCTAGCCCAAGGCTCTGCATGCTGTTTCTTCTATTTGGAGCACTCTTTTCTCCCCTGCTCCCAGGCATCCTGTGCTTCCTCTATCACATCACTCTTTCTACATTCCGTGCATCATGTCTGCTTTCCCCCTGTTGAGTGTGAGCTCCTTGAGGCAGGGCCTCAAGTCCTGGTGGTTAACCAAGTCCCCACGGCTAACCACAGTGCCTGGCACATAGAAAGGGCTTAATACATGTATATGTAATTTCTACTTTTCTAAAGGAAATTGTCTGATATACATAAATCCAGAAAGAACACTACAAAGCCTTGATGTACCCATCACCTTGCTTCAAAAATTATTGACAATATTTGAAGCAAATCTCAGACTTAGTTTTTTTCCTCTATAATCTAATGTGTATCTTTTAGACTTGTGGGGGGGGGGGGCAGTTATTTATGTAACAGAAAAATTGCAAAACTAGTACAAGTTTCCCAAATACCCCTCACCTAGCATCCTCTAATATTAACATCTTATGTAACCGTAGTACAATGATCGAATCCAGGAATTTAACGTTGATACACTATTGACTAAACTCCAGGCCTTACTTGAATTTCACCAGTTTTTCAATCAGTATCTTTTTTCTAACCCAGGATCCCATCCAGGACCCCAGCACTGCATTTCGTTGTCAAATCTCCTTAGTTACCTCCAGACTATGGCAGTTCCTCAGTCTTTTCTTGTCTTTCATGATGGTGGCATTTTTGAAGAGTAATGGCCAATTATTTTGTGGAATGTACCTCAATTTGGGTCTATCTGATGTTTTCTCATGACTCGATTGACAACATACATTTTTTGCAAAATGTCACAGCAGTTGTTCCAGTCTCAGCTTATTATTTCCACCCATAATTTCATATCCGAGACATGGTATGTCTTATTAATTTTGATCTTAACCTTAATCCCTTGCTTAAAGTAGCGTCTGCCAGGTTCATCAACTGTAATATTACTATTTATCCCTTTGGAATTCATAAATATCTTGTGGAAGATACTTTGTGACTATAAAAATATTCAGTTTCAAAATAAGCTTCTGCTCACTAACTTTAGCACCCATTATGGATCTTGCCTGCAGCAAATATTACTATAGTGTTTGTCTAATAGTGACTTTCTATTTCCCTCATTCCATCTACATTTAATAATTCGAATTCTTCTGTAAAGAAAAGCTGTCTCTTCTCCTTTATTTATCCTTCCATTCATTCAATTATTTTCTTAGTACAGATTTATAGATATTTTATTCTAAAAGTTATAATCTAATACCATCGATATCTATTTTATTGCTCAAATTGATCCACCTTTAGCCTGTGGGAGCTCCTTCAGATGGCTTCTGTGTCTTTTATGGCAAACCTCCTCTCTTATTGTGAGCATTTCCAGATACTTTCTTTGCCAAAGATGTTCCAGGCTTATCTTGTCTTGTCTGTGCCCCAGACTTGAAGTCAACCATTTCTCCAAAGATCCTTGTTTCCTTTTATTGGGGAAGGTATTTGAAAACTAGGATCTCGGAACTATGTGTACTCATTGCTTCTGGGTTTTCAATGCTTCTAGGCTCTCCCCAGTGGGAAATATATGTATGTATATTAACCCACACATACATACACTTCTGTATGTATTTATGTAGCTATCTGTATAAATATGATAAAAAACCATGAGTTCATACAGATACCTACTATTTCAATTCAATAGATTCATTTAGCCATGTCCTTTCATTTCTAACCTCTCTGACAAGTGAGAAACCTGGCTATGATTATCTAAAATATACAATATTTGCATATTTGTTTAATCCTAGTACATGTAAAATAGTTGCAGAATTGCCACTGCATACCTCTGTGAAAAACAAATCTACTAACAAGAGTACAGTATTTTTCTTTCCTTCTTTTTTTTTTTTTTGGTCTTAAGCCTTACAATATCCAGTCAAAATGTGGTTTTCTATGGTTATTTAGGTCAGTTCTTTTCCCCCCCACCTCCTTCAGTTTCGTAATCTATTTATTTGAAATGCTGTTAGGTTGTTAGTGTTTGTATATTCCACTTTGCGGTTTCCTTACATCCTGGTTGGTTTTAATTAATTACTTAGTTTTCTGGTATGCAAAACTTTACCATGATTCTAAGAGCCAGAGTTATATGAAAAAGTGTCTTTGGAGACACTGTCTCTCTCTGTCCCTAATTCCCCATTCCTAGTCCCTCTTTTTCCCACCCATTTCTCACTCATCCCCCTGTAGACAACAAATCTCACTAATTTCTAACTTTCCCCTTTTGTTTTTCTTTTGCTCAAGTACATATTTTCTTACAACCCCTTCTTTCTTACATAAAGGGCAGCATACCATAATACTTTTTTGCTCTTTGTTTTGTGTGGTTGTTGGTTCCCCCACCCTTCACTTAATGATAGGTCCTAGAAATCACCTACATCTAAGTTCATATGTTATGCCTAGACCATTAGTTCCTCAAAGAAGACTACCAGAGTCCAGAGTCAAAGCCAAGTGGCAAGGATCTTTACTACAAGTTCGAACCTGGTTCTTCCACTCCACAGCATACAAGAGGGCCCTGAACAATGCGAGTGTTTGCTTTTTATAGCCTGAGAGTTACAGGGGAACAAAGGAATTATTTTGGTTCCTGCTTTTTCAGTAAAACTTTGAACGGCTGTCCTTTTATCGGAGACTTTCTTGGTGGTGTTTGTACTGGGCTCAGGAAGTTTGAGAGATATATGGCGATATGTGGTGAGATGGGAAGATGGGATGTGTTTGTACTGGGCTTGTTTGTTTTGAGCCTGGGGCTGAGGAATGTGCCCGGCTCCTTTCATTCCCCCCTTTTCTTTTCAGGTATTTTTAGAGCCAATCTTGGGTCTTATAAGTCTGATTCTGCTTCAGCGTTTACAGGTTGTTATTGGGCTCTGAGGACCATGAGTTGTACAGTGTCAAACCTTTCTCTAACGAACCGCAAAATTCTGTTAACAACACAAGGTCCTATGGTAAGCAGAAATAGTAGACTCAGTAGGGGTCCAAGGAAGGGGGCTAACAGAGAAAACATAGATGAGTTCTACCATTGGTCTGCAGCTGAAGCAAACTGCCGCATTCTTACTTCTGTGCTTAACTTGCGTAACTGTTGGACTTGGTCTTCCACGAGCCTTGATTCATTTATGTAGAAACAACAGTCTTCCTTTAGAAACATACATGTTCCTCTTTTTTCAGCAGTGAGTAGGTCTAAGGCCCTCCGGTTCTGCAAGGTTACCTGTGCTAGGGACGTGAGCTGCCGCTGGAGGGAGGCAAGGGACTCAGCTGACTCTTCTATAGCAACGGCAAATTGTTGGTACAGCTTGTTACTTTCTATGAGGGTGTGACCTAGGGCTCCCCCAGCCAGTCCGGCCACCATGAAGGATGCAGTGAGGGAGATTCCTGCAATGAGGGGGAGAAATATGGCTCGTGCAGGTCTCGGTCTAGGGTCTGGGTGAATAGCAGCACTAGTCCAGTTACCGGTATACTTTAGGAACTCGCTGGCAGTAAGCAGAGTTAACCGGGGAACTAATGTGACAGGAAGACACAGTAGGTTGGTAACAGAGGGGCTTGATAGGTTTTTAGATAATGTTCCATTACACCAGAAGAATATGCCTGATGGAGCCTTTAAGGTGATGTTAGGGGGCGTTGCAGTGATGTTGCAGAGGCTGGAATTAGTTCTTGAGAAACAGTAGGGAAACTTTTCTTGACTGGGGTTAAGGTATAGTGGCACGTTAGGGATAGGGGCATATGAGAGGTTTCGGTGGTTGTTAGCTTGGGCTGAGGTGGAGGATCCTTATGGCAGGGGGACAGCGGTTAGCAGTGGACGCCTTAGAGTGGCACACAGAAAGCAGCCAGACAGGCTGTGAAGTCCTGTAAGGTTGGCAACTTCTAATCCTTCTTGCAATAATTTTAACCAGGAAAAAGGATGTAAGTCTTGTGTCAGGCGGTTTTCTTGTCGCTGGATATATCTATGGACCAGGGACCTTACCTGCACTAGACCTCGCCACAGATAGAGGTGACTGCTAGGCCATGTGGAGGTGGAGGAGTAGTATACAGCCCCGTGTTGAGGCGTGGTCCAGCGGGAGTTCCAGGGGTCTCTAACTATCCATGTATATGAAAGGTCTCTATCTCGTCTGCGATGGAAGGGCCATCTGGGATCTATCTGTTCTTTTCCACCTCACTATTGGTATTTATGGATGTTACAATAGTTATAAGGGCAGCCGGCACTTTGGTACCACCAATAGTGCTTACAATTGTATTCAGTCTGATCATACTCGAAGCATATTATTGGTGCCACTGGTTTGGCTACTGGGAAATCGGTAAAATTTAGTAAAATTGGGCTATTGCACCTTGAGGAGGGGCAATCTGCACTGGCCACTAATTTCCCGGGCTTATGAGGTTGCCTAGGGTGGGTTTGGTTTTCATAAAGCCAGAATCTCCAGACAAAGGGATTAGGAGCTGGCTTTATGTTTTCCTCAGCGGCCACTAGGGTGACTAATGTTAGAGTTAGACTACCTAACTGCATGTTTGCAGTGAGCTATGCTGCCAGCGCAGGGTGAGTTTTAAGGGGTTGTTCTTAGCTCTGTCTACAGTCCATGTGTCCGGTGCTTCAGCCGCCGCCGTGATTGGCCTTAGAAGGTCGGAGGTTGGGTCCACTGGCTTGACGTGGGTGTAGTGGATCCACGATGCAATGCCTTCTACCTTTAGGGCGGTGGGTGTGGTCAGGAGTACTTGGAGTGGTCTTTTCCACCTGGGCTTTAGGGTCTCTTGTCGGTGTCGCTTAACCAGGACCCAGTCTCCCGGCTGGTATGGATGGGGTGTCGGTGGGGGACTGGTCTCATATAGCTCTTTCAGCTTGGGCCAGATTTCTTGGTGAATTTTCTGTAAGGCTTGTAAGGAAAATAAGAATTCAGAGACATTTTCTGTTTCAGACTTAAGCAGGTCATCTTTTAAGCTAGGAACCAGGGGTGGAGGTCTGCCATACATGATTTCGTAAGGGGTAAGGCCTAGTTTGTAAGGGGTATTACGGGCCTGGAACAGAGCATAGGGGAGAAGGACTACCTAATTAACACCAGTCTTTATAGTCAATTTAGTTAAGGTCTCTTTTAAGGTCCGATTCATCCTTTCTACTTGTTCTGAACTCTGGGGCCTGTAAGCGCAATGTAGTTTCTAATTTGCCCTAAGGATGGAAGCCAAGTCCTGACTTACCTTAGCGATGAAAGCGGGCCTATTATCTGACCTTATCTGGATGGGGAAGCTATACCTGGGAAGGATATCTTCCAGAATTTTCTTTGCTACGACTTGAACAGTTTCTCTTTTGGTTGGGAATGCTTCAGTCCACCTTGAAAAAGTATCTACAAAGACAAGTAAGTACCGGTACCTGTACTTTCTTGGCTTTATTTCGGTAAAATCTACTTCCTGGTAGATACCGGGCCTGGTTCTCCTGAGCCTTGTTCTTGCTGCAGCTTGAGATTGGGGGTATGCGTTGTGAAGCTGGCAGACTTTGCAACTTGTCACGATACTGCTGGCCGTCTTAGCTATATGTCTGATTTTGAGCTTGGAGCGTCTGATCAGGTCTATCATCCGCCGGGCCCCCAGGTGGGTGGTTCGGTGGATGTGTTCTAACACCTGTTGTCCTAGTTTTTCTGGTAGGATGGTTTGGTCATTAGTATCAGTCTACCACCTATTCTGGATTTGTTTCAGGGGAAGTTTGTCAATCCACTGGAGATCTTGTTCTGAATATTCAGGGAAATATGGCAAGTCCTGGGGGCCCGGGTCAGGGAGCTGGAGTGCAAGGAGTTGGCTGGGAGCCTTCGCCACATTCCTTGCAGTTTGGTCTGCCAGAAAGTTGCCTTGAGCAGTTGGAGTAGTTAGTTTCTGATGCCCTGGGCAATGTACAATGGCTAACTTTTCTGGCCTCCATAGGGCTGTTAGCAGGGCTAGGATCTCTTGCTTGTTTTTTATCTCTTTTCCTTCAGCCGTCAGTAACCCTCGCTCCTTGTAAATGGCCTCATGTATATGCACCGTTGCAAAAGCATATCGGCTGTCTGTATATACTGTCAGCTTTTTCCCCGCCCCTAAGGTAACAGCTTGGGTGAGCGCTATCAGTTCGGCCTTCTGGGCCGATGTCCTCGGGGGCAGGGGTTCTGCCCAGATTACCTCAGTCTCTGAAGTTACTGCCACTCTAGCATACCTCTGGCCTTGATGCATGAAGCTGCTCTTATCAGTGAACCAGACGAGGTCGGCGTCAGGAAGTTGGCGGTCCTGCAGGTCTTCTTGAACTCCGTGCACCTGAGCTAGTATCTTGGTGCAGTCATGGAGTGGGGCATCCAGGTCCGGGTTGGGCAGCAGTGAGGCAGGGTTTAAGGTCGTTGGGGGCAGGAAAATTATCCTGAGAGGATTTAGTAGTAGTCCTTGGTAGTGGGTGAGCCGGGCGTTACTCATCCATCGATTAGGTGGCTGTTTGAGTACACCTTCGATGGCATGTGGAGTAACGACCCACAATTCTTGCCCTATGACAAGTTTATCAGCATCTTGCACTATCAGAGCTGTGGCGGCAATCATTCAGAGACAAGGGGGCCACCTGGCAGCTACTGGGTCTAACTTCTTTGACAGGTAGGCAACTGGCCTCTGCCAGGGGCCTAAGTTCTGAGTTATTACCGCCTTGGCAACACCTTTATTCTCATCCACGTATAAGTGGAAGGGCTTGGTAACATCAGGTAGTCCTAGTGCAGGTGTGGAGAGTAGGGCGGTTTTAATCTGTTGGAAGGCCAACTCGGCTTCGTCTGTCCAATTAAAAGGCTGTTGCCCCCGTGTTGCCTGATACAAGGGTTTAGCCAGTTCTGCGAACCTAGGTATCCATAGTCTGCAAAATCCTGCCGACCCCAGGAATTCTCTCACTTGTCGGGTGGATTGTGGCCTGGGGATCTGCAGAACAGTTTGTTTCCGGGCGTCTGTTAGCCAGCGCTGCCCTCCTTTAAGCAGGTACCTTAGATATGTTACCTCTGGCTTACAGATTTGAGCTTTCTTTGCCGAGGCTTGGTAGCCTAGATTCCCCAGAGCTTGTAAGAGACCCTTGGTCCCTTGGATGCAAGCTTCTTGGGTCTCAGCAGCAATTAGGAGGTCATCAACATACTGTAGTAAAATTATTTCAGGGTGTTTACGTCGGTACTCACCCAGGTCTTCATGGAGGGCCTCATCGAACAGGGTAGGAGAGTTTTTGAATCCCTGCGGCAGCCTGGTCCATGTCAGTTGGCCACTTATGCCCCTATCAGGGTCATTCCACTCGAAGGCGAAGAGCTCTTGGCTCTGATGGGCTAAAGGCAAACTGAAGAAAGCATCTTTCAAGTCTAAAACAGTGTACCATTGATGTTTAGGGTTTAAGGTACTTAGGAGTGTATACGGGTTAGGTACAGTTGGATGTATGTCCACAACCCTCTTGTTGATTTCTCTTAAGTCTTGTACAGGTCTGTATTCTCCACTATTAGGTTTTCGTACCAGCAACAATGGAGTATTCCAGGATGAGTGACATGGGCGAAGGACCCCTTGGTCAAGGAGCCGGCGGATATGTGGGGCAATCCTTTTCTTGGCCTCTAGGGGCATCGGGCATTGGCGTACCCACACGGGGTCTGTCCCAGGCTTTAGTTCAATAAATAAGGCAGGACGGTGTTTTGCTAGACCTAAGCCCCCCCGTCTCCGCCCACGCTTCTGGATATTGCTGGAGCCAGGTTGCTATGTCCTGGTCAGGGGCCGCTTTCTCCTGGTGGAGCCGGTACTCATCTTCTAGGTTTATAGTCAGGACGGACACGGGTCGATTGTGGGAGTTGGTCACGACGGGCCCCTCAGGGAGGAAATGGATCTGTGCTCCTATTTTAGTTAGCAGGTCTCTCCCCAATAGGGGACAGGGGCTCTCAGGGATGACCAGGAAAGAATGGGTTACATTCTTGGCTCCGAGGTTTACTGTTCTTTGTGTTGTCCATGGGTATTTCTTAACTCCTGTGGCCTCTTGTACCTACGAGGATTTGGAGGATAATTTCCTATTAGTTTTAACTAAGACCGAGTGCTGTGCTCCTGTATCGACTAAGAACTGGACTGGGGACCCTTCCACTTGCAAAGTTACCTTAGGTTCGGGGAGGGGGTCCGAACCCCGTCTTCCTTAGTCTTCGTCTTGAGTGACTAGTATGGGTGTAGACCTAGGGGGTCCGGGTCCTTGTCCTCGTGGTTTCTTTTTGGGGCAGTCTCTTACCTAGTGGCCAGCCTCTTTACAATAGGCACATTGGTCTTTGCTCAGATTATCATGCCGGGGGGGGGCCGCCTAGGTTGGGTGTACTCTGGCTGTAGATGCTCTTTCTGTACCACTGCTGCCAGAACCTTGGTCATTTTTTCAGTGGCCTTAAATTGCATTTCCTCTGGAGTATCTCTGTTATTGTAAACCCACTGGGCTATCTGAAGGAGGTCCTGAATCCGCTTCCCCTCCAAGTCTTCTAATTTCTGGAGTTTTCTCTTAATATCTGGGGCTGCCTGATTTACGAAAGACATTACAACAGCTGCCTGACTTCCTGGAGCCTCTGGATCTATGGGGGTGTACTGTCTAAAAGCTCCCATTAATCTTTCTAAGTAGGTAGCTGGGCTCTCTGTCTTCCCCTGCAGAATAGAATATACTTTAGCCAAATTAGTGGGCTTGCGAGCAGCTGCCCAGAGACCTGCCATTAGAGTCTGGCGATAAAGGTGTAGCCGTCCCCTACCTTCTGCTGTATTGTAGTCCCACGCCGGCCTGGTCAGAGGAAAGGTTGTGTTTATGAGGTCGGGGTTGGCAGTCGGTTGACTGTCGTCCCCCGGGACCAGCTTTCTAGCTTCTATCTGTATTCTCTCTCGCTCCTCCGTGGTGAACAAGATTCGGAGGAGCTGCTGACAATCATCCCAAGTGGGCTGGTGGGTGAACATGACACTATCCAGTAAAGCCAGTAAATCTTTGGGGTTGTCTGAAAACCGAGCACTCTGAGTCTTCTAGTTACACAGATCACTGGTAGAGAATGGCCAGTACTGGAGCCTGGGGATTCCTGTGTCATCTGGGGGTCCTATTTCCCAAAGGGGTAAAGCCACCGTGGAGTCAGGCGGCTGAGGGGGGCTAGTCCGTGAAGTGCACCCTCGCGTCCGCCCCGCCGGCCCTTCAAAGTTACTTTCCCTTTCAGCGGGCCCGTGTGTGCCGGCCGTCTCCCATCCGCCTGCTCCCTCCCGCAGCTCAGCCAGGGGGGCTGGGGCCTGGGGCCCGGAGGGGTACTGTTCTGTGAACAGTGGGTCCCCACTGTCAGGTAGAACAGGATGGGGGGGGCAGTTGGCTGCTTGGATTTTAGTGGTCGAGCAACCAGTGCCTTACAGAGTTCAGAGGCTAATTGGAAAGGGGACAGCCAAGGAGGCGGGTTCTCAACAAGGTCTTGCCATATGAGGATATATGGAATTTGATCTAAGTGGCCCGCACCCCCAGGTAGGAAAATCTTGGACTTTACTCTAGTGATGACGGCAAGTCGGAAGGTCCCTTCGGGTGGCGACCCCACATCAAAGGCAGGCCATTCAGAGCGACACAGAGTAATTAGCTTTCCTTTCCTGATTTCTATACCAAGATCATGGCCCCTTGCTCTAACTTCTTTGAAATTACTCGTAAGGAGAGATAGGGGAGTGTTCTGGGTATTACCCATCCTGTAATAATTTGTAGTCTCTTCCTATAAAGGAATGTGGGTTTGAATGCCTGTAAAGGAAATCTGATTTGACTTATTAATGATATCTAATCGTGGGCACACTTTGGCAGCCTTGGTCAGAGTTAGCTGCCTAGATCGTAGTCACGCTGGGGCAGCCCAGATCAGCGACAGCCGCTGCCCGCCAAACCGGGGCAGTTCAGATCGCAAGCGCGCACCAGAAGCTTGGGTCAGAGTTAGCTACCTGGGTCGCAGTCGTGCTGAGGCAGCCCAGATCAGAGACAGCTGCTGCCCGCCAAACCGGGGCAGTTCAGATCACAAGCGCGCACCGGAAGCCTGGGTCAGAGTTAGCTGCCTGGGTTGCAGTCGCGCTGAGGCAGCCCAGATCGGAGACAGCTGCTGCCCGCCAAACCGGGGCCGTTCAGATCGCAAGTGTGCACCGGAAGCCCGGGTCAGAGTTAGCTGCCTGGGCCGCGGTCGCGCTGAGGCAGCCCAGATCAGAGACAGCTGCTGCCCGCCAAACCAGGGCAGCTCAGATCACAAGCACGCACCGGAAGCCCGGGTCAGTTAGCTGCCTGGGTCGTGGTCGCGCTGAGGCAGCCTAGATCAGAGGCAGCTGCTGCCCGCCAAACCGGGGTAGTTCAGATCGCAAGCGCGCACCGGAAGCCCGGGTCAAAGTTAGCTGCCTGGGTCGCGGTCACGCTGAGGCAGCCTAGATCAGAGGCAGCTGCTGCCCACCAAACCGGGGCAGTTCAGATCGCAAGCGTGCACCGGAAGCCCGGATCAGAGTTAGCTGCCTGGGTCGCGGTCACGCTGAGGCAGCCTAGATGAGAGGCAGCTGCTGCCCGCCAAACCGGGGCAGTTCAGATCGCAAGCGCGCACCGGAAGCCCGGGTCAGAGTTAGCTGCCTGGGTCGCGGTCGCGCTGAGGCAGCCTAGATCAGAGGCAGCTGCTGCCCGCCAAACCGGGGCAGCTCAGATCAGAGACAGCTGCTGCCCGCCAAACCCGGGCAGCTCAGATCAGAGACAGCTGCTGCCCGCCAAGCCGGGGCAGCTCAGATCAGAGACAGCTGCTGCCT
Source organism: Gorilla gorilla gorilla (assembly GCF_029281585.2). Lineage (NCBI taxonomy): Eukaryota > Metazoa > Chordata > Mammalia > Primates > Hominidae > Gorilla > Gorilla gorilla. Next base: position 70,699,152 of record NC_073229.2, read on the forward strand.
GCCAAGCCGGGGCAGCTCAGACCGCAATATAGATCAGATGAGAGCCAGGGGACATCTCCCACCGGTCTCCGCTGGCCGTCCTATAGCGCATCCGCCAGGACTGTGCCAGCTCCAGTTTCAGACCTCGCGAGTCACAGATTCGGATTCAGAACAGACACAGACAGACAAACGGAGATGAGCCAGCTCACCTATCAGTAGATCGATCCTAGCAGATCCGTTGACCAGGGGTCTGGTGGGCTTGGGGAATCCCGGACGAGCCCCCAGATGTTATGCCCAGACCATTAGTTCCCCAAAGAAGACCACCAGAGTCCAGAGTCAAAGCCAAGTGGGAAGGATCTTTACTACAAGTTCGAACCTGGTCCCTCCATTCCACAGCATACAAGAGGGCCCTGAACAATGCGAGTGTTTGCTTTTTATAGCCTGAGAGTTACAGGGGAACAAAGGAATTCTTTTGGTTCCCGCTTTTTCAGTAAAACTTTGAATGGCTGTCTCCTTATTGGAGACTTTCCTGGTGGTGTTTGTACTGGGCTCAGGAAGTTTGAGAGATATATGGCGATATGTGGTGAGATAGGAGGATGGGATGTGTTTGTACTGGGCTTGTTTGTTTTGAGCCCGGGGCTGAGGAATGTGCCCGGCTCCTTTCAGCTCTACCAATCAGGTAGTAAAGAGAGCTCACTAAAATGCTAATTAGGCAAAAATGGGAGGTAAAGAAATAGCCAATCATCTATTGCCTGAAAGCGCAGTGGGAGGGACAATGATCGGCATATAAACCCAGGCATTCGAGCCCCAACCGGTAACCCCCTTTAGTTTCCCTCCCATTTTACGGGAGCTCTGTTTTCACTCTATTAAATCTTGCACCTGCACACTCTTCCGTTCCGTGTTTGTTACGGCTCGAACTGAGCTTTCGCTCACCATCCACCACTGCTGTTTGCTGCTGTCGCAGACCCGCCACAGATTTCCATCCCTCTGGATCCAGCAGGGTGTCCGCTGTGCTCCTGATCCAGTGAGGGGTCCATTGCCGCTCTCAATTTGGCTAAAGGCTTGCCATTGTTCCTGCACAGCCAAGTGCCTGGCTTCGTCCTAATCGAGCTGAACACTAGTCACTGGGTTCCACGGTTCTCTTCCATGACCCACGGCTTCTAATAGAGCTATAACACTCACCGCATGGCCCAAGATTCCATTCCTTGGATTCCATGAGGCCAAGAACCCCAGGTCAGAGAACACAAGGCTTGCCACCATCTTGGAAGCAGCCTGCCACCATCTTGGGAGCTCTGGGAGCAAGGACCCCCCGGTAACATTTGGTGACCCAGATGGGATCTCCAAAGTGGCAATATTGGAACACTTTCCCTTGCTATTCTGTCCTATCCTTCCTTAGAGTTGGAGGAAAATACCGGGCACCTGTCGGCCAGTTAAAAATGATTAGTGTGGCCACCAGATTTAAGACTCAGGTGTGAGGCCGTCTCGGGAAGGAAGGTCTTTCTAACAAACCCCAACCCTTCTGGGTTGGGAACATTCACTTGCCTAGAACCAGCTTCCGCTTTCAATTTTCTTGGGGAAGCCAAGGGCTGACTAGAGGCAGAAAGCTGACGTCCTGAACTCCTGGCTTTAGCTGGTTGAGATCATGGTGCAGCCAGAAGTCTCTATTCAACAGTCACCCATGTGTGCACCCCTACCTTTCCTTCTGACCCATACCTCCTGGGTCCTGACCAAGACTTTCTTGAAAGAGTAGCCCCAAAATTCTCCTTACCTCTGAATCTACTTCCTCTGATCCCTGCCTCCTAGGTACAAAGGCTCAGACTTTCATTTCCTCTAGCAAGTTGTATCTCCAAAGGGGTCTAAGAAAGCTCTATGCTGCATCCTTAGGCATCTAGGCTATAAACCCAGGGAGTCTTATCCCTGGTGTCCCTCCCGATTTAGGTATACAGCTTTCAACATGGGCAGTTATGAGGGACCTGTTCCCCCCACTCTTGCCAGGTCCCCAAGTTTGTAATGGCTAAGAGAAGGAGAGAGAGAGAGAGATGGAGGAGATAGAGATGGAGGGGAGAGACAGAGAGATGGAGGAGAGAGAGAGACACAGAGGAGAGAGAGAGAGACGGAGTCAAAATAAAGAAATAGTAAAAAAAAAAAAAGTACGCTGTACTCCTTTAAAAGCCAGCGTAAGTTTAAAACCTATAATTGATAATTGAAGGTCCTCTCCATGACCCTATAACACTCCAATACTACCTTGTTGTCAGTGTAAACAAGGGCATAGCCTGAAAACACTGAGACCACAGAAAACCAGTAGCTTTCCTATCAAAAATCCTTAACCCAGTAACCCGTGGATGCATTCAATCTGTAGCGGCAACTGCTTTGCTAACAGAAGAAAGTAGAAAAGTAACCTTTAGAGGAAACCTCATTGTGAGCACACCTCACCAGTTCAGAATTATTCTAAGTCAAAAAAGCAAAAAGGTTACTAACTCAAAAATCTTAAAGTATGGGGCTATTCTGTTAGAAAAAGGTAATGTAACTCCAACCACTGATAATTCCCTTAACCCAGCAGATTTCCTAACAGGGGATTTAAATCTTAATTACCATACAAAGGTCCAACCAGACTTAGGAGGAACTCCCTTCAGGACAGGAAGATAGATGGTTCCTCCCAGGTGATTGAGGATACAATGGGTATTCAGTAACTGACAGGGAGACTCTTGTGGAAGCAGAGTTAGAAAAATTGCCTAATAAATGCTCTGCTCAAACATGCAAGCTGTTTGCACTCAGCCAAGCCTTAAAGTACTTACAGAATCAAGTACTTACTCAATCCTGACTCAAAAAGTTAGCACAAGGGCAATGTTGGGCACACTGGTAAAGGACCACTAGAATCCAGCAGCCCAGACCCCTTTCTTTGTGGTCAAGAAAGGTGGGAAAACAGGGGCAGGACTGCCACATCAGTGAGCTTAACAAATCCAATAAGCAGAGGTCCATGGGTGGTTACTCACCCTGGAAAGTAATAAGCATTAGGACCATAGAGGATGCTCTATGACTAATGCTCATTGGAAAATTACTGGGGTGCTGGCATCCCTATGTTCTTTTTTCAAATGGGAAACATTTCCCCCAAGGCAAAAACACCCCTAAGATGTATTGTGGAGAATTCAGCCCAGTCAGAGTGTATGCACCTTTTTCCCTCTCACACTTGAAACAAATTAAAATAGACCTAGGCAAATTCTCAGATAACCCTGATGGCTATATTAATATTTTACAAGGGTTAGGACAATCCTTTGATCTGACATGGAGACATATAATGTTACTGCTAGATCAAACACTAACCCCAAATGAGAGAAGTGCCACCAAAACTGCAGCCCAAGAGTGTGGTGATCTCTGGTATCTCAGTCAGGTCAATGACAGGATGACAACAGAGGAAAGAGAACAATTCCCCACAGGCCAGCAGGCAGTTCCCAGTGTAGACCCACACTGGGACACAGAATCAGAACATGGAGATTGGTGCCGCAGACATTTGCTACCTTGCGTGCTAGAAGGACTAAGGAAAACTAGGAAGAAGCCTATGAATTATTCAATGATGTCCACTATAACACAGGGAAACGAAGAAAATCCTACTGCCTTTCTGGAGAGACTAAGGGAGACATTGAGGAAGCATACCTCTGTCACCTGACTCTATTGAAGGCCAACTAATCTTAAAGGATAAGTTTATCCTTTAAGTCAGCTGCAGACATTAGAAAAAAAACTTCAAAAGTCCGCCTTAGGCCTGGAGCAAAATTTAGAAACACTATTGAACTTGGCAACCTCAGTTGTTTATAATAGAGATCAGGAGGAGCAGGCGGATTGGGACAAACGGGATAAACAAAAGGCCACTTCTTTAGTCATAGCCCTCAGGCAAGTGGACTTTGGAGGCTCTGGAAAGGGCAAATCAAATGCCTAATAGGGCTTGCTTCCAGTGTGATCTACAAGGGCACTTTAAAGAAGACTGTCCAAGTAGAAATAAGCTGCCCCCTTGTCCATGCCCCTTATGTCAAGGGAATCACTGGAAGGCCTACTGCCCCAGGGGATGAAGGTCAGAAGTCTGAGTCAGAAGTCACTAACCAGAAGATCCAGCAGCAAGACTGAGGGTGCCTGGGGCAAGTGCCAGCCCATGCCATCACCCTCACAGAGCCCCGGGTATGCATGACCATTGAGGGCCAGGAGGTTAACTGTCTTTTGGACACTGGTGCGGCCTTCTCAGTCTTACTTTCCTGTTCCGGACAACTGTCCTCCAGATCTGTCACTATCCGAGGGGTCCTAGGACAGGCAGTCACTAGATACTTCTCCCAGCCACTAAGTTGTGATTGGGGAACTTCACTCTTTTCACATGCTTTTCTAATTATGCCTGAAAGCCCCACTCCCTTGTTAGGGAGAGACATTCTAGCAAAAGCAGGGGCCATTATACACCTGAACATAGGAGAAGGAACACCTGTTTGTTGTCCCCTGCTTGAGGAAGGAATTAATCCTGAAGTCTGGGCAACAGAAGGACACTATGGATGAGCAAAGAATGCCCGTCCTGTTCAAGTTAAACTGAAGGATTCCGCCTCCTTTCCCTACCAAAGGCAGTACCCCCTTAGACCCAAGGCCCAACAAGGACTCCGAAAGATTGTTAAGGACGTAAAAGCCCAAGGCCTAGTAAAACCATGCAATATCCCCTGCAGTACTCCAATTTTAGGAGTACCGAAACCCAATGGACGGTGAAGGTTAGTGCAAGATCTCAGGATTATCAATGAGGCTGTTGTCCCTCTATAACCAGCTGTACCTAACCCTTATACTCTCTGCTTTCCCAAATACCAGAGGAAGCAGAGTGGTTTACAGTCCTGGACCTTAAGGATGACTTTTTCTGCATCCCTGTACATCCTGACTCTCAATTCTTGTTTGCCTTTGAAGATCCTTTGAACCCAACATCTCAACTCACCTGGACTGTTTTACCCCAAGGGTTCAGGGGTAGCCCCCATCTATTTGGCCAGGCATTAGCCCAAGACTTGAGCCAGTTCTCATACCTGGACACTCTTTCCCTTCAGTACATGAATGATTTACTTTTAGCCGCCCATTCAGAAACCTTGTGCCATCAAGCCACCCAAGTGCTCTTTTTTTTTTTTTTTTGAGACAGAGTCTCGCTCTGTCACCCAGGCTGGAGTGCAGTGGTGTGATCTCGTCTCACTGCAACCTCCACCTCCTGGGTTCATGCCATTGTCCTGCCTCAGCCTCCCAATTAGCTGGGACTGCAGGCATCCACCACCACATCTGGCTAATTTTTTGTATTTTTAGTAGAGACGGGTTTTAACCATGTTAGCCAGGAGGGTCTTGATCTCCTGACCTTGTGATCTGCCTGCCTTGGCCTCCCAAAGTGCTGGGATTACAGGCATGAGCCACCATGCCCAGCCCCACCCAAGTGCTCTTAAATTTCCTTGCCACCTGTGGCTATAAGGTTTCCAAACCAAAGGCTCAGCTCTGCTCACAGCAGGTTAAATACTTAGGGCTAAAATTGTCCAAAGGCACCAGGGCCCTCATTGAGAAATGTATCCAGCCTATACTGGCTTATCCTTATCCCAAAACACTAAAGCAACTAAGAGGGTTCCTTGGCATAACAGGCTTCTGCCGAATAGGGATTCCCAGGTACAGTGAAATAGCCAGGTCATTATATACACTAATTAGGAAAACTCAGACAGCCAATAACCATTTAGTAAGATGGACACCTGAAGCAGAAGTGGCTTTCCAGGCCCTAAAGAAGGCCCTAAACCAAGCCCCAGTTAAGCTTGCCAACGGGGCAAGACTTTTCTTTATATGTCACAGAAAAAACAGGAATAGCTCTAGGAGGCCTTACATCGGTCTGAGGGATGAGCTTGCAACCTGTGGCATACCTGAGTAAGGAAATTGATGTAGTGGCAAAGGGTTGGCCTCACTGTTTATGGGTAGTGGCAGCAGTAGCAGTCTTAGTACCTGAAGAAGTTAAAATAATACAGGGAAGAGATCTTACTGTGTGGACATCTCATGATGTGAATGGCATACTCACTGCTAAAGGAGACTTGTGGCTGTCAGACAACCATTTACTTAAATATCAGGCTCTATTACTTGTAGGGCCAGTGCTGTGACTGTGCACTTGTGCAACTCTTAACCCAGCCACATTTCTTCCAGACAATGAAGAAAAGATAGAACATAACTGTCAACAAGTAATTGCTCAAATATACGCCACTTGAGGAGACCTTTTAGAGGTTCCCTTGACTGATCCTGACCTCAACTTGTATACTGATGGAAGTTCCTTTGTAGAAAAAAGGACTTCGAAAAGCAGGGTATGCAGTGGTCAGTGATAATGGAATACTTGAAAGTAATCCCCTCACTCCAGGAACTAGTGCTCAGCTGGCAGAACTAATAGCCCTCACTTGGGCACTAGCATTAGAAGAAGGAGAAAGGGTAAACATATATACAGGATCTAAGTATGCTTACCTAGTCCTCCATGCCCACGCAGCAATATGGAGAGAAAGGGAATTCCTAACTTCCGAGGGAACACCTATCAAACATCAGGAAGCCATTAGGAGATTATTATTGGCTGTACAGAAACCTAAACAGGTGGCAGTCTTACACTGCTAGGGTCATCAGAAAGGAAAGGAAAGCGAAATAGAAGGGAACCGCCAAGCAGATATTGAAGCCAAAAGAGCTGCAAGGCAGGACCCTCCGTTAGAAATGCTTATAGAAAGACTGCTAGTATGGGGTAATCCCTTCTGGGAAACCAAGCCCCAGTACTCAGAAGAAGAAATAGAATAGGGAACCTCACAAGGACATAGTTTCCTCCCCTCAGGATGGCTAGCCACCGAAGAAGGAAAAATACTTTTGCCTGCAGCTAACCAACGGAAATTACTTAAAACCCTTCACCAAACCTTTCACTTAGGCATTGATAGCACCCATCAGATGGCCAAATTATTATTTACTGGACCAGGACTTTTCAAAACTATCAAGCAGATAGTCAGGGCCTGTGAAGTGTGCCAAAGAAATAATCCCCTGCACTGCAGGCCATACATTTCAATCCCTATATCTTTAACCACCTTTTTAAGTTTGTCTCTTCCAGAATCGAAGCTGTAAAACTACAAATTGTTCTTCAAATGGAGCCCCAGATGCAATCCATGGCTAAGATCTACCGCAGACCTCTGGACTGGCCTGCTAGCCCATGTTTCGATGTTAATGACATCGAAGGCACCCCTCTTGAAGAAATCTCAACTGCACAACCCCTAGTATGCCCCAATTCAGCAGGAAGCAGTTAGAGCGGTCATCAGCCAACCTCCCCAACAGCACTTGGGTTTTCCTGTTGAGAGGGGGTACTGAGAGACAGGACTGGCTGGATTTCCTAGGCCGACTAAGAATCCCTAAGCCTAGCTGGGAAGTTGAGTGTATGCACCTTTAAACACGGGGCTTGCAACTTAGCTCACACCCAACCAATCAGGTAGTAAAGTAAAGGCAGTGAGGGCAAGAGGGCTAGAAAGTCTAAAAGTGAGCATGGCTAGGTGAGGGAGGAAGAGTGGCCAACATGAGGCTGGACAAATAAAGAAGGTGGGTTATGCAGGGCTTTGTAAACTCTGTTGAGTTTGGATTTCACCCTGAGGGCATTAATGGCTCACTGAAGGTTTTGAGCCAGAAAATCATGCAGAAGGCCCAAGAACACCAAGTCCAGTGTGCAGGACACTGCAGCACTGGGGCCAGAAGAGAGGGCAACCTGCTGACTGGACAGAGATTGAGAAGGAAATGGCAGGATACACAGGGAGATGGGGGAGTAAGGGTTGATGGCAGATTTCCAGCCTGGGCAACTGTGTGGACCAACAGTGTGGAGCTTTAATCTCTGAGATTTGAAACCTGATTTCAGTTTGGGACAGGGTCAGTTAGAGTTGCCTGAGGGGTGGGTAGGTGAACATGCCAGAAGGCAGATGTACAGGATTGGGGGTCTGATGCCCAGGAAATAGGTCTGTGCAGAGTATCTTCCCAGAAACCTGCCCTGCAGTTCAGTTGCTGATTTCACTAAACTCTTCTGGCCACACCTAACGGAGTTAATGTGCCCAACTAGAGTTGCCCAGACCTTTCTCTATCTCAGAGAGACGTGGGAAGGATTGCTGTCCCAGGGGAAAATGGATCAGAGTGGCTTTTCCCAGGGCTGGCTCCAGGTATGGAAGTTGACACCAACCTGTCTCACTCCATGAGTGGGATGTGCCTGTGTTATAGGAGTCCTAACCAGTGACCAGGACACACTCTCCACTCTCTCTCCTCGCACCCCCCACAGAATGGGACACAAGCCGTGTCAACTCTACCTCCTAACTACCTCACATATCTCTTTCCTTGTCCCATCTCCTTCCACTGTGTGGGTCAGATCCTCATGGTTTCTCATCTCCACCAACCCAGGGTCCTCCCAGTGGGTCTCCCTGCAGGCAGCTTCACTTCACTCTAGTCTCTTCTTCACTTACAACCAGAGTAGGTTTGCTCTAACACAAATCTGAATATCACTATCTTTCTTTAAATTCTTCAGTGAGTCTCCATGTCATGCAGGATGCATCCTCACCACAGTCCTCACTCTCTCATCTCCAGCTCAGTAAGCCCCTTGGGAACAGCAAGGCCTCCTTTCTCCCTGCCTGGGTGCATTTGCTAGCCCTACCTGGCAAGCTCCTTCCCACTGGCCACATCTAACTCCTATCTCATTGCTTTCTGGGTGAGGGACACTGTGTCTGCACAATAGTCCTGTGACCTCCTGGTGTGGGGCATGGCCTGCTGGGTCCCCATTCCTGCACCACCAATGAACAACAACACCTACACAGCTGCATGCATATTTTGAGGAACTGAGGATATGAGGCTGGGCTTTGAGATCTCACAAATCCCCACACCCTCTGCCCTACTCTGCATCTCATCCATTTCTGCAAAACATACTGACAAATGTCCCTCAAATTCTATGTATGGACTTCGTGGGTCCTGACAAAAATAAACCAATGGCAAAGAAATGTTTATGAGACAGTTGAGGAAGTGTGCATGCAGTTATTTGACAAAATTAAGAAACATAAATTTTTCGTGTTAGAATAGAATGGTGATGTCCAGAAAAAAAGCACTTACATTTTAAAGAAACATACTAAAGTATACCTCCAGCAATACTAAAATGCATATGCAGTGTTATTCATTGCAGCATTGTTTGTAATTCCAAAACATTAGAAACAACCTAAATGTCCACACATATAAGAGGGCTTGCAGGCCAGGCATGGTGGCTCACATCTGTAATCCCAGCACTTTGGGGGGCCGAGGTGGGCCGATCATGAGGTCAGGAGTTCAAGGCCAGCCTGGCCAAATATGGTGAAACCCTGTCTCTAATAAAAATACAAAAATTAGCCAGACGTGGTGCTGCGCACCTGTAGTCCATAGTCCCAGCTACTTGGGAGGCTGAGGCAGAAGAATCGCTTGAATCTGGGAGGCAGAGGTTGCCGACAGCCGAGATCATGCCACTGGACTCCAGCCTGGGTGACAGAGTGAGACTCTGTCTCAAAAAAATGAATAAATAAATAAAGAGTGCTTGCATAAACTATGATGCATTCATACGGTGGAGTATTTTGCAGCTGTAGCAAATAAAGGAAGACATCTATGTGAAAGGAGCCAGGCACATTCCTCAGCCCCAGGCTCAAAACAAACAAGCCCAGTACAAACACATCCCATCTTCCCATCTCACCACATATCGCCATATATCTCTCAAACTTCCTCAGCCCAGTACAAACACATCCCATCTTCCCATCTCACCACATATTGCCATATATCTCTCAAACTTCCTGAGCCCAGTACAAACACCACCAAGAAAGTCTCCGATAAAAGGACAGCCGTTCAAAGTTTTACTGAAAAAGCGGGAACCAAAAGAATTCCTTTGTTCCCCTGTAACTCTCAGGCTATAAAAAGCAAACACTCGCATTGTTCAGGGCCCTCTTGTATGCTGTGGAATGGAGGGACCAGGTTCGAACTTGTAGTAAAGATTCTTGCCGCTTGGCTTTGACTCTGGACTCTGGTGGTCTTCTTTGGGGAACTAATGGTCTGGGCATAACATCTGGGGGCTCGTCCGGGATTCCCCAAGCCCACCAGACCCCTGGTCAACGGATCTGCTAGGATCGATCTACTGATAGGTGAGCTGGCTCATCTCCGTTTGTCTGTCTGTGTCTGTTCTGAATCCGAATCTGTGACTCGCGAGGTCTGAAACTGGAGCTGGCACAGTCCTGGCGGACGCGCTATAGGACGGCCAGCGGAGACCGGTGGGAGATGTCCCCTGGCTCTCATCTGATCTATATTGCGGTCTGAGCTGCCCCGGCTTGGCAGGCAGCAGCTGTCTCTGATCTGAGCTGCCCCGGCTTGGCGGGCAGCAGCTGTCTCTGATCTGAGCTGCCCGGGTTTGGCGGGCAGCAGCTGTCTCTGATCTGAGCTGCCCCGGTTTGGCGGGCAGCAGCTGCCTCTGATCTAGGCTGCCTCAGCGCGACCGCGACCCAGGCAGCTAACTCTGACCCGGGCTTCCGGTGCGCGCTTGCGATCTGAACTGCCCCGGTTTGGCGGGCAGCAGCTGCCTCTCATCTAGGCTGCCTCAGCGTGACCGCGACCCAGGCAGCTAACTCTGATCCGGGCTTCCGGTGCACGCTTGCGATCTGAACTGCCCCGGTTTGGTGGGCAGCAGCTGCCTCTGATCTAGGCTGCCTCAGCGTGACCGCGACCCAGGCAGCTAACTTTGACCCGGGCTTCCGGTGCGCGCTTGCGATCTGAACTACCCCGGTTTGGCGGGCAGCAGCTGCCTCTGATCTAGGCTGCCTCAGCGCGACCACGACCCAGGCAGCTAACTGACCCGGGCTTCCGGTGCGTGCTTGTGATCTGAGCTGCCCTGGTTTGGCGGGCAGCAGCTGTCTCTGATCTGGGCTGCCTCAGCGCGACCGCGGCCCAGGCAGCTAACTCTGACCCGGGCTTCCGGTGCACACTTGCGATCTGAACGGCCCCGGTTTGGCGGGCAGCAGCTGTCTCCGATCTGGGCTGCCTCAGCGCGACTGCAACCCAGGCAGCTAACTCTGACCCAGGCTTCCGGTGCGCGCTTGTGATCTGAACTGCCCCGGTTTGGCGGGCAGCAGCTGTCTCTGATCTGGGCTGCCTCAGCACGACTGCGACCCAGGTAGCTAACTCTGACCCAAGCTTCTGGTGCGCGCTTGCGATCTGAACTGCCCCGGTTTGGCGGGCAGCGGCTGTCGCTGATCTGGGCTGCCCCAGCGTGACTACGATCTAGGCAGCTAACTCTGACCAAGGCTGCCAAAGTGTGCCCACGATTAGATATCATTAATAAGTCAAATCAGATTTCCTTTACAGGCATTCAAACCCACATTCCTTTATAGGAAGAGACTACAAATTATTACAGGATGGGTAATACCCAGAACACTCCCCTATCTCTCCTTACGAGTAATTTCAAAGAAGTTAGAGCAAGGGGCCATGATCTTGGTATAGAAATCAGGAAAGGAAAGCTAATTACTCTGTGTCGCTCTGAATGGCCTGCCTTTGATGTGGGGTCGCCACCCGAAGGGACCTTCCGACTTGCCGTCATCACTAGAGTAAAGTCCAAGATTTTCCTACCTGGGGGTGCGGGCCACTTAGATCAAATTCCATATATCCTCATATGGCAAGACCTTGTTGAGAACCCGCCTCCTTGGCTGTCCCCTTTCCAATTAGCCTCTGAACTCTGTAAGGCACTGGTTGCTCGACCACTAAAATCCAAGCAGCCAACTGCCCCCCCCATCCTGTTCTACCTGACAGTGGGGACCCACTGTTCACAGAACAGTACCCCTCCGGGCCCCAGGCCCCAGCCCCCCTGGCTGAGCTGCGGGAGGGAGCAGGCGGATGGGAGACGGCCGGCACACACGGGCCCGCTGAAAGGGAAAGTAACTTTGAAGGGCCGGCGGGGCGGACGCGAGGGTGCACTTCACGGACTAGCCCCCCTCAGCCGCCTGACTCCACGGTGGCTTTACCCCTTTGGGAAATAGGACCCCCAGATGACACAGGAATCCCCAGGCTCCAGTACTGGCCATTCTCTACCAGTGATCTGTGTAACTAGAAGACTCAGAGTGCTCGGTTTTCAGACAACCCCAAAGATTTACTGGCTTTACTGGATAGTGTCATGTTCACCCACCAGCCCACTTGGGATGATTGTCAGCAGCTCCTCCGAATCTTGTTCACCACGGAGGAGCGAGAGAGAATACAGATAGAAGCTAGAAAGCTGGTCCCGGGGGACGACAGTCAACCGACTGCCAACCCCGACCTCATAAACACAACCTTTCCTCTGACCAGGCCGGCGTGGGACTACAATACAGCAGAAGGTAGGGGACGGCTACACCTTTATCGCCAGACTCTAATGGCAGGTCTCTGGGCAGCTGCTCGCAAGCCCACTAATTTGGCTAAAGTATATTCTATTCTGCAGGGGAAGACAGAGAGCCCAGCTACCTACTTAGAAAGATTAATGGGAGCTTTTAGACAGTACACCCCCATAGATCCAGAGGCTCCAGGAAGTCAGGCAGCTGTTGTAATGTCTTTCGTAAATCAGGCAGCCCCAGATATTAAGAGAAAACTCCAGAAATTAGAAGACTTGGAGGGGAAGCGGATTCAGGACCTCCTTCAGATAGCCCAGTGGGTTTACAATAACAGAGATACTCCAGAGGAAATGCAATTTAAGGCCACTGAAAAAATGACCAAGGTTCTGGCAGCAGTGGTACAGAAAGAGCATCTACAGCCAGAGTACACCCAACCTAGGCGGCCCCCCCCCGGCATGATAATCTGAGCAAAGACCAATGTGCCTATTGTAAAGAGGCTGGCCACTAGGTAAGAGACTGCCCCAAAAAGAAACCACGAGGACAAGGACCCGGACCCCCTAGGTCTACACCCATACTAGTCACTCAAGACGAAGACTAAGGAAGACGGGGTTCGGACCCCCTCCCCGAACCTAAGGTAACTTTGCAAGTGGAAGGGTCCCCAGTCCAGTTCTTAGTCGATACAGGAGCACAGCACTCGGTCTTAGTTAAAACTAATAGGAAATTATCCTCCAAATCCTCGTAGGTACAAGAGGCCACAGGAGTTAAGAAATACCCATGGACAACACAAAGAACAGTAAACCTCGGAGCCAAGAATGTAACCCATTCTTTCCTGGTCATCCCTGAGAGCCCCTGTCCCCTATTGGGGAGAGACCTGCTAACTAAAATAGGAGCACAGATCCATTTCCTCCCTGAGGGGCCCGTCGTGACCAACTCCCACAATCGACCCGTGTCCGTCCTGACTATAAACCTAGAAGATGAGTACCGGCTCCACCAGGAGAAAGCGGCCCCTGACCAGGACATAGCAACCTGGCTCCAGCAATATCCAGAAGCGTGGGCGGAGACGGGGGGGCTTAGGTCTAGCAAAACACCGTCCTGCCTTATTTATTGAACTAAAGCCTGGGACAGACCCCGTGTGGGTACGCCAATGCCCGATGCCCCTAGAGGCCAAGAAAAGGATTGCCCCACATATCCGCCGGCTCCTTGACCAAGGGGTCCTTCGCCCATGTCACTCATCCTGGAATACTCCATTGTTGCTGGTACGAAAACCTAATAGTGGAGAATACAGACCTGTACAAGACTTAAGAGAAATCAACAAGAGGGTTGTGGACATACATCCAACTGTACCTAACCCGTATACACTCCTAAGTACCTTAAACCCTAAACATCAATGGTACACTGTTTTAGACTTGAAAGATGCTTTCTTCAGTTTGCCTTTAGCCCATCAGAGCCAAGAGCTCTTCGCCTTCGAGTGGAATGACCCTGATAGGGGCATAAGTGGCCAACTGACATGGACCAGGCTGCCGCAGGGATTCAAAAACTCTCCTACCCTGTTCGATGAGGCCCTCCATGAAGACCTGGGTGAGTACCGACGTAAACACCCTGAAATAATTTTACTACAGTATGTTGATGACCTCCTAATTGCTGCTGAGACCCAAGAAGCTTGCATCCAAGGGACCAAGGGTCTCTTACAAGCTCTGGGGAATCTAGGCTACCAAGCCTCGGCAAAGAAAGCTCAAATCTGTAAGCCAGAGGTAACATATCTAGGGTACCTGCTTAAGGGAGGGCTGCGCTGGCTAACAGACACCCGGAAACAAACTGTTCTGCAGATCCCCAGGCCATAATCCACCCGACAAGTGAGAGAATTCCTGGGGTCAGCAGGATTTTGCAGACTATGGATACCTGGGTTCGCAGAACTGTCTAAACCCTTGTATCAGGCAACACGGGGGCAACAGCCATTTAATTGGACAGACAAAGCCGAGTTGGCCTTCCAACAGATTAAAACCGCCCTACTCTCCACGCCTGCACTAGGACTACCTGATGTTACCAAGCCCTTCCACTTATACGTGGATGAGAATAAGGGTGTCGCCAAGGTGGTAATAACTCAGAACTTAGGCCCCTGGCGGAGGCCAGTTGCCTACCTGTGAAAGAAGTTAGACCCAGTAGCTGCCGGATGGCCCCCTTGTCTCCGAATGATTGCGGCCACGGCTCTGATGGTGCAAGATGCTGATAAACTTGTCATGGGGCAAGAATTGTGGGTTGTTACTCCACATGTCATCGAAGGTGTACTCAAACAGCCACCTAATCGATGGATGAGTAACGCCCGGCTCACCCACTACCAAGGACTACTACTAAATCCTCTCAGGATAATTTTCCTGCCCCCAATGACCTTAAACCCTGCCTCACTGCTGCCCAACCCGGACCTGGATGCCCCACTCCATGACTGCACCAAGATACTAGCTCAGGTGCACAGAGTTCGAGAAGACCTGCAGGACCGCTCACTTCCTGACGCCGACCTCGTCTGGTTCACTGATGGGAGCAGCTTCATGCATCAAGGCCAGAGGTACGCTGGAGCGGCAGTAACTTCAGAGACTGAGGTAATCTGGGCGGAACCCCTGCCCCCGGGGACATCGGCCCAGAAGGCCGAACTGATAGCGCTCACCCAAGCTGTTACCTTAGGGGCGGGGAAAAAGCTGACAGTATATACAGACAGCCGATATGCTTTTGCAACAGTGCATATACATGGGGCCATTTACAGGGAGCGAGGGTTACTGACGGCTGAAGGAAAAGAGATAAAAAACAAGCAAGAGATCCTAGCCCTGCTAACAGCCCTATGGAGGCCAGAAAAGTTAGCCATTGTACATTGCCCAGGGCATCAGAAACTAACTACTCCAACTGCTCAAGGCAACTTTCTGGCAGACCAAACTGCAAGGAATGTGGCGAAGGCTCCCAGCCAACTCCTTGCACTCCAGCTCCCTGACCCGGGCCCCCAGAACTTGCCATATTTCCCTGAATATTCAGAACAAGATCTCCAGTGGATTGACAAACTTCCCCTGAAACAAATCCAGAATGGGTGGTGGACTGATACTAATGACCAAACCATCCTACCAGAAAAATTAGGACAACAGGTATTAGAACACATCCACCGAACCACCCACCTGGGGGCCCGGCGGATGATAGACCTGATCAGACGCTCCAAGCTCAAAATCAGACATATAGCTAAGACGGCCAGCAGTATCGTGACAAGTTGCAAAGTCTGCCAGCTTCACAACGCATACCCGCAATCTCAAGCTGCAGCAGGAACAAGGCTCAGGGGAACCAGGCCCGGTATCTACTGGGAAGTAGATTTTACCGAAATAAAGCCAAGAAAGTACAGGTACCGGTACTTACTTGTCTTTGTAGATACTTTTTCAGGGTGGACTGAAGCATTCCCAACCAAAAGAGAAACTGCTCAGGTCGTAGCAAAGAAAATTCTGGAAGATATCCTTCCCAGGTATGGCTTCCCCATCCAGATAGGGTCAGATAATGGGCCCGCTTTCGTCGCTAAGGTAAGTCAGGACTTGGTTTCCATCCTTGGGGCAAATTAGAAACTACATTGCGCTTACAGGCCCCAGAGTTCAGGACAGGTAGAAAGGATAAATCGGACCTTAAAAGAGACCTTAACTAAATTGACTATAGAGACTGGTGCTAATTAGGTAGTCCTTCTCCCCTATGCTCTGTTCCGGGCCCGTAATACCCCTTACAAACTGGGCCTTACCCCTTATGAAATCATGTATGGCAGACCTCCACCCCTAGTTCCTAGCTTAAAAGATGACCTGCTTAAGTCTGAAACAGAAAATGTCTCTGAATTCTTATTTTCCTTACAAGCCTTACAGAAAATTCACCAAGAAATCTGGCCCAAGCTGAAAGAGCTATATGAGACCAGTCCCCCACTGACACCCCATCCGTACCAGCCGGGAGACTGGGTCCTGGTTAAGTGACACCGACAAGAGACCCTAGAGCCCAGGTGGAAAGGACCACTCCAAGTACTCCTGACCACACCCACCGCCCTAAAGGTAAAAGGCATTGCGTTGTGGATCCACTACACCCACGTCAAGCCAATGGACCCAACCTCCGACCTTCTGGGGCCAATCACGGCGGCGGCTGAAGCACCGGACACGTGGACTGTGGACAGAGCTAAGAACAACCCCTTAAAACTCACCCTGCGCCGGCAGCATAGCTCACTGCAAACATGCAGTTAGGTAGTCTAACTCTAACATTAGTCGCCCTAGTGGCTGCTGAGGAAAACATAAAGCCAGCTCCTAATCCCTTTGTCTGGAGATTCTGGCTTTATGAAAACCAAACCCACCCTGGGCAACCTCATAAGCCTGGGAAATTAGTGGCCAGTGCAGATTGCCCCTCCTCAAGGTGCAATAGCCCAATTTTACTAAATTTTACCGATTTCCCAGTAGCCAAACCAGTGGCACCAATAATATGCTTCGAGTATGATCAGACTGAATACAATTGTAAGCACTATTGGTGGTACCAAAGTGCCGGCTGCCCTTATAACTATTGTAACATCCATAAATACCAATGGTGGGGTGGAAAAGAACAGATAGATCCCAGATGGCCCTTCCATCGCAGACGAGATAGAGACCTTTCATATACATGGATAGTTAGAGACCCCTGGAACTCCCGCTGGACCACGCCTCAACACGGGGCTGTATACTACTCCTCCGCCTCCACATGGCCTAGCAGTCACCTCTATCTGTGGCGGGGTCTAGTGCAGGTATGGCCCCTGGTCCATGGAAATATCCAGCGACAAGAAAACCACCTGACACAAGACTTATGTCCTTTTTCCTGGTTAAAATTATTGCAAGAAGGATTAGAACTTGCCAACCTTACAGGACTTCACAGCCTGTCTGGCTGCTTTCTGTGTGCCACTCTAGGGCATCCACCGCTAACCGCTGTCCTCCTGCCATGGGGATCCTCCACCTCAGCCCAAGCTAACAACCACCGAAACCTCTCATATGCCCCTATCCCTAACGTGCCACTATACCTAAACCCCAGTCAAGAAAAGTTTCCCTACTGTTTCTCAAGAACTAATTCCAGCCTCTGCAACATCACTGCAACGCCCCCTAACATCACCTTAAGGGCTCCGTCTGGCATATTCTTCTGGTGTAATGGAACATTATCTAAAAACCTATCAAGCCCCTCTGTTACCAACCTACTGTGTCTTCCTGTCACATTAGTTCCCCGGTTAACTCTGCTTACTGCCGGCGAGTTCCTAGGGTATACCGGTAACTGGACTAGTGCTGTTATTCACCCAAACCCTAGACTGAGACCTGCACGAGCCATATTTCTCCCCCTCATTGCAGGAATCTCCCTCACTGCATCCTTCATGGTGGCCGGACTGGCTGGGGGAGCCCTAGGTCACACCCTCATAGAAAGTAACAAGCTGTACCAACAATTTGCCGTTGCTATGGAGGAGTCAGCTGAGTCCCTTGCCTCCCTCCAGTGGCAGCTCACGTCCCTAGCACAGGTAACCTTGCAGAACCGGAGGGCCTTAGACCTACTCACTGCTGAAAAAGGGGGAACGTGTATGTTTCTAAAGGAAGACTGTTGTTTCTACATAAATGAATCAGGGCTCGTGGAAGACCGGGTCCAACAGTTACGCAAGTTAAGCACAGAAGTAAGAACACGGCAGTTTGCTTCAGCTGCAGACCAATGGTGGAACTCATCTATGTTTTCTCTGTTAGCCCCCTTCCTTGGACCCCTGTTGAGTCTACTATTTCTGCTTACCATAGGACCTTGTGTTGTTAACAGAATTTTGCGGTTCGTTAGAGAAAGGTTTGACACTGTACAACTCATGGTCCTCAGAGCCCAATAACAACCTGTAAATGCTGAAGCAGAATCAGACTTATAAGACCCAAGATTGGCTCTAAAAATACCTGAAAAGAAAAGGGGGGAATGAAAGGAGCCGGGCACATTCCTCAGCCCCGGGCTCAAAACAAACAAGCCCAGTACAAACACATCCCATCCTCCCATCTCACCACATATCGCCATATATCTCTCAAACTTCCTGAGCCCAGTACAAACACATCCCATCCTCCCATCTCACCACATATCGCCATATATCTCTCAAACTTCCTGAGCCCAGTACAAACACCACCAGGAAAGTCTCCGATAAGGAGACAGCCGTTCAAAGTTTTACTGAAAAAGCAGGAACCAAAATAATTCCTTTGTTCCCCTGTAACTCTCAGGCTATAAAAAGCAAACACTCGCATTGTTCAGGGCCCTCTTGTATGCTGTGGAATGGAGGGACCAGGTTCGAACTTGTAGTAAAGATTCTTGCCGATTGGCTTTGACTCTGGACTCTGGTGGTCTTCTTTGGGGAACTAATGGTCTGGGCATAACAGAGCATGAGCTAAGTTGCAAGCCCCATGTTTAAAGGTGGATGCAGTCACCTTTCCAGCTAGGCTTAGGGATTCTTAGTCAGCCTAGGAAATCCAGCTAGTCCTGTCTCTCAGTGACACGGGTCGGAGGACAGCCAGTGTACCTGGATCAAATTCCTTTATATTGACTCATGGTTAAATATAATATAGACAAAGCCAGCATAAATTTAGGCCTGTTTAACAGCTTATTGCAAAAAAGCCCGAAGTAAAAGTACGAGCAGCTTCGCCAGCAGACATAGAGTTAAAAAGGGGTCCAAGAAACAGCAAGAGAAGCCAGTTTTGCAGGACCCAACAGAAATAATAGAAATTCTTTTATGTCCCAGCCTACGCCGCTTTACCGAGGCCAACAGCCCCCTCAGAAACCAGATTCAGGAGCTAATACGCCCCAGGTCTCACCTCGAAGGGGAGGATCGGAGCCTCAAGAGGCCAAGGAAGGAAGTCAATATAGTCAAGTGGGCCCTCTCAGATCTGGTCTTGCTGGAGCTATGCAAATGCCTCTCAGGGAGATGTGAGGACCTGTCTATTATAATGACCAGGCCCACATCCGGGGTGGGGGCAACAGACTTTCATCTATCAGCCCTTTTCAACCATCGATCTACTAAACTGGAAACACCCTGAACCTGCCACCTTGCTCCCGGCAGCTAGAGCCCTGTTGAGCATAACTGTGTAGAGGTGTTGGACTCAGTTTACTCTAGCAGACCTGACCTCCGGGACCAGCCTTGAGCATCAGTAGACTGGGAGCTATACTTGAACGGAAGCAGCTTCATCAACCCACAAGGAGAGACATGTGCAGGATATGCGGTGATAACCCTGGACTCTGTTGTTAAGCTGAGCTCATTGCTTTAATTTAGGCCTTAGAACTCAGTGAAGGTAAGACTGTAAACATTTACACTGACTCTCGGTAGGCCTGTTTAACCCTCCAAGTGCATGGAGAATTATATAAAGAAAAGGGCCTGTTAAACTTTAGGAAAAAGACCCAGAGAATGCAACTCAGCTTCAGCGTTTTCAGAGGTACCAAGAGGCACTTCTGCAGAGGCTAAGAGTTAGTAGAAAAAAAGCAATTAATATAAAAAAGATTTCAGAAGTGCTTCAAGGAGCTGACAAGAGCCTAAGTCAGTTTTATAAGAGACTCTATAAAGCATTCTGACTTTACACCCCATTTAACCCTGAGGCTGCTGAAAATCAGTATACAGTGAATACTTCATTTGTAAAGCAAGCCCAGGGTAACGTCAAGCAGAAGCTGCAGGCATGAATACCACCTAGTCTTTAAAAGTGGCCACCAAGGTGTATGTTAACTGTGACCAAGGAACAAAACTGGAAAGAGCAAAAGCAACAAGCATGGCAGCTAGGCACACCAAGGATTAAGTCCCTTTCCCCAGCCTGGCTCTAAAAAAGGAGCCAGGGACTGGAGCCGGGAAAACAGCAAAAGAAAAAGAAAGACTAAGAGTAAGTGTGAAAAAGAGAATCAGCAGAAAACAGGAGAGACAGACAGCAGTACGCGGGGGCAGGGCCCGTACCATTGCCCGGCCCCGCCAGCTAGCTGTAGGATCAGGAAGGAAAAAAAATTAATTAAAGTTTAAGAAAAAAAAAAGCCAATCTGTTGGCAACAGCTCTTACAAAAAGAGAGATTAGCAATGTGAGGGAAGTGGACGCGGATGTAGATGTGGAAGAAGTCAAGTTAGGCAAGGATTCAAGAGCCAGACAAGGCTAGAGAGAGATTAATGTGTGAGATGCAAAAAGAAAGGACGCTAGAAAGATAAATGTTCAGAAGACAATGAGGAAAGTGGCCAAGGCTGCAAGACAAAGAGGCAATCGGCCAAGGACTGCCGCACCTTGGAGGTACCAAATACTGATCTGATCAGGCTGGCAGGAGCTGAAGAATGTAAAGACTAGATCAGGCCAGGCACGGTGGCTCACACTTGTAATCCCAGCACTTTGGGAGGCCGAGGTGGGCGGATCACGAGGTCAGGAGATCGAGACCATCCTGGCTAACACGGTGAAACCCCATCTCTACAAAAATACAAAAAATTAGCCGGGCGTGGTGGCGGGCGCCTGTAGTCCCAGCTACTCGGGAGGCTGAGGCAGGAGAATGGTGTGGACCTGGGAAAGCAGAGCTTGAAGTGAGCCAAGATCGTGCCACTGCACTCCAGCCTGGGCGACAGAGCGAGACTCTGTCTCAAAAAAAAAAAAAAAAAAAAGACTAGATCAGACCAGGCGGACCAGACACCTTCTCATTAGGCTCCCAGGAGTCCATGGTCATGTTAAAAGTTAAAAGCAGCAAGATTCTACCATATCTAGATTCCAATTTCTCAATGATGGCTAAGCCACTAGATAGAGTTACAAAGCGGGAAAGCGGGGGAAGAAAAAGAACCCCTCCTGTAAGAAACTTAAACAGGAGAAAGAGCCATACCTTGTGAAAACTTGCTTATAGATATTACAAAACTGCCCCATGCCGGAGGCTATTGGTACATGCTAGTGCTTGTTTGCACCTTTTCAGGGTCAGTTAAAGCTTTCTCCACCAGGACAGAAAAAGTACAAGAAGTAATTAAAGTACTTTCAAAAGACATTATCCCCAGGTTTAGACTGCCTCTAACTTTAAAGTCAGACAATAGGCCAGCATTTGTAGCTAAAACAGTGCGAGATTTAACAAGACTGTTAAAAATAACATAGAAGTTACACACAGCCTATCGGCCACAAAGTTCAAGAAAACGTGGAAAGCATGAACCAGACACTCAAGCAGCTACTGAAGAAATATTGCCAGGAAATTCACTTAAGATAAAATCAGGTTTTAGCCTATGGTCCTCCTCCGAGTCAGGTGCACCTCCACCAAACAAATTAGGTATTTGCCCTATACGATTTTGTTCAGTCGGCCACCCCCAAATCATAGGTCAAATTAAAGGTGACCTCCAGGAACTAAAGGAATTAACCTTAAGAAAGCAAATGCAGGCTATAGAAATAGCCATACAAAGTGTTCATAATTAAATAAATAAAAATGCCTATAAGCCTGACACCCCTTTAAATCTAGTGACTCTGTTTAAGTTAAAAAGTAAAATCTAATTTTTCTAGGACCCATATAGGATGGGCCATTTACTGTAATCTTGTCCACTCCCACTGCTGTTAAAGTTGCAGGTGTTGTGTCTTAGATCCATCACAGTCAGCTAACACTGGCAGCTCAGGACAAGTAGACCAGCCAGCAGGACACAGATCATCCAACCCAGCTGATCCTGAGATGAGACCAAGCTGCTGCTGAGGACGACAGCCCTGCTCTGGTCACTCTGGAGGCTGACCAGTCTATGCACGGCTGAAACTTGAAGAAACAACAAGCCCTGCTCTAGTCACACACCGGCAGCTGACTAGTCTACGCACGGCTAAAGCTTGAAGACTCGTCAAGCAAGTAAATATAGTTAAAAATCTTAAGATTAATAGTTTTCCTGTAATACTGACTGTTTTCCTATTGTCCTGTTGCTGTATTCAACCTTTTTCCTGGGCAAGGACCTCTTTTTTCCTTGCTGGATATGAATATACTGTATATTGTTTTGTTGTTGTTACCCCCCATAACCATGCTAGAAGAAAGACCTATATAAAGTTTCCCCACCGTACACATACTACTTAGTCAGGAAACCCAGACCCGTCCGGCCCAGTAACAATTTCGAGTCTTTAAGTCATTCTTTAAACATATAAACCAGAAGTTACCAGAGCCTCCTCCTTTAGCAAAAAACAAACAAACAAACAAACAAAAAACCTATTTGCTCATCTGGCTGAAAACATTGCTGGCAGCCTAGTCATTTCCTCATGTTATGTTTATTAAAAGGCTAACATGAGAAACCAATGGTCTTGAGAAGCAAAAGGGTTAATGCCTCAAGATAACTTTGATTAAACAGACTCTTTCCCTAAACAGACACCCACAAGTTCAAGCATCTGGCTCTTACAAACTTCTATTATTAAAAAATACTGTGTTGCTCACTAGGAAAAAAGCTTTTAAGACCCAGTAAAAGAACTAACCTGCTTAGGACATGACAAAGTTGGCACATGTGCCTGTACAGGTTTAGCACAGGTTTAATCCTAGGTCTTTATTTAGAAAATAGTTTCCATCTATAAGATAATTTAAAACCCTCATTGTAAGTATATTACTAGTAATAGACACTTGCTTGCTGCTCCCCTGTGTATTACGCTTGCTCCTTCAAATGATAAAAGGTTTTGTAGCTACCATCATTTGTCAGAAAACTTCAGCATAAGTGTATTACATAAAACACTATCACTCTGTCTCAAAAAGAGACTCAGAAAGTAAAAATAAAAGTGAGAACTCCCACTAATTAGTGAAATTCTCAAAGGCAGAGATAAGGAAGGAGACCACTACTACTCCTGCTGCCCTCCTCCCCCAACCTTGCCTAGTTCACAAGACAGGAGGAAAGAGAGAAAGCAAAAAGTTGGAAAAAAACAAAAGTAAGATAAATAGCCAGACAATCTTGGCACCACCACCTGGCCCTAGGAGTTAAAAAACTAATAATAATAATAATAATAATAATAATAATAATAATAATAACATCAACCCCTCACCTAAACTACTTGTGTTGCCTGTAAATTCCAGACATGGTATGAAAAAGCATTGCAAACTTTCTGTTCTGTTAGCTGATGCATGTAGCCCCCAGTCGCATTCCCCACGCTTGCTCGATTTATCACGACCTTTTCACATGGACCCCTTAGAGTTGCAAGCCTTTAAAAAGGCCAAGAATTTCTTTTTCAGAGAGCTCGGCTCTTAAGACACAAGTCTGCTGATGCTCCCGGCTGAATAAACCTCTTCCTTCTTTAATCCAGTGTCTGAGGAGTTTTGTCTGCAGCTCGTCCTGCTACAGTTCTACTTTGAAAATGCACCATATTAAAGTCTTTAATGATTAAGTTAGTATCTCTATTAAGGCCAACTCCCAGATGGCTTTATGTTGAGACTAACTGTCTGAGCTCTCCCACACCAGATCTGAAACATCAGAGAGAAACTCTCTCTCCTTAGAACAAAATGTTTAGAATTACACAGGGTGAAAGAGACCTATCAACCCTAAAGGAATGAATTAGTGAAGATTAGGAATACACACCCCTGGATAAAAAATATCTATGTTGATAATCAAAAAAAGCAAGCTGAAAAGCAAAACATCTTGGCTGAGAAAATAAAAGCAGATGTAATTTTTAATCCAAGCTGTTCATTCTTATTATTTTAAAATATTATTTCTTTAACTGGAAACTTGACCCCTAAACTGTATGTGCAGCATTAGCGGTTGGTACTGGGACTTGCTGATAATTCAATTTTAAAATCAGATGAAGGCCAGGTGCAGTGGCTTATGCCTGTAATCCCAGCACTTTGGGAGGCCAAGGTGTGCAGATCATGAGGTCAGGAGATCAAGACCATCCTACCCAACGTGGTGAAACCCCTGTCTCTACTAAAAATACAAAAATTATCTGGGCATGGTGGTGGGCACATGTAGTCCCAGCTACTTGGGAGGCTGAGGCAGGAGAATCACTTGAACCCAGGAAGCGGAGGTTGCAGTGAGCCGAGATTGCATCACTGCACTCCATCCTGGGTGACAAGAGCAAAAACTTCACCTCAAAAAAAAAAAAAAAAATCAAATGAAACCTTTAAAAAACCATACCTCAAAATGGACACTTCACTTCTTTAACTTTTTTACTATTCAACTATTATCAAATATGTAGCTTGTATAATATACCTAGTTAGAATGAAGATTTGATGTATAAATCAGTTTCAGCTTTTTTTTCACCATTTGGAAAAAATAAGATACTCCAGAAAAATTCAACTTTCCCTCCCACTGAGTTACCAAAGGGGGGAAAAATTGATTAGAATGTGTCTTCTTGCTTCTGCTGACCTCTAATGGCATCAGAAACAGTGTTTTTAATTTTTTTATTATTTTTTAAAATTTATTTATTTTGAGATAGAGCCTCACTCTGTCACCAAGGTTGGTGTGATCTCGGCTCACTGCAACCTCTACCTCCCGAGTTCAAGCGATTCTCCTGCCTCAGCCTCCCAAGTTGCTGGGATTACAGATGCCCACCACCACACTTGGCTAATTTTTGTATTTTTAGTAGAGCTGAGATTTCACTATGTTGGCGAGGCTGGTCCTAAACTCCTGATCTTGATTGATCCTCCAACCTCGGCCTCTCAAAATTCTGGGATTATAGGTGTGAGCCATCGTGCCTAGCCAGGAACAGTGTCTTTAAAAGAAGCAAATAAAACAAGTGAAATGCAAGAAGGAAAAAACAAAAGTACCTACTCTTTGTAGAATGAATATAATTCATAGTACCCCAAACATGTTTTAATTAAAAATGAATTTTTATACCACCAAAACTGTAACTTTTTGAATGGTGATAAAAATGTACCATATCCTCTCAAACAAAAGGTTGCTATAATTGCAAAAATAATAACCACATTTTGTTTGGAAACAACTTGAGTAAAAGATCTCATCCTAAATTTGCAAACTGGGAGCTGCCCAAATCAGAGCTGAATTCATGGCAGACCAGGAAGAAGTGCTGTTCACATCCAGCTCTCTGGAGCCACTAATGGAGAGGGGTATGGGCCCAAGGATAACAAGGCCATCCCTGCCAGGGCTGCTCAAGATCTGATTATCAAGAGATGCCCAAGGGCCAGCCATGTAGCCAGGAAGGCTGAGCAAGCAGATGAGTCATGTGCCAGGCAATATCTATATAATGTGGAGAGTACTAATGTCTTCATTTTAGAAATGAGGGTCACACAGATAAAAACTTGCTTAGTCATCCATCTGATAAGTGACAGAGCCAGATCCCACATCTTTCCAATGTCAAAGTCCATGCTTTTTTTGCTATATCATATGCCTCTCCCCCAGAGTAAAAGGGAAGAAGCAAATTGTGATCTGGGGCTTGAAGAGAACATGAACAAAAGACACCATTCGAGGAAGTGAGAGAGGGTCTCAAATATGAAGCAGAAAGAGATGGGGGGTAAGGATCCTATGGTACAGAGAGCAAACGGGATGCAAGATCATAGAACATTCTCACACCTGGAGAGAACCCAAGACTGTGTTTGGAAAGATGAATGATAACACAAGGCAGTGTTGCAAACTTTAATGGGTACACAAGTCACCTGGGGATCTTGCCAAAATGCAGATGCTGATTCAGTAGGGCTGGGGTGGGACCTGAAACTGCATTTCTAACAAGTTCCCAGGTGCTGCCCATGCTGCTGGTCCAGGGCCACACTGTGAGCAATGAGTGTAAACAATGTAAGCCAAATGGGCAGTTCAGACACAAGTGCTCTCTGCAGGTGAAGCCCTCCACACCAGGTGGGGGACAGAAGGCGCTTATGGACAGCAGCTGAGAAATCACAGCCATCAGTGCTTCAGACACAAAGGCCTGCAGAATGCCTGTGATTTTTCATTGCTGATATAGTTCAACTGTGGTTCCAGTGAAAGTCTCTGCTCCTCCTTTCTAGGTTTGGAAGGAAAGGGGAAGAACTGCAATTTATTGAAGGTCTGCTGTGTGCCAGGCATTGTGTCTAATCCATCACTTGATTAACAGACACACACACAGACACACACACACACACGCACACATGCACATGTCGAAGAAAGAGTCAGAAAGCAGCCTCTGGTTTTTCATTTTGGTTGAACTCATTTCATTTGTGGGCATCAACATCTGTCCTTAGAGTCTACAAATAAACCAGACCCTTCAAGGACATCTTTTTGTTTTTTTTGATGTGGATGCCCTGATTGAACTGGAGATGATTTTGGAAATTGCTCATGAAAATTTACTTGAAGAGGCTTTGCAATTTCATTCCCAGAAGATGCTGAGGGCTGCACCCCCCTTCACCAGAGGTATCTCCACTGTGTCTCCAAGGTATCACCTGATTCGATGAGCTCTGACTTCCCTTCCAGTCCTGGGGCTCCCCTGTCTATGTTTGATACTTCATAGGGCATTTTATCACTACACAGAGCTACTCTCTATGATGCCTTCTGAGAAGAAGAAATGTAACTAAATTATAGTTTTAAATTCACCCACAAAGACCTGAAAAGAAAACGGAATTAACTAGATTATTGGATTCTTTTGCAATAGTAAAGGGAAATGGGGACATTTAGAATTCTGGGAAATAGCAACTACTTTTAAGTGTACATTACAGCTCTATGAACAGGTAACATGGCTTAAGTAACACTTGAGAATTCTCCACATCCCCTCTCCCATTTGTACTGGCATCTTTGTTATGCACAGTCTAGTAACAATGCAGATCCTTCCCTGACCTTCCTCTGCTAGAGTAATTGACAAAAGGCACCTGGAGTCAGGCCGACCTGTGCTCAAACCTTCTTTCAAGCACATACTGGATCTATGATTGTGGAAAGTTACTTAACATCTTTGGGACCTACTTTATAAGGTACTTGTGAAGATTAAGTAAGAGGTAAAAGCTGCTTAGTGCAAACCTAGGCACAGATCAGGCCCTCAAAAACCGTAGCCATGAGGCTTATTGTTTCATTAACAATGGAAGAGGCTGTGGAAAGAGAATTTAAGAGTACACACTGAGTGGAAGAGTGGAAATGGAAAGTGTGAAAAAGATAAACATGAAAGTAAAAATTTTAAATTAGAATTCTTTTTATATGTATTTTCAAAAAATTTAAATGAGATCACTTAAATATAGCTAACATCTCAAATTTTAATTTTTGAAAAGTTAACTAAACCTTACTATATTTTTAAATTTTTATTTATTTATTTAAATTCTTTGCATGAAAATACATTCAGCTTTTGTGTGTTTGGAATACAATTAATTTTTTTTTTTTAATGAGACAGAGTTTCGCTCTTGTCACCCAGGCTGGAGTGCAAAGGCACGATCTCGGCTCACTGAAACCTCCGCCTCCTGGGTTCAAGTGATTCTCCTGCCTCAGCCTCCCAAGTAGCTGGGATTACAGGCACCCACCACCACACCCAGCTAATTTTTGTATTTTTAGTAAAGATGGGATTTCACCATGTTTGCCACGCTGGTCTCGAACTCCTGACCTCAGGTGATCCACCCGCCTCGGCCTCCCAAAGTGCTGGCATTATAGGCTTGAGCCACCACGCCCGGCCTCAATTAGATTTTTAATCCTTTAGATGATCACTATAAATAGGACCCAAATTATTTGAAAATAAGGTAATTAATTATATTTGCTGAAGTTAGAATAAATTTTGTGGAATGAAAAAAAGAAAGAGACAACTAATGTATTAATTTGGTTAATAAATATTTTTAAAATAAATTAAAAAACAAGGTAATCTAAGTTTTAAAAATGAAATATAATAAAGATTTTTATACTTAAAGAAAAAGAAAATAGAAAGTATGGATGAGAGAGGTGCGTGGGTTGCCTCCACAGACCCTGGAATGGCTACTGTCTCAGAAGTTTAGAAGTCTGGCCAGGAAGCCAGCCTGAGTGCACCTGGCAGGTCCTGGGGATGCTGTGAGGGAGAATGGGACCACACACGCAGATCTACCACCTGAGGACTCTTGAAGTTATCAACCACCACTACCTGGAAAGCAAACTGCTCCTCTGGCCCCTTTCTGGGCTGCTGGCCTGGTGGCTCTGGCTGGTTAGAATGCTCTCACCTGGGCTGAGCCAAGCAGGGAGGTCTTTGCAGAACTGGATTCTTGAATGTTATTGGAGGCCATGCTGGGAAACAAGGTGAAATACTCTGTCTCCTCAGCTGGCATCTGGATCTTTCTAAAGTCTTGTGCTTTACAGATGAGATTGGGCATGTTCAGGGTGGTATGGCTGTAGACAAAGCCTTGTGCTTTACAAATATTTGCTCTCACCCCTTGAAGAGAAAGCTGCCTGGGGCCTGGCATGAGTAGGCCTGGCTTCTCACCCTAGTCGTGGTCACGTCTGTGGGAACCTAGGTCCCCAGCTTCTCAGGGCCTCAATTTCCTCACCTGTACAAACTATAATGATCACATGTCTCTTGGAGGGTTATTGAAAGGATTAAATTATAAAATGGATATAGAGTACCTAGAAGAGAGCCTGGACTATAGAAAGTGCCCAATAAATATTACTTTTCTCCATGACATTTGTCTAAAGCAATCTGTATGTGGTGTAATTAAAGCATGAAGGACCCTTTATTCCTGATACAACCATACCTATTTCATGGTACCTGAAATTCCTTTTAGAAAAGAAAAAGTTGTTTTTTGTTTTTTTGTTTTTTTTTTTTTTACAAGTAAATATGAGGTACAAAGAACAAATTGTTCAGAGAGGTTCCATAAATCTGAGAACTAATCATGAAGGGGAAGAGCATTGCAGTTAAAGAAGCCAGAAAGAACAGACTCCCAAATAGCATCTCAGGCAAAGACGGCCACATCCTTTGGGCCGTCGAGTTCAGGGACTGTGTGTCAGCTCTGCAGGTCCTGAAACACAATGGGACAAAGTGCTTCTGGGGGTAACACAACAGGAGGAAACTTACCTCCATTAAAAACACCCAAAACAGCCTTAAAGAGGAATACAATTCTATTACATGCCACAACAAGGATGAACCTTGAAAACATGCCGAGTGAAATAAGCCAGACACAAAAGGACAAATATTGTATGATTCCACTTACACGAGCTACCTACAATAGGCAAATTCACAGAGATCACAACTAGTCCCTGGTCCCCACCAGGGGCTGTGGGGAGGAGAAAATGGGGAGCCGTTGTTTAATGGGTATAGAGTTTTAATCTGATGTGATGAAATAGTTCTGGAGATGGATGGGAATGGTGGTGATAATTGCACAATAATGTCAATGTACTTAATACCACTTACTGTACACTTGAAAATGGTTAAAATGGTAAATTTTATGGTATGTGCATTTTCTCACAATCACATACATACATACACACTAGGTATATACAAATAGCAATATCAGTTGTTTAACAAGAAGAGCATAATTGCCCAGAAAATAAGCACCTGAGGACCAGATAACACACTCTCAACCGTGGAGAAAACTCTACAAGTGAGGCTGTGATAAGTACAGAATCCAAACTAGGAAAGTGGCAGGATGTTGAGAGCTGGCTTGACTCATGAAATGATAAACTCGGGGCCCACCATCAGCCCTGCAAGAGCAAATTCCCAGTCTTTCACAAACTGGCAGAGACAAGAAATGGTAATATGTGTTAAGTCCTGGGTATAAACCCGGAGGATGCTTCAGCTTCCCCAAGGGCTGAGATGATTGATACCTTGGCCCTCTACAACCCTTCCAGGACACACGAGTTCTGTGGTAGGAGCCCAGAATATTCATTAAGTGCAAGTGCTAGAACAGTCTGCAAATTCCTGCCCTTTATTCCCTTTTCATGGCACACTGCTGTACAAAACTGTTAATTGAAGTATAGCTTACTTTTGCATTAAATCCTGTTTTCTTGAGATCATACTTCAGAGTACTTAACTGATCTAGGAGTCTCTGAAATCTTTTCCACAGCACCTTGGTGATATGGTTTAGAGCTGTGTCCCCACCAAATCTCATGTTGAATCATAACCTCCATTATTGGAGGTGGGGTCTGGTGGGAGGTGAATGGATCATGGGGATGGATTCCTCATGAATGGATTAGCACCATTCCCTTGGTTCTGTCCTCACTATGGTGAGGGAGTTCTCAAGAGATCTGGTCATTTAACGGTGTGTGGCACCTCCCCGCTCCCTTTCTTGGTCCTGCTTTGGCCATATGAGGTGGACCCCCTTCATCTTCTACCATGATCGTAAGTTTCCTAAGGCCTCCCCAGAAGCCAAGCAGATGCCATCATGCTTCCCATACAGCCTGCAGGTAGGAATGTGAGCCAATTAAACCATTTTTTCTTTATAGATTACCCAGTATCAGGTATTTCTTTATAGCGATGTGAGAATGGACTAATACACTTGGTGAACTCTGTTTGGCTGGTGATGTCTGTGATGCCTTATTTCATTTGCTGGTGAGAGATGGAGCTACAGGGTTAGAGGGGAAATTCTGCTGGACCTTCCTGATTCAGGAAGAAAGAGCCACAAGAAGAAGGCCCAGGAGCACTGTCTTGGCATTGTGGGCTCAAGCCAGTGCTACTGTGCAGAAGTAAAATAGACCGGGACCAGAAGATCAGTGACTGCCTGGGGCCAGGGGTGGGAGCAGCAGTTGGCAAGAACAAGGACACTTTGGTGGGGGTGAGGAGACTGTTCCAAAACTGGAGTGAAGGGACGGTTGCACAAATATATACATTTACTAAAAATCATGAAACACTATAATAAATAAATAAATTGTACCTCAAAAATGCTGTTTAAAAAATAGACATGTGCTCGGGTGTGGTGGCTCATGCCTGTAGTCCTAGCACTTTGGGAGGCTAAGGTGGAAGGATCCCTTGAGCCTAGGAGGTTGAGACCAGCCTGGGCAACCTAGGGAGGCCCTCTCTCTACAAATAAAAAAGAAAATTAGCCAGGCATGGTGGCACATGCTTGTGGTCCCAGCTACTTGGGAGGTTGAGGTGGGAGGAGCACATGAGCTGGGAAAGTTAAGGTTGCAGTGAGCCACGATCGAGACATTGTACTACAGCCTGGGCAACAGAGCAAGATCCTGAAAAAAAAAAGAAAGAAAGAAAGAAAGAAGACATTTGTAAAAACAAAAACAACATTGAGCTATAAACTTAAGATGTGTCCCCTTTACTGTATGTTTATTTTACTTTGACGAAAAATTTGTCAAAAAAATGCATAAGTTCCAAAGGTGTTATAATTTGAAAGAAAAAAATTCTATTCCTTGCAAGGTTTTTTGTTTTGTTTTGTTTTGTTTTGTTTTGTTTTGTTTTGAGACAGGGTCTTGCTCTGTTGTCCAGGCTGGAGAGCAGTAGCGCAATCACACCATGCCCCAGGCTCAAGCAATCTCCCCACCTTAGCCTCCCAAGTAGCTGGGATTACAGGCACGTGTCACCATGCCTGGTTAATTTTTGTATTTTTTGGTAGAGATGGGGTTTCACCAGGTTGCCCAGGCTGGTCTCAGACTCCTGAGCTCAAGCAATCCTCCTGCCTCGGCCTCCCAAAGTGCTGGGATTACAGGAAATGGGCTTAGGGGAAAAATAGATATATAATAAATCACAGCATTAAAATGGCTGCAATAGCCAGGTGCAGTGGCTCACCCCTGTAATCCCAGCACTTTGGGAGGCCGAGGCGGGCAGATCACTTGAGGTCAGGACTTTGTGACCAGCCTGGGCAGCATAGTGAAACCCCGTCTCTACTAAAAATACAAAAATTAGCCAGGCATGGTGGTTTGCGCCTGTAATCCCAGCTACTCAGGAAGCTGAGGCAGGAGAATTGCTTGAACCCAGGAGGCGGAGGTTGCAGTGAGCTGAGAATGTGCCACTGTGCCACTGTGCTCTAGCCTGGGCAACAGAGAGAGACTCCATCTCAAAACAAAACAAAACAAACAAACAAACAAAAATGGCTGCAAGGACTCTGAGTGGAAACACCATTTTCATATTTGCTACCCCTTAGAAACAGGAGAGACCTATTTCCTAGCTATTTCAAGTCTCCCAAGCTAAACAACAGGTTGCTGCCATATATATTTTAAAACCTTGAGTCCTGACTTCTAGATCCAGGCTCTGGCTCAGCCACTCATTAACTTATGATCTTAGGCAAATTTGCCTTCTTCCTTTTGGTCTAAATTTTCCCTTCCCTAAGAATGTGATCCCTGCTGACGACACCATACAGTAGGATCATGGCTCATATGGTAAGGCACTCGCTGAGCCTCACTTTCCTAACTGGAAACTGAGGAGACAGTAGACCTTTGTGGTTCTGTTGACCCCTCCTCTCTCCTCTTCTTCCTCTGGTAATACCAGCCCCACTCTTTTGAGGAACTTCTCCTGCCTCCTCCACATGGTTACTTTTGGCTGCCACAGGACCTCCATGGCAGCAGCAGGGGCACCAAGGAAGAGGTGAGCCAACAACCGAACCACAAAAGGATGTGAGGCCAACACAGATGTCAGAATGAGTTATGGGCCATCCTGACTGTCTGAATGCCCCTGAATTCACACTCATCTTTTCAAATATGTGTATTAATAAACCCCCTTCTTTGCTTGAAAGTAATAACTACAACTCCCATCTGACCTCTGCACTCCTGATAAAGAAAATCAAAGACCAAAATCAAAGCCAAACTTCTTTCTCTCAATTTTGCTCAGGGCCGGCAGTCAATGGAAGCAAACCGTCTCTGGCTTGGTCTTAACCCCTCCCTCTAGCCCTGTGCCAAGAAACTCATGCAGCAATCACACATTTAAAGCTTACAGAGGAGTCTAAAAGGAGGAGTAATTACCAACATCAAGGGGTCATTATGGGGGCCACTGCTTAGGTTTGAATTATTTGTACACTGATGTCCAAACAATGACAAAAATAGGCTTTCATTGAAACAGGAGAGATTTATAGCCACCAAGAAAAGAAAATAAATTTTCACTTGCCAGAGTGCTAAATGGAGGACTAAGACTAGTAGTAGTGTTTCTATCCCAGTATCTTCTGGAATAAAGGATCAAGGCCCTTTTAAGCCCCCAGCCCTCCATTTTGATGAGTATGTTGAGCTAGATGCTTTCACTTGCCTTTCTCTCTCTGTCCAAAAGTAAGGCTCTCTGGTGATGGGGGGCATCATAGTGGGGCCTTGAATGTTTGCTGTGTGCTATTGGGGTCTCTGAGCCTCACTTTTCCTTGGGCACCCATGGTTACCTCTACTAGTTTGGGTGAGACCCCAACCAAGAAGCTAGGGAACAGGCCCAAATAAAACCACACAGGGAAGAATGAAGAGATGAAGACTATTACAAGAAAGACATCAACTTGTACTTACGAGATGACTAGACAATGAAACATGCTTCTGGCATTGACTGGCTGGCTGGCTGTGTCTGTGGTGACTTTGGGGAATTCTGTGAGAGCATGCCAGCATGCCAGGCAGAGGTCAGGCCTAAGGGCTTGTTTTCAAAACCTATGAAGTAGAACCGAAGGAAAAGTGGCTTGGAGTACTAGGAACTCAATCACACAGCACTTGGAGATCCAAGGGAGGCATTAGAGTAAGGAGCAAAGGCCCAGAAGTGGTTGTTTTGAAAGCAATTCAGAGAAAGGAGGATTTCCTTTTTCACTGTATAGCCTTTTATACTGTCTGAATTATTAACCAAGGCCAAGTAATTATAACAAAAAGAAATTGGTTTACAGTTTTGAATTATTAAAAATGAATTTTTCTTTTCCACTCAATTCCTACAAGTTCAGATCCTTGGCTTTGCTGGAGGTCAGGGGGAAATGTCATCCCACACAGGAAGCAGGCACAGGGTTTCCAGTGAAAAGCCTCTTCTCCCAATCCATGTTACTCTGTCTTTTTCATCATCTGGTAGCTGGCTGGCAATGGCTTGCTCAGGGTGGGGAATGAGGTGGGACGACAAGTTGAATACTAATCTCCAGGTTGGGATTTGACCACTCTGGGAGCTGGAGCTCAGGTCTACATGGACTGGGTTGAGGGGATGCTGAATGGCCTGGGTTATCAGAAAAAACCCTGTTGCTCAGTCCATCATCTGAAGAGAAGAAGAAGAATGAATGGGGCAGAAGGTAATGTAGGGAATGGTTATGCCGTGTAGTGGCCCTGAGGAAATGGCATGAAGTCTGGTGGTCATTAAGTCATTTCACAAGGAAGGACATATACCTGGATACACACTCAGCTGTTAATAAAGTGTGCAACCCGGGATGGAATGTCCCAGCAGGAGTTGGAAGCTGGTAGAGTTGTGTGCCCCAAACCATTGGCAGATCAGAGACCTTCCTTCAGACCAGAGACCACCAGGAACTACAATTATGCCTACAACATCATCCTGAATAGATGCTCCGTGACAAAGTCAGCTCTTCCGTCTCCCATCAAACAAGCCCCAACATGAGGCTGAGCTTCAAATTTTACAGTTTAGAACATAATAGGTACCCTTAAAGAAAGTGTATCAGAGTTCAAGGTTGCAGAGAGCTATGATTGCACCACTGCACTCCAGCCTGGGTGACAGAGGACCCTGTATCTTTAAAAAAAAAAAATGTATCTAGGCTGGGGAGTCTTTTGTTCAGCTTGTATAAGTAGTATTTGTCAGTTATATGATTATATCTTAATCTCAGTGCTACTTGGAATTGTTTCATCATAGCAAAACTCAGTCTTGGGTGGCTCTGTTAGGTGGAAGAGTGTTGTCTAAATATCCAACTTTTTTTCAGGGTTTCAGAATGAACATTCTCTGTTCCCCACACATCCCTGTAAGATTTACTAGCATCAGCCAATGTCTAATTCTTAATTTGTCATTTGCCACTTTTTTTCTTACCACAAGTACTCAGCAATTAGGGTGGGTGTTGGAGAGATCCTTCCCTGCAAATTGCTGGTCCCTGTTCCCTCAATGGTCCCAATCTTGATGCAGACAGAAGAACAGGGTTATATGTGGGCCCCTGCCCTACATATATCTGGCTCCTATTTATTTATACAGAACATTTATTTCATAAAAGTTGTAGACTATCATCCACAACTGGCAAACTTTAAAAAGCCACACACATCCGAATGATTTTATACTACATTTAATCAGCTTTGCTGTTAATGGCGTCATGGTTTTGTTCTTTTCAGACACTTTACTCCTGGGATCTACAGTTTGCTTCTATTATCCTCTGCAGACAGCACATGCTGGTGCTGTGACTGGATCATCATGTTTGCCATCACGCAACCTGCTGCCATTAGAGCAGCACTATCTTCCTGGCAAGGTCAACATAGTGGGTATCGGGGGTGGCTTCCTCTGACTCCCAGGCTGCAGGAACTTCTTAATTGTAGGGATGTTGCTGATTCTTGTTTTAAATGCCTGAAATAAGAAACAGTAAAATCAAGGCCTCAATAGCAGTCACAACCTTTAAGAAAAATCTCAACTTTGTCATGAATGAAGGGTGCTTAGACCTCAGTTTATGGAGTCCAGTGTACTGAATCTGCTTAATCCCTCAACAAGTGTTTGCTGGGTATTTCTGGGATGGATAATAATACAACTGCTGATATGTTTAGCATGAGTTATATTATCTATTAAAAAGTCACAATCAGGCAGTGCATACCCCTAAAATACACATATTTTTTTTTTTTGAGATGGAGTCTCACTCTGTTGCCCAGGCTGGCATGCAGTGGCACAATCTCGGCCCACTGCAACTTCCACCTCCTGAGTTCAAGCAATTCTCCCACCTCAGCCTCCCAAGTAGCTGGGATTACAGGCATGCATCACCACACCTGGCTAATTTTTGTATTTTTAATAGAGACAGGGTCTCACCATGTTAGCCAAGCTAGTCTTGAACTCCTGACCTCTAGTGATGTGGATCCCAAATTGCTAGGATTACAGGCATGAGCCGCCACGTCTGGTCACATTCATATTCTTGACCTATCAATTCTTGTTTTAGGAATTATTATAAAGGAATAAGTAAGGGTGTGAGCAAAGAAATAGCTATAAGAGGCCAAGTGTGGTGGCTCACACCTGTAATCCTGGTACCTTGGGAGGCTGAGGTGGGAGAATTGTTTGAGCTCAGTAGTTCAAGACCAGCCCAGACAACAGAGTGAGACCCCCATCTCTACAAAACTTTTTTTAAGAAAGAAATAGCTATAAGAATGTTAACAGGGGCCAGGCGCGGTGGCTCTCACCTGTAATCCCAGCACTTTGGGAGGCTAAGATAGACGGATCATGAGGTCATGAGTTCGAGACCAGCCTGGCCAATATGGTGAAACCCTGTCTCTACTAAAAATACAAAAATTAGCCGGGCATCGTGGCATGAGCCTCTAATCCCAGCTACTCAGCAAGCTGAGGCAGGAGAATCACTTGAACCCAGGACGCAGAGGTTGCAGTGAGCTGAGATTGAGCCACTGCACTCTAGCCTGGGTGACAGAGCAAGACTCTGTCCCCCACCAAAAAATAAAAAAAAAGGATGTTAACAAGGTAAAAATTGGAAAGAACCTATGTTTCTAGGAAAAGGAGACTGGTTATGTAAATTATGGTACTTCTCTACAAGGAGTATAAACTAGTAATTTAAAATGCTCTTATGTAACAGGAAAGAGGAAGGTCCTTGTATTGACAAGGAAAGATCTCTAAAATGCATTAATAATAATAATAATAAAAAGCCCGGGGCAGAACAGAATATACACTATTTTCTATTTTGTGCAAGAAACTTGGGAGTGGCAAAGAATACAACTATATATTCTGATTTGCTTTTATCAGCATAAATAGGAACACTGGAAGTATACATAGGATGCCAATAAAGTGATTATGGGAGCAGGAAGGTGGCGGGGAAGGGGTGGGAATGAGAATTCTGAATTTATGCTCTTTTAATATAGCTCTGAATTTTTTTTTTTAGATGAAGTCTCACTCTGTCGCCTAGGCTGGAGTACAATGGCGTGATCTTGGCTCACTACAATCTCCACCTCCCGGGTGCAAGTGATTCTCCTGCCTCAGCCTCCTGAGTAGCTGGGATTACAGGTGAACACCACTACACCTGGCTAATTTTTTATATTTTTAGTAGAGACAGGGTCTCAGTATGTTGGCCAGGCTGGTCTCAAACTCCTGACCTCTAGTGATCTGCCTGCTTCAGCCTCCCAAAGTGCTGGGATTATAGGCGTGCACCATCACACTGGGCCATAGCTCTGATTTTTTAAAGAAGATGTGATTCTATTGATTAATGAAAATAAAATAGCATACTATTTCAAAAGAATATGTGTTGACCTGTAAATATACTCATGATAATTGAAAAGACTGTTAAATGCAGGCCACAAAACAGTCTTTAGTATGACCCTACTTGGAGGGAAAATGCAAAATAATAGGTCAGAAAATCTCATGCAGATAACATTTGGCTGGTGAGATTATAGGTCTTTTTTCTTTTCTTTTTTGAGACAGAGTCTTGCTCTGTAGCCCAAGCTGGAGTGCAGTGGTGTGATCTTGGCTCAGTGAAACCTCCACCTCCTGGGTTCAAGCAATTCTCCTGCCTCAGCCTCCCAAGTAGCTGGGATTACAGGCATGCCCCACCGTGCCCAGCTAATTTTTGTATTTTTAGTAGAGATAGGGTTTCACTATGTTGGCCAGACTGGTCTTGGACTCCTGACCTGAGGTGATCTGCCTGTCTCACCCTCCTAAAATGCTGGGATTACAGGCATGAGCCACCGCACCCAGCCAGTCTTTTTTCTTTTCGTCTTTTGGTTTACACAAATGTCTAATGTAACTACATGAACTTGCATTTCTTTTGTAATAAGAAAAATTGCTAATTCTTAAACCACAAGACCTTAGATAAAATGTTTCTCAGGAACTGGAACAGAGGCCAGGTAAGGTCTGGCAGGAGTGGAATTCTGTCTGAGGGCTGGGGCAGTGCAACAGGATGCTGGCAGTGTCCCCTAAGCAGATGCTCTGAACAATGCAGGAACTATGTGGGGCCCCAAAATCAGGGGGACTAAAAGCAGGCAGGGTTGTCTGGTAGGACCTAGAGGGAGAAGCAACGAAGACAGACTTGTCAGCTTTGTTTTGTCAGGAAGAAAAGCTTTAAAAGCACTAAAAACAGGAAAGTACTAAATGTTCATGCTAGACATCAAAATAATCAATTCTTTCCCCCTTCATAAAGTTTTACTTCCTAACAGATCCTGTAGATAAGCAAGAGAAAAATAACCAAAATGAAGAAAAGAATGATTTTTTATTTAGTTTTTTTTTCTTGAGAAGAGTCTCACTCTGTTGCCAGGCTGGAGTGCAGTGGCAGAATCTCAGCTCACTGCAACCTCCACCTCCCAGGTTCAAGTGATTCTCCTGCCTCAGCTTCCCGAGTACCTGGGATTACAGGTGCACGCTGCCACGCTTAGCTAATTTTTGTATTTTTAGTAGAGACAGGGTTACAGCGTGAGGTGTGAGCCACTGCACCAGGCCAAGAATGATTTTTTTTTTGTTTTTTGAGACGGAGTCATTATGTCACCAGGCTGGAGTGCAGTAGTGCTATCCCGGCGCACTGCAACCTCCGCCTCCTGGGTTCAAGTGATTCTCCCACCTCAGCCTCCCGAGTAGCTGGAATTACAGGCATGCGCCACCATGCCCAGCTAATTTTTGTATTGTTAGTAGAGACGGGTTTTCACCATGTTGGCCAGGATGGTCTTGATCTCCTGACCTCGTGATCCACCCACCTCAGCCTCCCCAAGTGCTGGGATTACAGGTGTGAGCCACCGTGCCCAGCCAGAATGATTTTTAAAACAGTGTTCTTGGGCCAGGCATGGTGGCTTATGCCTGTAATCCCAACACTTTGGTGGGCCAAGGCCAGGGGACTGCTTGAGGCCAGGTATTTGAGGCCTTCCTGGGTAACATAGAGAAACCCCCATCTCTACAAAAAAAAAAAAAAAAAAAATAGCCAGGTGTGGTGGCACACACCTGTGGTCCCAGCTGCTCTGGAGGATGAGGTGGGAGGATTGCTTGAGGCCAAGAGGTCAAGTCTGCAGTGAGCCATGATCATGCCACTGCACTCCAACCTAGGCAACAGAGTGAAACCTTGTCTCAAAAAAACAAACAACAACAACAAAACCCCACCACATGCACACACACACACACACACACACACACACACACACACACACGTTCTTAAGTTTCTTTTGAGATTGGCCTAAAGGCACATTTTGCTTCAGTCTTTGTTCATTTTTTTCTGGGCTTCGTGTGGATGTTAATACACTACCTTTTGCAGAGTTGCGGAAGTCAGGGACCCCAAATGGAGGGATCAGCTGAAGCCATGGCAGAAGAACATGGATTGTGAAGATTTCATGGACATTTATTAGTTCCCCAAATTAATACTTTTATAATTTCTTATGCCTGTCTTTACTGCAATCTCTAAACATAAATTGTGAAGATTTCATGGACACTTATCACTTCCCCAATCAATACCCTTGTGATTTCCTATGCCTGTCTTTACTTTAATCTCTTAATCCTGTCAGCTGAGGAGGATGTATGTCGCCTCAGGCCATGTGATAATTGCCTTAACTGCACAAATTGTACAGCATGTGTGTTTGAGCAATATGAAATCAGGGCACCTTGAAAAAAGAACAAGATAACAGCAATTGTTCAGGGAATAAGAGAGAGAACCTTAAACTCTGACCGCCGGTGAGCCAGGCAGAACAGAGCCATATTTCTCTTCTTTCAAAAGCAAATGGGAGAAATATCGCTGAATTCTTTTTCTCAGCAAGGAACATCCCTGGGAAAGAGAATACGTGCCTGTGGGTATAGGCCTATAAATGGCCCCCCCAGGTGTGCCTGTCTTTTATGGTCGAGACTGCAGGGGTGAAATAGACCCCAGTCTCCCATAGCGCTCCCAGGCTTATTACGAAGAGGAAATTCCCGCCTAATAAATTTTGGTCAGACCAGCTGATCTCGAAACCCTGTCTTCTGATAAGATGTTATCAATGACAATGGTGCCCAAAACTTCATTAGCAATTTTAATTTCGCCTCGGTCCTGTGGTCCTGTGATCTCTCCCTGCCTCCACTTGCCTTGTGATATTCTATTACCTTGTAAAGTACTTGATGTCTGTGACCCACACCTATTCGCACACTCCTTCCCCTTTTGAAAATCCCTAATAAAAACTTGCTGGTTTTTGTGGTTTGTGGGGCATCACGGAACATACCGACATGTGATGTCTCTCCCGGATGCCCAGCTTTAAAATTTCTCTCTTTTGTACTCTGTCCCTTTATTTCTCAAGCTGGCCAATGCTTAAGGAAAATAGAAAAGAACCTAAGTGACTATCGGGGCAGGTTCCCCGATTAAAAAAATAGCCAGACATGGGCAGGTTCCGCGATTTAAAAAATAGCCAGGCGTGGTGGCACTCACCTGTGGTCCCAGCTACTCTGGAGGATGAGGTGGGAGGATCGCTTGAGGCCAAGAGGTCAAGTCTGCAGTGAGCCATGATCATGCCACTGCACTCGAACCTAGGCAACAGAGTGAAACCTTGTCTCAAAAAACCAAACAACAACAACAAAACCCCACCACATGCACACACACACACACACACACACACACACCCCAATGTTCTTAAGTTTCTTTTGAGATTGGCCTAAAGGCACATTTTGCTTCAGTCTTTGTTCATTTTTTTCTGGGCTTTGTGTGGATGTTAATACACCATCTTTAGCAGAGGGAAGTCAGAAAGAACAGAAGCATTGAGTTCTTCCACCATTAAAATAGCTTTTAACCGCTGTATGTCTGCCCAGCTGAATTTGTTGCCAACAAGAAAATCCTCTCCATGGTCTTTCAAAATCTACAGAAAGAAAAATAATAAAGAATATCAAATGAGAGTAAAAACCATTTTGCATGGCTAAATACTTAACAAGAGCATGAAGCCTTTGTACTGATTAAATTTAATAAAGAATCCTAACAACAGCAACAACAACAAATCTCCAGTGCTGGTAAGAATAGGATGAAACCAACACTCTAACACATGCTGTAAACTGGCACAATTTTTGGGGGGAAAGTTTTGCCAGTGATTATCGAGTCCTTTTGGGTGGTGAAATGCTAGTATTGGGCTCCTGTTATAAACCTGGAGGTGGCTAAGTAAAATTGTATCCACCAGTGTAGAGAGACACAAAAGTTACAACTAGCTTAAACCTGCTGTCTATACCACCAGTAGAAACAAGTGACCAATGTGATCCCACAAGTCCAAACCAGAGCCACATAGAAAGCTAATTTTTCACTATCCAGTGAAGAGTGAATATTTAGAAATCTCTCAGGTGCATCTTTATGCACCAGATGCATTAAATATGGGTTTACTTGATAAATAAGGAACAAAGGTAAATTCAAGTGCTATGTGTCTTCTCGTAATATATGCAAGAATAAAAATAAATGTTAGTGTGGATGGGGAAAAATCGCCAGAATCAGTGAATTCTATAGTATAAACACTTGATGGGCTATATCAAATAAATGAAATAGGACTCCTGCTAAAGACAAACTCACAGCTAAAAATTACACAGCATATAAGGAAACCCAAAGTCATCTATGAGACAGAGGTAACAGACTGATGAAAAAGGAGAATTTTGAACCACAGAGCCAAAAATAAGAGTTGATTCTGTAAAGGGTTAAAAATGTTTTCAAATGTTCAAAGAGATGATAAAAAGGTGTTGTAGGTGAGTAACAACCATCTGGGCTGGTGGCACGGGGGTAAAAGAATTTACCAAGATAGTTGTAAAGAAAGGCAGATTTGTTCAAGAAAGTAGGAAACTATGTTGTGAGGAGGCAATGGGCAGGATCTGCAGAAGAGAAGCTGA
This sequence comes from Gorilla gorilla gorilla, assembly GCF_029281585.2. NCBI lineage: Eukaryota > Metazoa > Chordata > Mammalia > Primates > Hominidae > Gorilla > Gorilla gorilla. The sequence continues at coordinate 70,741,153 of NC_073229.2, forward strand.
CTGCAGAGAAACAAAGGCTTGCTGGAGATTTTATAGATAGTGTCTATGCTGTCTGCAAAAGGGGACTTTGTGCAGTACTGATAACACCGTGATTGAAGTGAGCTAACTTGCAGATGTCTGGTGATAGTTGGGCACGGGAAGATTGTGAGTTATTTGCACAGGAGTATTATGTGTCTTGGACCGTGAAGAAAGACAAACTTGTAGCTTACTGCTTTCTCTTTTTGCTTTTCCCTGCTCCCACTTTTCCCTAAGTAGTACTCCACAAAAGGCATACAGAAAGAAAGAGCATATGGATTTGAAGAAGATATAAATAAAGTTTTGAAATGAAAAATATAAACATTAATATAATAAAAACTCCATGGAGAAAGTGAAAAAAATTAGTAATTTGACAAACACATCTAAGGAGGCAGAGATCAAAAATATGAAAGAAGGTAAGAGACAAGTAACACAGAATGAAGCTTCAACATAAAGCTAACAGGAGCCCAGAGGGACAAAATAGAATAGGAAAGTGGTGATTTTCAATGCTATTTGTTAGAGAATTTTCCAGAACAAAAAAAGAAGGGAGAATCCTCAGATTGAAAAAGGAACACTAAGCAGATAAACACAAACCTAGAAGTAAACATACAGTGTTGAATGTGTATCAGACAGCCTGGGCAACATGGCAAAACCCCATCTTTACAACACACACACACACAAAATAGGTTGGTGTGGTGACTCACACCTGTAATCCCAGAATATTGGGAGGCCCAGGTGGGTGAATCTTTTGAGCCCAGGAGTTTGAGACCAGCCTGGGCAACATGGAGAAACCCCATCTCTACACACACACACACACACACACACACACACACACACACACACACACACCAGACACACACACACACACACACAAAATAGCTGGGTGTGGTGACTCACACCTGTAATCCCAGAACACTGGGAGGCCCAGGTGGGTGAATCTTTTGAGCCTATGAGTTTGAGACAAGAAGCCTGGGCAACATGGAGAAACCCCATCTACACACACACACACACACACACACACACACACACACACACACACAAAATAGCTTGGTGTGGTGACTCACACCTGTAATCCCAGAACACTGGGAGGCCCAGGTGGGCGAATCTTTTGAGCCCAGGAGTTTGAGACCAGCCTGGGCAACATGGAGAAACCCCATCTATGTGCACACACACACACACACACACACACTCAGCCTGGCTCAGCAGCATGTGCCTTAGTCCCAGTTACTCAGGAGGCTGAGGTGGATTGTTAGGTCCAGGAGGTCAAGGCTGAAGTGAGCTATGATCACTCCAGCCTGGGCAACAGAGTGAGACCATGTGTGTGTGTGTGTGTGTCTGTGTGAGAGAGAGAGAGAGAAAGGGAGGGAGGGAGAGAGGGACGAAGGTGAAGGGGTGGCCTGCCCCTCCACACCTGTGGGTATTTCTAGTCAGGTGGGATGAGATACTGAGAAAAGAAATAAGACACAGAGACAAAGTATAGAGAAACAACAGTGGGCCCAGGGGACCAGCGCTTAGCATACCAAGGACCTGCACCGGGACCGGTCTCTAAGTTCCCTCAGTTTTTATTGATTATTATTTTCATTATTTCAGCAAAAAGGAATGTAGTAGGAGGGCAGGGTGATAATAAGGAGAAGGTCAGCAACAAACATGTGAGCAATAGAATCTACGTCATACTTAAGTTCAAGCGAATGTACTATGACTGGACGTGCTCGTAAGCCAGATTTATGTTTCTTTCCACCCAAACATCTCAGTGGAGTAAAGAATAACAAGGCAGCATTGCTGCAAACATGTCTTGCCTCCTACCATAGGGCAGTTTTTCTCTCATCTCAGAATTGAACAAATGTACAATCGGGTTTTATACCGAGATATTCAGTTTCCAGGGGCAGGCAGGAGACAGTGGCCTTCCTCTATCTCAACTGCAAGAGGCTTTCCTCTTCTACTAATCCACCTCAGCACAGACCCTTTACGGGTTTTGGGCAGGGGGACGGTCAAGTCTTTCTCATCCCACAAGGCCATATTTCAGACTATCACATGGGGAGGAACCTTGGACAACACCCCGCTATTAATGGCAGAGGTCCCTGTGGCTTTCCACAATGCATTGTGCCCCTGATATTACAGACGTGTGCCCAGAAAAGCAGAGGAAGACCAAATATGTATTTCACAATAGCACAGGCTACCCTCCCCCACCTTTGAACACCAAGGTGTTTGAACATTAAAAGGACATACAACTTAAAAAGTACTGCCACATTACTAGAATCCCATTCAATCAGTAGTAATTAGTCCAGTCCATCATATTGTATTAATGTGTCCAGAATTGGTGGGTTCTTGGTCTCACTGGGGCAGTGCACCTTTGTCCTCTGGGGCAGTGCACCTTCCAGTGATTGCCTCGGTGTAGTGGACATGGACGAGAGGGCAGCTTGTTTCTCATTGGACAATCTTTTTTAAAGTGTCCTAGTAAACCACGCTGATAACAAGCCCTACCAGGTGATTGGCCTGCTCCATTTTCTGTCCTATCTGAACCACCAAGGTTTGTTTGCCTGAGGGCCGTGACTAAGGCTATGGCCTTTCTCTGATCTCGCTTTTCCTTTTTGGGCCTGTTCCTCTTGGTCCCTATTATAGAACACTGAGGTTGCCAGGTTTAATAATGCCTCCAAATTTTCTTCAGGGCCCAGGGCTTGCTTTTGGAGCTTTCTCCTGATATCTGCGGCTGTGGCTGATTGGGTAATAAACTTATCTTTTAGAATCAATTGACCCTCTAGTGATTCAGGTGACAGGGGAGTATATTTTCTTAAGGCCTCCCATAGCTGCTCGAGGAAGGCAGAAGGATTTTCTTCCTTTCCCTGAGTTATGGTGGACATCATTGAAAAATTCATGGGCTTTTTTCTAATTCTCCTTAGTCCTTCTAGAACACAGGTCAACAAATGTTTACAACTCCAGTCCCCATGATCTGAGTAAAGGTCCCAGTGGGGATCCATACTGGGGATGGCTTGCTGACCAGTAGGAAATTTGTCCCTTTCTTCAGCTGTCATTCTGTCATTTACTTGACTAAGATACCAGGTATCTCCAAACTCTCAGGCTACAGCTAAAGCTGCATTCTTTTCATTAAAGGCCAGGGTTTAATCTAACAGTAGCATGACATCTCTCCAAGTGAGGTTGAAGGTTTGCCCTAGACCTTGTAGGACATCTCTGTACCTATCAGGATCATCTGAAAACTTCCCCAGGTCTGCCTTGATCTGTTTTAAGTCAGAGAGGGAGAAGGGGACATGTACCCGGGTTGGGCCAAATTCTCCTCCCCCTACAGCTTGAAGGGGACATAACCAGTAGCCTGGGGGCATTTGTGGTCCTTTGGAGATTTCTTTACTTATTTCCTTCTGGGCAGGGGAGATTAGAGGAGGATTATCATTAATAGGAAGGGGAGCTATAGGGAGGCTATGATATGGGGGTAAGTTGAGTGGTCCTCCTGTGGGATGTAAATTGTAAGCTTTGCATTGTTGTGTATTCTCTGTCAATGAAAAGAAAGCTTGGACATAAGGTATTTCACTCCATTTACCTTCCCTCTTACAGAAAAGGTCAAACTGCAGGATAGTATTGTAATTTGTACTTCCCTCAGGTGGCCATTTTTCCCCATCAGAGAGAGAATATTGGGGCCAGACTGCAGTACAGAAAAAAATGAGCCACCTCTTTTTTGGGGTTTGTGGGTCAAATTGGTCCAAATGGCTTAGGATGCATTTCAAGGGTGAACCTGTTGATGCCTGAGTGTTTCCCATCTGAAAGACAAAACTGCCTGCGGTTTTGGTTTGTTTTGTTTCTCCCCCTACCCAAGAACCCATGACAGTCCCTGAACCCTGCTGATCGGAATAGTTGCGCTCACTGATGCAGCAGCAGAAACAACCCCTACCCAAGAACCTGCAACGGTCCCTGGACCCTGCTGATCAGAACAGTTGAGCTCACCGACGCAGCAGCAGAAACATTAATTTTCCTTCCAGACCACATGGAGGACCAAGGAAGGTCAGATTTAGTGGCCCTTACTGATGCATTCTCGAAAACCTGCACCCTTGCCTGTCCTCCTAGACCACAAGGAGGGCTGAGAAAAATTGGATTTAGTGGCACTTACCGACGCATTCTTGAAAACCTGTTAGAGTCCTAAGCATTCACCTGTTAGTATTGGGACCTTACCTGTGTCCTATAAAGATGTTATGCCCCAAAAATGAAGTGGAGGGCCATACCCTGAGGGAGGGAAGGGATCTCCAGGGTTGGAATAGTGACACCTTTTGTCCTCACTTATATGAATAGGAAGGATACAATTTCTGGGGCTCCCCATATCCTAGCTTCAGGAATAGCTTTTTTTAGGCCTATTAGCCTGAGGAGGGATCCTAAAATTCTAGGTAGTCCCCCCCTACGACTGGGCTTTGGGCAATAATTATGTCTTTCTGATTGGTGAGCCAGGGTGCCTAAAGAAGTTAACAGAGTCTTGGAGTTTATACTAGCAGTCTTTCTTATAGGAGAAACTAGAAAAGCCCCAGAGACAGGGAGCGATTTTTAGAAGTGGGACTAATCTCGGAGAAGAGAGGCAAGAGGAAGTTTGTCTGGCAGGCATTAGGACCCAGGGGGCAAGGGTCAGGATAGACAGGATAGATGGGCGAGTCTCGCTTAGGTGACATGCCTTTGAGAGTTCCGCTCATGACCGCAGGGTCAACCAACTTGTTGTTGGGACCCCGGAGCTGAATGGCTTTCCTCTCTCTTGACCCTCAGCTCAGCCCAGAAGTACAGCAAAAGCAGAAGCTGGTTCCAGGCAAACCAACGCTCCCAACACTGAAGAGTCAGGGGTTGTTAGAGAGCCCTTTCCCAGAAAGCCTGACACCTGTGTCTTTAGGCCAGCAGCCACGCTAGTCACCTTTAACTGGCCAACAGGTGCCCGGTATTTAGCCCCCAAATTCTAAGGAAAAATAGGACAGAATAGCAAGCAAAAGGGGTCCAAAGGTACTCACTGCTTGGCAATAGGTGACAGTCTTACCGCTCAATGGTAGGCAATGGTCTCACCACTTGGTGATAGTCTTACTGCTTGGTGATAGGCAATAATCCCTTCTGGGTCGCCAAAATGTGTCCGGAATTGGTGGGTTCTTGGTCTCACTGACTTCAAGAATGAAGCCGCAGACCCCTACAGTGAGTGTTACAGTTCTTAAAGATGGCGTGTCTGGAGTTTGTTCCTTCTGATGTTTGGACGTGTTTGGAGTTTGTTCCTTCTGGTGGGTTCGTGGTCTTGCTGGCTTCAGGAGTGAAGCTGCAGACCTTCACAGTGAATGTTACAGCTCTTAAGGCAGCGCATCTGGAGTTGTTCGTTCCTCCTGTATGGAGTTGTTCGTTCCTCCTGTCTAGAGTTGTTCATTTCTCCTGGTGGGTTCGTGGTCTCGCTGGCCTCAGGAGTGAAGCTGCAGACCTTCACGGTGAGTGTTACGGCTCATAAAGGTAGTGTGGAGTCAAAGAGTGAGCAGCAGCAAGACTTATTGCAAAGAGTGAAAGAACAAAGCTTCCACAGTGTGGAAGGAGACCCGACCAGGTTGCCACTGCTGGCTGGGGCAGCCTACTTTTATTCCCTTATCTGGCCCCACCCACATTCTGCTGATTGGTCCATTTTACAGGGAGCTGATTGGCCAATTTTGACAGGGTGCTGATTGGTGTGTTTACAAACCTTTAGCTAGATACAAAAGTTCTCCAAGTCCCCACTAGATGAGCTAGACACAGAGCACTGACTGGTGCATTTACAAACCTTGAGCTAGACACAGGGTGCTGATTGGTGCATTTACAAACTTGAGCTAGACACAGAGCACTGATTGGTGCATTTACAATCCTTTAGCTAGACATAAAAGTCCTCCAAGTCTCCACCAGATTATCTAGATACAGAGTGCTGATTAGTGCATCCACGAACCCCGAGCTAGACACAGAGTGCTGACTGATGCATATACAATCCTCTGGCTAGACATAAAAGTTCTCCAAGTTCCCACCAGATTCAGGAGCCCAGCTGGCTTCATCCAGTGGATCCCACACCGAGGCCACGTGGGTGGAGGTGCCTGCCAGTCCTGCACCGCGCACCTGCACCCCTCAGCCCTTAGGCGGTCAATGGGACCAGGCACTGCGGAGCAGGGGGCAGCACCCATCAGGGAGGCTCGGGCAGCGTGGGAGCCCATGGGGCGGGGGGTGGGGCAGGGAGCCCACACCCACCCAGAATTCATGCCGGCCCGTGAACACCACGCAGCCCTGGTTCCCACCCGTGCCTCTCCCTCCACACCTCCCCACAAGCAGAGGGAGCCAGCTCCAGCCTCAGCCAGCCCAGAGAGGGGCTCCCACAGTGCAGCAGTGGGCTGAAGGGCTCCTCAAGCATGGCCAGAGTGTGCGCAGAAGGCACCGAGAGTGAGCAAGGGCTGCCAGCACGCTGTCACCTCTCATTAATGTCTTCAGAGGGAGGTCACTCAGGTTTGCAGATTTCCTTTCAATCAGTTCCAAAAGCAGGAGCAAACATATAGCTGCACCCTTTCAGACATCTGTTATAATTGAGCTAAGAGACATGTCATCTCTTGCTCTGAGCCCCTTTCAAGGTGTTAATGTAATGTTGGATTTCCCTTCATTTATAACCCATTTATTCATTCCTTTACACTCAGCTACTTCTCCCCTGATCCATTAATACCTAAACTTTTTCACCTTTGGGAAGAACATTAGAACCGCCACTGCGCTGGTCTAGATTGCAGGCAGCAATACTAGTCTAGCAAGTACCTCCTCCTCAGTCCACTGCCATTCAGGTGGGGTACAGTTCCATAGGTGGAGAACTAGTGAGCTATTTCTATCGCCAGGCAATATAGCTGCATTCATTCAGCCCCAATTTTGCTAGACAGGATGAAGGCACAATCCTTCCCCATCAGGCCCTTAGGAATTCTGACATAAGGTCTGAAAAACACTGACAGGTTCTTGCTTAGAAATCCCTGCTTCCAGCACTTCTAGTTGCAGCCCCAGTCCTAGGACCACTGCATCATGTTGGCAATACGCCCCCAAAATCTGGCCATAAACTGGCCCCAAAACTGGCCATAAACAAAATCTCTGCAGCACTGTGACATGTTCACGATGGCCATGATGCCCACACTGGAAGGTTGTGGGCTTACTGGAATGAGGGCAAGGAACACCTGGTCCACCCAGGGCAGAAAACCACTTAAAGGCATTCTTAAACCACAAACAATAGCATGAGCGATCTGTGCCTGTTCTAACGTTCCTCCAAAAGGTGAAAAAGTTTAGGTATTAATGGAGCGGGGGAGAAGTAGCTGATTGTAAAGGAGCTGCAGATAACTAGTCCAACCCATCCCTTTATTTCAGCCCATCCTTTTGTTTCCTGTAAGGAATACTTTTAGTTAATCTATAATCCATAGAAACAATGCTTATCACTGGCTTGCTGTCAATAAATATGTGGGTAAATCTCTGTTCAAGGCTCTCAGCTCTGAAGGCTGTGAGACCTCTGATTTTCCACTCCACACTTCTATATTTTTGTGTGTGTGTTTTTAATTCCTCTAGTGCTGCTGGGTTAGGGTCTCCTTGACCGAGCTGGTCTTGGCAGCATCAGGTAGGTGAGAAGAAAAACGTTTTTGAGGTGATTTGGGAAAGACAGAAAAAATTATAGTCGTTATACAAGTGTACTCTTCCCTTGGCAAAAATTGCATAGTCGTGTCACTGAAATGTGGGTTAGTTGCCACATGTATTGTCCAATTAACAAGAGCAAGGTCTGATACCAAGAAAGTTAACTTAGCCCTTTCTTGCCACAGTCTTTTCACCCTCTGGGGACCATCTGTATTGAGTTGCTATTAAGATTCAGTTCTTTTACATTGACTCTTGAGCTATTGCATGTTGAAAATTGCAGGAACTTCCTAAAAATTTATCACTTTACTGTCTTGGGAGACACCATGATAAAAAGGCACTTTGTTAACCCACATGCCCTGATGAGAGAAACCACTTGGTGGTTCTGTGACTCAATCCTAACAAACCTTAACATGAACCTTACAATAAAATGAATGTGGAGAAAACATGAGAAGAGGGAGAGGAGAGACTGTGCCTTGTTTATCTCTCCTTAACAAGAGAACTCGTCAATTCCCTGGCCCCCACCAGTGACCCAAGCAGGATGCTAAAGGAGTTACCACACTTTTAGAGGTCAAAAGTGGGGTGGCTAAGGAGTTCACAGACATGCCAAAAGCACCACGGGACAGCATACCCAGTGGCTTCCGGCATGGGCAAAGTCACCTTGTAAATGGGCCATGTTCCAGGTACTGACCAGGTGACAGGCAACCAGCAAAGCAAAAGCCACTGGACCATTGACAAGCGATGCCTCACTCAAAGGACCCCCACTCCCCAACCCGGTCTCCACCTGACTGCCTTCTGAGAAAGATAAAGCAGCACTGGGCCGAGCGCAGTGGCTCATGCCTGTAATCCCAGCACATTGGGCGGCCGAGGCGGGCAGATCACCTGAGGTCAGGAGTTCGAGACCTGGCCAACATGGTGAAACCCAGTCTCTACTAATAAAAAAATTAGCCTGGTGTGGTGGCTTGTGCCTGTAATCCCAGCTACTGCTGAGGCAGGAGAATCGCTTGAACCCAGTAGGCTGAGGTTGCAGTGAGCCAAGATCACGCTACTGCAATCCAGCCTGGACAACAAGAGTGAAACTCCATCTCAAACAAAACAAAACAAAAAAGATAAAGCAGCACTGTTGAAGTTCAGTATCAGGGGCACACTTGGGAAGTGCCATCTCTCCACTGTCCTTTTAGTGCACAGAGCTCTGATCCATTTGACCCCTCTCCACCTGCTCTGAGAGACAGGATAAAGCTGTAAAGCTGGTGGGGGAGCTGGTCTGGTTAACTCATGTGGTTCTGTCTCACTAAAACCTTTATCAGACCAAATTGTATTTGAAACTAATCCTGGGTGAAAGAACATGGGCACAGGAACTACTGTTAAAACCCTTTATACAATGGTTCTATTCTGCTCCCCCAGTTAGACACGCTGACTGTTACCTTTTGGTTTGTCCTGTGAATCCAGATAAGGTCACTTCTAGTAGCCGACAGAAAGCTGTTTTTTTGTTTTGTTTTGTTTTGTTTTTGTTTTTTTTTTGAGGCAGAGTCTCACTCTGTTGCCCAGGCTGGAGTGCAGTGGTGTGATCTCAGCTCACTGCAACCACTGCCTCCCAGGCTCAAGCAATTCTCCTGCCTCAGCCTACAAGTAGCTGGGATTACAGGAACGTGCCACCATGCCTGGCTAATTTTTGGTATTTTCGTAGAGACGGGGTTTCACCATGTTGCCTGGGGTGGTCTCAAACTCCTGAGCTCAGGCAATCCGCCCACCTCAGCCTCCCAGAGTGCTGGGATTACAGGTGTAAGCCTCCGCTCCCGGTCTGAAAGCTGTTTCTAGGCAGTGGTCACTTAAAATGCAGGCTGGCTGGTCCTTCTTCTGTCTAGTTATTCTGTTAGTAATGAAAACTCAGCTCTGGGCTGCCCACAGGAGACGGGTCCCTAATGTAACACTGAGTGTCATGATTTTCTGGCTCTAGGTATTATGTCTTTCCCAGAGACCTGGTCAAGATGGTGAGATAGCAATGGCTGTACCTTGTGCCAATGACAGTAAAATCTCCCAGATGATAGGAGCGGCAGCAAAATGCCATTCTCAAATGAGAAAAATAGGGCAAGCTTCTTGCTGGCATTGCAGAGCCAACATTCAAAGAGATGCAGAGATATGGGCCGTTGGATATGCTGGAACAAAGCAGTGGGGTGGGGCAATATCAGACAAGTGGACACCAGTCTGGGTACTAGAGATGGGATGCAGTTTTTCCTTTGGGAGAGCTGGAGTCACAGGGTGAAAGGGGAAACCTCTGCTCCTTGGAACATAACCTTCTGGATGTGGGCTAACAGCTGTTCTGACCTCACCAAGGGAATGAACACTGAGAAACCCAGGTGTGGATCCACTCCTGTTCATCTGCTCCATGCAAGTACAGGACCATGTTCTGTACAATTCTCAAATGGAAGTGATAAGTGGGTGTTAATATCCCCTTCTTTCTAAGGCAGGGGTCTCTGGGGCCTCAGGGGCACGAGTCCTCACTATAGTGACACAAGCTTATTCCATCTAAGCCTCAGTCTCCTAATCCTTAAAATGGGGGTTGGTGGTTGAACTACCCACCTTAAAGGGTTATTGTGGGGCCTGAGGATGGAAGCAAGCAATAGATAAAATACGGGCTGCACTCTGTGACCTATATCAAGTAGAGTCCTCCACGCCTCTTTAAAGGAATTACAAACCGATTTAGTGTTTTCTAGAGTATCTTTTACAAAGATTAGCTTGTCTGTTAGTTCTCCATGTCTTTTGAAAAATGTTTGTTGTAAATGCAATTGATATTTTGTAAAAGAAAGCTAAAACTATTGTAAATTTGACTCAGTATTGCAATAAAAGGTGTGTTAAAAGAAAGATCTGGAGTGGCTTTTGCCTTCATTTTGTGATTTATGAGCATAATTGGAGAATTTTCATTGTTTGGCGCTTTGTGTTAGTGAATTTGGAATTTGGAATTTCGTGTGACGCCTTTGGGCCAGCATAGTTTTCCCCACTTCACTCCTGCCTGCCCCCTGCATGTTCTCAAGGCACGTGGGAGATAGAAGGATGTAACTTTGAAGGCCAGCACCTCAAATGATAAGCAGTTACCACTTCTTGTAAAAATCTCAGCAAATGTTTTCATGCCCCATAAATAGCTGGCTCTGGCCAAGTAGTCACCGTACCTGGTCTCTCAGCCTCGGCTCCATGGGATTCTAAATTAGGCTCTCAGATTGCTTGAACCCGGAAGGCAGAGGTTGCAGTGAACCGAGATCGCGCCACTGCACTCCAGCCTGGGTGATGGAGGCAGACTCTGTCTCAAAATAAATAAATAAAAATAAATAAACTAGGCTCTCAGGAGGCATGATGAATGGACTGAACTAGAGGGTGTCCAAAAAGCCTCAGCAGGACTCCATTCCCCACCCCGAGCTCCTCCCGGGAGGAGCTCTTCCTTGTAGAACAGCTGAGTGCAGAGAAGGGGCCCCATACATCTTACAATCTCACGCCCAGCCAAAAGCCAACTTCTGTCTCTAGATTCTACACTGCAAAATTCTGAGGAGGTGGTAAACTCCTGGAAGGCAGGGTCAGGTCATGTTTCATCCATCCCCCTGTGCTATACTGCACATCGGCTGTGCAATAAATGTAGTGGATACTGTCAATGTACTATTTTAGGATACCAGTTTCTAAATTTGATAATATTCCTGTGTCCAGTCTTTTATTCTTTCTTTCAACATCAACATTTATTAAGCTCCTTTTATTTATTTACTTCTTTTTTTTTGAAATGGAGTACCACTCTGTCACCCAGGCTGGAGTGCAGTGGCACGATCTCGGCTCACTGCAACTTCCGCCTCCTGGGTTCAGTGATTCTTGTGCTGCAGCCTCCTAAGTAGCTGGGATTACAGGCGTGTACCACCACGATTGGCTAATTTTTGTATTTTTAGTAGAGATGGGGTTTTGCCATGTTGGCTAGGCTGGTCTCAAACTCCTGGCCTCAAGCAATCGGCCTGCCTCAGCCTTGCAAAGCGCTGGGATTATAGACATGAGCCACCGCCCCTGGCTGAGCTATGGATAAAGTGCTAGGTTAGGTACTCTGGGCACTGAAAGATAAATAAGATGTAGTTCCTGCCATCAAAAACATCCAGACTACTATACGGTAAGTCAGAATGAAATAAGTGTTTAATAAAAGTACAATATGGTATTAAGAATTGAACAGAGCCTTTCTGAATGAGTACAAATAGATATAAGTTTGTTTGTCTGACCTCTCATCCTTCTCTTCCTTATGGCATTATAAGTTCAGGGCCTAAACCAGGTCCTTTAATCCTTTTTCCTTGACCTCTAATGAATTTCAACAAAGATTAGGCTAAATCACAGCTTAGTAATATAGAAGACCAAGTTTGTTTATACTTCAAAAAGTAAACCCAGTTATTCTGATTGTTTAAAAGTATACTGTCAAAGCTTAAAAGAACAGGTGCAATGGAAATATATACCCCATCTGTGAGAAATGAAGAAGCAGGGAACGAAGGAGCAGTGCTTTCTGGATTTCACCCAAAATGCAAACACTTTGAGAACTCCGCTGGAAGGTCCAGAACCTTAGAAGCTAAGATGAGCAGGCACTCAAGCCCATCTCCTCAGCTCTGGTTTTTCTGACGCTGATATTGGCCAACAGGTGTGTCCTCACATGGGTCTTATAACATTGGAAATTAAGTCCTATCTCTCAGGGCTTGAAAACTTCACCTGTGTGTAGCTTCGCCTGAGATGAGCCAGCCGTGGGGATGCATTCCCCCATCCACAGCCCTGAGTACATATCTAAGGTGGGCTGAGCAGAAAGGAGTGAAGACAGCATGATGACCTTTGGCTAGTTGGAGAATAGCCTTTGATTTAAAAAAAAAAAAAATAGGCCCGCAGCCGGGCACAGTGGCTCACGCCTGTAATCCCAACACTTTAGGAGGCCAAGGAGGGTGGATCACCTGAAGTCAGGAGTTTGAGACCAGCCTGACCAACAATGGAGAAACCCTGTCTCTACTAAAAATACAAAATTAGCTGGGCGTGGTGGCACATGACTGTAACCCCAGCTACTCGGGAGGCTGAAGGAGGAGAACCGCTTGAACCCAGGAGGCGGAGGTTGTGGTGAGCCAAGATCGTGCCATTGCACTCCAGCCTGGGCAACAAGAGCGAAACTTCATCTCAAAAAAAAAAAAAAAAAAAAAAAAGCTCAAGATCTTTTAGAAAATGTGGAAGAACACATTTACCCAAACACATTAATCTGAGTTAGGCTCTGGGTACTGGAAAAAAGACCCAGGTTCAAATCTCAGCTCTCTCTCTCACACATGAACAGGTTTCTTAATCTCTCTGAACTTCAGTTTCCTTATTTGCACAATGAGGCTAATAGTGCTTAATTCATTTCGTTATGAGGTTGAAATGAGATAATGTGTGCAAACTGTTGAACATAGCAAGGACTCAAAAAATGCCACATACACACACATACATCTCCAGATTGCAGCAACATTCACAAGTAAGAAAAGCAGTCAAACTTGCTTCTGATAGAAGTGCAGGGCATTCTTTGGAAGTGTGATTTTGGAGCAGCGGCAGTGGTGCCTGGGAGCCTTTTAGAAATACAGGATCTCAGTCCCTGAGCCAGGCCTACTGAGCCAGAACCTGCATTTTTAACACCATCTGCTGGAGATTCATACGTATAAGAAAATTAAATTTAAGAAGCTGGGCTAGAGTGAAAACAATTAACCTGCCTCTGGGGCTCAGTGTGCGGCCCTGGGTTGTTCTCCCCAGGGACTGCTGGGCAGGCATACATTACAGGACATGATGTTTAAAAAGGGGGCTGAATAAATAAAGTGCTGGAGTTGTATGTGGCTATGGATAGAGAAAGGAGAGGGAAGACTAGAAAATTATAAGTAAATTCCTCATGTTAGATCATCTGCATTAACCCTCTTTTAAGATCAGAACTCCTAGAATTCAAGGCCCCCCTTCTTTTTTTCCCTACCTTGAGAAACAAGGGTTTGTGTTTATTAACCAACGGGAGGGAAGTCAGAGCAGTGCAGCCTACTAACCAGCCCCTCTTGTAGTCTACCCACCTAGGCCAGCTGGACTAGGAAGGATTGGAAAAAGCAATAGATAGGCCCCCTCCTCCCTGCCCCAACCCAAGGTGAGTTCCCAGGGAGCCAGAGCCTGCTGAGTAAGGAGGAGGAAGTCAGCAAAGGTCAGAGGCCAAGGAAGGAAGGAAGAAACAAAGCCACCAGGGAGACAGCCTTGGGGAGATCTCTTGGACCTTCACTCTCAGTGGGCAGGGGCAAAGCCCCCCAAATGCAGCCCCACAAGAGGAACTAAGCAGAGGTACATTCATGTCAAAAACCTTGTATGTGGGGATGGGGGGGTGAGGATGTCCAAAGTCAAGAACAGCTCCCTCCAGGGTCAGTCCTTGCCCAAGGATGCTGGTTCAGCCTCCAAGGCTTTGTCTCCATACCAAGTTTACACCAGGGAGCAGCCTCTGACATGCCCAAATCCAGGGAATGGATACAAGAGAGGACAAGGGGCCAATTGCTTCTTTAAGATCTGTCCCATGGCAAATTCCGAGTCCAGTGGAAGTCCAGCCTTCAGCTGCTGGGGTCTCCCGTGTCTTCCTTAATTCATACAACCACTTGATCATGGGTGTGTTGCACTCCACCACCAACATGCCACAGGGGACATGCTCCTGGGCCTGCTCCCCAACAGTAGCCAAACGGAGGCGGAAGCAGCTTCCCTCGGAGTTGCCCCCACCCAGCAGTGGGCCCAGCCAGGGACATGATGTCCAAGTTGGCAAGGCCCCCCTTCGATTCCCAAATTTAACAACATGCCAGATGTGTGGGTTCCAGCCCTGAGGCAGGGTCACAAAGAGATGTCAGTTTCCTCAACTATAAAATGAGGAATTGGTTTAGAATCAGATCGTCTCCTTAGTTTCTTCCAGTTTTAACCACCCCTGCCACTGCCTTTTTTTTTTTTCTTTTTGAGACAGGGTCTTGCTCTGTTGCCCAGGCTGCAGTGCAATGGTGTGATCATGGCTTACTGGGCCCTTGACCTCTTGGGTTCAAGGGATCCTCCCATCTCAGCCTCCCAAGTAGCTGGGACCACAGGTGTATGTCACCACACCAGGTTAATTTTTCTGTTTTTTGTAAAGATAGGGTCTCCCTATCTTGCTCAGACTGGTCTTGAACTCCTGGGCTCAAACCATCCTCCCGCCTTGGCCTCCCAAAGTGCTGGGATTACAGGTGTGAGCCATCACACCTAGCCTTCAAGGGTCTTTTAATCTTGTTTCTCCTCCCATGCATTCATACTTTGCCCTATGGTCTTATCTGCTGAATACACCTTGTAAAGGGAGCCAGTCTCTTTGCAGTGACATTCTACTGACAATGTTAACAGTCATTCTGGATCGTTGAGGCAAAATAAGCACATTTTTCTCAATGACTTGAATAGTTAGGCAAAAGCAGGTTTTTAGTGAGTTTTCTGGATAATAAAAATTATAAGAAGCGAATTTAGGAGACCGCCAGTTTTAGGGATGTTTTGGGCCAGAATATAAGATGTCAATTCTAAATATATTATCAATAGAAATATCCTTAACATTTACCTTAGCTTCACTAATGGATCAGAATGGCCTATCTTTATTACAACCAGCAGATAAGAATGTGTCACTGGAACTAAAAACTCTCCTGGCTAGCCCTGAATTTCGATTTGCTAGTTTAGAAAGATGTAGCATCACTTTTGCTTTAAGTGTATAATACAACAGAGAAAGAATATTTTAAAGTTGGAAGATAACAATGAAAATAACACAACCAAAGGTTCCAGTAGAGCTTTAAAGTATAGCTTTATTGTAGCTTCAGTAAAACTTTAAATTTACAGTGATTGATTATAAATTATTTCTCTCTACTTTTCTGACATATGACATGTTAGCAAAAGACTGAATTAGTTGGGTTTGACATGCTACCAGCAAACATGGTCTCCTACATGGAACCAGCCCTTCCAAAAAAGATCTCAAGTATTTACATGGCACTTTTAGTACACAACCAACCAAACAATATTACTGTGGAGGAGGTGATGGTCACTTACTTTGTAAAATGATTAAGGAGGGAGGTCTATTGCAAGCTTGTATAAAAAGCGCCTTCTCCAGAGACCCCTATATTTCATTTTCGGAAACTAAATTTCCTTTCAACTAGGGCCTAATGGATTGATTCATGTTTCCAAAACTCACAAGAGATTGACTTATATCTCCAAGGCTTACAAACATATTTACATTAAAAATATATCTGAGTCAAGAAAGAGATTTTTATCTACCCAGGTTTTTGAGACTTCTTGGAGAATAAATAAGGTGAGCTATCACATGGCTCATTGCTGTCGAAAGACTGGGGCGAGAGTCCTAGAAAAATTTGTGTGAGAATTTTTGAGTTCTCATCTTGGCATAGTTCCCTGGGGATGTAGAACCCTGAAGGAAGACCCCAGGGTCAGATCATTTGAATTAAATCTTCCAAGCATACATGGAATAGATCTGTAGGTGCAGGAAGACTTAGTTTACCCGTTAGACACCATGGCACAATGTGGCTGGGGCCTACGTCCTTTTCAACTAGGTACAAAATTATCTGACATTTGCTTGAGATGGAAAAAATGTAATGGTCCAAATAATAAGTATTTTTAAATTCTACTAAGCATATTATGTCAACCAATCAACTGAAACACCACTTAACTCTTAAATACTTATTTTTAAAATTACATGTAATGTGTGATGCAGGTATGGGGATATTTTAATACGTCTGATAGTATGTATATTATGCATAGACAATAAAAACCTTCAAAAGGCCTTGTCTACACGTACATTGGCTGTTTTTCATTTACATTATCTACTCTGCAGAAAACAATATCTGTTTATTTCATTTGATAGACGCAGGCTTGGAAATACTAAGCATTAAATTAACCACAAAGTTAAAACAGTTGCTGAGTATAAGTAGAAAATTGGGCAGTAAAATATTATAACTATCCAACCAGGCCCCCAAAAGAGTATATAAGAACTTCACCACTCAGCTTCTCTCCTAGGCTCTTATCTCCAGGGTGCTGAGGGGAGATTAAGTGAGGGTTTATAACCCTCTCCTTTCCTATTGAAAGCTCTGCCCACTCAAAGTATCAACCAACAGTCATTCCAGTTTGGGCCACACCTCTGGGGTTTCACTTTACATTCATTTTTTAAAAAATATTTTATAGCACGTTGAGCTAACTAAGAAGAAAGTAACATTCCATTGGCTCATTCAACAATTGTTTGCTGAATACCCTTTTCTGCCAGACATTGTTTTAGGATTTGGCTCTATAAAGGTAGGTATGACAGCATTTCTACACCTGTGGTGCTTACATTCTAGAGGAGGACAAGCAGTACATATATATTTTTTAATGTGGTTTGTTCAAAATAATAGCAACAATGTATTGGTTGATTATAACTTGTGTATGAGTTAATGTATGAAAGCAAAGTTACAAAGTATGGGAAGGGGCAATTAGGAGCACTGTGTTATGAGGTAGCTGCACTATTTGAGAAGTGATATAGTGTTACTTGAAAGTGGTCAAGATTAGTTGTTAATATATACTGCAAATTCTAGGGCAACCACTAAAAATATGTTTTAAAAAAGTATAATTGATTTGCCAAGAGAGGAGAGAAAATGGAATCATATAAATAATATAGCCATATGTGATGGTTAATACTGAGTGTCAACTTAATTGGATTGAAGGATGCAAAGTATTAATCCTGGATGTGTCTGTGAGGGTGTTACCCAAGAAGATTAACATTTGAGTCAGTGGGCTGGAAAAGCCAGACCCACCCTCAATCCGGGTGGGCACATCTAATCAGCTGCCAGCACAGCTAGAATATAAAACAGGCAGAAAAATGTGAAAAGACCAGACTAGCCTAGCCTCCCAGCCTACATCTTTCTCCCATGCTAGATGCTTCCTGCTCTCAAACATCAGACTCCAAGTTCTTCAGTTTTGGTGCTCGGACTGGCTCTTCTTGCTCCTCAGCTTGCAGATGGCCTATTGTGGGACCTTGAGATCATGTGAGTTAATACTTAATATTAACTACCCTTTATATATATATCCTATTAGTTCTGTCCCTCTAGACTAATACACCATACAAATGGAAGAAAAAAAAGAAATAAAGGAGCGACAATAGGAAACAGCTACAAACATGGTAGGTATACATCCAACTACATCAGTAATTACTTCAAGTGTGAATGGTCTTAAATACACCAATTAAAAGACAAAGACTATCATGAATAGATTAAAAAAAAAACAAGTCTCAACTGTGCATATACAAGCAAGCCATTTCATATATAGAGACACAGATTGATTAAACAAATAAGCATGCCAGAGGGTGCTGAGTGCTATGAAGAAAATAAAACAAGAGGATAGGAAAGAGGTTACGTGGGGGCTGGGCGCAGTGGCTCACTCCTGTAATCCCAGCACTTTGTGAGACTGAGGCGGGCAGATCACTTGAGGTCAGGAGTTCAAGACCAGCCTGGCCAACATGGTGAAACCCCGTGCCTACTTAAAATACAAAATTGGCTAGGCGTGGTGGTGCATGCCTGTAATTCCAGTTACTCAGGAGACTGAGGCACAAGAATGGCTTGAACCTGGGAGGCAGAGGTTGCAGTGAGCCAAGATCGCACCATTGCACTCCAGTTTGGGTGACAGAGTGAGACTCTATCTCAAAAAAAGAGAGACAGAGAGAGGTATATGGGTGTATGAGGGTGGGGGTGGGGGTGGGGGAAGCTCTGTAGATCTTATGGTCAGAAAAGGATTCCCTCACATGGGGATATTAACACTAAAGGAATAAGACACAGCCTGCCATGCAATGTTCTGAGGCTTGTTATTTGGGTTAAAGGAATAAAATGCACATTCAGCCATGAGGGAACATCAGCAAATACAAAAGCCCCTACTGGTTATTGTCTGTTGCAGCCCCTGTCCCGAGGGATTCACTTTCTGCTCTGTTCCGTCCCCTAGGGAGGTTGGCCCCTGCAGAACTGCCTCGGCCAGGTGAGGACAGGAGGAGAGTCAGAGTCAAGTGTTTCTTCAAGCACTTAATCTGGCAAAACCTCTCTGAAAGTGTGGCTTTATTCTGGGTCCCTTGGCACTTCTGTCCTAGACACCAGGGTCCCACATTGTCCATTTTTCCTCTTGTTCCTGACACTGAAGCCTCTGCAACTGCCCCATTTAGGCATGGCTGTGCACTTTAACCCCGTTGGTTCACGTGTTGTGGCTTTTACTCAGTGAACCTCTTGTCTTCCTTCTGCTCTTTCTTGCACCCTGTCTCACTCATGCTGACTTTGGGTTTAGCCTTGAATGCTCAGCATGTTGATATTTTTTGAGGATAAATGATCCTGTCCCTGACTTCCTACTCTATTATCAAAGTCTGATAACTCGTGAAAATTGTAGGGGGTAATGGTGATGGCGGTGGTTGGAGGTTTGAGACTAAAGGGTGGGAGCCTGCACCAAAAAAGGAAATGATGAAACTGGGGTAATGGCACCTGAGGCAGAACAGGGTAGGAGGGTGCTGGTTTCCAATATGGAAAGCAAATTGCACAATTTAAGGTCATGCAACCACGAACACGAGAAACATGGGAACCTCTTTCTGTTGGAGAGGGCCTGGTCTCTTGTTTTTATTTCTCTAATCCTTTAATTCAGTGCAGAAGCCAAACTTCCTCCCTGGTTTTTTCCTCAAAGAACCAGATTCAGGGGCCCTCTTGTGTCTAAGAGAATTAAAACCCAAGCAGCAAGTACTTGCAAAATGGTTTAAGGTCTATATAGCCAGCCCTTGATTAAAATTATCAGGCAGTGACACTGGGTGGTAAAAATAGCAACACAGTAATATAAACTAGCCCAAATTTGCTGCCATCCCACAAAACTCAGTACAGGTTGAGTATCCCTTATCCGAAATGCTTGGGACCAGAAGTGTTTCTGACTTCAGAACATTTTCGGACTTTGGAATATTTGCATTATATTTACTGGCTGAGTATCCCAAACCAAAAAATCCCAAATCCAAAATACTCCAATGAAGATTTCCTTTGAGCTCCATGTCGGCACTCAGTTTCGGATTTTAAAGCATTTTGAATTTCTGAGCATTTCGGATTTCAGATTTGGGCTGCTCCACCTGTTAATACAGACCCCTGAGGATTGTCAAGTCAACTGTCTGTTCTCATGTATAAATTAGTCTCTAAATGTGTGTAAAATGTTTATCTTCCCTGAAGAGTTTAGAGGGAAGTTTGAGGGGAACCACCCTTAGGTTGGATGATTCATTCAAAGGACTCACAGAACTCACTGAAAGCTGTGATACCCATGGCTATGGTCTATTACAGCGAAAGGATACAGACGAAAACCAGCCAAGGGAAGAGATGCATGGGGCAGAGTCCAGGAGGGATCCAAATATGGGCTACCAGATGTCCTCCTGTGGAGACATGGCAGCGTTCACTCCTTTCGGCAACACTGTGTCAATACCCATGGTGTATTGTCAACTGGGGAAGTTTACCCAAGCCTTGGAGCCTAGGTTTTTTACTGGGGGGGGGGCGGGGGGGGGGGTCCATCAGGTAGGCCTGGCTGACTGCCCAACAGGTGATCTGTTTTCACTCCCTCCAGAGTTGAGCTGATACCACGTGAACCAGAGCTCTCACCCAGTATCACATTGCTGGTGTGGCTCAAAGCTCTCACCCTAAATCACATTGTTACTAGCTGGGTGGCCCAAGAACCCCAGGCAAACAAAGACACTCCTGTCAGGTCTAGCATTCAAAGGACTTAGAGACTGCCTTCCAGAAGCAAAGGCCAGACCTCTGTTGGGGCAGGGTGAAAGTCTTTACTACACACTTCCCATTTTCTTTTTTTGTTATTGGCTACTGCACTCAGGGGCCTGGCCAGGGCTGGGCCTCTTTCTCAGAACAGCAGCCTAGGTCAGCACTGTTCCTCAGGCCTGCCTCGGGGCTGCGCCTGCCACCAGGCTTTTGCTCTTGCAGGAATTTTAAATATCAGGGTGATAACAGAGTGCTCACATTATGTAAATATGAAGGCAAATCACTGCCTTGATGTTTGCACTTGATTTTCCTCTGACAAAAACAGTATTGATTGCATCAGACAATGATCACCTCCCACTTGTCTTTTCTTCTTTTGTTTCCGCTGAGCAAAAAATCCCTTCTGTAGCGAGAGATAAATGAGACTGTCATCAAAAACTTGCCTTTCCTTAGTTTTAAAATTTCTGAGTAGTAGATACTCCAAAAGCGGCAATTCTTTCCTTTTTAAAATTACTTCTGCTGTTTACATGTGTGTCTCCCCCTACCCTATGCTGAATTCTTCTAAAGCAGGGGCTTTGCTCTACGATTCTGCCTCCTGGCAGTCTGCCTGGCATGTAATAGGTGCTTGATTAGTATTTCTTTTTTTTTTTTTTTTTGAGATAAGGTCTCACTCTGTCGCCCAGGCTGGAGTGCAGTGGCGTGATCTCAGCTCACTGCAGCCTCCGCCTCCCAGGTTCAAGCAATTCTCCCACCTCAGGCTCCCAAGTAGCTGGGATTACAGGGGTGCGCCACCATGCCGGGCTACTTTTTGCAGTTTTAGTAGAGATGAGGTTTCACCATTTTGGCCAGGCCGGTCTCAAACTCCTGACCTCAGGTGATCTACCCACTTGGCCTCCTAAAGTGCTGGGAGCCCCTGCGCCCAGTTGATGCTTGATGAGTATTTGAGACGTGAATCAACACCAGTTTAACAGCAGCATTATATTAACAGACCATACTTTTAGTTCTGAAATGCAAAAAATTAGAAGCCTACAAATAACCATTTTGGGTAGTAAGAAGATAAAAATAATATATATTTGCATTTTCTTATACATGTGTCAGATGTAACTGGAAGGGTACACAAATAGTAACTGCATTTGCCTGTGAGAAGCAGGATTTGGTTGCGGGAAAGCAGAGTTGAAAAGACTTCCAAGACTGTAGACCCTTTTATACTTTTTTGATTTTTGAACCGTGCAAATGTATTCTATATTTGAAAAAAACTAACTAAAAAATTCTCACAAGAAGACAATGAGCAATGACTCATAAATTCTTTATTTTGGCTAATACTGATTGCACTCATTACTACCATTTTATTTATTACAGCTCAGAGGAGAGTCATTTACCAGACATTCGGTTGTTATTAAACACTAAAAATTAGGCAGAGACTGGAGGGGATAAGGATAAGAGAACAGGATAAGGAGAGCAGAAAGACGCTCAGGAGAGCAGAAAGACACTCAGGAGAGAACAAGAGATCCTGCCTATTCTTATTATGAGGATAAACTGGCTACAGGACATGAGTAGCCCAATCAGATCTAACTTAAATACCAGCCTCTCCAAAAAAGTTTTCCAATAAAGATCCCCTAACAATTATTTACTGGACAAAAAAGGTTGATATTTCTAGAAGAGATGATCTCTTTGACACAAAAGACCCAACTTAGGATCCAGCTTAATACATAGATAGCACCATGACAGAGCTGGGATCCATTAAGACATGACTGTAGACAGTACCATCTCTAGGAACACGCTGTCACTCACACATGGATGTGTTGTTTTATGGCCTAAAGATGTTGTAGACGGTTCTCACGTAAATTTCATCAGGGGGAGGCTTCTTCTTGCTGCCAGGTTCAAGGAATCTCTTAATTGTAGGGATATTACTTAGTTTCACTGTGTACTCCTGAAAAAGGAAAACCAAAACTTTAAGGCTAACAAAAAAGGTATTAGATACTACGAAGATATGGTTATGCAAAATGGCCCATCAAAATTTGTTCAATAAATACTTGTTGAAGAGTTCCAAGCAGAACTGAAATCTAGCATTTGTTTAGCAGGGGTGTCCAATCTTTTGGCTTCACTGGGCCACACATAAAATACACTAACACTAAAGGTAGCTAATGAGCTGAAAAAAAAATCCCAAAATATCTCATAATGTTATAAGAAAGTTTATGAATTTATGTTAGGCCACATTCAAAGTTGTCCCGAGCCACATGCAGCCTGCGGGCTGTGGGTTGGACAAGGCTAGGTTAAGATCTGATCTCTATGATTATTTACAATCTCTGTCATCAATCACCGGTATCAAGATCAGGCTTTACACAAATCTCCAGGTTCACAAAAAGATAAGCACTCTTTACAGAAATGGCAAAAGTAAAAACATACTCAAAATAGAATTATGACACTTAAGGTGAAAAAAAAGGAAGGGGAAAACTCACTGAAAACACCTCCAGTGTATTGTTTTGTATTGTTTTTTAACAGTAGTCAATTTGAAGCAGTGGGAGTGGGGAAGGAACAAAGAAATCTGTAACTGGTTGTGATCAATTAGCTGTAAACACCACTTGGACTAGCCACCTGAAGTGCACTGATCTGCTGGGAGAAAATGCATGAGCCACTTAAGTAAAGGTGCTTTAAAAAGTCACTAGATGGTACAATTTATATCTTAAGATTCAGCTTCTTCAGAGTTTTTACTCCTATCAGTAAATAAATCCTCTTTCTGGCTATGTGCAGGAAATAGCCAGTTGCATTTTTTCATAGCCTCTGGCTCAGATAGCAGATATTTATATAAACTGGAATGGAAGAAAAAAATTGTATTTTTCATTCACAGAATCAAATCTTACCAATTCTCAGTAACTGAGAAGAAAAGCCCATTTGATCTAGTGAAAAATCTGAACTATATGAAGAAGCATATGCTCATCATATATAATTATTCTAATAAAACCTTTTAAAGCTATTTAAATAAAACCATTTATTTAAAAGTGGTCATTTTAAATAGCTACTATTTATTAATTGCCTATTATGTGCAAGGCACAGCCTTAATTAAGCACACACACAAACATACATACGTCACTAATAGTAACAAAAACCCTAATAATGATGCCAATTAATTATATATAAATATGACAATTTTCTCTTTTCATTATGTACTTAAGCTCTACTTGTATGATTTTAAATATTATACCAAAATTTAGAATCTTGTTCCAAATGATGTATTGTTTCAAGATTTATCTGGGGTTCATAGTTATCAAAGTATAGTAAAATTTTTGTGACTTTTTAAATCCATTAATCAACACAGGAATAACCCTTTAAATTCAACACAGATCTGGTGTCCGATTCTGAAGTTTTAAAATATTGATGCTCAATCTGATCACAGATTAAAACTGTATTTACGCAGATAATGCTTGGGGCTTAAAAAAGGGTTGTTATTATAGTATCATCAATGTAAAAATACCAATAGGTCCTGGTGCTACAGTTTACCAAAAAACCTTGATCTCTATCATTTACCCTAGACTTTTAAAATCTTTTGTGTCCATTCAGTGAAAAGTACTTTACTGCCTGTGAGGTGTGTGTGTATGTGTACACAAGCATGTATATATATGCATGCCTGGAAAGACTTCACTTATTTTGTTTTTTTTTTTTCGAGACACAGTTTTGCTCTGTCACCCAGGCTGGAGTGCAGTGGCATGATCTCGGCTCACTGCAACCTCCACCTCCCCAGTTCAAGTGATTCTCCTGCCTCAGCCTCTGAGTAGCTGGGATTACAGGCACATGCCACCATGCTCAGCTAATTGTTTTATTTTTAGTAGAGATGGGGTTTCACCATGTTGGCCAGACTGGTCTTGAACTCCTCACCTTAAGTGATCCACCCACCTCGGCCGCCCAAAGTGCTGGGATTACAGGTGTGAGCCACTGCGCCCAGCCTAGATTTCACCTTTAATAAGCTTAGCATTCTACCTACTTCTGGGTTCAGCATCCCACCTATTTGGGGCCAAAGGTACTTCTAGTACTTCTAAATGTGTTTCTCAGAAACCACACAGTCTAGTGGAAAGAGTACAGACTTAGATCCCAGACTCCTCTGTGGCTCCCAACTCAGTCATCCACAGTCTTGCAACTTTATGCAGAATGTAATGTTGCCAAGCTGGTAATTTTCATCTGTAAAATGGAGATAGTGAAGCCCATCTCCTAGGGTTATTGGGGTGGGGTTGATGGGACAGATGAGCAAATGCATGTAAGTGCCTAGCAGACTGACTGGAATGAAGCTGGCACTCAACAATTTGCAGATCCCTTCCTCTGATTTCCCTTCTCTGCTAAACAAGTAACTTTTTTAACAGTGCAAAAGAATACTTCAGGTGAAAAGTATCCTAAGTTCTGAATGAATAAAATCAAATTAAGGAAAGTCAATCTCTGTGTCTGCAAAAGTAAATGAAAAAAAAATTGAAAAAAATATATAAACTATAACATAAATGATATGGTGGTTTATTGCCTTGTTGAAGATTTTTATTCTCATTTTCTGGGTGTACTTATTGAACTGGTGGTAATTGCTCTCATTAGTATATCAAAATATTTAATAGACTTGGCAAAAAATTGTTTTAAGTATGTGTGTTACTCTTTGGAGAGTTAGTGTATCTCTCTTGGCTTTTGATAACCTGCTCAAACACATAGCAATTTGGTCTGTATCTGGGCTGTTTCAGGGATTGGCAGGCTTTTTCTATAAAGGACCAGTCAGCAAATATTTTAAGTTCTGCAGGCCATATGGTCTCTATCAGATCTACTCAACTCTGCTGTAGAAAAACAAAAGTAACCCTGACATTGTGTAAATGAGTGGGCATGGCTTTGTACCAATGAAATTTATGAATACTAGAATTTGAATTTCATATAATTTTTATGTGTCATGAAATATTATTCCACAGATTTTTTTCAACCATTTAAAAATGTAAAAACTATTCTTAACTCACAAGCTGTATAAAAACAGGTGGCAGGCCAGGTTTGGCCCAGGAGTTACAGTCTGCACATTAGACTTGGAGATAAAAGGCTAAGGTTCTAGATAAAACTCAAGCAACCACTGGCTAAGCCAGCTTGGCTGCTGATTTATCCTGGGTCTCTACTTCCTCAAGTGAATATTGAAGCCATTAAATGAGTTTTTTTTAAAAGGCCCTTCTCTCCCTTAAAGTTCTATGATCAATCCTGCCAGAATAACCCTGAGGGATAATTTGAACCACACAAGTCTTTCCTTGGAATTCTCAGAAGGAGAATGGTAGGAATCCTTTGGGGTGATGTTTAGGGTGCTAACATCTCTCATTTGCTCTCAGAGCTCAGGCTTAGAATTTCCTAACTTGAGACCATACTATTTCTGAGAAAGGGGGTCATAGCCTGATGAATGAGACTGTTTTGATGTTTATCTTGCCCACTATTCCATCAGTAGATACATGTGAGTGTGAGACCACCTCATCTCTATGGTTATTTCTATGGAAAGTCCCCTGAGGCAAACTCCCTGTGCATGGAGTTTTTTCCAGGAGTGCAGTTACGGAACAAAATTAAGATGAAAATTTCTGAGCTGGGTGTGCTGGCACATGCCTATAGTCCCTGCTACTCAGGAGACTGAGGTGGGAGGATCTCTTAAGCCCAGGAGTTCAAGACCATTCTGGGCAACATAGTAAGATCCCACCTTAAAAAAAAAAAAATCTTTTACACTTCAATGATCTTTCAACTTGAAGGATTTAAGGACCAGAAAAATAACTTTGGGTCCTTACTTTCATTTCATTTGCCAAACTAGAATCTTAAAAATATTACACATACACACACACACACACTCCCCAAAGCCAACCAAACAACAGGCACTGAAGGAAGGCCCAAGAGTTCTAGGCCAATCTTCTAATACATAGTTTTATTTACCTGGAGGAAAGGAAATGCAGACAGGATATTAGGAATTTTCTCTTCTAGAGCTAAAATGGTTTGGAGTAAAATCACATCTGCAAGGCTCAGCTGATTACCAACAAGAAAGCTTTGTCCGTGACCCCTTAAAATCTGTAGGGAAATGGTGTGCATCAGTTACAATATTCCACATGGAGAGACTGATGAGGCTATTGAATCAGTGCAGTATCTGAGAAGAGGTGAAACTATGACCTTGTCATTTCATGCTTTCATAAATAACATCAATTAAGAGAACGCACCCTATATCTGACAGAGAGAGTGAGAGGGGGGGGGGGGGGGAGAGAGAGAGAGAGAGAGAGACAGAGAAAGTACAAAAAAGGTGTGGAAATGAAAGCATCCTTAAATATCTGCTGTGGATCTGAATGAGATATTGAAGTGGGGAAGGGAAAATTCCTTATTTCTGGATTTAGCATCTGGTGTTTTGAAAAGATATATCTACTCCAAAAATGTATCTACAGAAATGCATGCAGGAGGCTTGGGGAGGGGCAGGGTGATTTAAGAAATCTAAGTGATAGATCATCTTCAAGGGGCCCACTCTTATTTCCCAGTTCTGTTGCTAGAACATCAAGAGGTGTAGTCATAAACTCAACCCAATTATAAAATTAGACTTCCTCTTACATGTCCCAAAACAGAGAAAATGAAAAGCTTGAGTTCATCTTGACTCCCATTCTGAGGGTAACGTATAGGTGTGGGGCTTATAAGAATAGATTGTGATTAGGGAGAGGCAAGAAGCAGTGGTAGCAAAGGGGAGATCCCCTTCACAGTCAACTCCTGGATGCCCATGGGTGTCTGCATGTGCACAAGTGTGTGTGTCACAGGGACTCCGAACACAATTCCAGGTCAAATATAGCTACTGGAGCCAGAGTGGCATAGTACAATGCATCCTGAATTTGTAGTCAGAGGCCAGAGTTCCAACCCTGCACTCCATTTTCTGGCCATGTCACCTTGGACAGGTCACTGAATCTCTTCATGACTTCATTTCATTATGTGTAAAAGGGACAACGGTTCTCACCTCGTAGGCGTGTTGCAAGAAACCCTGACACAGTCTGGGCCCTTGGGACCTAAGAATGAGCAGTGAACCTTTGCCAAAGCACCAGGTCCTCTGTGCCCGTTCCAGACCACATTTCTTCATTATCCTATTTTACATTCACAAAGTGCCTGTGGGAAAGATACCATAAAACCTAGCTACAGAAACCCCAGAAAATACCTCTCCTTTTTCCTAAATCTAGTTCCATAAAGATGGTCAGAGGAAGCTTGCCAAATAGGTCTTCCCATATTTTCACATCCTCTTCTTTAGTGTTTGCATTGAAACACTAAAAAAGTTCCTCCCAGTTCAGGAATAAAGAATTTGAAGCTCAGAAAAGCAGATATAACAAGAAGAGAAAAACAACAAAACCAAAAACAAAAAGAGCAAAGGGAAGATAAATAAAATGGAAATGGTTCTCCTCCTCATATCAAATTATCAGGGAGGAAGTCAGCTATGAGACAGCTGTTCAACAACTTTTGTTGAATGAATGAGGTAGTTTTTGTTTTCTGTATCTTTGAAGTTTCTGCTGTATCCACACAAGGTGGGAACTTGGTGAATGCAAGGAACAATAAGGAACAAAGGCAGGGAGCCCATACTTTTTCTAGACTTCTGAATCATGTGGTCCTAGCAGAGTCCAAGGGGCTCTAAGACACCAGCTTTGTGCTGTGGCCACTATTAGCTCTTAGGAGTCCATTAGCTCTTAGGTTAGTTCAACTGGGCTCAGTTTTAAAATCCTTGGACAGAAAAGGGTGTTTGTGGCAGCTTCTTTGTGGTTTGTGGTTTGGTTACTCTGTGTATGTAGGCATCTCTGCCACCTACCTTTTCAAACACAGGAAAGTATCTAATTATAGCCTTCTGGGCCATGTTAACCACTTCCTTTTGTTGATCATCTGGTTTTAAGAAAGGATGCATGATAAGCAGTTCCAGCAGATCCAGTGTCCCCTCCACGTACATGTCAATCCTTAAAACAAAAAAGCAGTTGTCTCAGTTTCTCCTCTCTTTGAAGCCATCAGTTTCCACAACTAAGAATTCAGAGTGCTTTTTTTTTTTTTTTTTTAAGATGCTGCAACTTAAGTCCCTAGAAGCATTTACCTATACCTGTCTCTTAAAAGCAAAGATATAAGGTCAATTCTAGTTGTAACTCAGAAAAATCTGTCACAGATCAGACAGCTTGACAGTCATGAGTGCTCTCTCTCCTGGCATCCTACTCCTCCACTTTTACCCCAGCATCCATGTTTTGGTCTCTTCATATGGGTCAAACTTCAACTTTATAAAAATAGTGAATACCACTTATTGAGTGCTTAGAGTGTACCAGGCATGGTGCTAAACACTCTCTATCCATTATCTCATTAAATCACATGACACTATGAGAAATGTACTATTCTTATACCCACGTTGCCCAGGGTCATACATCTAAGGGGTGCAAGGACCAGGCTTTGATTTCAAATTATAATCTAATGCTCACTCTCCCAGGCCTTGAATGTCACAGCAGCTCCTCATTCCTAATACTTAACAATAGTGAATGTGCAAGAAAGGGAAAAAGCAGTATCAAAGCATTTAAAAATGTTGAAATCTGAAACAATGACACCCTAGATATAGTATTCAATATCTGAATCCAATTCTTTTGTTTTACTCAGACTCTCTCTACTGAAGTTCCAACTGGTCTTCGTGACCTTCTTGGTTTTTTGTTCCCTGATCTCACTATGTAAGACATAAAGTAAATGTGGTGTGCTACAGAGGTTGCTAATCAGCTAAGGCATCAGTAAGCTGACAAGTGACAACACTCGAGAGGGGCCACAGTACAGGGTTCTCTCCTTGAGGTTCTTGCCAAAGAGATTGTGCTTGTCTGCTATGTAGTGGAGAATGCTTCGGGTCTGTACCAACTTCATCCCGTCAATTTCAACCATGGGCACTTGTTGGAACAGCAGGTGGTTACCTGAGAATGGAAGCCCAGAGTTAGAAGTGATCTTTTCTTCTCTGTCCCCCAACCCCTAAAAAATGCTCTGTGGAATGAAAAGAAACGGTGGAATCATGGCCTTAGGAAATAGTGTAAAGCTTCCAGATGACAGATAACCTTAACTTCATTCAGGAGAGCAGATTTAGCCACAAAAGAAGCCTGAAGGGGCCAGGTGTGGTGGCTCAAGCCTGTAATCCCAGCACTTTGGGAGGCCAAGGCAGGCGGATCATGAGGTCAGGAGTTCAAGACCAGCCTGGCCAACACAGTGAAACCCTGCCTCTACTAGATATACAAAAATTAGCCGGGTGTGGTAGCAGATGCCTGTTGTCCCAGCTACTTGGGAGGCTGAGGCAGGAGAATTGCTTGAACCCAGGAGGCAGAGGTTGCAATGAGCCAAGATCGCGCCATTGCACGCCTGGGCAACAGAGCAAGACTCTACCTCGAAAAAAAAAAAAGAAGGCTGAAAACTAGCATTGTTATAAACGTTCCCTTTTCATTTTCACCCCAGGAAAAATACCTATCCACAGTGATAAGGGATTGAGGGGAATGTAGTGAAGATATTTCTTCAGTGCTACACTGGCCAATACAGCAGTCACCAGCTACATGCAGCTATGTAAATCTAAATTTAAATTAATTACAATTTTTAAAACTTAAAATTCAGTTCCTAAGTTGCACTAGACATATTTCATGTGCTCAACAGTCACATTTGCCTAGTGGCTACCATATTGGACAATGCAGAATAGAACGATTCCTTCACTGTAGAATGTTCTGCTGGACAGCACTGTTTTTAGAGAATCTGATCATGAAACCTAAGTAACTAGCTGAGACTCATGTATACTCTTTGGCTCATGTATACTCTATGGCTACTCTGTAGCCACAGAACAGACCGTTTACTACCAAGTTTGCTGTCACTAGTTAAAAAAACAACCCATTGTTTTATTTAACAAACCTGAATCCAACACTTTCCACATACCAAACCCTGGGGAGAGATGCCGGTATAGGGTACAGCTCGGCCCTTGAGGGTTTGGGCATTCGGAGCAGGCGAGGGGAGAGGCAAGAGGAGTACTTAGCTCATGCCTAGTGGCTTCCAGCCACCGTCACACACAAAAGGTGGCCTTACAGCCCTGGAGAGCTGGTACCACACAAGGGAGCCTCCAGCTGGGCCTGAGGACCCTGCTGTTGGCTGGGAGGGAGGCTGCTCACAGGGTTGATGGGCGCATTCTTTATGGGTCTGCTGGTGGCTCCTGCTATAATGGATGGGCAAGGAGGGAGCAGGGCTGACCAGGAATTAAAGGTGAAGGGAGGGGGCAGTTCATTGATTTCACTTCTGTGTAGTATTTACTTCAGAAAGTATCCCCATGTAAATGGGGATATTTATTTGCATACTTCAAGCAGGCCAGGATGCCTCAGATAATGTGAAGGAAGTAGGGAAAGATGAGAAGGAGGGAAGGGGCAAGGGAGAGAAAGAAAGGGGGAGGAAGAGATTGGAGGGGAGAGAGGGGAGAAGAAAGGGATGGAGAAGAGCTGTTCGCTTGGATGGGGAAGGAACTGCTCACCCCCTTCGGCCAGCTTTTATGGAACTATTGAATAAGAAGTGATTTCCTGGCAATTTCAACTATTTATTCCCTCTTGCTTTTTTTGGTTTTAGGATACTGTTCTGAATGTGCAGTGTCATTGAATACTTTTGCCCTTCCACATAAACAGCAGTTCTTAAAGGAAAATCAGTATTAGAGGCAGTTGTTTCATTTTCATACTCACCATCCTGCAACTTGTACAACTGTTCTTTTGTTTCCAGAAATTCTTCATCAAACTAAATTTTAAAAAAAGAAACGTATATATACATAGTGGAATATTATTCAGCCATTAAGAAAACAAAATCCTGTCATTTTCAGCAACACCAACAGAAACAGAGGTCATTACGTTAAGTGAAATAAGCCAGGCACAGAAAGACAAAGACTGCATGTTCTGATTCATATGTGGGAGCTAAAAAAGTGGATCTCATGGAAATAGAAAGTTGATTGGTGCTTACTAGAGGCTGGGAAGTGTAGAGAGGAATGGGATGTGAAAAGAGGTTGGTTAATGGTACATAAATACAGCTAGACAGAAGAAATAAAATCTAGTGTTCGATAGTACAGTAGGCTATAGTTAACAATAACGTATTACACAGTTCAAAATGGCTAGAAGAGAATTGGAATGTTCCGCCATAAAGGAAAGATAAATGTTTGAGGTGGGTGATGGATATCCTAATTACCCTGATTTGATCACTACACATGATATACATGTATCAAAATATCAAATGTATTCCCCAAATATGTACATTATGCATCAATTTTTTAAAAAGATATCCTCACCCTCCAAAAGGAGGTAAATATCATACAGGCTCAGGACAAAAAATGCCAAGTTAAACAGTCTTAAGAAGCAGAGAGAAAGAGCAAACTTAGCATCCACATCTTGGTTTCTAAATATCACTGCCCCCTAAAAGGAACTAGAGGTCCTACAAGAGAAGGTTGATTTTGTTATGCCAGAAAGCAAGGAAGTGCTCAAATGTGAAAGAGAAAGGCACGGAGGGCCCTGTAAGGGGAATTCCTACCAAATCTGGGAAAATTTAAGCATCAAAAAGAATGATGTCAATTATGGATTATAACACCCAACAATAAAATCTCTATGTCCATAAATGATGATGCTAAAAAAAAAGGTAGGAGGAAGGAAAAGCTCTTTTTTACAGAAGACTTAATTAAGTTACTAAATTATGATAAAGGGAAAGTGTCGATTTATAATGGAGAGATCGGGAGATCTCTCACCCTCTGTCTAACCAAACAATCAAACTTGGCTCCCCAGTGGAGAACACTCTGACATCCTGAGGCTTCTGTTGTAACACAGTGAGAAGGGCACAGTCACACCTGCTAAAACAACACCAAAAATATTTACCGAGTCTACACACAAGGTGAAAATCAGGTATATTCAGGATGTGGGACCTTACGAACATAATGGCCTGGACTTCTCAAGAGTCGAGGGCATGAAAAAAAGTCAGGTCCTGTTGATGAAAATCAACTAAAGAGACTTAACAACCAAATTGGAAGTAGATTTCAGAGGAGAGGAAACTGTTATAACTGCTAAACAGACGTGTAACCATTATATAGACATTTGGGGGAAAACAGGGAAAATTTGAATATGGATTGCGTATTAGATGTTGTGAAGGCAGTGTTAATTTTCTTGGTGGTGACAATGGTATTGTGGTTATTAGGACAATTATTTATTTTGCCTTGGTGTCAGAGGCGTGTGAACCAGAGCAACTCCATCTTGAACAGGAGCTGGGTAAAATGAGGCTGAGACCTACTGGGGGGCTGTATTCCCAGACAGTTAAGGCATTGTAAGCCACTGGATGAGACAGGAGGTCAGCAAAAGATACAGGTCATAAAGACCTTGCTGATAAAACAGGTTGCATTAAAGAAGCCAGCTAAATCCCACCAAAACCAAGATGGTGATGAGAGTGACCTCTGGTCGTCCTCATTGCCACACTCCCAACCAGCAACATGACAGTTTACAAAGGCCACGGCAATGTCAGGAAGTTACCCTATATGATCTAGAAAGGGGAGGCATGAATAATTTACCCCATTGTTTAGCATATTATCAAGAAATAACTATAAAAATGGGCAACCAGCAGCCCTTGGGGCTGCTCTATAGAGTAGCCATTCTTTTATTCCTTTACTTTCCTAATAAACTTGCTTTTGCTTTGCAGTGCAGACTCGCCTGAAATTCTTTCTTCTGCAAGATCCAAGAACCCTCGGTTGGGGTCTGGATCAGGACCCCTTTCCTGTAACATTGGGAGGAAGACACATGCTGATGTCTGCAACTACTTTGAAACAATTCAGAAAAAACAGGAAGGGAGAAAGCAAATGTAGCAAAATGTTAACAATTGGTGAATTTAGTTGAAAAACATTCAACTTGGAGGGGTGGGGGAGAATCAGGATCATAGGCTTGGCTTCTGCTACTTGCCAGAGTGGGTGCTCATGGTGTGAGGAAAGGAGCCTCAATGCTCCCAGAGGATCTCCATCTAATGCTCATGAACAGTATCCTTGGGGCAACAATGCTTGAAGCCTAGATGGTCAGATGTAGTGCAGGCAGTACTCCTGGATCAATTGACAATTTGTCTCTCAGAGAGATTCAGTTGAGGAATTTGTCCCTGGATATTTGTACTACAACATACTAAAATCAAAAGTCAAAACATCATATTAGTTAACAGAAAGGGTTATTTATTTATTTTTTCTTAGAGGTCTGTCACACAGGCTGGAGTGCAGTGGCTCAATCACAGTTCACTGCAGCCTCAACCTCCCGGGCTCAAGGATCCTGCCACCCTCAGCCTCCCAAGAAGCTGAGATTATAGGCTCAAGCCACCACATTTGGCTCAGAAAGTTTATATGATATATGCAGGGACAAGGTGCTCAACTGATGCTCCCAGTTAATGGTAGAAATGGTGTAAATCCTCCACGTCTCAAAGGGGATTTGCCTGGGTTTTAAGGGGTCTTCGGGAAAGTAAAGTTCCAAGCATGGAAGAAACAACCAACATAGAGCAATGTCAATGATGACTCAAATTAAGTGACTGACCAACATTGAGAACTCCCTGAATTAGAAAAGGCTGTTTTTCAGTAGGTTTTAGTGACCTAGTTACTCAGATGTGTGTGCTTCAACTTTAGGTTCAACCCAATCGTGGGATATTGAGAATCATGGACTTGTCTGGTGGCTGCCAGCTGGTCCCTCCCGACTGTCTCAGATCTATGTGAGCGCTAACTTAACTGGCAAAGAGATGGGGAGGGCCCCTCCCCACCACCTTGTAAACCATGTGGTCACCCTGGGAGAGAGACCAATCTAGCTTCATCCAGTCTGGTCTGAGGAGTGGGCTCATTACTCTACCTGATCAGCCTGTTCCTGTGATTGGACTGGGGTAGGTGGGTCAGATGACTCATGTTCTTTTTTTGTTTAACTTATTTAGGGTTGAGTTTTTATTACTGTAACTAAAAATGTTGACTCATAGGTGAGTAGGAGGGGCAGGGTAGAATGAAGAGAGAAGATTTGACAAAGGGTTATATTGCATACATATATAAGACATCCATTCAAAACCTATGAAATAAATCAAGAATTACAAACTCAGAAGCCTATGGGGATTAGAAAACTGACAGACACAAGTGAAATTGAGCAGGTTCAGGGGACCATGAATGTTTTTCACTTTCCTCTTAACAGTTAGCAAACACACCCTGAGACAAGAGGGCGAGGTAGGGCAGTCCTTATTCAGATCCAACAACTGCTGCCCTGTGAAAATGAGCTCAGGATCACCACATCTTCCAATTTCTAAAGACAACTCAGAAATCAGAATTTGCATATGAAAATGATGTCAACTCATTTAGAAAATTGTAAAACACCATGTGGCAAGTTGGCATAGGCAAAAAATAAAAACAAAAAACAAACACAAAACGCATAACCCAACAACTCACATTTGCATCTTTGGAGGTTGCTAGGGTAACAACGCATTATTGTGAAAATTTATAATCAAGCATTTACCTTGCCTTTCCTATATGAAGCATATTTTAAAGTAATTAAATAGTTAATGAGTGACAAGTACTCTCTTAGAAGAAAATCACAGTTCATAAACATAGGTGAAATGATGGAAATTGAAAGAATTGCCATTTTGTAATCCCTAACAATGATGATGATCAACAGCTGCTAAAACCACAAGTTGAAAAGAATATGGGAGAAACTATAATGTGTGGATTGGGGTTGATATCACAGGAACACACCGATGAAGGTCGGCATCACTGAAAACGAGACAACCCCTGACGTGATACAATAGAAGTGTGTTCACAGTATCTCTTCTGACATAGTCTGGCAGGGAAAAAAAAAGTTAAAGAGAAAGAAAAAACGAGCCTGAAGTGATCATGCCTCTGGGTCCAGCCAGTAATTTACGGGAAGTACAGAGAATAGAGGAGCATGTTAAAATAAAGGTATCCTCACTTTACCATGTTACCTCAAGGCAACACCTGGAGGGTAAGTAAACCAAATCCAGAATAGGGAAAATTCTACAGGGCAGTTTCTTCCAAAAATAAATGGCACTAGAAACAAACGTAGACATCTAGCACCCAGATCTTGGCTATTAATACCTTTTTTTTTTTTTTTTTTTTTTGAGATGGAGTCTCGTTCTGTTGTCCAGGCTGGAATGCAGCGGGGCAATCTCGGCTCACTGCGAGCCCCGCCTCCCAGTTCAAGCGATTCTCCTGCTTCAGCCTCCTGAGTAGCTGGGACGACAGGCACATGCCACCACACCCAGCTAATTTTTGTATTTTTGGGAGAGACGGGGTTTCACCATGTTGGTCAGGCTGGTCTCGAACTCCTGACCTCGTGATTTGCCCACCTCGGCCTCCCAAAGTACTGGGATTACAGGTGTGAGCCACCGTGCCGGCTGGTTAATACCATTTTTCTATTGAAGAAATTCCTGATTCTAGGGCTAGGGCAGGGAAAATATTAATACAAGATGAGCACAGAGCATTTTATACTGTCAGAAAGTGCTGAGAACAAAAAAGAGGCCAATCTGAAATAAAAAAAGGTAAACCTGAAAGAGCACCAGTGGCTAAAGCTGAAACAATTTAGGCAATTTAAGTCATCAGACTATAATCTAAAGTATAAAATCAATATACTTAGGTCTATAGTGACACAAAGAATTGAATAAGTGAAGAAATGAGTGGAGATAAATCTTCCTTATATAAAAATTCCAAATGTAGATACTCCCTCATCCAGAAGGTAGAGCTTAATTCTCATCATTTTGAATGTGGGCTGGACTTCATGATCTGCTTCAGAAGAATACAAGGAAACATAGTAACTTTACAATGCAGCAACCTGGCAGAGACTACCTTAACCATGTGATCCAGGTTAATATTGCCAGTGACAACTCATGTTGATACGTAACCCCTAATATGATGACGTGAACATACTTCACCTCTGTGGCATTCTTTCCCCAAACCCATAACCTCAGTCTAATCATGAAAAAAAACAAGATAAACCCAATTTGTAGAGGATTCTACAAAAATATCTGACCAGTGCTTTTCAAAACCGTCAAGATGGTAAAATGAAGGAAACGACTGGGAAGTTGTCATGGATTGTTGGCAACTATGGAAACAGGATGAATAAATATAATGTTGGATCGCGGGATAGTAAAAGGATATTAGCAAAGGGCCGGGTGTGGTGGTTCACACCTGTAATCCCAGTACTTCGAGAGGCCGAGGTGGGCGGATCACTTGAGGTCTGGAGTTCGAGGTCAGCCTGGCCAACATGGAGAAACCCTGTCTCTACTAAAAAAATACAAAAATTAGCTGGTCGTGGTGGGGTGCACCTGTAGTCCCAGCTACTAGGTAGGCTGAGGCAGGGGAATTGCTTGATCCTGGGAGGCAGAGGTTGCAGTGAGCCGAGATCACACCACTGCACTCCAGCCTGGGCTACAGAGTCAGCCTCTGTCAAAAAAAAAAAACCCAGAACATTAGTAGAAAAAACAGTGAAATCTGAATAAAGTCTGTAGTTTAGTTAGTCATGCACCAATGTTAATTTCGTAATATGACATGGTGATTGATGTAGGATGTTATCATTAAGGGAGACTGAATGAGGGACTGTATTATTTTACAACTTTTCTATAAATCTGAAAATATTCCCAAATATAAATTTGTAAAAAATGAAGAGGAAACTTACAGGTTTTTAAAATACCGAAAGAAACATAACCATTTTAAATGTAATGCATAGATCAATGTTTAGATCCAAACTAAAACAAACTATAAAAACAAACAAACAAACAAAACACCTGTTTGAGACAATCAGACTGAAGATTAGATGACAAAGAATTGCTAATTTTGTTGGATGTGATAATAATATTGTTACATTTTAAAATCCTCATCTGTTAGAGGAAAATGTTGAGGAACTCCCAGATGAAATGTTATGATGTTTGGATTTTGCTTTAAAATACTTCCACAAAACAAGGGGAGGGAGGTGATAGATGAAACAAGATTAGCATAGAGCTGATGATTGCTGAAGTCGGGTGATGAGTACATAGAATTCATGGCAATGTTCTCTCTACATTTATTTGTATTTGAAAATTTCCATAATAAGAAGCTAAAAGAACAGAACGAAAACAAAAACAGACACACACACATATGTAAGCAAGATACCAAGGCTGCCAGTTTGAAGCCACTGAAGAAAACAAGAAATTTACCCTGAGAATGCATAATTAATAAGAGCTCAGAGTAACTGACAATTTTCAGGTAAATTTCCTTTCTTATTAATAAATATTCATTGGTGCTAGATCAGAAGCCAATAATTAAGTAAAAGTCAAAAGGAAAATAGAATTCCATCAACTACGTTCTAATTATAAAGAAAAATCCCTTCAGGGATGGTATCTGACTCAGTGAAGCGTGCCTGTGATTTTGGTGGACGAGAACTAGAACTGAACGGTGCTTCAAAACGTATTTTTCTTTCAAAGGTCTCAAAAGCTGTATGACAAATCCGTGAAGAAACAGCATATAAGGTACCTCGACTCCGGCCGCAGCTAAAACCCATCTCACGGACTCCATCCGGCCTCTTCCGTTGGGATAGTGGAGCTTGGGCCTTGCTGCCATGATAGCTTTTCAGGCTTTCTGAAATACAAATGCAGCAGCTCGTCGCAGACCAACAGTCCCAATTTCGCGTCTCCAACCCAGTGCTCAGGGGCGAAATGAATATTCAGGATTTTGGAACGGGAAACTGTTCTTTATTTTTGTTGCTGCATTTTCCCTCACTCAAGAAAAAAAATACCACCATTTTAAAACATGGAGAAAAAAACCTTGGCTTTTATATGATTTCTATTTATGACTTCTTATCCTGGATCTTGGGAAGCTGGGGCCATTTGTTGTAAAAACATATGTGCTAGCAGTACGGGATTTCACAAATTCAGAATATTATATATTTTGACCTCGAGAATCTCAGGTTTTCCAAATTCAGCTTGGGGATAGGGGGTGGCAAGCGTTGAAGAGGGTAGCGAAGGAAAATCGCACAGCCACTGGAAGCTCTTCAAGTATTCATGCTTTTACATACATCATCATATTTTATTATCACGGCAACCGGAAGGTGAACAGGCCGAGTACTACTACTGTCTGCAAAATGTGCGTCCACCGTCACGCATGCGGTGGCTGCCCCACCCCCCCCCCAGGTCCCGCGTGTCCACCACCCCTACTGGGAGATGAGCCCCCGGCCTTGTAAAACGAGCCGGGGGCCAGGGCTTGGCCATCTGAGATCGCACTCTCCCATGCTCGTCTTCCCCGCTCAGCCCACGCAGGGGCGTAGCGGCAGCCCAGCCAGGCCCGGGGACGATCCGAGCCCACCTTCCACCAATGCATTCAGACTCCGCAGAAGGGGTTTAAAAAAAAAATACGCACACTGAGCCAAGAAGGACCCCAGCTCCAGCCAAGGGGCCCACCTCTGCCCAGACTGGATGGAGCAGGAGGACAAAGAACAAGAGGGAGAAAAGACAAGAGAAGGACTGAACTGGGGGGGTGAGGGAAGAATGCGAGAGTGAGACTCAGAGAGTAAAGGGGAGGGAAAAAAAAAAGAAGAGAGAAAGGGCGAGGAAGGGGGCGACCGCAGGAGGGAGACAGACCTGGAGTCCACTTGGAGGCCTGGAGCCGCACAAAGCGCAAGGTCAGCGGTCCCGGCTGGGTGAGACCAGCAGGCGGCTCTAGCGCGCGGGAGCTGGGCGAGGCTCCGGGACGACCTCACCAATGGAGACTGCAGTATTTAGCATGCCCCACCCATCTGCAAGGCATTCTGGATAGTGTCAAAACAGCCGGAAATCAAGTCCGTTTCTCTCAAACTTTAGCATTTGGGAATAAATGATATTTGCTATGCTGGTTAAATTCGATTTTAGTTAAAATTTTCTGCTGAAGCTCTAGTACGATAAACGACTTGACCTAAGTGTAAAGTTGAGATTTCCTTCAGGTTTATATAGCTTGTGCGCCGCCCAATACTTCGGATGTGAGGGCGATCTGGCTGCGACATCTGTCACCCCATTGATCGCCAGGGTTGATTCGGCTGATCTGGCTGGCTAGGCGGGTGTCCCCTTCCTCCCTCACCGCTCCATGTGCGTCCCTCCCGAAGCTGCGCGCTCGGTCGAAGAGGACGACCACCCCCGATAGAGGAGGACCGGTCTTCGGTCAAGGGTATACGAGTAGCTGCGCTCCCCTGCTAGAACCTCCAAACAAGCTCTCAAGGTCCATTTGTAGGAGAACGTAGGGTAGTCAAGCTTCCAAGACTCCAGACACATCCAAATGAGGCGCTGCATGTGGCAGTCTGCCTTTCTTTTGACCCATTACCCATCTAAGTTAGATGCTTTTTTAAATGTTTTTTTAATTTTTAAATTTTTAATTTTTTTCATTATTTATTTTTTTATTTTTTATTTTTGAGACGGATCTCGGCTCACTGTAACCTCCACCTCCCGGGTTCAAGCGATTCTCCTGACTCAGCCTCCCGAGTAGCTGGGATTACAGGCGCGCGCCACCATGCCCGGCTAATTTTTGTATTTTTAGTAAAGACGGGGTTTCGCCATGTTGACCAGGGTGGTCTTGAACTCCTGACGTCAGGTGATCCTCCTGCCTCGTGCTGGGATTGCAGGCGTGAGCCACCGCTCCCGGCCCTTAGATGCTTTTTAATCAGCAAGTACGCAATGCTTTCCTGACAGGAATGTCAAGTCCGTCAGGAAATCCACATAATGGTGTTAAGTAGGCAAAGTACCACATACAGATTAAAATCAAAAGCACTGTCAACCCTTATTTAATTTATACAGTAGACCCTAACTTTTCTAATTTTGTGTATACGTATATATACATGTATACATGTATACATACATACATATTTTCTTCTTTCTTCATCTCAGTGGGACATCTTGAGATTTCTCTTCATTTTGTGCATTTTAGAGACAAGTGCTCTATAGTCTCGGTCTCAAGTCAGCACCTGTTTGGAAGGGGGTCTTTTGGAGTTGGGGGTGGTGCTAAAAGAATAATTTGGCTGGCAAGTTAGTTAAAACATTAAAAATATATTAAAACTATCAGGGTTATATTATGGAACAATTGCAAAATTCACATGGATTTCAAAGTTTGAAATATATGCCTTCGAAAATAAATTTTGTTTTTAGAGGCAGCTTCTGCTATTTCTCAGGCTATAGATGTTGTTATTTTCTTCACCCACGAGGGCGCTCGAGAGTACCTTGCTTGACAAGCCTGGGTGCTGAACAATTGCAGCCGCTAACATGATCAGATTTTATTTTCAGTAGGTTTCTCTGGCCAAAGTGAGGCGAATGAATTGGGGTAGTAGGGGTAGAGAAAGAAACCTCTTGTGTCTGTGTAAATTGAAGTAGCACCATGAGTTTGAAGAATATGAGTAAGAAAAGGTGAAATACAAAGGAGGTAGGTGGTAAAGCATTTACTAATCAGATCAAAGGGAAGGAAGGAGGAAGAAAAGTCTAGAATGATGCCCTGTCCAACACACACACACACACACACACACACACACACACACACACACACACACACACTCTCTTGTCTTTTTTTTAATAACATGTATTGTCATCTAACAGGACATTTTTTATTTATTTGTCTATAGATTCCTAGAATGTAAATTCCACGAGATCGAGGATTTTTGTGCTTTTGGTTTTCCTTTTGTACATCCTGGTTAGTATAGAGTAGGTATTCAGAGAACACTTGTTGAATGAATGAATGAGCAATGCTTTGGTTTCTAGTTCCATAAAGAGCGGAGAAGGAAGACAAAGTTTGGGGAAAATGGGTTGACTTGTCTTTTGTTGCTATGAACCATCCAGCTGGAAATGCCCACTAGACAGTTGAAAAAGCCAATGAGGGCTGGGCGCAGTGGCTCACGCCTGTAATCCCAGCACTTTGAGAGGCTGAGGCGGGCGGATCACCTGAGGTCAGGAGTTCAAGACCAGCGTGGCCAACATGGTGAAACCCTGTTTCTACTAAAAATACAAAATTAGCCGGGCGTGGTGGCCTCTTCCTGTAGTCCCAGCTATTCAGGAGGCTGAGGCGGGAGAATCGCTTGAACCTGGAAGGCAGAGGTTGCAGTGAGCCGTGATCACGCCCCTGCAGTACAAGCTGGGCGAGAAAGTAAGACTCCCTATAAAAAAAACACACCAAAAAGACAAAAACCAACCCAGTGAGGACTCAGTAGAGAGAACTGAAATCGGTTGAATTGGTGGCAAAAGAATGAGCTCATCCAGAGAAGGTATGCAGGGTAAGAAGAGAGGTAAGTCAAGGACCACTGGGCACCCCAAAAGTCAGAAAAGTCGTTTTCAAAAAAGACTTAACAGTGTATATCCAATCATATTTCTACTTCTGATTTAACAGCAATTACTCAGTTTAACATGAGTAGGAAGCCATATTTTCCAGCCTTGCTGAAAGTGGTCATTCTTTTTTTCTTGCTTTTAGTTTATAATTAAGGAAGGTTTATTGAACATCTGTGCTGAGGTCTACTGGATTTACTGAGACATAAAAAATAAATTATAAAATCCAGTTCTTGCCCTCAAGGAGCTTATTTTTTAATTGACAAATAAAATTGTATATTTTTACTGTGTACAACATGATATTTTAAAGTACAGTCATCCCTCAGTATCTGTGGGGGATTGGTTTCAGAACCCCCTCAGCTACCAAAATCAGACCATGCTCCAGTCCCTTATATAAAACGGTGTAGTATTTGCATATAACTTAACACACATCCTTTGGTTTACTTTAAATCATCTCTAGATTTTTTATGTTAACCTAAATAACAAACAGAAAGAGGCTCTTTAAAAATATTTATTTGGAAATTGAATTTTGCAATAGGAATATGCACGCCACAGTAAATTATGTGTGTATTCAGGGAGGTAAAATAACACAAAGATTTTTAAAGGACAAAAATGACGATGGCATAATTGTTTTAAAATAAGTATCCTTTGCTGCAAAGATGAATAACAAGGGCAATAATACCAGTATTTTTTTGTGTAAGACTGCAATGGCCATTGTGGAAGGTTGTGGTTTTTATAGTCTTTTGTGATTGTGTGTTGTTGTTGTTGTTGTTTGTTTGTCTTTTGGAGACGGGGTCTTGCTCTATTGCCCAGGCTGGAATGCAATGGTGCGATCAGGGCTCACTACAGCTTCGAGGCTCAAGTGATCCTCCCACCTCAGCCTCCTGAGTACCTGAGACTACACGCACATGACACTACACTGGCTAATTTTTAGTTTTTGTAGAGAAGGGATCTAACCATGCTGCCCAGGCTGGTCTCAAACTCCTAGGCTCAAGTGATCCTCCCACCTCTACCTCTTAAAGTGCTGTGATTACAGGCATGTACCTCTGCACCTGGCTTTTGTGATTGCTTTTATGAGACATTTAAGCCAAGCACTTGTCTCCATTTGCTTAGTTCCAACTGGTTGAATTATACCAAATTGCTAATATCTTACTGTTTTTAACCTTCAAAAATGGCAGTTTCAGATGTCCAATCTTATAAAATA
This sequence comes from Gorilla gorilla gorilla, assembly GCF_029281585.2. Classification (NCBI taxonomy): domain Eukaryota; kingdom Metazoa; phylum Chordata; class Mammalia; order Primates; family Hominidae; genus Gorilla; species Gorilla gorilla. Next base: position 70,784,050 of record NC_073229.2, read on the forward strand.
GAGGCAAAATCATCCTAGAGTTAGGGAAACAGGAGTGTAGGAGAGCCAGGGTGACAGCATTTTGAAATCAACTCCATCTTACAATAAGAACACATAGACACAGGGAGGGGAACAACACACACCAGGGCCAGTCGGGGGGTGGGGGGGTGAGGGGAGGGGGAGCATTAGGACAAATATCTAATACATACCGGGCTTAAAACCTAGATGATGGGTTAATAGGTGCAGCAAACCACCATGGCAGACTTATGTAACAAACTACACGTTGTGCGCTTGTATTCTGGAACTTAAAGTAGATTAAAAAACAAAAAAAATCAGCTCCATCTTAAGATGTCTACAGCTGAGGAAATAGCTTAATAATACCTGGAAGGACAAATTCCTATGACAGTAGAATGTCCAGATGTTCCAATATTGCATAATGCTAAACACCTTTAAGGTAATTATAGTCATGCTTTCACGTACTTACGCATGAAAATGCCAAGGATACCTTTCTTTAAATTAACAAAGTACTAATTTTTTTCATTCTGTTAGCCCACTCGCACGTAGACATTGCTTAGCTTACCTTTTACATAGATAAGACCCCTATCGAATAAAAACAAAGAGGAGGCATTCCTCCTCTTGCTTTCTGAGAATGCTCTACTCTATAACTGAGTAGCTTTCAATAAACTGTTACTTCTCATGGCACTCTGTGACTCGCCTTACATTCCTTCCTGTGCGAGATCCAAGAACCCTCTTTTAGGATCTGGATCAGGACACCTTTTTCTGGTAACACTCAGCCTTGTTCACCTGAAAGTGTAACTAAGGTAGCAGCATGACTGCTATTACACAGGCTTGGGGAGAAATGAAAAATCCTGTTATAATAGTTCTGGCACTCTATGACAGGTACCCCAAAGGCATTTTATTCCTTTGAAGCCCCTGACATCATCAACCTACTTGTTCTTGAAGACCCTTAGAGTTGCCCTCATTCTGAGACAGTCTTACTCATTTTATCTATCTATTCTACCTACCTACCTACCCACCTACCTACCTGATACATTTTCAGAGGCCCTGAGAAGTCTTCTTAGCCTCAACCCTTCACTCATCTGCTCAGTAGTAGGTAAAATTGCTTGCACAAAAGTCAAGAGCTTCAAATCTCAGTTTAAGAGCTTTGTATACTCCCAGAAGAGGGAAACATTTGACTTAAATTCAGCCTTAGCTATAAGCGATTGGTGTAAGACCCTATTCTAACAAGTGGGTTTTCTTATCAGGAAAGATGGTTGAGAGCTTGAAATGGCTTCTTCAGGGTTTCTGAAGGGGCAACATGGGCCCAACGTGATGCCAAAAAGACAAATGCCCATTATTACACAGTAAAGTCACTGTTCTGATGGCGAGAGGCACACTTAGGGATTCACCAATGCAAGTTTGATTGGTAGATCATGTTCTTAGAAAATCCTGTCAAGGAGTCAAAAGAATGTTTAGAAAATGAATTTCCTGTGACATTCTTTATGTAGTTCATGAAGTTATGAACTTCTTTTGAAGGTTTATATTGTATATGAGAATGTGCTGTGAAAAGCTAAAAGACATACAAGGCAGGTTAAAATGATGAAATCAGGAACAAGAAACTGTTTCCACCTGCTTTTGCTTTTTTTTTTTTTTGAGACAGGGCCTCACTCTGTTGCCCAGGCTGGGGTGGAAGGGGGTGATCTGGGCTCACTATAACCTCTGTCTCCTGGGCTCAAGTGATTCCCCTGCCTCAACCCCCCAAGTAACTGGCACCACAGGTGCACACCACCACATCCGGCTAAATTTTGTAATTTTGGTAGAGACGGGTCTTGCCATGTTGCCCAGGCTGGTCTCGAACTCCTAGGTTCCAGGGATCCTCACGCCTCCACCTCCCAAAGTGCTGGGATAACAGGTATGAGCCACCACTCCCAGACGCCTAACTTTCTAAAAGCTGAATTTTAAAAAAACCTCCACATTGCAGGGTAACTCTTCATTCTGCTGCTCTAAGTGTATGCATCTAATTTCATAGCAGTAGCACGATAGATACTAAGCATTCAGGAGAAGTTAGAAAACATCGAAGTTCCAAATGAACTAACAAAGGACAAAAATTAGAAAATACTAATGGAAGAACATGAAAACAAAAACAGAACACTCAAATCAATTTTTCTTAAACTTCAACTTTATTTGGACCAGGAAATTTTTCCTTACATAAGGTTGACATTTTTAAACACCTTAGGACAAACTATTTAAAAAGCAACATTTTTTATTTCAGAAGGGTCTTGCTTAAGTGGTTTTCTGAATTCTTCTCATTATTATGAATATGTGCTTTATAAATAAATATATTGTCGGTTACTCCATTGTAATCAAATCAGGTGACTAATTGCTATCTGTACTGAGTTATCTGAGATCAGAAGACTTGATGCAGGTCATTTAAAATTCACATTAGCACAGTGTCTATGAGAAACTGATAATACAGATTAATGTGATATTTACCTCTAGTTTGTTTTCCTAATGGCTTCCATGAGAAGGTCCTCACAATAAATTATATAACAGTACAGTACATTTGGTTGGAAATCGTAAAAATAATTCTAAAAATTAGCTCCATATATTATGTTGCTACAGTATGATTTAAATGATATAAAATAATTAGTATGTCAAACATCTTCTTATAAACATATTGCTTTTGGTCATACACTGAACTGAAATGTACAGCATAAATTCCTTTTTTTCCTCTCCTGAATGGCACAAAACAATGGCTTGATGGTAGGGAAATGCTACTTCATGAGAAAGCATGGCGCCCATCAACTCCAACAGTACCTGTATTTGCACTTAAAAATAAAATAATTCTTATTTTGTGTTGTCTTGATTGTACACAATTTTTGATAACTCCAGAAGATGACATAGTGTTACTTTATTAGACGTATATAGTCCTTTAGGCAAGAGATACATTTAAAAAATTATTTGAAAATCAAGTTTCTTCCTACATAAATCCTATCACACATGAGCTGGGTGAGGGCTTGGTAATTAATGGAATTTTTTTGTAAAATGAACAATCATGTCAAGAGTAGTTTTTATGCAAATGCAGTTTTCCCTGCTCTGCTGGCATTACCTGGGGCACATCAATACCCCTACAACGCACCTTTGTCACTGAATTTCTGTCTCATTTCGGCACGAAATGAGAACCAACCCTGTATCATTTCCTGACATCCCAGTAAGCTTTCTGACTGTAAATGAGGTATAGTCCTGATAGGTACAGTTACAGGTATATCATTTCTGTTGGTGTCTTACATTACATTTCATAATTCTATAGTAACAAAAAATAGAGGTAACAAGTAGCATTTTGTTTTCATGTAACAAGAAATGGCTGCAGGTTCTCAGTCAGAACAGAAACAGAGAGACAAAAGAAATGGTTACTATTCCCTTCTATAGTGCATAGGTTTTTTTACACAATTTGTCCTTTACCCATTTCAGAGAAGGGGAGGAAGAGTAATTCACAGCATTTGCTAGTTAAAATTTGTTTTTTCAGTCCTTTAGTTTTCTCAACCGCACATCAGCTACTTGATTTTTTTTATGAATATGTGTTTGGCTTCCCCAGGGAAGTTGCTTGCTGGTAAACAAAGGAAAGCATAAAAAGAAGAAAGCGAAGTATTTTCTGAAGTTGGGCCCTATAAAGTATTAGAAAAACAATTTTATAATGTGCAATAATCAGGTAACTAGGTTTTTCAGTTAAAAAATGTAATGACCTTATATAAGCTAGATTACTGAGACTATGGTATTAAACAATCCATTTGCTCCTCTAAGGAATATTTACAATTTAAAACCTGCTTTCCAGCAAGCTGGGCCAGGTTTCACATTAATTTACTTTTCATATATAATACAGAAAATGAAAATAAATATTAACCTTATAGTAAAGGACTCATCTCTGAAAACACATGTTCTGATGCTTTAGATAACGAGTTGAGAATATAATACAGAAATGAATTCAGCTTCAAGTTGTGCTTGCATATATATTTTCTGAAGCTTTGCTGCCAGCTTGTTAACAGGCAAAGACCACCTATCACATCCACATCCATTATGTGCTTTTCTCATGCCCCTAGGGATCATGGTGCTTGGTCAAGTATATATTTGAGTCAGATTCTCCAAAGCATGAATTACTCTCTGATTTTAGGTTAGGGCCCTTTGGAAGCCATGGTAATTTGTTCAGAATGCAACATATCATTAATACACCAAGGCAATAATTTACCAAGTCATTAGGTTGAACCATATGAAAGTGTCTATATTCATTTCACCTATCATTTTAACCTATAAAAATGATCACTTGGCTGGGTGCGGTGGCTCATGCCTGTAATCCCAGTACTTTCGGAGGTGGAGTAGGGTGGATCATGAGGTCAGGAGATCGAGGCCGTCCTGGCTAACATGGTGAAACCCTGTCTCTAATAAAAATACAAAAATTAGCTGGGCGTGGTGGCGGGCGCCTGTAGTCCCAGTTACTCAGGAGGCTTGAACCTGGGAGGCAGAGGTTGCAGAGAGCCAAGATCGCGCCACTGCACTCCAGCCTGGGTGACAGAGTGAGACTCCGTCTCAAAAAAAAAAAAAAAAAAAAAAAAAGATTACTTACATATGGTTCAATTTGTCATTATCCTGGAACCAATAGAGAGTAGTTTGAGCCCTAGGAGAATATGAATCAATACACAGTTGAGATTGCATTGCGTTCACTGATGGTGACCCTCCCTCTTGCCTTTAAGGCAACCATAAGTGAGGCAAATGTACCATATAGAGATGGATGAGACTGGACCTTTTGTCTTTTTCTGTCTCCAAACTGACTTTGTCATTTTTGAAACTGCTGTAAACATTCCTCTCAATGGAACAGCCTCTGCCCAACAAATAAAGTTCTCACTCTTGAAAGAAACTACACCAGGGTTAGGAGATCAAATGTGGCATGTGACTGTGACTTCGTAGATGAGTGGAACCTCTGCCATAACTCTTTCTGCTCCCCAAATTGTCCTGAGAATTTGGCTAGGACAGAACATTAGTCATTGACTGCTCCTAGCCAGATCTGGAGAACTGAGCTAGGCACAAAATTCCATCTCAGTTACTATAATCAAAAACCTTCTGCTACTTTGATACTTAGTTTTTTGGCCATGCATCTTGGCAGGAATGTAAGTTTGATTGACTGTGTTAACCTTCATGTGGAGAGCCTTTTGAAGCAGAAATCTCTTTTATTGGTACACATACAACTTGATTTCAAAAATGGAATAAATTAGAATATAATGGCATAGTATAATTAAGCTTGGTTTCATCTGAGATCTGCAACCACATTAAAGGTGTCAGAAAAATTTTTAAAAATGTATTTACTTAGAGTTCTTTCATCTGGGGAACAAAAGTAAAACAAAGTGAATTATATAATAGTCCTTTTAGAACAGCAGAGTGGTATCCAAAAATCAAACCAATGACCTATTAAGAAAAGCAGAGGATCACTTTTCTAACCACAGTCCAAGAAGGCCTGAAGTACCTAGTGAGCCACACTTGAAATTTCACCACTTCATAAATATCTGCACACACTGAGTAAATAACCCTCTATCACATAGCCTTAAATTGCACCCCTGTTGCAACACTGCATTAATATTATTACATTTTTCAAAATCTGTAGAAAATATTATCTGGAACCCCAAAGGAAAATCAATTAATTTTTAAAAAGTTCATTACAAAGTTGACTGTATAAAATGCTAAAACATAATCCATATATACAAAATGCTGTTGTTTAAGAAAATAATGGGACCCAGTTTTAGAATAAAATAATTTTATACAAAAAAGCCTACTGCATTCAAATCAATATTTTAAAAAAAAACTTTAAAAAAGAATATTGACATGTCTTAGTTCAGAAGAATAACTATAAAGTGTTGATTTGCTTTTATGCCCTCCGCACATCTTGCAGGTAGAACACCAGTCAGCTGAGGGAAAGTATCCTGCTTCTCCCTATGAAGAGATTCATCACCAAGGCAGACAGTCATCGCCGAGATGCGTACTTGGAAGCCCAGTCTGTCCGGCCATGCACTGGCTGGGCGGCTGGAGGCCGTGGTATCAGCCCAGGAGTGCTTCTAGGCTGGGTGTGGAAGAATGGTCGCCCAGGATGAGGTCTCATGGCCTTCAGGGAGGAATAACCTGCAATGAAAGAAAAAGGCCGGCATGACTGATATGGGGCCAATGTAAGCAAAGTACAAATAAATGCATTTTGGTGACAAAAACATGAGAAAATAAGGAGTTCAAGAGGAGCATCTTGTCTCCTACTTATAATCTTCTCTACTGCAGTTAAAGACATCGTTTTAAAGTTGTCAGGCCAAAAATAATGGCATCATTCTTGACCCCTCTTTTTTTCATATCCCACATATAATTTGTCAGGATATCCTATTAGTTCTACCTTCCAAATATTTACAGAACCTGGCAACTTTTTACCAACTGAACCACTACCACGCTGGCCCAAGCTAGCATCATTTCTTACCTGGATAATTTCAACATCCTCCTAATTGGATTCCCTGCTTCCTACCTTGCCCCTACTTCAGTCTCATGACAACAGCAACTTGAGGGAGCCTGCGGAGATGGCTGTCAGATCACCTCACTTATGGACTCAAAGCCCTCCAGGGACTCCACGCCACTCAGAATCCATGACAATGTGCTTACAGGCATCGTGTCACCCCTGACCTCATCTTGCTACTCCCCCTCTCACTCCTGTCACTCCCGCACTCTGGCCTCCTTGCTGCTCCTTGAATTTGCCAGGCCAGTTCTGCCTGAAAGCTCAAGCACAGAAGAATCTCCTGCCTGGAAAAGCCTCACTCATACTGTATGCTTGCTCAATCACCTCCTCCAGGTCTTTACTCAACAACTCCTTTGCAGTGAGCTCTTCTTTAGCTACTCTATCTAAAATTGTAACCTGTACCCCACACTCCAACCCCCACAATCCCTACCGCCTGTCTGCTGTATTTTTCTCCTTAGCACTAAGTCAGTAAGCATCTGACTTACTATATGTTATATAGCACTTATTTAGCTTACTTATTGTCTGTAGAGTGCAAGTTTCATTTATTGGTGGATCCCAGGCCTAAAACATGCCTGGCACAAAGCAGTTGTTGAGTAACCATTTGTTGAGTAAATTCATGAATAATTTAAAATAAACTCACCAGGGGAAGGGTCTGGAATAGGTGCTAGGTGTACCCTCTGCATAGCAGAACCGATTTCTTTTTTCAGAAAGGAAGGGACATAGTTTCCAGTCAGTCCACTAGAACTTGTAGAGCTGGAACCAACTGATTTGCAAAAGCAAAAAGCTCATTACTACAAAGACATGTACCCAGGACACCAACAAGGTTAAATGACAGCACTGCAGAGCAATAACAAACTAAGTTTTTACTTTTAGGGAAAAGAGCAAATCATGATAAAAATGAGTTCAGAGCCAAGCATCCCACCATACTACCCTGTCAGAAAGACTGCGGGGGCCAAAGACAGTGCTGCTCCTGTGAGGGGCAACCAAATAGAGGGTGGGTTGGTTGTGAAATTTTTTTAAAAAAGGGAAATGTGACATTTGTTCTTTATTTTCTTTTGTAAAAGTAGATTTAGACTGTTCTAAAATTTGCTTTTTTCAGTCCATAATATAGAATAGTTATCCTTCCATGTGAGCACATATAAATTCTAGAGTATGGCTAAACCATAATCCATTTAACCATTTTCTTATTGATCAACACACGTTATATTAAATTATTTAGCTGTGACAAGTAATTACACACTAAATATTCTTATCCACATCAGAAAAATTAACCATTTTTAAAAATGTTAAATACCTTAACTTTTTAAGTCATTTCCACTTGGGAGTGCTTTAAGGGCAGGGACTGTATGCTACTCGTCTTTGTATTCTGGGGAGGATAACAGAATGCCTTGCATATAGCAGGTAATCAATTAATTTTGGATGGGTGAATGAATATAATTCTTATTATTTAGGCTTAAAGGTACACATGGAATAATGAAGACTGTTATTATTGCCCGTTATAGAAATGGAAATTCTAACCATTAAGAAAAGTCAGTAAGTAGTAGAGTTGCTCTGTTTTCACAACACAGAGCCTTTTCAGCAATTGTTTAAGGCAGAGTGGAAACACAGTCTAGAATGCCTGTGTGAGGAGTTGCATTGGTCAGCTGGGGTGTATTTTGCACTTTGGTGAATGAAGAAACATGAAGAAAAATGGGAAGAGAATTTGAACAGGTAAGTCACAAAAGAGAAAAAACTTATAGTCAATAAACACAAGAAAAGATGATGAACCTCATTAGTAAATAGGACATGCAAGTTTAAACCACAACAGGATACCATTTCTCACTCATCAGATTAGCACAAATTTTAGTCTTGACAGTACCAAGTGGCATCAAGGATGCAGAGCAACTCCCATATCCCGCTGGAGAGCAAGTAGTTTGGCAGTATCTGTGAAGTTGAAGATGAGCACACCCTTTAACCTAAAATGTTGACTCTGGCTGGGCATGGTGGCTCACACTTTGTAATCCCAGCACAATGGGAGACCCAGGCGGGTGGACCACCTGAGGTCAGGAGTTCGAGACCAGCCTGGCCAACATGGTGAAACCCTGTTTCTACTAAAAATACAAAAAAAAAAAAAAAAAACCATTAGCTGGGTGTGGTGGCACATGCCTGTAATCCTAGCTACTTGGGAGGCTGAGGCAGGAGAATTGCTTGAACCAGGGAGGCAGAGGTTGCAGTGAGCCGAGATCATGCCACTGCACTCCAGCCTGGGCAACAGAGCAAGACTTCATCTTAAAATAAATAAATAAATAAAAATAAATAAAATAAAATAAAATAAAATAAAATAAAATAAAATAAAATAAAATAAAATAAAATGTTGACTCCTAGTTCTCATACCCAGAGGAATCCTCACACATGTGCATAACAATAGGGGTACAATAATCATCTCAGCACTCTTTCTAATAGCAAAAATTGCAATCAACTTATGTATTTATCAAGAAGAGAAGGCATACATAAATTATGGTCCATATAAATAATAAGTTATAGTGTTGTATAGATATATATTGTATATGTTATATAATATATAATATGATATATATCTCTATAATTGCTACACATATATTTATTAAAATGCATGAAGCAGTGATCCAAGATTATCTTCACATAAATTTTAAAACCTGCAAAACCACACTATGAAGTTTATACAAACCTAAATAAACACTTGATCAAGCTGGCATGGGGGGAGGTAAGGGGAAGCAGGGAGGTGGGAAAGGCACAGACACTGGGCTTCATGTGTATTTGCCAAGTTCAACTTTTTTTTTTTTTGAGACAGAATCTCACTCTATCACCCAGGTTGGAGTGCAGTGGCGCAATCTTGGCTCACTGCAACCTCCGCCTCCCAGGTTCAAGTGATATCCTGCCTCAGCTTCCTGAGTAGCTGGAATTACAGGCCTGCTGCCACCATGCCTGGCTAATTTTTATATTTTAGGTAGAGACAGGGTTTTACCATGTTGGCCAGGATGGTCTCAAACTCCTGACCTCAAGTGATTCACCTGCCTCAGCCTCAGCCTCCCAAAGTGCTGGGATTACGGGCACGAGCCACCACACCTGGCCAAAGTTTGACTTCTTAAGCTGGGTGATGGCTACACAGGTGTTGCTATATTATCTCTTTCTTTTTTGTTTTCCTTAAATTAAACAAACACCTAATGGATGAAGGCAGTGCACTTGGCAGTGCAGAGGGGAAGCAGCACATGGCAGGGGCTGCCTGCATCAGGGAAAAATGACGCAGGAAATGTCTCTACTGTGAACAGGGTTTGTCAGCCTTGGGACTCAGTAAATTCATTCATCCATTTAACAAAAAAAGTGGGGAGGGTCTTCCAAACTGTCCACCTTCCAACTAGAAGGGATCTTGATACTCTGGGCCTGCAGCTGGGTCATCAGAAGGAGGGGACAGGCTGGAACAAGGCAGACACAGCCAAGGGTGACTTCCACCTCAGGAGGAGGGTGCCTGCTGCAGCCAGGGCCTTAGCCATCAGGCCTAGTAAGAGTCTGTAAAGGTATTTTTGTTTTTCCCTTGAGCCAGGGAAGACTACGCTCTACTCCCCAGCTACCCTTGAAGGCAGACTCCCATGGGAGCTGGCTGAGTCCCAAGGGACTGCTGCCGAGAAAGAGAGGAGGATAGGGCTGGAAAAGAGGCCTGAGCTTTCAGACGACAAAGGCCCCTGTGCTTCCAAAGCCCGTCCCATGACTCCTTGTGCCCATCTTCCTGCATCCAGGGAATTTGCTTTTTGCCATTTAGGGGTTAATGATCATTACTCACCTGAATTTACTTTGCTGATTACTGACATTGTCCCTGAAGATTTTCCAGACAAGCCAGAACTAGACCATGGATTAGGTGGAATAAATTCCTTGCCTGGATTCGAGAGTATGCCATTTCTTATACTGATCCCTGATAGAGAAGAAATGATTTTAAAATGCAAAATACATAATGAATCTTACACTAGACTACAAAGATAAAATTCATGCAGAACTCAATTTGTCAAAAACTCTCTATGATGCAATAATCAAAGCAAGAACTGACTGTGATGATGTCATCTGACAGATGTCCAAGGAAAGATATCTCACTGGTTGGTGGCCCGAGAGAGGCCTCTTATGCTTCTAAGATCCAATGGATCTGTCCCACGTCTTGGCCCTCTGGTGCCATCCTGGGCTTCACTGCTGCTGGACATGCTGTTCTTCCCCTTCACAGACTACTTCCTTTCAGTCACCTTTTCAGTTTCTTCTCCATCCCCCACCCATGGCCTCCGACTCTGCAGCCCTCTGCTCTCCTCTCTCTGTCTTGTCCCCAGAGTTCCATCTTCTCACCCGACCTGGACCATTACTCCCATTCCCACAGGCACTGCAGCTTTTTTTCAGAACTGAAAGTTTAAATTCCCCCTTTATCCTTCTCCTTCTTCCCCTACAACCAAAAAGAAATAAAATAGCTCTCTGATTCACTCCCTGCTCCTTTTTGCCTGTGGTCACTGTAATTCTAGGCTTGGCCACTCATACTGGATCACTCTATACTTGTCATCTGGATCTCTCTTCTTCCAGATCATCCTGGGGCCTGTCAGGCCAATCTTCTAAGAACAAAATGTCAATCCTGATGAAGTCTAGCAGTATTTAGAAGCCACATTCCAAACCAGAGGGTGAGGAATTTCATGCATCAAGAGGGCCTGCCATTCTCACCCCATTCCTCCCTTCTGACTGCAGCTCAGCCTGTGCCGCCATCTCCCTCACCTGGATGACAGCTACAGCTTGCTGGCCCCTCCCCTACTCAGCACACAGGTGTTGATACAACCACATCACTCCTTCAGTTAAAACCCTTCAGGGACTTCTCATCGCTCATGAAGCAAAATCCAAATTTCTTACAAGGCCCCAAAAACGCCTCATACTACACACTACGTCACCTCCTTTCTCACTATGCTCTGGCCACACTGGCCTCTGCCATTCCTCTCACAGGACAAGCCCTCTCCTGCCTCTAGACCTTTGCACTTGCTGTTTCCTCTCTCCCTGGTGTGCTCTGCCCTCAGCTCTCTGCACATTTGGTTCCTTCTCATTCTTTGGGGCCCAGTCAAGTTGCTTATTCAGAGAGGCCTTACCTGACCATTCTTTTACAATCTGTGATTACTATTTGTCTATTTGTTAAAGTCTCTCTCCCACCACTAGCAGATAAGCTGTGTGAGGGTGAGGATGTTGTTTGCAAAGCTGCTGTATAAAGCTGCTGTATAAAGCCACTGTGTAGACTACAGTGTGAAGGAATTCCCCAGGGTTGTGTGACCCAGTGGCCCTGCCTGGCTGTTTTGTTCACAATAATATTCGCAGTGCTCGGCATGCAGTAGATGCTTGATACATATGTACTGAATGAATGATTCACTAATGCTGTAAGTTTGGAATATAGAAAATCAGGAGAGAGGCTTGGATACCCACCAAAATATAGCATTGACATTTAACCCCCATAGCACTGCCAGGACAGTGTGACTAAGCTCCTACCCTGGTTTCCCTATTGGCCATTTCCCCTAAACCTGGTCTGGTAGAGGGGCCTCAGACATGCCGCCCAGCTTTTGCCAGTTCCTCCCTCCCTGGAGGCTGGACCCAGTTTCCTATACCATATTTCTTATCTTGGGTGACTATAAAAGATAAAACTGTGAGGCCTGGGCCCAGGCACGGTGGCTCATGCCTGTAATTCCAGCACTTTGGGAGGCCGAGGCGGGTGGATCATTTGAGATCAGGAGTTCAAGACCAGGCTGGCCAATATGGTGAAACCCTGTCTCTACTAAAAAATACAAAAATTAGCCAGGCATGGTGGCGGGCACCTGTAGTCCCAGCTACTCAGAAGGCTGAGTCAGGAGAATTGCTTGAACCCAGGAGGTGGAGGCTACAGTGAGCCGAGATGGTGCCATTGCACTCCAGCCTGGGTGACAGAGAGAGACTCCAACTCAAAAAAAAAAAAAAAAAGTGAGGCTTGGGCTTCAGCAAATATTTCTATGATGTTCCCCTCAGTTCTGAAGGGAAGCCCCCTAGTATCTGCCTTCTAAAACAGAACCTTTGTGAATATGTGATTCCAAGGACAGGGTTTCTTATTAATAATCAAAGTAAAGCCAAGTCATTTATATTACCAGGCAAGTATCGAGAGTGCTTCAAATAGTGCTGCTTGGCTGCAGATCTCAGGGTGGGCGTGTCTCGCCGCTGATATGACGTCTGGGTGGGGGCACTGTTTCCTGTGCCCACAGGCTCAGAGGGCTTCAGGTCCAAAACACTCTCAAACCTGAATGAAGAGAGCATGGCTTGGGTCAGCACGAGAGACAGTATGTATTCTCGGATATGTACCCATAATCTCATGAATTCCAGATTCAGTCTGTTTACAAATGTGAGCAGCACACTTGCCTGCAGAGAGTGTCATCACTCTGTCTTTTCTTGTTTTTCAGGTCAATCCTGCTGAGGGATGGACTGAAATCCAAGTCATCCAAGTCAGCCCAATCATCTGAATCCTTTGTTGACCTGGAAATAAGACCCCACCTTCTCCTACTCTTTGGCTTTATCTCACCATTTTTGTGCTCCAGGCCAGCTGTGATTTTCTGTGTAAACAAATGGGATGGGGAAAGCAATACTTGGCATTAACAGAACTCATCCATGAGTAATCTCCATCTGAACTTTCTCTGCTATGCAAAGCAGGCTCCTGGGGCATAACATTGCTTATCTGAAGGGGCAACTGTAGAAAACACATTCCCAATCTTTCTGTCTCACTCGTCCTTCACGGATTGTATCAGCTGCCATCCATTGATGATGTTAAACTTGTATAAAATAAGGATAAAAAAATTTTTAAGATACTTCTTACACACCAGGAAGATGGCTAAATTCATACTCAGTCTCATGCTAGATGAGTTAATATGATCTCTGTTATAAATATGGATGTAAGAAATTAAGGCTAAGATGTCAGTCAGCCTGTCCTTTTACAGAAATCAATGCAAATAATGCTTTTTTTTGCCTTCTCAGTATATATAGTTACTATCTCTTAGCTATAAAGAATTAGCTACAACAGGACATTTCCATACACATACCACTTCTAAATTGTGTGCTGCAATAAAGTGACTAGGCCAGAGATACCACCCTTGCATCTCACATTGTGGTGGTTGGGAGCCAGCAGTCAGCAAATACTAACTGACACAGAAAGTGCCACTTTTTCATAAAGGATAGACAGTTGGCCTCTTCAGACAGCACTGCAAAGCTAATAAAAAATAGAACCCCTTGTCAGGGTTATTATTTTATTAAATCTAACACTCATTGTTTTCTTTCGAAAAGCAGCCAAAGAGGAGCAGAAAGATCTGGGCTCAGTTAATAGCCCAGCATTAACGTATTGAATAACAGCAGTAATGTGGATAACAATCTACAAATATTAACACAGCGCTTTATGCTTTTCAAAACATCTTAAAAACATCATGGCCTTTGATCCTCATGAACAACCCTGTCTGGTAGGTAAGACATGCACTATAATCTTCCTTTGATAAATGAGGAAACTGAATCCATAGGGATTAATAACAATTACTAACCTTTATAGAGTTGTAACTAGGTGCCAGGTATTATTCTAAATTCTTTTCAAGTATTAACTCATTAGTCCTCAAAGCAATTGTATCAGGTAAGTACTATTATTATCCTTATTTTACAGATGAGGAAAATGAGGAGCAGAGAAGCCAGATAACTTGCATAGGTATCAAGCTACTAAACAGCAGAGCTGAGATTTGAGCCCCTGGCAGTCTGGCTGCAGAGGCCAGCTCCCAGCCACTACCCTATAGCTGCCTCCATTAGTGACAACGTTTTTAACAGGCACAGCCAGAACTTGAATTTAGATCTTTCACTCCAAAGCCAAGGGTCTTTACAATTCCATGCTGTTGCAAACATAAATCTACCATAACTGGACCCTGTATACTGAAAAAGAAAATATTTCACACAATAATGGGGTCAGAAGAGGAATAAATAGACACAAAGCTCACTGGTGAATCTGGGCTGCTCACCGACTGGGGATGCTTGTTGTGGAGGGACGGGAAAAGCAACGGGCTTGGCTTGTCCTGGAGATGGCTTGGGTGATCTGTCCTGGAGACCTCTGCTTTGTAGGGGTACGTGAGATGCAGAGGGGGCTGGCTGGCTTGATGCTGTCGTGAAGAAATTCGTGTGTGTGGCTTGGTTGGCGGCTGGGCAGGTGGGACTGGCTTAATATGAGGAGGTGGGCCTGCCTTTTCCAGGACGCCTTTCTGTGGTTTTTCTGAATCCTGAAGGTTTTGTGTGGTGCTGCCTAGTGGGTGTCCAACTTGGAAGTAAGGATATCGAAGTGCCTGGAATGACAAATAAGGCTTTAGGAGAAAAGTCTAGCCAGGAAAGTTACCACTGTCTTGATTACTGGGCTATATTTCATTGTGACCAGTTTACTACTGTTTCTTAGCCCAACTAGAAAACAGTACCTTGAATTTTTAACACCCCTTGTGATTTTTCTTATCTAAGATACCATAAAATATATGTAATGATTGCAACACAAAGTTATTTATATATAGTAGCCAGTTACACCGCTGTTACCCTGGCTACTTCTAAAAAGCATTCTGGATCAACACAGATCCTGGTTTTGTAACTTATTTGCTATGTGTCTTAAATAGAGTATTTCATCCTTCCAAGCCTATTTCCTCATTCCACAGAAGAAGAAAAAAATAATACAAAACTGAAAGAGCCAAACATAATGATCCTGGAAGACTCTGAAGAATTGAGTACAAAATAAGCAGGCACATATGCTTTTATCCCAAAAGTGCCAAGAGTGTAATACATGATATCGTTAACTCTTCCCTATCAAGAACAAAACCGTGTCAGTTGTTCTGGATAACTGAGTTTTCTGGATAGCCAAGAGATAACTTAAAGTTTAGGGGGTTACAATTCTTTCTGAAATATTTCCTGTATTCTCTTGTCTTTCTGAATGAAAGTTATTAAGCATAACATAATCTTTCTGAGTAGGCCTGGGACAGTTATTAAACATCTGTAATGCTTATATGCAAGTGTAGATACAGAGGCAATTAATGGGAATAGCCTGGTAGAGGTCCCAGACTCTAGCATCTATTATAACTTGAAAGCCTTCTCTGTAGTCACAGACATTTTTGCAAGTCTTAACTGATTTGGGGGGTATTTTTAGCTTTTCACACTATTCTTAAAAGCATACATTCCTCTCTTGCTTCCTTGTTACAGAATCTTTTTCTTTTCATTTCTTATATGCATCTGTTAAAAAACTGGGTTCATCCAAAAGCTTCTTTTCTGCCCTGCAGCCATTTGTGAATTTCACCACCAGAACTGCATTCCTGAGAGCTTTCCAACCCTTGAGCCATCCAAAGTCTTACGGCACCAAATTGTAGTTCTTTTTTCCTTGAGCTTTCAGAAAATTGCTTTTCTACACTCCTTAATTATTCCTCCAACTATCACCTCCCCAGCTATCACAAATTCTACCACCACATTGGCACTTTTCTTCAAATATCCTCATCACTCTTCTTCTGAACATCTTCTCTGATTAGAATTGGTCACTTACATGATCCTCTGAGCAATGTAACTGTCAGTGAGACAAGTTGAGAAGGGGCCAGATGTAACTACCACAAAAGGAGGCTTGCAAGATGCCTGTGAGTGATAAGAGCCCCCAGCGTTACCATACCTCTTTTGGGTGTATTTCATTATTTAAGTCTAAGTGGCCCATGGGAGGATGGATTGGGAAAGGAGCTATGAAACCAGTGGACCTGACTCCATACTTCAGGTCAGTTGGTTGAATTGTAGTTAGTTGCACTATTTGAACTAATTAATGGATGAGTGATTAGAGCAAATTGCTTAAACTTTCCAAGATTGAGTTTTCTCACTCACAGAATTGAAAACAATAATGCCTGTCTCATGGAGTCTTTATTGGATTAAAAATCATATAAAATATATTCAAGCATTTGCACACTGTAAAGTGCTAAGAAATACTAAGTGCAGTTACTATCCTAGGTCTATCTCATCTGTCAATCTCTTCAGGTCATGAGTCAGTTGGACTTTTACATAATATGAAGTTGCCTTTCAACAACCAGTACCGGCTTATAAACAGACTATTATATAATTGTAACTCATAGAGAATAGATTTGAAAACATTCTCCAAAGACAGATAAATATATGTTTATTTCCATTTCCATATAAATGGTGATATATCATGTGAATTATATGCCAATTTTCAAAGCAACTATATTGTTTACATTGTAACTACTTTATACCCAGTAAGTTTCAAACTATTTTAAGTTCTCATACCTTATATAGTACACCATTAGTGGTATTCTGTACTATTTCTCACCCATAATACTAAATACTAAATATTTCCTGTGCAATTCATAGAAATTATTCAGAGTTAGATATGAACGTTATAACAAGAAAATGGAAGAAAACCTGACTAGCTGTTGGTCGTTTCTTGGGATCCCACTGAAGCATGTCTCTCAGGAGCTGGACTGCTTCACTGCTAGCATTGGGAATCAAGGTCTTTAAGTTATTGGGTACACACTGTGGCCAACGGAAGTTCATTGCACTTGAAAGTTGATAGCCTTCAGGCCAGTCAGTCTGAAAGAAGGAAAAGACAGAAAATCTTGCTCAGCCAATTGCTGTGATATAAGTTTGTATTCTGGCATGTGTGCCCCAAATGGAAAGGCAACCATGTCATTACCCACCCACATTCATTAACCATCCACATTCACTACTGTGGCACTGTATGGAATGAGACATACATTTAGATTAATAGAGAGACCACCAAGACCATGAAATCTGGGGGAATAGTGGAAAAGACACTGGATTTGCCAACTTGTTTAATTATCTTTACATAAGAGATTCTCTTGAGATTTTGGGATTGAAACAAATTAATATTTCCCCAACTGTGTTCCATGAGACAGAGGTTTTGAAAACTGCCAATGAGATATTCTTTTGGGTAAAACAAAATAAAACAAAACATTTTGTTCCTGGACAAATAAATTTGTGAAACTCTACCTACAGTATCTTCAACTTGATGATTGAAAGTATACATGTGGAGAAGACCAGCAGTAAAGAAAGGTGTTTCACCCAGTCTCAAGCTTTCCACTTTTTCATGCATCATTTCTATGGGACACTAAATGCTAGAGGGAATGATGGAAAATGCTAAAGAAATGGTCTTTAGGGTTCCTTCTAGTTCTAACACTCTACTATTTTATAACATACAGCCTAAGGTAATTGTTCCTCCACTCCTTTTTAAAGCCAAGTGGCAATACATATAGCTTTTATCATTCATTCACTTGACAGTTCTGGAATGCCTACTATATGCTTAGTGTTGTTGTTGGAGATCCAAAAATGATCCAGTATAAATCCTGCGCTTAAGAGTATTACTGTTCTTAAAAGAGAAAAGAGCATTTATTTAAAAATGGTATAATGCAGAGTAAAAACTGACAAAAGCTGCAAGAGATGTACAGGTACAGATATGCAGAGGAGAAAGATTCCAGCATCGGACTCAGGAAACTTTCTTGAAGAGGTGGCATTAATAATTCATTCAAATGATTAAAAAATTTTTTTGAGGATCTAGTTTCCACCAGCAATGGTGCTGGGACCTGGGAAAATAAACATACAGCAAATCCTTGTCCTGAGTGAGCTTATGGTCTAGGAAACAACTATGTACACAAATAATAATATTAATAACATAGGACACAGCTGAAGATGGGGAGGAGATTAGAGAGACAGTGAGGAGGGGGATTACTGACGGCCATGTGACAGATATCACTCAGGCAGAGGGTGTTATGTGCAGAGCACAGAAGCAGGGAAATTTCAGGGCATGCAGCTGTTAGGTGTATAGGTATGAAGTGAGCGATAGGAATAGGAGTTATGAGGCTGGGCAATGGGGAGTCAACCAATACTTTTATGAGGGGAAGTCAGTACCAGAGCTGTTCTTTAGGAAGCTGAATCTGGCCACAGACTGAACAAGAAGCCAGAGTGAAAATACTTCAAGGCAGAAAGATGGGGAAGATGACATTAGACACAGGGGGGTGACTGTGGTCCAGTCTGTAATGGCAGCAGTGGACTTGAAGGAACAAGAGCCATGTGGCAATATTCAACAGGATTTACCCACCAACCGCTTAGATGAAGGGAAAGGGGAGCAAGAGAAAGACAGAAGGTAAAGCTGAAATTCAGCCTCAAGGTGGGGGCTCTGGGATTATGATCAGACCACAAATGAAAATGGAGAATGAAAGAAGGAAGCTAGTAGGGTGTTAAACAAAAGGCAATGATGAGTTTGAGGTGATGGTGAGGGAGTCAGGAGAAAATCCCATAGGGCGTTGTAAACATGTGAGTGGAGTAATAATGGAGGGAGGCAGGGGCTAAGGATTACATTCAGGAGACTTCTGAACAGGCGTAGGAGTTGTAGCAATGAGAACTGAGAAGTTCTGCAAGGGAGGTGAGATGATACAGAGAGGAAGGCAGAAGGAGCCATGACAGATGTCATACTTAAGAACAGGAGGAGGAAGAGAAGCCGACCGTATCTGAGAACGTGGGCAGTGGAGAATGACTGAGGTCAAGAGAAAGAGCCTAGAATGGGCAGGCGCTCAATCATGCCAGTGCTGAACAGGGCTGAGCGGAGGAAGCATGGGAAGCTGTTGGCTTTGGCCCACTGGCCTTTGTTCTGTATCATTACCTTTTTTGGTGTCCCCAGCACTTGGCAAATTTTGAATATTGTGTCAATTTCACTGGCTCCAGGGAAGAGTGGCCTGAGGGTGTAAACTTCTGCCATGATGCAGCCCACCGCCCAGACGTCAATGGGGGAGCTGTAGTTGGTAGACCTCAGGAGTACTTCTGGAGCCCTGTACCTGGAGGAACAAAGGTTAACTGCTAGCTACTGCTTCCACCGCTCAGACATTAAATTAAATAACAATCAGTTCTCAGTGAGGGGGTGTATATGTTCCTGTTTTCTCTCTAGTTCACTGTGGTGTAATGGAATTGTGAGAACTTGGCAACTGCCGTGGGCTGCTGTTGACAAGTAGTGCTTCTCTAGTTCACAATATTTTCTACTGAGCATTTCTCTACAGGAGACTTCTCTATGGCATCTTTGAGAAACACAGAGAAAGTAAGAATTAGGAAAAAAGAGAGAAAAGAGAAAGTGGAAGAGAAAAACTAAGAGAGAAAGGAAGAGGGAGGAAAAAACCTACAACTTGTGTGTAGACTACTTGGTCATGGCAAACTGCTTAAATCAAATTCCCAGTGTCTCAAAGTTTTCACAATAGCAATTAGATGGTTCTCAGACAGGTCTTTGCAGAATATTTTACATAATTCTTTTGTTAAGCTGTCCTCAGGAAGGCCTATATATAAAATTTTATTTACATTATAGAAAAGCATAATAGGTTTTCTTTTAACATGATTTAGAACACAAGATTTTTAACCTTGTACATTACCAACATATCTATAAATATATGTTTCAGACTGCACTGTTTCTCTTAGTGAAAAGTTAACGTTTGTGACTTTAATATTATCCTTAGCATAATGATATCTTTTTAAAGAAGTGCAATTAAATAATTTTGAGAAAAATGGTATTCACCATCTGGTAGATACATAATCTGTATATGGAGGTTTTGATCGTATTTCTCGGGCCAAACCAAAGTCTGCAATTTTCACAAGTTCTGGTCCCATGCAGAGGAGGTTCTCAGGCTTTAAGTCTCGATGAAAGAAGCCTATAGAGACAGTAGAGGAGAAGAAATCCAAATGCAAGTTTGCTTCGTATTATTCTTTGCGATTGTATTGCTCTCTGCAAAATAGTTATAATTTAAAAAGTAGTCTGGCATGGCACCGAAGTCTTTATGCATTCATCCCACAGATAACGTAGAGTCCTTCGAACTTCTCATAGGATTACTACATTCATTTCCCTTTGCAAATCATTCAAAGGTGAACTTCATAATTTTTTTTAACTAGAGAGAAAATTTCTTTTAAAATATCAAACTGGATTATAGGCTGAGATAACTTTGCAAAAATAAACTGTCACTCAAGGAAAAAATATCACTGATGGCATCTCATTCTATTGCCTAGGTTGGAGTGCAGTGGCACAATCATAGTTCGCTGCAGTCTGGGCTCAAGTGATCCTCCTGTCTCAGCCTTCCAAGTAGCTGGGACTACTGGCACAAACCATGGTGCCTGGCTAGTTTTTTTGTTTTTGTTTTTTGTAAAGATAGGGTCTTGCTCTGTTGCCCAGGCTTGTCTTGAACTCTTGGCTTCAAGCTATCCTCCTGCCTCAGCCTCCCAAAGTATTGGGATTATAAGTGTGAGCCACCATGCCCAGCCCAGATAACTGTCTGATGGGAATTGAGAGTTTATACCACAGCAGAAACACAATTATAATTTTTGTTTAAGAAAGAATTTATGAATATGACCTACTCATATCTGAGATTGTGGTGTATGTTGCAACATATGTTTAAATGTTAAGTACTTATTACTTTGCCTAGTGAGGAAGTACAATGGTACATTTGCAGCTCACATGAAAGGCAAAGATAACTCATCACGTAGGAAGCCTGTCTCAGCTATAGCAGAGCTCTGGAGGTACAGGCAGGAGATAGTCAACATGGCAATCTTCCAAGCTCACTCAAACGCCCAGTGAATTGCAATATATGTCTCTGAAAACCCCAAACCTCCCACTTCCTGAGAGTATCACCAACCTAGACATCATTTAATGTGGCTCCAAATCTCAATGGGACACCAATACTGGAAATACAACTCAGCTGCTGCTGATGCTATTATTTGTTACACGTTATCATTGCTATCATTACAGGCTGAGTATTCCCTACTTTGAAAATTCAAAATCTGAGATGCTCCAAAACCTGAAACTTTTTGAGCACCAACCTGACACATAAAGAAATTGCTTACTGCAGCATTTTGGATTTTGGATTTTCGGGTTAGGGATGTTCAACTGGTAAAATATAATGTAAATATTCCAAAATCTGAAAAAATCCAAATTCAGAAACACTTCTGGACCCAAGCATTTCAAATAAGAGATACTCAGTCTGTATCAATGTTGTGAAAGCTGGATTCTAACTAGCACATTATGGGAGAAATTAATAGCCATCACTAAAGATCTACACGATTCCTTGACAACCTGTATGTTGACAACACTCAAGTCTACATTTCTAATGTGCCTTCTCTACCCTTCTGAAGACCTAAATCTCTATTTGGACAGCAACTGGATGTCACTATCATCCCTATGTTAACTTATCCAAAACCACTTTTGTCCTCTCCCAAATCATCTCCCCTTCCTAAACTTTGGATAAGATTTCTAGGTACCTTGCAGTTATGCTGGATCCATCCTTACCCAGTTATGAGATTGTGTCGTATTTTCTATCAAAACATCTCATATCAGCTAGGCGCGGTGGCTCACGCCTGTAATCCCAACACTTTGGGAGGCCGAAGCAGGCGGATCACTTGAAGGTCAGGAGTTCGAGACCAGCCTGGCCAATATGGTGAAACACCATCTCTACTAAAAATATTTAAAAAATTAGCTGGGCGTGGTGGCACATGCCTGTAATTCTAGCTACTCGGGAGGCTGAGGTGGGAGAATTGCTTGAACCTGCGAGGTGGAGGTTGCAGTGAGCTGAGATCACACCACTGCACTCCAGCCTGGGCAACAAAGCAAGACTTCGTTTTGGAGCGGCACGGGGGGGTTGGGGGGGTAAATCTCATATCTGTCTCTTTCTACTTTCTCACTGCCTATGCCTGCATTGCCACTTTCTTGCAGACCTTCCTTGTTCCAGCTTCTCTCCTATAATCCTGACCACTTAAACACTATCTTTCCCTTGTCACTCTCTCATTCACCCACAAAAACCATCCATGACTCCTTTTTATATTTAACAGGGCTGAACTCCTTTCACTCTACCTAAAGAGAGAAACTTATTTTCCAACACTTATCAATACATGTAAAGTGTGCTCCAATCAGGTGCAACTCCTCATTCTTTGTAAGTTCACTGTACAGTCATGCACTGCATAACGAAGTTTCAGTTAATGATGGACTGCATATATGATGGTGGTCTTATAATATTATAATGAAGCTGAAAAATCCTTATCTAGTATTCACTATACTATACTTTTAATCATTATTTTAGAATTGTACTCCTTCTACTTACTAAAAAAAAAAAAAAAAGTTAACTGTAAAACAGCCTGAGGCAGGTCCTTCAGGAGGTACCTAGAAGGCTTTGTTATCATGGGAGATGACAGCTCCCTGCGTATTATTGCACCTCAAAACCTTCCAGTGGGACAAGATGTGGAGGTGGAAGGCAATGATACTCATGATCCTAACCCTGTGTAGGCCTAGGCTAATGTGTGTATTTGTGTCTTAGTTTTTAGCAAAAAAGTTAAAAAAGTAATAATAATAATTTAAGAACAGTAAAAGCTTATAGAATAAGGATATAAAGAAAATATTTTTGTATAGCCATATAATGTGTTAAGCCAAATGTTATTATAAAAGAGTCAAAAAGTTAAAAAAAGTATAAGTTTATGAAATAAAAAGTTTCAGCAAGCTAAGATTAATTATTGAAGAAAGAAATTTTAAAAATTTAGTGTATCCTCGGTGTACAGTGTTTATAAAGTGTCCTAGACCTTCATACTCACTCACTGATTCACCCAGAGCCATTTCCTGCAAGCTCCATTCACAGTAAGTGCCCTATACAGGTGTAACATTTTTTTAAAAATCTTTTATACTATATTTTTACTGTACCTTTTCTATGTTTAGATACACAAATACTTACCATTGTGTTACAATTGCCTATAGTATTCAGTACAGTAACATGCTATAGAGGCTTACAGTCTAGGAACAATAGGCTATACCATATAGTCCAGCTATGTAATAGGCTATACCATCTAGGTGTGTCTAAGTAAGTGTACTTTATGATGTTTGCACAACAACAAAATTGTCTAACAACACATTTCTCAGAACATATCCAGTCATCAAGTGATGCTTAACTGTACTTATTTCCATTAATAATGTGCCCTTTACTCCTTTTTGTCTACATCAATCCCAACTTTTGCCATCCTCCAACACCTGTTTTGAGTTTTGCTTCTTCCATTATGCCATTCTAATATGCTAGCCTTCATTCATTCATTCATTCATTCATTCATTCATTCATTCTACCAACACATTTTCACTGAGCATCTACTCCATGCCAGGCAGCAGATTAGGTTCTAAGGATTCAGAAACAATGCAATGGACATGACTCTTGCCCTCATGGACATAATAGGCCCTCCCCTCTAACTCCAGTTGAGCTCTATCAACTTCAGGTATGTTAACCATTTTTTTTTTTTTTTTTTTTTTTTTTTTTTTTTTTTTGAGACGGAGTCTTGCTCTGTCGCCCAGGCTAGAGTGCAGTGGCACAATCTCAGCTCACTGCCAGCTCTGCCTCCTGGGTTCACGCCATTCTCCTGCCTCAGCCTCCTGAGTAGCTAGGACTACAGGCGCCTGCCACCACACCCTGCTAATTTTTTGTATTTTTAGTAGAGGTGGGGTTTCACCATATTAGCCAGGGTGGTCTCGATCCCCTGACCTCATGATCCACCCGCCTCAGCCTCCCAAAGTGCTGGGATTACAGGTGTAACCCACCGCGCCTGGCTAACCATTTTTTATGAATTTGACGGAAGCACTTTAAGGGCAGAGGCCACATTTATATTTCTTATGAATGCCTGGCACAGTGGCAGGAGCACTGTGGTCTCATAATATATTCTTGTTGATTGAACAAAGGACTTTCGTCTGTAGGGAACATTAAACAGCTTAATGTTAACACATCTACCTGAGCCAAGCACCAGGGTCAACTAGAGAGCAAACCAGAGCTGTGAGGAGGATGGGAGGGAGGAAACCCATGAGACAGCACTGAGAACTGAGAGAGAACAATGACCCAGTAGTGCAGGGGACAATGAGGGCTCAGAGCTGGTTGTCCTTGTGACAGAGGGAGTTGTATTAGTTGAATGAATGAATGAAGGCAGGAACTCTAGTAGGACTAAATCTATTAGTCAAGGTTGTTTTCCAAAGACTGTCTCTGCCCTAGAGCAAAGGGAGGGTGATTGTGATGTGGTTATATGTGAAAATACACTAATTGCCATTATCTTGGAAAGGAACAATATTTTAGTAATAGGACAATCCTCTCTGTTCATCATTCTAAAGACAACAGTACTTAATACTGGGTCAAGTTCCAAATGGATAGTATTATACTATGGCATAATGGCGGATCTGTAGGAGAAGTAGCTGGCATAGATGGACAAAGTGAATGTAATTACAGAGCCTAGAACCCAGTAAATACAGAAGGGGATGAAGGTATAGAAGTGATCAGATACATTCAAGAGGGCATAAGCGAGAGGAGGAAGTACTTCCTTCCCATCACGGGGTTGCTTTTATTTTCCACAATCCAAGGCATTGATGAGATCAAAAAAGTTTGACATGGGTTAAACCAGAGACAGGCACAGCAAGTTTGCTATTTTATAGCACATGCATACACGGGTTTGTATGTATATTGTGAAATATTTATGAATATATATTCCACTGCTCATTCTTTATCCTGCCATTGTACTGGTACATACCTAATGGCCTTCCTCATACAATTCCTTGAAATATCCTAGTGAACTTAATAGTAAAATAAACCAAAATTATACATAAGAACCAAACTTGAGGTTGTCAACTCAACAAATGCAAAGAGCATTCAGTATCAGTCAAGAATGGCCTTTAAAATGAAAGAAAAGATTTCTGATATGGACACATTTAGATGCTTATGATCAGCCTAATTAAATAAAGATTTATTCATGCCCACCACAGTGGGTGACATCTCTAAGACTTAGTACAACTGAGTCATTGTGTTTGGACCCTCTGTTCTTCACAGCACCCTCCAGCTTGCAGAAGGCCTGATTGTGTGTTTCCATTTTGGAATTGGCTTAAGAATGTGTAAGGATACAAGCAGTGATTACAGTGATCTTTTGTCAATGCACCTGCGACCTCTGAAAATAGATGAATTGTGAGACCATGGTTTGTCTTCCTAAAAACTCAGAGCGTTCAAAACATTCCAGTGAAAAAAAGGAATGGCAGGCATCATTTTCTTACTCAACAGATGGGAAAACTGAATCATGGTGGCAGGGGGCGGTAGATGAATTACTCCCAATTCCACCAAGAAATGTGTCATAGCTATTATAGTGTCCAGCTCTACTCTCCCTTTCAATCCATATAGCTAAATCTTTTTTTTTTTTTTTTTTTTGTAAGACAGAGTCTTGCTGGTCGCCCAGGCTGGAGTGAAGTGGCGCCATCTCAGCTCAATGCAACCTCCACCTCCCGGGTTCAAGCAATTCTCATGCCTCGGGCTCCCAAGTAGCCGGGATTACAGGCCTGCACTACCATGCCTGGCTAATTTTTGTATTTTTAGTAGAGACAGGATTTTGCCATGTTGGTCAGGCTGGTCTCCAACTCCTGGCCTCAAGTGATCCACCCGTCTCAGCCTCCCAAAGTGCTAGGATTACAGGTGTGAGCCACTGTGCCCGGCCCATATAGCTAAATCTTGATTTGTTGTTTTGATCCTCTCAAGTCTAGATTAATGCTATTTCCCCTCATAGACTCCCTTTTTCTCATTTAGTTGGGGTAATTATTATTTCCAAACTTATGTGGCAGTTCCGTTATAATGAGTCCTTTGTTCTGCAGCCCCTACCCACTATGGCAACTCCCTCTGGCATCATCTAGAACATCCACCACAACAAACTTGTGTCTTCTCTCTGCTCAGTTCTTCCTATCATCAATTCATACTCAGATGCAAGTATCGTGCTCACACTCCAGACCTCGTTCTTTGTTTCCACCGTAGTCATGCTCCTGTAAACATTGGCCACTCCTCCCATCAGCCAAGCTTTATCCTCTCCCTCACTGCTAACTCCTCTTTAATCATATACGTCCACAGAGGACATGCACACTAATGAAATGAGGGGAAGGAAGATTCCGATTCCCCACATATCCCTTTAAGCAGCTTCTCTTTTTATGGGCCCTACTTCAGGCTCAAAACAAGCAAGGGAAAATGTCTGGGAAAGAAAATTAATTGCTAACAGACTACAAAAATGACTGATGAAAAACTGTATCTGTCAATTGACATGCTGTATTTGTTATATTGACTTCAAGTAGAAGTCTATATAACAAATTTGTGAATATATCTGTAGACTATCTAGCCCTCTGTTAAGTACTGAATAATGTAGCAATGGGCTGTTATTAGCCTTATACACATGAGATCTATTCCTGGTAATTAAAAGTATAAGATCCTTATGTCATATACAGGTACTTCTCATGTCTATTTTAACATGACATTACTATTTCCTTACAAGCGGCAATGCCGCATAGCGGGTAGGTGTGCAGACCAGCCAAGTTGCCTGATTTCAAATCATAATTCTGTTACTCACTGGCTGAAAAGTACTTATCCTTCCTGTGCTTTAGTTTTCTTATCTGTAAAATGGGGAAGTAATAGCATCTACCTAATAGGGTTGTTCTGCAGGATTAAATGTGTTATATTTTTAAAGCTTTTTTTTGTTTGTTTTTTGTTTTGTTTTGTTTTGAGACAGAGTCTCACTCTGTCACCCAGGCTGGAGTACAGTGGTGCCATCTCGGCTCACTGCAACCTTTGCCTCCTGGGTTCAAGCTATTCTCCTGCCTCAGCCTCCCAAGTTGCTGGGATTATGACCAGCTAATTTTTGTATTTTTAGTAGAGACGGGGTTTTGCCATGTTGGTCAGGCTGGTCTCGAACTCCTGACCTCAGATGATCTGTCCACCTTGGCTTCCCAAAGTGCTGGGATTACAGGCATGAGCCACTGCGCCCAGCCTATAAAGCTTTTTGAGCAGTGCTTGCACATTAATACCTTGCAAGAGCTGGTCATTAACAGTACTACTATTAACACATTCTCTCATTTTACTCTCCCACAACCTGTTAAAGTAGGGAGGCAGACATGGCTCCATTTTTTGCTAATAAGAATTACATCTGACATGCTCCATCGGTGAGGAGGTGGTACTAAAACTCTGATTCGTAGCAGGGTTCCAGTTCTGCTGATGTGTGCAATGTGACCTATAACAATAAGCCTACTTCTTCCTTTGGGCTTCTGATTCACAATGGAAACCCTTTTAGTTGGGGTCATTCAGAGATCACGCAACAGCAAAGTGCTATTATGATAAGAACCTTCCTGTTCAAAACTGTTTGACTTCCAGAAGACAGGAACAGACCTTCAATTTAATTTCACCCCTATATGCCAGCTGAATAACAGAGGGATTTTCTTTCATCCTGGCAGAAAATGTGTGTGCTTACTTTTTCATTAATAACCCTTGGGCAAGGAAAACATCAAGCCACAAAGAAGGCTTTCTCCCCTCTACCACATTTTGTTATTGATGAATCATATGAATATATGGAAATAACCAGAGAATCTTCAAACACTATGAATTTATACAGGACACTTTCCTGCTGTGGAAACTTTAATTTCCCAGATATTATTAAATTCAAACCTACAATGTTTTTATCAAGAAGGCTAGAACGACAGCAATGCATAGAAAGGCAATGGACTGTCTCAAGGTCATGCACAGCAAGACAGTGAGGAAACACAGAGGCAGAGAACCATCTCTTGGTGCAAAACATTGTCCTTCAGACTGCCCAATGCATTTCTATTTCTGGCACGGATAAGTGTGACCTGGATATCTGTAAGGTCAAGTCAGAGTTGAAACAGACCATTTGCATTAATTATTTAATTCCTGCAAAGGACATATGCTTTGGCATTGCTCCATCAGTACCAAGTAGAGCTGTGTTTTCATTCCCCATAGGAAGGAAATAGTGACACGAAGTATGGCCATAGCAACTACCTGCAGCACTGTTCTCCCCTCTCAGAGGAGTCTACCCCCCAGAGGCAGAATGCACCTCCTCACAGTGAGAATGGGCTACCAGAGAAAAGCCTGAAATTTACATGACTAATCTTTGAAGTGCTTTAAGTGCTTTTTTTCCATTGCTGAAGGAAAGGAATATAGACGTACACGTGCACTTAACCAAAGTCAATACCATGCAAAAACCATTAGGCAATTTCTAAAAATCATTTAGCAGTGAAAATGGGATAGAGGCTGGGTGCAGTGGCTCACTCCTGTAATCCTGGCACTTTGGGAGGCCAAGATGGGTGGATCACTTGACAGCAGGAGTTCGAGACCAGGCTGGCCAACATGGTGAAAACCCCATCTCTACTAAAAACACAAAAATTAGCCGGGCGCTGGGCGCAGTGGCTCACGCCTGTAATCCCAGCACTTTGGGAGGCCGAGGCGCGTGGATCACGAGGTCAGGAGATCGAGAACATCCTGGCTAACATGGTGAAACCCGTCTCTACTAAAAAATACAAAAAATTAGCCGGGTGTGGTGGCACACGCCTGTAGTCCCAGCTACTCAGGAGGCTGAGGCAGGAGAACGGCGTGAACCCGGGAGGCGGAACTTGCAGTAAGCCGAGATCGCGCCACTGCACTCCAGCCTGGGTGACAGAGCGAGACTCCTTCTCGAAAAAAAAAAAAAATTAGCCGGGCGTGGTGGCATGCACCTGTAGTCCCAGCTACTCAGGTGGCTGAGGCATGAGAATCGCTAGAACCTGGGAGGCAGAGGTTGCAGTGAGCCGAGATTGCGTGACTGCACTCCAGCCTGGGTGACAGGGTGAAACTGAAATTAGTCTCTATACCACTTACAATGACTATTATTTTCTTCACCTCTTATTCTCTTGTTCTCGCTGAGCACAGGCAGGTTTTTCTAATCAAGCATGGCAAACAGGCATAGGCTATCTGAACTAATCTCCACTCAACCACTTTATTGCAATGGGACCTTTCACAGGTTTTTGAACTTCTCTGAACCTTAGTTTCCTCTTTTTCATAAAGACTAGATAACACCTATTCGTTCTACCTGATAAATTGGCAAGGAAATAAGGTAACAAATAAAATGTTAAGCTCAAACTGGAACTGGGCACTTAATTGCTGAGGAAAAGTGTCAACAAGAATCTCTGGTAATGGCAATGGTGTTGAGGCTATAAAAGCCAAGGTCCGACCTTCTCCATAAACTGAGCCTTCCCTGGTACCTTGTGGTCTGAGTGTCTAGTGCATGGAGGGAAACACAGTGCAGAGTTCCAACAGACTGTTTTGACACAGTAATATATGGATGCTAAATTATGTACTACAGATGAGTGTGTGTGTGTGTGTGTGTGTAAGATGAATGTATATGTAGGTATATATGCATGTGGGTATGTGTACATGTAGATGTTTGCATGTTTCTGCATGTGTCTTGGGGTGCTTATGTGTGGTCTATGTGTTTGTGTGTGTGTGTATATATATATATATGCATACATTTGATTAGGTAGAGGCCTGGACAGAAGGCTACTTTCTGGCAACAAGTATCTGGGTCTAAAGAATAGCAACAAAAATGAGAAAGAAGAGAAAACCAAAGAATATTAACTTTTGTTTAAGTCTACCACTCAGTTCCCAGTACTGAGAAAATAGCCTGAACAACTGAGACACTATGACTGGTCTCTATCTGAAAATGTGTTATCTCTTTTGAGAATCCCATTGAATTCTCATTATTTCTTTTCCCTGAGCTCTTAATCTAATAAGTGACCTTTCTCCTATTTGTCCCTAAGATAACATGCCAGAAGTTTTTAATGTTTTGCAAATTCACACCATCTCTTGTGAATTCTTGTGAATAAAGGCCCAAGTGCTAGTTCTACAAATGTCAGTGGAATCAGAGAAAACTTGTACTAGAAACTTTTGACTAGAACTGGTTCACAATTTGACTCAGTCTTGCATAGTACATGCTGATTACTCAGTATGTGCCTGAGGCAGATGAGGATTTGCAGATAGCCTAGGTTTGTCTGTGTTTCATTTAGTCTCTAATTGTAAGCAGCTACCTCGGAAGTAAAGGACAAGCTGGTAATGATCCCAGACGCACTATGCCACCTTCTTCAGCACAAGGTCTTTTCTACTCACTGTTAATTTACATCAAATCTAAACTAGCTACTCAGGAGGCTGAGGCAGGAGGATCGCTAGAGCCCAGGAGTCCAACGCCAGCCTGGGCAGCATATTGAGACCTTCTCTTAAAAAAAGTTTAAAAATCTGAACTGACTATATTATCAAAGGGCTTCCACCCAGTCTCCTTGAGTAATAAAACTTATTTGTTGGTGCAATATTTACAATGGCAACAACATCCTTGGACTGAGAGTAAATGGATTTCTACCTATGCAAAATCAGCTTCGCCCATCTGTCTGTATATTACAATGACCTCAAATGACCTCCTGAGAAGACTTCTGGCCCACCTGTGGATACGTCCATCTGGTGGCTCTGTGCTCACAAGAAGTATTGATCCAACCCCAGCTGGGTCTGTGTCTAGTTAGTAACAACAAGCAGCAATACTCCAGGTAGTTGCCGGAAAATAGAACCTCAAACTCATTGCTGCTTAATACCTTTCAAAAGCTCAGCTAAGAACAACAGTGATGGGGGATTTCCAGAATGCTATGTGGTCATCGTTCCTTTGGATATTCTAAATTTCTCCCCAGCCTAACCAGACCATCTGTAGAACAACTCAGACTGGCCCCCATAGAAATGTTTTCTCTGATTAGGTGATGTAATTGGCCTCCATTGAGGGATATGACAAAAAACTGCCCTCTAAAACCCATCACTGTGTTTATGATAAAGTCATGTTACATACCGTCCTCTCTAAAGGGTCCATGAAAAAAGCTTCTCTCTGGTCTTGGTATCAAGAATAGTTCTGCTTTTCTTGGGTAACTGGTCTCTTTTTACCTATGTGTGTTGTAACTGGTAATATTTCACATTTTGCATGGTCTGACAACGAGCTCACAATCAAATCTTAGCCTGCTTCTTCTACTGAAATAAAACTTGCTGGCATGCATTTTGAGGACTAACCTCACCTCTGGCTATATCCACACCTTGTTTTGCCTTTGTCTCTTTTTTAAGTTTGCTAATTTTTAATTTATTCTATTTTCCTGTGTCGCATACATTTTGTTAGACTACTTTTAAACTCGCTTGAAACAAGTTGAAATATAAATACATTAGAAAAATGAGAAGTAACAGCGAAGCACTGTTAGTGGACCAAACATAATACATGAAACTGCTCAGAATTATAATTGTAGGTTTCTCATTTAACATACTACTCCATGGTCAGAAACAATATTTAGATCTATAACCAACAAGCTTAATGTTAAAGCCTACAGAATAAAAACATGCAGACACAATAAGTAATGAGGGAAATTCAGAGATCAAGTTATAAAAGTTAATATATTTTAAAATCCATTGTCAGCCTCTCTTCAACCTTTTCTGGGAGTCAGCTACAAAAAATATTAATGTTTCCTACAACTTCTACTTGATAACAACATTTCACTGCTCTTCAAAAGCACAACACTCCGAATCACCTACCGTGTTTGTGAATAAATGCGAGTCCTTGTAATATCTGATACATGATATTCCTTATAGCAGACTCAGGAAACAACTTATTTCTGTATGAGGCAGAGGAAAACAAAGTTATAAATCAAAGGCCAGATCCTTTGATAATAAATACTAAAGAATACCATTTGTCCATACAGGGGAGCTACCTTATAAACACCAAATATATTCACATGTTACAAAAACAAAAAGATTAAACATTTGATAGTAAGCCAAAAAAAAGTTTTTCCTCCAACATAGCATATAAATATCAAAAAATCTCCTCTCTCCATGATACAAACTAAAACTTTAAAAATTTTTGGTGGGGAAAATTTGAGGTCTTCCAGATGAAGCCCTTATGCAATGCAATGGCTAACATTTTCCTCCTGGCTGGGCAAAACACACAGCACACTGCTGTCATTGTCAATAAAGATGATATTTGTTCATTCAGATCACTCAGAGGAGTACTGTGAATGGCATTCATTCTGCCACAAAAAATGTGCCCAAGAGGCTCCATATGGTTCACCTTTGAAGTTCAAAATTACCGTCGCAGGTAAATTTCTTATCAGCCTCCTCTTGCCAGCATGCAATTACCTGAGTACTGCAGCAAGAGAGGAACTGAAATAAACCTAGAACTTTTCAACAGAGGTCTCAAAATCCAGGAAGCTGTGCCCACCCTTGACTTCTAGTTGCTCTGCCCATATGTCCTAGTGGTAATGGAAAACTGCAATGTCTATTAAGTCTGAGCTTCTTTGGATGAATAACTCTTCTTTTTTTTTGAGATGGAGTTTCGCCCTTGTTGACCAGGCTGGAGTGCAATGGTGCAATCTCCGCTCACCCCAACCTCTGCCTCCCATGTTCAAGTGATTCTCCTGCCTCAGTATCCCTAGTAACTGGGATTACAGGCATGCCCCACCATGCCCAGCTAATTTTGTGTTTTTAGTAGAGACGGGGTTTCCCCATGTTGGTCAGGCTGGTCGTGAACTCCTGACCTCAGGTGATCGCCCGCCTCGGCCTCCCAAAGTGCTGGGATTACAGGCGTCAGCCACTGCGCCCAACCTGGATGAATAACTCTAAAATAAGAAAATGACTGCATTGACAACAGCTTCCCTGAAGCTATCAGAGGGCCTCTAAAGTAGAAATACGGGTGGGCCCCACACCTAACTGGCAGCTTTCAACATGAAAGCCCAGTAGCGTGAATGTTAAAGGATTGGAGAAAAAATCAGAATGCAATAAGAAAAGAAGAGCACACCAGCATGGCACACGTATACATATGTAACTAACCTGCACATTGTGCACATGTACCCTAAAACTTAAAGTATAATAATAATAAAATAAAAAATAAAAAATAAAAAAAAGAAAAAAAGGAGAGAAAGAAAACACAAAAGCAGAAAGAAAACACATCTGCTTTGCCTATTTATTTCTATAATAAGATAATGATGACCAAACTGTACCTCTCTTTAATGAGCTGGTAAAGATTTTCCTTCATGTACTCGAAGATAAAATAAAGATGATCATTTTCCCTGATAACTTCTTTTAATTTGACTACATTGGCATGGTTGAGCTTCTTTAAAGACTAAAGAAAGGCAAGGAAGAAACACAAAACAAATATTAGAGAAAATCTGTTGCTGAAAAAGAAAAGTAATCCTATGTATACTTGGAAAGAAACAACTAATTTTAGAACCACAGAAATGTCCTAAATTATATTTTATTGACAATTTAATAAACAGTATACCTCTGAAATTTATAGTAACTTTACATAGAAAAACTACTTCAATGAACTGAGTAGGAGGTACGTATTCGAACAGTAACTGGTATTTCTGGCTGCCCCCAGCACCAGGCAATGTACCAGGGCTATTTTGGGCCCACCCCCTCCAGATGATGGAATTCAGGCTGTGGAAGAAGCCAGGGGGGAATCAATAAAAGCAGCTTAGATTTTTCTAGCACTGGAGAATTTGCAGCTGCAGTGGGCTGAGATCACCAGCTAACAGTTTGCAGACACTCTGAATAGGAAATTGTTCAAAACGACGAAGGGTTGATGGCCTGCTTCTCTTGACTTTTGTCTGACTCATGTATGTCCATGAGGCATAGAGCACTCCTTCTTACAATGTGAGTTTGAGTTACAGAGGACCAGAAGGAGACGGAAGGACCCTGAAGTAAGACAAGAGAAATCCCTCTGCTTCCAAGAACAACGAAGGCAAAAAAGTCAGGCAGTGGATGAGGAATGAGAGGGTGGCTCAGAAAATGGTGCGTGGCCTTATATGTGTGAAGATTACTCATCTTCACACATATGTACCTTTCCTCTTCCTGGAACATGTGCGTACATGTGAGTATAGCCATGTGCACACTGTTTTCTGTTTGTATTGCTAGTTCTGTTGATAGTGAACAAATCAATTTTGTATTAGTAAGCAGCATCCCTCTTCTTGTACAGCAGACATACCTAAAACTGTTGGTTTGGATAATCAGAATCTGATCGACTGTCTCCTTCATGAAAGCCTCCAAGTGTCACTTTGGCCAGTGAGATGAGTCCTTTAATTAAAATAGCCCTTTCCTCATACATAGAGAAGGGAGTCCAATATTAAGTTATCTTTGAATTTCACTAAAAAGAACATCCTTTTTATAAAACAAACATGTGAAGAGGAAAGTGTTAAAACAAATATCCTCATCTAGAAGAAAACTCAGTGATAAAGTACCCAGGGTTCAAAGCTTGGGAATGTGTAATATAATCAGTTACTTCAAGCAGCTGGCGAGAGAGAGGAAATATGGTCAGTAAAAGAGAACAAAATAAGACTCTCTGGAGCTTCCTCCCCAGAAGAATAGTTCCTGCCAACATACTTCTCTGGCAGGGAATCCTCAGCTGTTTTGGCCAATTGTTTTGCTAGATCCTTCTAGTATGGACCAAAGAGGCTGATTACTTCTTTTAGTCGGGTTGGATTCCTGGTTCTCCATGAGTAACAAATATAAACATTGCTTAACTTGTAAGTATTCACTGAACTCTCAGTGATCACAGTTATCTTTTATGCCTGTTTGCTTAAAACGCATCACAAGCAATGGCTGAGGTAGCTAGCGGATAAGCAGCCTTGGGGAAAATTCATTCAGCAGAAAATGAAGTGGTTTTAAAGCTTTTCTGGGAGAGAATTCTAGGCAAGGAGTGGGGTGCCTCCAGCTCTTAGCCTGAAGTTTGTTTGGAGCCATGAATTACTGGCCCAACTCTATGGCAGCTCACAGCTCTTGTTTCTAGGTGAGGCTCATGAATAAGAAAGTCCATAGTAGTTTAATATAAAAAGAATTACTTTTGTGTGGGGGATGTCAAGTGACTGGCTTTATGAAGATGTATTTCCAGAAAGAGGCATCTTATTTTGGCTCAGGAAAGGATTCCAAAGCAGAGATAGAGGCAGGTCAGTTGTGTCAGAGTGGAGAAGCAGAAGTAGCAAATTAAGCCCAATCAACAGTCCAAATGTGGACTGTTTATCCTCATGGATGAAGCTTTCAGTTGGATATTACCAATGTTGTCCACATCAGAGACTGAGCAACACTTTCTAACTATTAAAACAACAATGTACTGGGCCCCCAGGGTATCCTGGGGCTTAAGATGCAGTGCTTGCTCTTAAGAGGCAAACAACCTAATTGGAAAGTCAGGACATGGATACAAAATACATCTAATAAAATAAAGAAGATCATATTAAGTGTCAAGGGAATGACAGAAACAAGGACCATCAGAGATGTGTCAAGGAGTAATCAGCAAACTCTAAGTGGTCAGTGGGAGCATCACCAAGATGTGACTTGAAGGAAGAGTGACACCTGGATGAGCTTGCTGGGAGGGAGCGGGCATGTCAGGAGGGAAGCCCACTGCAGGTAAGGCATGGAAACTGAGTGGAAGACTCTGTGTCTGGGGGACAAAGGATGAGAATCAACCTAGTTTGGTTCTGAGGGAGACTCATCTGTAAGACTTTGGCTGGAGAAGTGGGCAGGGTGCAAACCATTTGGATGCCACGTATATACCTGCTGGGTTCTTCTGGTGAATCTGCTGCCTTAAGTAGAGTTGCAGAGGGAGATGCCTGACTTGATGAGGTTGAAAAGTAAATGGGGTGTGGGAAAGCTGCACTGAAGAAAGAAGTTTGGAAGGTAATGTAAGAAAAGGAAAGAGGTAGAAACTCAAGGGGAGAAGGGCTTGGGACTTTTTTGGGTTAGAGAGAATGGTGGGCACATTTATAGACTAAAAAGAATGAGCAGGTGGAAAAAAAAAGAGTTTAATGATATGGGAAGGAGGGGGAAATTGTTGCAGCAAGAACCTACAGACATAAAAAATTAAGATGGTTAAAAAAACCAAAACAGCAAAGGAACACGGTAGGCAGAATATAGGCAGCCTACGGTTTCAAGATGGTGTCTAGAACAGCATAGTGCCATGTAAGACTATGCTTCTAAGAAAAATAGCACCAGGTGCCATTCCCCACATGACATCATGGGAGCAGGGATTCCCCTCCCTGCCATGGCCGTGAGGTGCAGAATATCCCTGAAGTCCACAGGGTCTTCATGGGCAGACATGGAAATGTACAGGCAGGCGGCAACGAGGAGAAAGGAAGAAGGAACAGTGGCGTGGTGAGTACCCAGGATTTCCTTTCAGTTCCCTCTGCTGCTGGAATGAAGCAGCTGGCAGGACATGAGAAACGATAGTGATAAGAGGCCTTCAGTGCCCTTCCTTTCGCTTCCCCTTCTGAGTCAGCAGGCACAAAAGAAGGACCTCAGCAAGGAGGAAGGGATGAGGAATCTTGTAAGGTACGCCTCCTTTCTACCCGCTTCTGCCTTCCCTCCCCTCTGTGTTCAGGGTTAGGCTGTGGCCCAGTGCTGGTAAGTCTGTGTGAGGCCCAACAAGCGCGTGGGTGTGGGGGTGGGGAGGATCCCAGTTGGCAGCCGATGTGGCATCTGTGCAGGCAAGGAAAAAGAGTGGGAGTTGTCTGGTGGTCATCAGCTAGAGGAGCAGTTTCTTCAACTATCTTGCCGAGGCAGTCACTTGCTTCCTAAGACGCTATGTGCCCATAGTTTTTCTAAACTGTATATATGAATAATCTCTTTTGCATTAGAACTAATACACAATTAGCTGTATGGGAAAATAAAGGTTTAACATCCAAGCCATGGATACCTCTCAGAACTTCATGTCACAGAGAAAATGTCCTTGGATTATCTTTGTTTTTTATCTCTGATGTTTGATTTTTTATATCTGATGTTTTCAGATCATCTCAAACTTTTATTTTCTAGAACAGAGGTTGGCAAACTATGTCCCATGGGTGAAATCCAGCCCACCACATGTTTTTGTATGGTCCACAAGCTAAGAATATTTTTGTTTTTGTTTTTTTTAAGACTGAGTCTTGCTCTGTCACCCAGGCTGCAGTGCAGTGGCACAATCTCGGCTCACTGCAACCTCTACTTCCCGGGTTCCAGCAATTCTCCTGCTTCAGCTTCCTGAGTAGCTGGGATTACAGGCGCCCACCACAGCACCTGGCTAATTTTTGTATTTTTAGTAGAGAAGGGCTTTCACCATGTTGGCCAGGCTGGTCTGGAACTCCTGACCTCAAGTGATCCACCGGCCTCAGCCTCCCAAAGTGCTGGGATTACAGGTGTGAGCCACCACACCCAGCCCAAAAAAGGTAAAAAAGAATACTTTTATAAATGAACGGTTGCAATCAGTTTGATGACAGGGAACACTAACTTTGAACTCCAATTAAGTTAAATATTATGTCCCCTCAAAAAGAATATCATTCTTCTCACTGGAAGACCTCTAATACAGAAAATTATACTAAATTATTATTACATTTTATATTTTATAAATAAAAATTTTATGGAAATTTGTTTTTGCTCTTGTTACACATGTATCTATATAACATCTTCAATGTGACCTTTTAGTCCTAGAAGCATAAAAGACTGACTATCTGGCCCTTTACAGAAAACGTTTGCCGATCCCTGCTTTAGACTTGTAACCTCACTTCCATGTACAGGACCCCTTTGGAGAAAAAGAAAGGGTGTTTTTCAGTATTCTATTAGGTGTTTCAAACAGGGCTGGGTGAGAGGACTAAAATTAGATGAAGCACCACTCCACTGCACAAGGAAGAGAATTATGCATGTAAAACTCAATGTGATCAATCTACTCTGACAGAGAGAAAAATTGGAACAAAATCAATAGAAGAAGGGGCAGGGGGAAAGGAGGAGAATAATGAATCCAGTCAGAAGGCTGAATAAAAGTAAAGATCGGTGCTCCACAATGCTTGACATGGCACAAAAGAAGGACCTCAGCAAGGAGGAACGGATGAGGAATCTTTTAAGGTGCCTCCTTTCTACCCGCTTCTGCCTTCCCTCCCCTCTGTGTTCAGGGTTAGGCTGTGGCCCAGTGCTGGTAAGTCTGTGTGAGGCTCAACAAGCGCAAGGGTGTGGGGGTCAATGAATTTCCTCACAGAAAGTGGAGTGCAAATTATTAGGGCATGAAACTGAAGTAAGTACTGCTATTATGTCTAGGAAAAACACTCAACAAGTGATTTTCCTTTACGTTAATAATTAAGAAAATAATTAGGCAATAATAATTCACTAAATCAACACATTCAACTTCTTTATATTGAAATATATTGATATAAGTGATCCATTAAAGATGAAAGCTTTCTAATAACAGTATATACAATTATACCATAATCTTCTGCTTCAGCTATAATGTTATCATTTGCCTCCCTTTCCAGCATTAGTGAAAAAATTCAAATGAAATGACTATATCAACTATAAATCTAAGCATGTACAAAGCTATTTTAATCATCCATAAATTATTCCTTGGTATATTAATATATACCTTAACCTCCCGAAGGTTCATGCATTCCTCCCAGGAATAAAATTTTCTTTTCATTCTAGAAGAGAAGAAAGAAACAAACAGCACACTTATTCTCAGTAATAGGTTAAACTTTGCTTTTACAAAAATGCTTCCATTCTGATCCTAATTAACAGTACTTAAAGTGGGTTTAAATTTCTACCCGGTATTATTTTCAAACAGCAGTGCAATAATCAATCCTAAGTCACAAATTTTGCCAGTAGCAGTGGTGTGGTGCAGTCCAAAGAGGCCTGGACTGCTGTCTTGCTCTACACTAACTAACTAACCTTGCTTTGGAAGGAAATTGCTCAGGCTTATTCTATTTAGACCAGAGCTGTCCAGTAGAACTTTCTATATTGGTGAAACTGCTCTGTGCTGTCCAGGATGGTAGCCACTAGACACAAGTGGCTACCGAGCACTTTGGCATGTGGCTAGCACAATGTGGGAACTGAATTTTAATTTCAATTAAATTTAAATTTA
The DNA here is from genome assembly GCF_029281585.2 of Gorilla gorilla gorilla. Taxonomy (NCBI): domain Eukaryota; kingdom Metazoa; phylum Chordata; class Mammalia; order Primates; family Hominidae; genus Gorilla; species Gorilla gorilla. The sequence continues at coordinate 70,823,357 of NC_073229.2, forward strand.
AATGCCACATATGGTTACTTGCTATCATACTAGACAGCAGAGTTCTAGACCCTCTAGTGCAGGAGTCAGCAAACTATGACCCATGGGCCAAAACCTCACCACCATCTGTTTCTGTACAGCCCACGAGCTAAGAATGGCATTTACCTTTTTAAATTGGGGGACAAGTCAAAAGAAGAATAATATTTCACACTGTAAAATTTTGTGCAATTCAAATTCCAGTTTCTATAAGTGAAATTTTATTGGAACACAACCATACTCATTCATTTATATACTGCCTGTGGCTGCTTTCAAACTACAACAGCAGAACTGAGTAGTTGCAAGAGACCATATGGCCTGTGAAGCTTAAAATATTTACAGCCTGGCCCTTCAGAGAGAAAGTTTGCCAACCCCTGGTCTAGAGCCTCAATGGAGAAAAGAAAACTCCAGAGTTAATCAGAAATCCAAGTTTCAAGGTTATATTTTTCAGTGCATTTCAATCACATTGTCTCATTTGTCTTATAGCAGGCCTGTGAAACAGATAGGACAGCTGAGGAAACAGAAACAGAGAAGGTACATGACTTTCCCGAGGTCTCACTGCTGGCCAATAACAAACTTCCCATCTCTCCAGCTCACTCTGTCCTTGTCACACTGTCTCCCAGTAGAGTGATCAAATCCTTTATTCATGCCCCAAATATTATTTAGCCCCTGCTATGTAGTACAGTAGGTGCCTTGTCAGGCACCGGAGAGACAATGATGAGAAAGACATCCCTCATGAAACTGACATCATGGCAGGAAGGTAGAAAATAATTTTCTGTACCAAGTGCTGTGAAGAAAGGAAAAGGGCCTATAAAAGTGAACCTGACGGGAGCAGTGGCTCAGCCAAATGATGTAGCAATTTGTAGGTCACATTAAACATTTGGGGCTTCATCCTAAAACTGCTAGGAAGACATTGGAAGCTGTCTTGGTTTGGATTCCTCCAAAAGCAGGGCCTGGGCAAGAACTTGGGTGCAGGTAGTTTATTTGGGAGGTGATTCCAGGAAGCCAGGGCAAGGAGCAGGAGACTGAGAAAAGAGAGGTAGGGAACCCAATAATGGGTGTATGAGTAAGCCAATAACAGGGTTGGCAACTGGCTCAGGCCTGCTGGGGACCTTTTAAGGAGCTGGACAGAATGCACCTTGGTTGAAAGTCTCCCACATGCACTTGGGATGGGGTGCTGGCATGGGCATAGAGCTCTGCGCTACAGCTGCACTGACATCAGGTGGGAGCAAGGGATGTGTTCATGGACACAAAGAACATTTGGTTAAGTAGTTTTAGATGATTGAAGTTGTATGTTTAAAATAATCCCTTTAGTCTGATATGAATAGGGGGAAAAAAGCCAGGAGCCCTAGTGGCGGAGGACCTCATGGTGGAGGTGGCAAATGGTAATGGGTTGAATGGAGGTTAGCAGTGGGAATATACAGAAGTAGGTGGATGACATAAATATTACATAAAATTGACAGTACTAGATGACTAAAGGTGAGGCATAATGGGGAGGGAAGGCAGGAGGACTCCCAGGTTTTGAGGGTATAGTACCAATTATTGAAATAGGAAACACTGAAGAAGAAACAAATTTGGGGTAAGAGAGAATATGCTAAATATGAGTGTAGTTTTGGGCATGGTGAGTGTGAAATGTCTGCAGGGCATTCAAATATAGATGCTGACAAGGCAACTGGATAGAGATGGTTGTGGCAGTCTCCAATGTGGTTCCCAGAGACTCCCACCTCCTGCTACCCAGGGCCTTTTAGAACCCCCTCTCCTTCAACGACTTGCTTCTAACCAACAGAATATAGCAATTTGACAAGGATGTCACTTCTGTGATTAATTTACAAAAGCAAGATATGACTTCCATCTCAGTACAAGTCTCTCATTGCCTTCTTGACTCCCAAGTTTTGATGAAGCAAATGGCCATGTTGTAAGCTGCTTTTTAGATGCCCACATGGCAAGGAACTGAGGGCAGCCTCCCACCAACAGCTGGCAGGGAACTGAGGCCCTCAGGCCAACAACCCATAGATCAACTCACAATCACAAAATGAGCTCAGATTCTTCCCCAGTCCAATCTTTGGATGAGACCCCAGCTTTGGCCAACACCTTGACTACAGCCTCATGAGAGATACTGAGGCAAAGAACTTAGCTAAGTTGTGTCCAGACTCCTGACCCAGAGAAACTGTGAGATAATAAATGTGTGTTGTTTTAAACAACTAAGTCTTGGAGTAAATTGTTACACAACAACAGATAACTAATACAATGTGTCTGGACTCAGGTTGTGAAGGGCAAGGGGGGGCAGAGGGAACAAGACAGCAGTCACCAGACCACCATACGCATGTAGATGGCCCAAATGAAGTCATCTAATTTCTTAGAGTTTCAGTTTCCTCTCATGTAAAATGATGTTTATTAACCTGCTTGTTACTACCTCACAATAAGAGAAAACATACTTTGATAACAAGTACTTTTACTATGTGCAAAGTAGTAAATCTAAAGTGGAAATGTTTTCAGACCTCTAACATGAGTGTTACAGAGTCAATAATCATTTAACCCACAGCAATCATTATCTAAGGTTCTTCTCTAGGCATCCTACCCACTCCCCTTTAGAACTGTTACAAAGACGGGTAATGGTGAGGGTAGAGTTAAAATTATCATGGCAGTGAAGGATCAAACTTACTTTTTAATAGCGATCAGCTCCCCAGACTCAATGCTTCTTCCCAGCAGGACGGAACCGTAGGTTCCATCGCCGAGCTGCCTGATTGTTGTGTATCTATTCATGGTGTGCCTGCTCAGGCCGGACACTCATCTCACGGCCGAAGTGGTTCAGTTCTGCAGTGGTAGCAGTCCTCCCCAGAGTGTAACCAGATTTTTCGATGGCAGCACCAGCACAAGGTATTCAACAGGACGTGACTGTCTCCCAAATACATATTTTCAAAAATCAGTCTTCTGCCTGCAGAGAAAAATGAGAGACAAGGATAAATGTTAATATACATTTTGAGTATACGTGTTTTTGTAAGTCTAAATCTGTGTTTTATTGGAACACAGTCATACCCACATACTTGCATACCATTCATGACTACAACAGCAGAGCTGAATAGTTGTGTGACGCTGTAGAGCCTGCAAAGCCCAAAGTACAGCAGGTTTTGGAATAATGTTGTTTCATTATAATGTTGATGAGGGACAAAAACTTGATTCCTGGCTGGGGCTGCTGTCCATGTGGAGTTTGCACATTCTCCCTGTGTCTGTGTGGGTTTTCTCCAGGTGCACACTAGGTGAACTGGCATGTCTACACTGTCTCAGGCTTGAGTGAGTGCAGAGTGGGTGTGTGAATGTGCCCTGCAATTGGTGCCTGTCTAGGGTTGGTTCCCACTCTGGGCCCTAAGCTGCTGGGATAGGCTCTGACCACCCAAGACCGTAAACTGGATTAAGTAGGTAAATAATTACCTTCACTTTTTTTTTTAATCTTTCTTAAATGTATTTATAGCTCACATTCATTCCAATGTTTAATATTCAAAGTGTTTTAGTCTTTATTTGGAAGTTTGGTGATGTTTTTATGACCAGAAATATGCTGTAGGAACTTAACTCTTGTTTATATCAATTAGCCTATGGCAAAATTGGTTTTGTTATATGTTGTTTGGCATAAAGTCACAGTTTCCAAAGAACCTATTGATAAGTTAAATGAGGACTTAGTGTATTGACTATGTTGCCCTTTACACAGTTCACTAACCCTTGGTCTAAATAATGCTCTTTTCTAATTTCTTATACAACTAGAGATATTACACTTGGAAAGTAAATTTGTCACTGACTCAGAAATGAATCAGCTCCAATTCAATGCTTTTCTGCTGACTAACCATTCTGGGCAAACACTGAGAGATAACTGTGGTCGATGAAAATTGCCAAGCTATGAAAATTTCGCTAAATATACTGTGTTCTATGCACTTGAGCTACAATTAACAATGTAAACATACAAAAGCTAAGAAATGCTAAAGTTCTCGTGATACAGAACTTAAGTGTGCTCCATGAACTACGTGTGGCTAAGCATCAATGGTATTATCATCACTACTAGACATTCAGAAGCTAAACAAAGAACTAGGAATTCAAGGCCTATGTGCAGGGTATGCTCCTTTTAAAGTCATTCAGTTTGTGTCTTAAAAATAATGTCATTGATTTTTCATTTATATAATTCAGTCTGCCTATAATAAAGAAACTGTAGTAATAATGTAAAGTGACTAGTATTCCTACAAAGTGTCCAGATCACAAAAGACAAGGACAGACTAAGGAACTGTCACAGATTGGAGGCAATTAAGCAGACATGCCAAATAAATGCAATGTGGGATCCTTGACAGGACCCTGGAATAGAAAAGGACACTAGTGAAAAAGTTGGTAAAATCTAAGTAAGATCTGTTGTTAGTAGTATTGTGCCAATGCTAATTTCCTGGTTTTGATCATTGTTCTGTGGTTATGTAAGATATTAATATTAGGGAAAGTGGGGTGAAGGGTTTCTAGGAACTCTGTACTATTTTTGCAAGTTTTCTGTAAGTCTAAAATTAGTTCAAGATTAAAAATTTAAAAATAGGCCAGGCGCAGTGGCTCATGACTGTAATCCCAGCACTCTGGGAGGCTGAGGCAAGTGGATCACCTAAGGTCAGGAATTTGAGACCAGCCTAGCCAACATGGTGAAACCCCGTCTCTACTAAAAACACAAAAATTAGCTGGGTGTGGTGGCATGTGCCTGTAGTCCCAACTACTCGGGAGGCTGGGGCAGGAGAATCGCTTGAACCCGGGAGGCACAGGCTGCAGTGAGCCGAGATCACGCCACTGCACGCCAGCCTGGGTAACAGAGTGAGACTTGGTTTCGAAAATATATATATATATATATATATATAAAAAAATAAAATAAATAAATAAATCCAGACTGTGTTCTCCTGAAAGCCGTGTGTGAGCTTGAAAAATCTTCAGACATATAAAACTCCTGCCTGATTTCACCATGCTTTATCACAGAATCAAACAAGCTTTTAGAGATCAAGCCCCGCTCTACCCACCCTCAGCTCATTCCCTTTCCCCTAGAACCACTGTAAAGCCTCTGGTTGGAGGGGCATTTTCCTTCTTGAAACTCTTCAGGATCAGACTCCCTACAACCTCCTTCAGTAGCTCTTTAGGGTGATGTATTCCATTGATGACTAATAAATATTTATAAAGCACCTTCTGTGTGACAGATCCTATCTTTAAGCTCTGAGAATATAGAGACCAATAAAATATGGTCCCTTCTTTTAAAGAGCTTAGAGTCTCCTGGCAGGGGATGGGGGTGTGGATGGGAGGGGGGAAGCAGATATGTACCACTCATGAATACAAACTAAGATATTTCAAGTATGCTTAGGGCACAGGATGTGGAGGGGAATTAAGGAGAAAGCCCTCTTGGTTTCCAGCTGGGTTAATTCCATCTGGGCTTAGGGAGGGCAGGAAAAATCGTCATAAAAGATTGTCTTAAAAAAGAGAAAAGTAGGTGTTTTGTAGGGCAAATGGGGTTCTAGCACTCCAAGAAGCAGAAACTAAGAGGCAGGGCTTGAAATTAGGGGGTGGGAAAGGGGGAGCTTGTGGAAAGAGTTGGCAGAGTTTTGTTTATGGAGGAACCCAGATGCCATTTTTTAAAATACAGGTTTTGACTGGATTCTGTACTGGAGAAGAAAATGCAATAAAGCAGGGGTCTCCAAACCCAGGGCTGTAAACCAGTCTGTGGCCTGTTAGGAGCTGGGCCACACAGCAGGAGGAGAGCAGTGGGTGAGTGAGCATTACTGCCTGAGCTCCACCTCCTGTCAGATCAGCGGCGGCGGCATTAGATTCTCACAGAAGCACGAACCCTACTGTGAACTGCCCACGGGAGGCATCTAGGTTGCGTGCTCCTTAGGAGACTAATGCCTGATGATCTGAGGTGGAGCAGTTTCATCCTGAAACCATGGACAGTAGATTAGATAAAAATATTTATCTGTGTTAAAGTTATTGTAGTTGTAGTTACTGTCCTGTGATTCAGTAAGAACATAGTTTCATTCTTGGGAAATATACTCTGAAGGGTTTACAGGTAAAGGGCCATGATGTATGCAATTTATTCTCAAGTGGGTAGAACAAAAATTTTGTGTGCATTGCGGGGAAAACAAATGGGGTAAAATGTTAACAACAGGTAAATCTGGGTAAAGGGTATGCTATGGACTGAATGATATCCCTCCTCCAAATTCACATGTTAAAGCCCTAACCTCCAATGTGATTGTATTTGGAGACAGACCTATGGAAAGGTAATTAGGCTACAGAGGTCATAAGGGTAGGGGTCTGATACAATAGGGCTAGTGTCTTTTACCTCTCCCCCACACACCCTAGCACATGAGGACACAGGAAAAACGCAGCCATCTAAAAGCCAGGAAGACAGCCCTTACCAGAAACCAAACCATTTGATCTTGGACTCTCCAGCCTCCAGAACTGTGAAAAAAATAAATTTCTGTTAAGACACCCAGTCTATGTTATTATGTTATGTATGGTAGCCCAGGCAGACTAAGATAGGATCTATGGGTATTCTTTTGGTATTCTTGCAATTTATGTAAATTTAAAATTATTATAGATTAAAAATTTCAATTATCCCTAAAATGGTAGAAGAAGGGAAATTTTTTAAAGATACAGGCATCTTAAATGTGTTATCTTAGATCAAAACATACAAATGCAGACTTATGTAATACAACTTATTGAGAAGACAGAACACTATCATATACCATGGTTCCTCCACTTCGTGATTACTGTATTACGGAATAGATTGGATTCAGGCTGTGCCTTAACCCAAAAAGTATATTTGGACCACAGCACAAGCAATTTTGGCTCTGCATCTGTTTTCCCCTTTTTCTTCTTTATCTTCAACTATTTTTTTCATATAGCATACACACAGTCCTCAACTTATGATGGTTTGACTTACGATATTTTGACTTTACAATGGCGCCAAAGCTACATGCATTTAGTAGAAATCGTATTTCGAGCACCCATACTATTCTGTTTTTCACTTTCAGTGCAGTATTCATTATATACATGAGATATTCAACACTTCATTATAAAATGGGCTTTGCGTTAGATAATTTGCCCAACTATAGGCCAATGTAAGTGTTCTGAACATGTTTAAGATAGGCTAGGCTTACAATGATGCTCAGTAGGTTAGGTGTATTAAATGTATTTTTGACAATGATTTTTTAACTTACAATGGGTTTATAGGGATGTAACCCCACTCTAAGTTGAGACACATCTGTGTATGAATCCTCCATCATTCATTATTTCACTTTCCAACAAATTAAGACTCCCAAACCATTGTTGTATGTCATCTTCCTAAAAAAAAAAAAAATCCCTGGAAGCTTGATTTGTCAAAAAAAAAAATCAGCCAACTAATAAACAATGTCTTTATTTTTATTTTTATTTTTTAAAGAAGGCTTTGCCCTATAGACAGTGGGAAGTCAACTAAAGTTTTGTAACTAGGGACTAACATGATCAGATCTGCATTTTGTAATCCAGTTAGAATATTTTTCTTCATGTCCAACCCAAACTTGCATATTCTAATTTAAGCAAATTTCTTCTGCCTAGTTTTCTGTGGATATAAAGAAGCTATGTCATAAAAATGTCTATGCACATGAAATGAGTAATCAAGCGTGTGTCTCTCAGCCTTCTCCTGCCTTAATTACACGACCTTTTCTCAGAGGAAGCATTTTCCACTCCTTTAATTACCTTTGGCATTCATCTCTGAATCCTCACACATTTCTCCATCTCCTTGATGAACTATGGTGACCAAAACTTAATAGTAACCTATATTACAGTAGCATGTGGGCTTCCCTCATGCTTTTTGCAATGGCATTATACTACTGATTTATATCAGTTATTAATAATAAAGCCTTTTTTGGATAATTAATGTCCCTTCCTCATCCACTTAAATTGTACAATTGGAACAATGATTCCTAGATTATCACTGAGAAAGCTATCTGTGAAAGAATTAAGAGCTTCATTGAAATCCAGATAGAGTGGGTCATTCATTCAATGCATAGTCACCCCAACAATTCCTCCTTGTTATAGTCTGTCATATTATCAAGGAACAAAATCTAATTACTCTGGCAAGATATGACTCTCACCATACCATGGCAGTTACTTTCTAATTTCTAATGCTACTTCAGATACCTAACAACTATACAATGGATCAGACTAGTGTCTCTTCAAGCACTGATGGCACACGGTATAATTTTATTTAAACTTTAATAAGATGCTAAGCATTATGCAAGGCTCTTGGGCACATTATGGATAAGGCTAGGGTCTCTCCTTTAAATCACTCACAACTGACAGATACACAAAAAATGTAGAAACTGCTATGAGAATGCAGTAGACAGCAACCAATCTTGGGAGGAGGAGAGAGATCTGACAATCCTTCAGAGAAGAGGTAGTATTGAGATATTAAAAAATGAAAAAGGTTTTCTTACACAGAAAAGGAGAGAAAGAAATTATAAGTGGAGGAAACTGTAAAAATGTTGGTGAATATAAGAGCTTGGTGTGTTCACAAGAGGGCAGGCACAGCCTAATGTTTCTCACCCTGGTTGAATACAGAATCACTTAGAGAACCTTTAACATTTACTCATGCCTAGCCCCAGCCCCAAGAAGCAGGTCAGGATGGGGGCTGAGCTTTGAGAGTTCTGAAGGTTTTCCAGGTCTAATGTGCAACCAGGGCTGGGTACGAGGCTAGAGCGTAAAACCAATTCAATGGAGGGCGATGGGGCAAATTGCAGGAAATAGCTAGAAAGTTAGGGTGGGCCCAATTATGAACGAGTATGTGTGTCATGCAGGAGTTTTTTGTTTTTGCTTTTGTTTTGTTATTTTTTTGAGACAGGGTCTCACTCTGTCACCCAGGCTGGAGTACAGTGGTGAAAATCACAGCTCACTGTGGCCTCAACCTCCTAGGCCCAAGTAATCCTCCCACCTCAGCCTCCCAAGTAGCTGGGAGTACTTGGTGTACACTACCAGGCTTTTTTTTTTTTTCCCAGGTTGGTCTTGAACTTTTGGGCTCAAGCAATTCTCCCACTTTGGCTTCCCAAAGTGCTAGGATTACAGGCGTGAGTACACCTGGCCTCACGCAGGAGTTTGATTTTTATCCTACAGAAGGGAGTTCCTCAGAGTTTTTAAAGCAGAGAAACAGCATGAATAAAATCCCTCTGGAGACTACATAGATGTTAGAATAGAGATCAGAGACAGAGACTAATTAGGAGGTTACTCCAATAGCCCGGGTGAAATACGATGAAAGCCCAAACAAAGGCACTGGACTGGGTGAGTCTTAGATACAACAGGAGACTATGGGTTTGAGATAGGGAATGTGTGTTTTTGTGTTATTTGGACAATGTACAGAGATGTGGGTTCTGTTTTCTCGGGGGCTGAATTTGAGGTATGTACCAAACCTCTCACTGGAGATGCTCAATAAGCAAATAGCTCTAAGGTTGTTTTATTTTTCCCCAAAGATAGAGTATTATTGGAGTTCTTATTGGGAACACAGCATTCAGACAAGGCTGATACACTGTGTAACTCCAGGGTACTCCATTCACATAGAACACAACGTGAAAGGTGCCCACTGGAGTTGTTAAATAAGGCAGCCTGTGTTCAGAACAAGGAATGCAATAGTCCCATCACATCCTTGGTTTACTGCTCCAGAGGCCAAACTTCAAGAGAAATATTAAAGAACATAGTGAGGCATCTAAATGAAAGTACAAGAAGGGTAGATGAAGAAACACCGGATGCTGGAAGCAAAGGAGACTTGGAAAGCCATGATAATTGTTCCACGTGTACAAAGGATATCAAAGAGAAGGGTTAGTTACACTAGGTATGGTTCCAGAGAACAGAACCATGACCGCTCTTTGAGCTTTCTATTATTCACATTAGTGAATTATTTCTCATACTGAAAAAAAGTGAATGGTATTAGCCAAAATGGCATTAGACAAGAAGCACCAGTCAGCTCACAGTCCAATCTGAGCATATCCTAGCAGGATGTGGTTAAATACATTTGAGAATGGTATTGTTCAGCTATTCATCCTTTTTGTGGTGGCCCAAATATGATGAGTCACCTCATAATCTGAAAGTAAAGAACAAAAACTTACTGGTGCTCTGGGAAAATAGGGCGATGGACAATGCACTAGAAAAAAGAAGGGAGCCATGGTAGGCGCCTTCGCTGCTCTACTCCATAGCAATGCTCCTCTTCTTGCTTAGTTTACAGAACCTGATTTTACTCAGGATTCGACATACTCAGGCACAGCAGCCACCCCAGGGCATGAACTATGATAGATCTAAGCCAAGCAAAGGAATTCTACTTCCTTACTAAAATCTGTTTAGGAGTGGTGCCATGGCTCAGACTTATGAGAATGAAAGGGAAGTGAGCTGGTGAGGAAGGAGAAGAGCTTCTGAGAAGGAATCTACTCCCTAATAAAGACAGTTGACAAAGAAGCGGCATTGAACATGGCTGTGTAAAGTGGGATATTTAGGGCTGAGGCAGAGACGACTATGAGACATCAGCTCTAAAGATGAGAATCCCAGCTGCAGAGGGTGTATTCATAGAAAGAGGTTGAGTCCTTGATGACATCAGTGAGCTGCTGCTTGAACCCTGAAAATATATGCCTTTGGGCTTATTGTTCTACAACCTAATTGAAGGTCTCTGTTGAAGAAGTCACTGTTAATCTATCCAGTACAGCTGAAAGCATTCCTGATACTATGGGCTACACCCACTTACAGTGGGCTATACTAACTTTTGTATTTTAGGTGACAAAATACAAAATTCTCTACAGGAGGTGACAGATAGACCTTTATGGTTAGCATAGTTTTGAAGACTAAAAGAGGTGTACAGCTGGAGACAAATTACAAGTAACTATTAGCCTAATGTTCATTTGCTTTCCATTATCTGCTTCCATTTTGAAAGAAAATAAGATGCAAGTAAGATACAAACCTATTGTGGTAAAAGAATGTCCAAAAACGGCCCTCAGTATCACTCCAGGTTGCTTGGACAACTAGCTAGCTGAAGCTTTGCGACCTTGTGCAATCCAGTCATGTGCCTGTAACATGGCAGGTGGGAAACATGAAAGGATTCCACTTTGCATGACAAGTGGGGCCCAACATGGGGACCACTCTGCATGCCATCCACAGTGACATTTACTACAGATAACCACAGAGCTTCAGTCAAAGGCAACCAAGGCAAACACGGAACTCTCAAGCTGAGTTCTTTTTTCTTTTTGTGAGACAGGGTCTTGCTCTGTCTCCCAGCTGGAGTGCAGCTGTGTGATCATGGCTCACTGCAGCCTCATGGGCTCAGACAATCCTGATTGTCTCAGCCTCCTGATTGGCTGGGACTATAGGCATGCACCACCAGGCCTGGTTAATTTTTGTATTTTTCGTAGAGACGGGGTCTTGCTATGTTGCCCAGGTTGGTCTTGAACTCCTGAGTTCAAGCACTCTGCCCACCTCAGCCTCCCAAAGTGTTGGGGTTACAGGTGGGAGCCACTGTGCCCAGCCTCAATTGGAGTTCTAACAGGAAAAAAGGTTTCAGCACTCTAATGACTATTTTTAGTGTATTAATGTTAATACATCCTTCTTTGATACTTAATGGGAGACATCTACATCTACAGAGTCAGTGCTTCAAAGAAAGAAGCAGGCAAATATCAAAAATTTGATACTTGACAAGACATCACAATTCCAGCCTGAAATCTCTGAGTATATGACATTAGCATACAAAGATTTCACACTGTGTAGACCAGAGACCACATACTGGCAGCATAATATTTCACCCGTAAGTCACTCCATTGAGACCTCACTCCACAAGTAGAAGACCGTTTCTACTGTTGGGCTCTTTACAATTTGTTAAAAAAAAAAAAAAAGCCAACTATTATCTTTTCTATGGTTGTGAGGTTTACTCGCATTTGTGTGTGTGTGTGTGTGTGTATATATATACACATTTCACATACATATAATATTCATATATTATAAATACATTATATATGTATATATGTAAATATGTGACATATTTATTTTATAAAATTATATAGGCTGGGCGTGGTCACTCACACCTGTAATCCTAGCACTTTGGGAGGCCCAGGTGAGCATATTGCTTAAGTCCAGGAGTTCAAGACCAACCTGGGCAACAGGGCAAAACCCCATCTCTACAAAATACAAAAATTAGCTGGGCGTGGTGGTGCATTCCTGTAGTAAGTCCTAGCTACTTATGGGGCTGAGGTGGGAGGATTGCTGGAGTCTGGGAGGCGGAGGTTGCAGTGAGCCTAGGTCACACCACTGCACTCCAGCCTGGGCAACAGAGCGAGACCCTGTCTCAAAAAAAATTTTCTTTTAATTTAAAAAAGCATATAAATATGCATTTTTGATATACAGCAATATCTGAAATATGCTTAAGACACTAAAGTGTCAACAAAGCATCACTCAAGTGAAAAATTAAGTATAAGGCCCTACGTTCAGTACTGAGATATAAGATCCACAGAGCTGTGGGTGGCAGATCTGGCCTCTGGGGACTTCTCACGCAGTTGGAGAGGTGGGAAATACACAAATGACCAGAAGACATGGACACTGGATTAAGTTCCTACATGGAGTGGAGATGAGAGTGCTACCAGTGCACAAGGAAGGAGTCACTTTGTGGATCACTGGCTAGGAATCTCAAGGAAGGCTCTGGGCCACCAATTTCTAAACTACAGCTAATTTTTCTTGTTAAGGACATGTCACTTATCCATATTTTGATCCAGATATAAATAACAAAAAAAAATTTTTAAACTATACAAAGTTTTCCTTGTCAGTTATATTAATTTCCCACAGCTGCTCCAAAAATTTTCACAAAGTTGGTGGCTGAAAATAGCAGAAATTTATTCTCTCAGGTTTCTGGAGGTCAGAAGTCCGAAACCAGTATTCCTGAGTTGAAGCAAAGGTGCTGGCACTTCCTCCAGAGGCTCTAGAGGGAATCCATTCTTTGTCTCTTCCAGCTTCTGGTGGTTGCAAGCACTCCTTGGCTTGTGACCACATCACCCCAATCTCTGCCTCTATGATCACATTTTCTTGTCTTCTGTTTTTAAATCTTCCTCTGTCTCTCGCTTATAAGGATTTGTGTTTTCATTTAAGGCCTACCAAGATACTGCAGGATAATCTCTCCATTTCCGATTCTTTGATTCAATCACATCTGCAAGGTCCATTGTGTCATATAAAGTAACACTCACAGGTTTCAAGGATTAGAACCTGGTATCTTTGCAGGCTATTATTTAGCCTATCACTCCCTAGCAAAACATCCCAAAGACTTATACAATCATCTAAATTACACAGCAGTGGTGTTATTCATTCAAAGTTGGGTGTTTTAGAAATGAAATCAGAAATCTGTGCTTACTTACCCAGCGAACAAGGACATTCTGTTTTAAAATATAGAATGTACTTATCTCTTTTATTTTACTTTAAGTTCCGGAACTCATGTGCAGAATGTGCAGGTTTGTTACATAGGTATACGTATGCCATGGAGGTTTGCTGCACCTATTGACCCGTCCTGTAAGTTCCCTCCGCTTGTCCCACCTACCCCACAACAGGCCCTGGTGTGTGTTGTTCCCCTCCCTGTGTCCATGTATTTTCATTGTTCAACTCCTGCTTATGAGTGAGAACATGCAGTGTTTGGTTTTCTGTTCCTGTGTTAGTTTGCTGAGGATGATGGCTTCCAGCTTCATCCATGTCCCTGCAAAGGACATGATCTCATTCCTTTTTATAGCGGCGAAGTAGTCCATGGTGTATATGTACATTTTCTTTATCCAAGCATACTTCTCTTTAACTTTGCACAGTGAACAAGAATTGACAATTCTAGCCTGAAATCTCTGAGTATACGACATTAGCATATGGAGATTCCATGCTGTGTCGACCAGAGATGGCACACTGGCACTCTGGGGGCTGAATCCCAGATTTAAAAATAGGGAATTTCGGCCGGACACAGTGGCTCACACCTGTAATCCCAACACTTTGGGAGGCCAAGGGCAGCAGATCACGAGGTCAGGAGTTCGAGATCAGCCTGGCCAACATGGTGAAACCCTGTCTCTACTAAAAATACAAAAATTAACCGGGCGTGGTGGTGTATGCCTGTAATCCCAGTTACTCAGAAGGCTGAGGCAGGAGAATTGCTTGAACCCGGGAGGTGGAGGTTGCAGTGAGCAGAGATCGCACCACTGTACTCCAGCCTGGGACACAGTGAGATTCTGTCTCAAAAAAAAAAATCAATAAATAAAAAATAGGGAATTTCCTATATAAATCCCTATTTGGAGCTTCTCTGGAAATACTGAAGGTCTAACCACCTGGGGTCCTTAGCCCTTCACAGTAATAAGAAGTGGAAGAAATGTCCGTACCTCTTCAGGCTGGGCGTGTGCTCTGCAGCTCACCACAGTCCCCATTTTTTCCCTGTTGCCACTTGCCTTTTTTTTTTAAGCTGTTCTTTTTTTGTGTGCCTTCATAGCCACTTGTTTTACTGGATGAAAAATATTTCTCTGTTCCTATGCCTATAACAAAAGTGACAAAGTAAAAGCCTGAAAAAAAAAAAAACCTTATACTTAAAGAAAAATTGGAAGAGAAGAAAAATTGTTCTTTTTTAGAAGAGAAGAGCAATTTCTTACTGTTTGACAAGCACACACCCAGCTTCCTTGAGTCTTTTATTTTCCTCCTCTGCCCTGACAGCATTTAAATTCAGCTTCTGGTACAGATAGTTAACACTGCTTGAGAAGTGAATGGAATGTAGCAGCCTGTCCATTACCTTGAGAATTAGCATGTATTTCTAACTCGCAGTATTTCTAAATTCTGCTTTGACTCCAAGAATTAACTTGGATAAATCATTCACTACAACGAATCTACACTTAGCACCCTCATATATCAAATATGCCCAAAACATGATAATTTTAGTACTTAGTATGTACATAGTACTATTATAAGTGCTTATGCATATATTAGTACATTTAACCCTCATAATTCTACCAGGCAGGTACTATTACAATTATCCCTATTTTACAGAGAAGGAAACTGAGAGACAAGTTACATGTCTAGATTATACGACTAATGTGGCAGAACCGAGACAGGAACCCAGGCTGACTGTACCAAACTTAAGGTAAAGCTTTCAAAAGATCATGAGATCTTTGGAGGATCTGAAAATGACAGGAACAGAAGTAGTACTTTGTATCTCAAAGCCCAAATATGGAAATGAATGATATGGCTATGTTCTAATTGCCTTCATTCTGCAATCAAACATCAGCGAATCCACTGGAGCCGTCGGCAGCACCAACATGCCCACAGTGGAGGCAAAGTGAGGGACTGGTTCCAGTTTCCACTCAGCACTGATCTGCTGTGCCTCGGGGCATCTCTTGGTCCTTGAGTTTACTTTCGGTGGAATTAGGGCATGGGACTTGCTCTAAGGTGGTTTCTTCCTCTAAAGCTGTGTGATTCTGTGACTCTGTATCAGGAATTGAGCTAGCATTTGTCTAAGAAAAAAATGGATAAATGTTTCTGCTTTTTGCATCACATGAACAAAGGTTAGCGGAGAAGACAGTGCCACCAAAGGACCCTGTATGCTACACACCTTTCTTTCAAGAGATGCACAAGTGCCCCAGTGCCTCAGCCAGGCCCCAGTAAACATTAAACATCGATTCCTTCTCTTTCGAGCTCACACATCACCTCTTCCAAGCCTCCTGCCCCAACCTACACATATAGACCCGAGAATGGCCCTCTCCCTTGATGCCATAGTGCCTTGTCCTCACCTCACTGCCAGCCCCTTCCCCGTGGCAATGACCTGCAGGTGTACCCTCTGCTTCAGCCTCGACACTCTCCAAGACTGCTTCATCTTTGTCTTCTCACTCCACTTGCAGTAGCAAGTCCTCAAAGATTGTTTGAAGGGCCCAAATGTGAGTTTTAGTCTTTGCTATTATTTTCTGTACCACCTTGGCTAAGTACCTCAAAATTCTCAGTGCTTCTATTTTGTCATACGCAAAATAAAGATAAACTGTTGGGCCCAACTAAAAGTTCTGAAGTTCTGAAGTGGAAGAACAGTGAATACCACAGAATAGCTGGGGCAGGCAGGCAGCCTGGGCCCTCCCACAACAATGCCAGGATGACTGAGTCTCAGAGGATCACAGAAAGTCCCCCTCCATGCGGTCAGATCAGGCCTTTGGCCTTTGTGTAAGGCTGTACTCAACTAACAAAGAAAGACAGCTTTATCTCTCTTTCAAAGAGTTCCAGCAAACCCTTGAAGTCAATGTTATGATGTTCCTGGCTAGGTGACATTGGGGAAAAGCTTCCTGTGATTTGCCCCAATTCCCTCCCCTCAGCGTCAATCCTCGGTGGAGGCAAAGAACATTTGCTCATGGCCAGCAGCTCGCATCAGGTGCCTTGCTCATTCACAGCCTAAAAAATGGAGGCGAGGGGCAGGGAAAATTGTAGTTCATTCTTTATTTTGAAACCTTAATCAATGCATTAATGCCATCATTACACATTTTCTAAGACAGGAGACAAAAAAATTACAGCAAACTTGGGGTTCTCTGGGAGTTGTGGTTTACCAGGCCCACTGACACCATTCAGTTCCTTAGAAGGAGCTTGTCTCCCTTTGCATTAATTATCTTACATTGAAAAGATTCTGTTACTTTCATTTATCCTCCTAAGAAAAGTGGATTATATGCAAAATCATTAGATGACCCTTCTCATGGTACTTCGGAGTTCCATTTTACCTTTACAGGTTTATAATTACACTTCGTATTCTAGGTTTGAATGTGTCCTAACTTTACAAAAGTCAGTGAATACTGTTAATTTCTTTTAAAAAGGTACTAGAAATAGTATATCTGGGTTTATATTTTTCTCCTGGACCTAATTCTTCTGCCTCTGTACATTTTAGCAAGCAAATCTTTTAAGCATTTTGCCTCTTGGACTACTGCTTTTTTTCTGCATAAGGAATAGCAGTTACAAAGCCAAAAGGACCTTCTTTACATGGATCTTGCTTTGTCTTTACCTTGACAGAGGAGTGAATTAAAGATGCATTCAGCTATTGCACCAACTGGATGTTAACAAGAGAAGATAATCCGTTACATGATGTGCCTTCTTCTGTGCCCCAGAAACTTCTTCATACCATTACCATCCCTCTCCTCTTTCAATCCCAGCTTCTGAAAAAAGAACTCGTCCTGCACTAGGTCCTTAATCCCATGAGAAGCTTCCACAACTCCCTGTCGCTTCTCTTACAATATAAAAGGTGCTCACGCCTTGAACCTTAAAAAAGTTCTTCGATCACTTGCAGATGATTTTTAAACTAGGACACATAGTTGGCTTTGGTGGACTGTAAAGAACTGAAGTAAAGGCGAAATGTTAAAAAAAATAAAAAATAAAAAAACAGCCAGAAAAACAAACCTTTACCCTGCCATGTGTGAAACTGTTGATGAGCTAGAACGAGAGTCCCCAGCTTAATGAAAACTGCCGAGGGTGGCAATAGTCCTGCTTGCCTGTGTTTCAGGGGTGGGCAAGATAAGGGATAGTGAAGATAGGGGAGTGACTAAGAGCATATCACAAGTTCATGTAGATAGTAACTTTCATGATACTGGCAAATAAGTAGCAGGACGTTACACAATAATACTTTACCTTTCTGGTTCTAACTCATTATCTTTTATGGTAGTTACAAGGACAGCCACATGTTATCAGTATCTATATACTATTACAACACATTTGACTAAGGAGCTGATCTCAGTGTAAGATGCTTTGCTAGCATGTATACAAAAAATCAAAATGAATTAAAGTAAAGGAAGTAAAGGCTTAATGTAAAAATAAAATAGGGCAGGAATCAGCACATTTTTTCTGTGAAGGGTCAGTAAACAGGATAGGCTTTGCAGGCTCTCCATCTCTGTCACAACTCCACTCTGCCATTGTAGCATGAAAACAGTCAAAGACAATATGTAAATACATGGGCATGGCTGTGTTCCAGCACAAATTTATTTACAAAAACAGGCAGCAGGAAGGACTGGCACACAAGCCATAGTTTGTCAAGCCCTGAAAATGAGGAAATCCCCCAAATAAGCAGAAGCACTTTAGTACTCTCCACAGAGCCCTCACTTACCCCTAGGTTACAGGGCTACATACAAGCTGTGTTTAACCTTAGAATATAAGCTCTGTGAGGTCAGAAACGTTGCCATATTCACAACTGTATTCCCAGTACTCAGTTCCCAGAGAACTGGCATAGTTGGCACAAGTACGGACTCACAGTAAAGACATGTTGAATGAATTAACTAATGAATGAACAACTTATGGAGCTTTAAAAGGCAATCCTGACCATAGATGATTTTCCTATACTACCACGTCCACCCTCACTGTCATCCCGTCACGCCCCACTTCTTTGCAAACTGGACAACTGTACTGGGACTAGGGTACCAAAATTATGACTCCTTCTAAAAACTTTTACACTAATTTAGGAAAAAACTTGTTTTTCAACAGCTAAGATCACATGAAGGCATGTATATCTTACATTTTTCTCACTCCCCTTTGTCTTAGTTAAATCATTCTCTAGTGAATTCTCTTTCAAAGCAAAGGCAATGTCCAAGAGGGCAAAACCATTAATAACTATCTTTTGGGAACCACAAGTTCATGCAGATAGTAACTTTCATGATATTGCCAAATACGTATTTGGGCATTATACAATAGCACTTTCCTTTCCGGTTCTCAGGCATTATCTTTCATGGTAGTCAAAAGGGCAGTCACATGTTATCAATACTTTATCACAGGTCATGCTTCACCTATAGAAAGGTAAAAAATAACTCACACTGATCTCTCCTAAAAAAACATGTGGTTCTCATAAGCTCTGGGCCATTGTTATACATTTATTAAGTGGCTACTAAGGGTTCTTGACATGGTGGGAAAAGCACCAAATGAAAAGCAAGGCACTATTGTGGCCCTTTCATTTCAAAAAAAGTGAGTTAGGATGACAATCATCTGCTAGGAACTACAAGTTCACGCAGATAGTTACTTTCATGATATTGTCAAATATAGTTGGACATCACACTTACAATACTTTATCTTTTGGTTCAGAGGCATTATCTTTTATAGCAGCCGTGATGAGCTTATTTAAAGATAAAATATAACTGAATGCTAATTAACATAGATTTGAATGCTAAATTCATTAGGAACTATGTTCAAAGCCTAATGTTGAAGAAACTTCAGACAATAGAGTTAGAATTTTTTTTTTCTGTAAAGGACCTTAATGTTTACTTGACATTCTCACTCTACAGATGAGATCCAACTAAGAAGAACAGAATACTTGTTATCTTCAGAGTAGCATATTTTTTAAATGTGTGAATATAATACGTTTTATAGCCAAATAAAGATGTATTAAATGTTCCCCACATGCCCCTTAGTAAAAAGCATATGAATATTTTGCTAATCCTGAGCCCATATAGTTTAAAAAAAGGAGGGAGCAGATGTTTGAAGATGTGCTATCCTCAAACTCAAACATGACTTCACATGTCAACATATGTTGGATTTGATTTCAGCCTGCTCAGGTAAGTCCCACGACAAGACACTCTTCCTACCCAGGAAGACTTCAACTTTCAAAGCGCAGAGAGTCAGGTACTTAATGTGCAAAGATAGTTCAGTTTCCTTGGAAGAAAATCAGGAATAGAAGCCTTCTGTTTGGGTTGAGTGTTTCCTTAAAACCTGTTGAGTAGTAGTTTTTCCTAAAATTGGACAGCAGTTAACTAGGAGCAGACAGATTGAATGAAGATGCCCATATCAACCTTGGTTACCACCTTGAGGTAGACCTGAGCTGCTGCTTTTACTTCTTTGGCTGCAATCAAAGGCATCTCTGATTTTCTTCTTGCCACAACATTTCCTTAGCATTTTAATGCAATTTGCCCCAGAAAATGATTTGTTTCACCAAATTCTTTTTACTAGGTAATTTTCTAGAACACATGTGCTTTTATAAGGAAGTTAAAACTGTATTTCAAAAGTAAGCACAACCACAAACTAAGACACAATTACACTATAATCCCAAAACATGTGTATAAGTCATCCGGCACACACCTCTGTTTGCGCATTCTCCCTGTCAACCACATCAACCATAAACACTGAGGTTCACAGATAGGAGAGTTCTAATACTCTAAACATAGGCCCTTCTCAGAAAGCCACAGTCATCAAAGACCACAGGTGAAAGACAACAGTTAAATGAGATACTATTCACAGGCTTTCAGATCAACATACACAGAGAGGTTATTATACCCAGAATTCTCCCAAGGAACCACCAGGCAAATACACACACTCACATAGATCCCACAAGCAGAAAAATGCATTTTATAAGGGCAGACATCAATAGAACGGTTAGGTACCACTCCAACTCTGCAAGATCCTACAAAATGAAATGGAGGAGACTGCTGCAAGAGGAGCAGTATAAAAAAAAAAAAATTTAAGCAGTAGGGTTCCTGGCAAGGTTCAGATGGAAAAACAGCAACAGATCCCAGAAGCAGAGCTGCAGCCAGGAATAACCTAAGCGCAAGCCATTTTAAGTAAGGGCAGGATAATACTTACTAAGGATTCACTGCATGGTTACCCTGGTTCTCTAGGCCTCCAGGCTGAGTGTTCAGGAATTGGACTCTGTTAAGTTACTGTCAAGGGATAAGCAGACCTTTATCATGTATATGCCAGTTATGGGTAGGCACTATAGACCATCTTCACACCACAACTCGGGGGTGAAACTGGGGGGGGAGCATTTTCCCTATTTTGCACATGAGATTAATAGTAGGAGAATTACAGAAGGCCACACAACTAATAAGTGGAGTCAGGCCCTTGCCCCAATTCTGCTGTACTTCAAAGCCCACAATACCATATTACCATGCATAAAATATGGCTCTGGCCCTAAAGAGGCTTAAACTAACCTAAACCAATTGGAGATCAATACAGCCAGTATAATGAAGGGCTAACAAGCAAGTATCTTGAGAAATAGAAAGAGGAAATATTATAAGAGAAGTAGACTTAGGCTCCTCTGAGGACAGGTAGGAGTCGCACAGGAGAGTAAAGAGAAGGGAGGTGGTTTCTAGGGAAAGCACTATGAGCAGTGACACTGCAGTGGGAAGAAGCCTGGCACCATTAGCAGGACAGCAAGAAGACCAGACCAGACTGCTTAGAGTGCAGAGATGCATGCTGAAATGAAAAGAGGATTTTAGATAGGAAGGGCAAGGCTGATTATGATAGGCCTTGAGAAGTCAGGTATATTATTTTAGACTTGAGATAGTACATAATGGAGAGAAACTGAAGTTTGCACATCCAGAATAGATATGATGAAGTGATCATTTTAAAGATTAGACAGGCAATAGAACACTGAAAAGATCAGAGGGACGCTTCTCATTCATTCATTCAGCAACCATTTAATGAGAGCTTACTAAGAGTCAGGCTTGGGAGGCTGTTGCGGTACTGCAGGAGTGGAAGAGTGAGGACTAGATTAGAATATAGAAGGAGGGATCCATATAAAACATATTTCAAAGGTCTTGATGACTCATTGATACAGAGGATGAAGGAAATGAAGGAAAAGATGGTTAAAGATAATTCCAATGTTTCAAGATTAACATAATTTCCACTGTACTAGGAACCTCAAAAAGCAATGAGAATAACAAACAATAAAGTATAAAAAGGGCTCTGATGATGTTGAACAGTCAATAAATAAAACTGCTAAATGGCTTGTTTGATACCCTAGTAGTTCATTTACACTTAGTCTGTGGAGAAGAAACTTCAGTGAAAAGGCCTTTTCTTTGTGATTAAATGCTGAGTTCCCTTGGCAAGGACAGCAGGGGTCTACCTAATCAGACAGGCTCCATCAACCCTCCAGCACACCCCTCCACCATCTGAACCTAGATTGGTTTCATTAGGAAATGTGACGGACTCCCTGCTGCCTGGCCACCAGTTTTAACTTTGGAGAAGGGGATAAGGCAAAGCAGAAAGGGAGAAATAAAAAGTGGGCAGGGTCACTTAGAGAATGGGGAATGGTACCAGATGTCATTTTAAATAAAGGATCCCAGTACTGCTTTCCTTTCTACATCTACTTCTAGTGTTTTACAAGTCCTGGTCCTCAAGTAGATAGGAAAGCCTTAAAGAGTCTACCAAATTGTAGCGCATTGTTCAGAAACTATTTTAAATGTGCATATTTATGCATATATTAACTCCCAGCGCAGTTCAGCAAATGATTGAGACACAAATTCTTCTTAATAATATATATGTTGACTACAGAAATTTAAAGCTCATTTAATCTTTATATTAGGCAATGGTGCCATTCACTATTGAAGCACACCCTGAAACTCCACTCACTGGGAAACGTGAGAAATGAAAACTGTAACTATCAAACTTCTGTTACTACAAAGAGTTCTACCGGCCAAACAAACAAACGAAAAAAAAATTCAAACCCCACAAGCGCCAATACCTTAGAGAAATCCATCCCGCTTGTAAAATTCAGTGTGGAATTCCCTCAGCCTAGCACAGCTCCAGCAAAAGCAGGTCTTATTTAGTTGTAAGTGGAAAGGAATACTCTTCTCTGCAGAATGATGCATTAGCTATATTACATATAAGTCCTTAATGTTAGTGTCAAAGTCAAACTTTAAAAGGTTAACATTACAAAAGAATCAGTTGTTCTGGAAAATCCTTCAATATCCTTCTCATAACAGCTACTCAGATTAGTAAGAAAGAAATCAGAACAGAAAGAAATCCAGTAAAAAATGGTTGCAAATAAGTACTCGAGGATTTTTGCTCAGACCCCTTGTGGGACAGCCAAGGGCCTAGTCAGGGAAATTCCGAGAGCAAGTCCTCAACGTGCCCCGCAACGAGGCTTCAAATTGGCTAGGGTCTTCCCCCTCCTTAAGACTAAAAGATAAACACCCATCAAAATCCTCCAGGCTCCGAGTTTTCATACCAGGAAGGAGAGATCCACATGATCGCGGAAAGAAACTATAACCCATTAGCCTCTTCCTGCGCCTCCGATCCGTCGCCGGGCCACGGCCAGGGGTCTCCCCGCCGCCCCATCCCAGCAGCTACTACAGTGACAGGTCGCCCGGCAGAAGCCCCTAAATCCCGGAGCCCCACTTACTGGCGCCGCGAACGCAGGCGGGGGCCCGCCCCTGAGGTGAGCGCAGCTCCTAGACGAGCGGGGCGCAGCCGCCCGCTCCGGAGCTGGAAATGGGGACAATCCCTGCTAGGACCGGCCGAGGGCTCCGTACAGGGAAGCCCGCGAGGTCCGGCGAGTCGCACGGGCCGCACGGCGCATGGTAGTGCAGCAGGAACCCGGCCGTTTTCCAGCCTCCGGCAGGAAAACAAACAAAAGGCTGGGTGGCTTCTACTGGGGACGACCGGCCGCTTTCCCTGGGAAAAGTTACCCTGCAGCTCCCCTCGCTGGCCCTGCGCGTCCCTGCACTGCGTCCTGTTCGCCCTGGCTCGCGCGTCCGAGCCGCGAGGCGCAGCTCTGGGCCGAGGGCAGCACAGTGCCCAGGGACCCCTAACGCCCTCTGACCACAAGGCGATCTCCGACTCCGAACGAACGCCTCGTTGCAGATCGGCTCGATCAACCATCAAGACTTAGAAATGGAGGCTGTCGATGGACGTTCTGAGCACATTAAATTAAAGATAATCGTTGTGAAAACATTTTTCTGATTTGAAAAAACGTAGCTGAGGTGGCACGACATTGTGAAAGTAATCAATGCCACTGAATTGTATTCAAAGTGGTTAAACAGCAAATTTCATGTTACCTTTACAGAAAAATAAAATGAAAACGCAACTGATTGCCTGTTAGCATTCCTTTGAACTCTTAAGAGTTTTTATGTTGTTAGCAAGTAGTTGTAAAGACTGGACTCTTAACCCAGGTGGGAAACTGACTCTAGTCAGATATCCTCTACACAACAATCGTCCTCTGTAACTAGTTATAGGGAATCTGACACTAACATGTAATTTTATAACACATTCATTTATGTCATAAGTGATATTGTAGACATTACCTTAAATCATCTTTATAAGGCTAGAGCGGTTTGAATAAAGAAGTTGCTTCCAGGTCCCTGATTTTAAATTTACATAATTGTTCTAAGCCAACAGTTCTTAAACATTAGCGGGAAGCATCAGAACCACCTGGAGGACTTGCTAAAACAAATTCCTGGGCTGCACTCTCAGAGTTTCTGGTGCTAATGTTGCTGGGTCACACTGCTGTAAGCAACACAAATTTAATTAATAAAGCAGTAACCCTTTAACACTTTGTGGACTGTTCTCTGAGTTTACAATTCCCAGCTGATCATATCAGTTTTTTTCTCACTATTTTTATTTTTGAATTCTACAGACTGAAGATTGTTTTTTACTGAAAAAATCTATACCAAGGCCTGAATCCTTCTCTCCTCTTGATCTTGTGGAAGAAACATGCAAGATATAAGACAGTCAAGCTTCTTTAGATTTCCTCTCCCAAATGGAAAAAGGTCATCTGGCCACTTGACATATGTATAACATTGATATCTACCTTTGTGTTTACCTATTTAACAGCCAGCCCATATGGCAAATGAAAGCTGAAAATCATTATCAGTGAAAAGATAGAGACACGACAAGGAATCTAACAAGTCATATACTACTCCCATGAAAAGCAATTTCTAAAGTAAAATGATCAGTTTTAGTCAAATTGTCCAAGCAGGTCTACCTGGCAAACAAAGGTACTGTCTTGGTCTACCTTTTAGCAAGAGTCTGCTAGGCTAGTAAGTAGCCTAGATCAGTAGTTTTGGCCTCAGGAAATTATAATCCTGTAAATATAATATGAGAATATAACCTTGTAATGAGGTCTAGTGGATACTGTGGAACTGACTGAAAATAGAAAATTAGTAGCTATGAAGCATAACAGTATTTTAATGCTCAATTTATCTTTACAAATATTATTTTATTAAGCTTTAATTACTTGCTAGAATAAAAGAAACCATCTGTGTAATTGACCAGGCTATTTTAAACTAGCACTCAACATTTTAAATGAAACAGATTTGTTCCGAAACTATTTCAATACTTCATTCTCAGTATGTAAAAGAGTCACATTTATCATTTTATTCTATTATAAATCTTAGATTTAACCTTTCCCCCCAATTTAAATTTCAAAATTCAATTTTAAGGAGTTCATTGGGAGGAAATTTATCCTTAAAAAGACTTAAGCCCTAGAGTCTCCTTTAAAACAAAAAATTTAAATTTTTGGCCTCTTTTAAACACTAAGGCATCTTTTATAGGTAGCTGACTTAGGGTGCAAATAAAAACACACGCATCCGAAGGGTGGATCCCAATATTAAAACATGGCAGGCCGGGCGCAGTGGCTCACGCCTGTAATCCCAGCACTTTGGGAGGCCGAGGCGGGCGGATCACGAGGTCAGGAGTTCGAGACCAGCCTCACCAACATGGTGAAACCCCGTCTGTACTAAAAATACAAGAATTAGCTGGGCTTGGGGGCGCTCGCTGTAATCCCAGTTACTCAGGAGGCTGAGGCAGGAGAATTCCTTGAACCCGGGAGGCGGAGGTTACAGTTAGCCGAGATGGCGCCACTGCAATCCAGCCTGGGCTACAGCGAGACTCTGTCTCAAACAAAACAAAACATGGCATTTGGACTTCCTTATTGTAGCTCGTTCTCTCTCCCCTTCACTCTCTCTCTCTCTCCCCTCCCTCAGCACTTTCACCTCCATTTCTGTGCCAAAGATGTACTACAATTTTTTTTTTTTTTTTTTGATGCGGAGTCTCACTCTGTCGCCCACGCTGTAGTGCAGTGGCGCGAACACTGTAACCTCTGCCTCCCGGTTTCAAGCGATTCTCCTGCCTCAGCCTCCTGAGTAACTGGGATTACAGTAGCGCGCCACCAAGCCCGACTAATTTTTGTATTTTTAGTAGAGACGGGGTTTCACCATGTTGGTGAGGCTGGTCTCGAACTCTTGACCTCGTAAGCCACCCGCCTCGGCCTCCCAAAGTGTTGGGATTACAGGCGTAGGCCACCTCGCCCAGCCGATGTACTGCATTTTTAATCTCTCCAGAATAGAATGGATTAGAAATTTAAACTCTGTAAACTCGTTGAATGTTTGGAAGCCTATTAGTTCCTGGCACCAGTAGAAACTTTAAAAACTCAGTAAATGTTTGCTAAATTAAGGTTATAGGCTATTAAGCCTATCAGTTTTCACAAAACAGGCAAACCCGTAGTTAAAAATATTTAAATTGTGTAAAAGCAAAGTATCACCTTATGAACAAGTACATTCACTCGAGAAGAAATCAGGTAGTTTGGGCTTTAAGGGGTGGGGCCGAGGACCAAGTGTAAGTTCCGGTGCTCAAACCTGAGCGGCCGACTACAAATCCCAGAGTGCCTCGCGGGCGCGAGCTCCACGGCACTTGGGTTTCAGGGCCATGGAATCGCAAGCCCTTTTCTCACTGCATTATGGGATCTGTAGTGAGAGATGCCTTGCGTTGGTTCTTTCCTCCTGCTGGGCACCAAAGCGCGTCTTTTCCTCAACCTCCAGTCTGTCTGTGCTCTCAAAAACTTTAGTCGTTATAACAACTGTGACTGTTGAGAAATTTCACTGTTTTCCCGCATTCCTGGCGCGGGACTCTAGCCAGAGGCTCCGAGGACTTTGTAGCGCCTGTCCCAAGCGTCCAGTTCGATGCTTCTCAGGGCGGCTTGCTTTAAGGGCCCACCCCTAAATTTGGGTTGTAAAAATTTTTGAGGTAATGCTTGTTCAAGTTCGCTTAAGTGTTCACTCAGCCCAACAGGCGGGTTGGGCTTGAGGTTCGGCACCCGGGCAGCCTCACCCCCCCGCGTCAGGCGCGCGTACACAGTAGGTCCGCGAACCCTTAGCCCTCCACTAGGCAGCCCACGGGGCTGGGTGGCCGGGCCGCGCACACGGGCAGCACCGGCACTGCGCATGCTCAGCGCGTCGGCGCAGGTTTCCGCAGCTGAGGGGGCAGCTCCGCGGCGGCGTCCGGGGTCTCCAGTAGGGCTGACGCTCCGGTGCTCGCAAAATCCCCCGCCTCGGCTGGCAACGGGCGTCCCTCCACTCCCCGAGTCCCCGGCAGCCGCCGCCACCCCAGCGCGCCCCGATCTGGCCCCCTGCCCCGCGAAGATGGCTGCCGTACGCCGGGCCCGCAGTTATTGCCGCTGCCTGGTGCGCTTCTCCGACCGAGAACTCTGCTAAGCTCCGCTGCAGAGACAGGCAGGAGTAGACACCCGGACACCCAGCACCCCTCCTCCGGGGGGCGGTGCAGAGGGGGCACGGAGAGCCCCTCGAGCGCATCAGGCCGCCCCGCCAGCATGGTAACCTGGCCAGGGGGCTCGAGGGTGGACGCCGCGGGGCGGGAGAGCGTGGTGTGCAGGAGGGGCCGGGCCTAGGGCTGGGGATCGGCGGGGACTCTGGGAGGAGTGGGAGCTTCACGGCTGCCACCCGTTAGAGGGCCCTGGCCTGAGAAGGAGTGCGTCGGGGGGCGGGGGGTGCCAACCCTGGCTTCTCCCCAGGATTTCTTCCTGCTGAGCCTCCCCAACCCCTGCCGAGCTCGATGTGAGGAGGAGGGTTTGCAGGACAGCCAGGGAAAATGTCCCTTCTCGGCTCACTGAGTATATTGAACCAGTCTCGGTCCTCTCGAGGGATTTTATCAGAAGCATTGAGCATAGATTGAGGTAAGCTGTCACAGCGCCTGAATTCAGGAGGGAGCTCTGGCAAGAGGAGACACTTGTTGATTGCCCTTCTGCCGAAAAGCCAGGCCCACCGACAGGCCCTGCCGGCACCTTGAGGAGCCCTGGGTGTAGGACGCATCTGCCCCGCGAGGCGTCATTCCCTGGGTAGGATGTTGGCAGGCGGTCCTGGCGGAGTGGGGTTGGAGGGTTCGTCTCCGCGGCGTCGGTGCCGTCCAAATGAGAGACTGAGCTAAGTTGCAGAGCTTGACAGTGCAGATTCCATGAGACTGTTGCATATTGGAATACGTAGTCTCTGCCCTATGCCTTTCTTTGGTTTAGAATAAATTGTTCATCTGAGAAACTAATCTCTGGCTGGGGCTTAAAGAATCAGGGATGCAATAATTCCAAACGATTTAATTTATAGTGGACTCAAATATTTATTGCATAAATGAATGGCTGAATTTATTTTTATTAAATTAATCTGGAGGATAGAAAAGGCAATTGCCCCTGCCCCTAAACTTTCAGAAGTAGTTCTCCGACCGGGATTAAGTACTTAGCCTTTATAATTTATTAATCCCACCTGTGAAACAGGAGTAACATGATGAAGACATGGACTACTCATACACATGAGCTGTTCAAGTGAAGGTGATATTTAGGTCAAACTCGATTATGAAAAATAAAAGGAAAACCTCCAGGTGGCAACTGAGGCCCTACTTATTTCAAGTAGTAGTTGAATTGACCAAATGTCAACTCAGCCGATCCCAGATATAATAGTTTGTTTTTGTGATCATACTGTCAAAATCAGAGTAAGAATGGTTTAGAGCTCCACTGTAACACAGGGGAGAAGAAAGATGCTGTCTGTATTACACTTCTCCCATTTCCTTTCCTCATCCTTCAGATACACATTATCCAGATGGCATTTTATTTGTCGATTCAGCCAATATTTTTGAGTACCTATTAGCTTGGCATAGTGTGAGACTCTGGTACAATACTAGATCTTCAATATAACCAAACCTGCAAGGTGATTTATGATAAACTTTTAATCACAGAATGTCACATGAAAAGGGACCTCAGTAGATCACCATATGTCTTTATAGATGACCCATAGACATGACAGCTGAGGCCTAGACAGGCCTTTACTACAAATCAAGCAATGTGGTTGACCTTATGGTTACAGAGGTAACTGAGATGTGTTCCTGTCCTGGATGCCTTAAATCTAGTAAATGAAACAGCCAACCTCAGTACAAATGTTGTGATAAAAGTAAGCACAAGTGTTATGGGAACACAAAAATCTTGAAAAATGCTTCTGACTAAGATGAACCCTGAGCTGAATCTTGAAGAATGAGTAGAAATAGCTAAGTGAGGAAGAAGGCATTCCAGATAGAGCAAGCAGCGTATGCAAGCCAACTGGACAGAGCAGGGGAAGCTCTTGAAGTCAGTTTAGAATGACTGTTAGGCAAGAGTTAGAAAACTAAATTACAAAGGATACCCCACAGAACTCAGGTCCCCTCCCATTACCTGTACTTAAGAGTTTGCAATAATAGACTCTTGAGAAGAGAGAGAAATACACTTCTCAGTGGGATTTATACGCTCAGTCTTTCATTACATATTTTCCTACTAATGGTGTTCTTAGTAGGAAAAGCTCCCAACTTAAAGAAACTAAAAAATAATGTATTTGACAATACATTAATCCTTAAATTTTCCATTTTTCTAGAAATTCATCTGAGTTCTTGATCTCATTTATTTCTTCACAGATGTGTGCTTTACAGTGTGCCCAGCATTTTACCATATACTAACTGGTTCAAGTCTGAAAGGCACCTCTGCTTTGAGTCTGCTTGCCAGAGATAAGATAGGAGGCAAGGCTAATTTATTTTCTGTAATATAGTGCAAGTATATCTGGTAGCTGTGTTAAAGATGTGTGTTAATATAAACATTACCCTCCCCCCACCACCCTGAAATAACATATGACTAAAATTTGCAATTGTGAAACTTACCATCTTTGGAACCAGTAAAATTAAATGGGTTTTATTATTATCTAGCTTACCTTGAAGGCCATTTCCCTGATTGCCACATTTCTTTACAGTAAGTGTTGAGCAAGTTTCATTTGCTAATAAGTCTATTAGCTAACAGACCGAACTGAGGCAACATGCCATTTTCACTGGTAAGTAGGATTTAGTTTAATTTAGCAAACATTTATTGAGAATAAAAGGATAAAATTAAAGTCATCTGATTGAAACCTTTATTAAGCTCCAAGTCACACACAGTAATTCCAGTCTAGCTTTATTCCACTGAAGCCGATCCAATATATAAAAACTGGATTTATAGACAGATAAAATAGAAGGGGTTTCTTTACAAAAGCATTTACTATTAAAAGTCTTTGACTAAGAAGCTTTCGTAGTACATATAAAATACACAGAAGTCATATTTGCATAGAACACATTTAATAACATGCTAGCTGTATAAAAGAAGTGATATCATCTTACGGAATATATATATATATATATGTGTTTTTTTTTTGTTTGTTTTTTTTTTGAGACAGGGTCTCTCTCTGTCTCCTGGGTTGGAGAGCAGTGGTGCAGTCTCGGCTCACTGCAACCTCCATCTCCCAGGCTCAAGCAAACCTCTCACCTCAGCCTCCCGAGTAGCTGGGGCTACTGTGTACCACCACCCCCTGGTAATTTTTGTATTTTTTGTAGAGACGGGGTCTTGCCATGTTGCCCAGCCTTGTCTCAAACTCCTGGGCTCAAGCAGTCCTTCCACCTCAGCCTTCCAAAGTGTTGGGATTACAGGCATGAGCCACCACACCCTGCCTGGACTATATTCTCTTAAGTGATCCATGAAGCAAAAACTATCTGCTACAGCCAGGTATGGCTGCACAAGCCTGTAGTCTCAGCTACTCAAGAGGTGGAGCAGAAGGATCTTTGGAGCTCAGGAGTTTGAGGCCATCCTGGGCTGCATAAGGAGACTCTGTCGCAAGAAAGCAAAAACTATTTGCTGAACTCCATAGGACAACTAAATGTTACTATTTTCTGAAACAGAGTTGTTATTTTTAGCCACCTAACAATACATTTTTACCTAGAACCCAGTGGATTTGTTTATTCTACAGTATCAAAAAAAATTCAAGTATCAAGTTATATCTGATCGGTATCATTAAACTTACCTGTGAAGAAGATAACTATAAAGAAGCAATGTTGTATTTCATTAACATGAAACATTAGAGTATTTTCTGTTTTGGGACTTGTAGAAGTTTATGGACACTAAAATTATTTTGGCTTTTTGCCTTAGACTCAATTATGTTTGGAACATCTGTCACAGCACCTTGTCAACTGCATTCCAGAACATTTCTCCTCCTGATGGAAAATACAACATGACCTATGAGGCAGTCTTGCAAAAGAAAAAAGAAACAGCAGAATCTAATCTAGCCTTTCAAGATCCTGCCACAATTTATAGGAAATAAGAGTAAGAGGTCAAAGGAACATATTTATTGACACTTCAGCAAAATCTAGCTTCTACAGAAAAACGACCCAGTTTCATCCCAAATAAAAAGAGTGAGGATTACAAAAGACTTGAGACATATCAAGCAATTACAATGTGGACTTTATTTGAATCTTGATTTCACAAACTGTGAAATATATGTATTTTACATATGACATCTTGAGAAATATGAATACTGTGACTTGATATTTGATCTAAGGAATTACATTGATAATTATCAAAGTTGGGTCATGAGTACTTAGGGATTAATTCTCTTTAAATGTTTTTCTCATAAAAAGTTTTAAAGTCTTGTAGAACTAAAAAAATACCAAAGATGTTCTAATTTTATTTCATTTTTTTCTAAGAAGAAAAAGTGAAAATAATATTTTTCTTTTCTTTTTTCCTTTTTTTTTTTTTTGTGATGGGGTCTTTGTCATCCAGGCTGGAGTGCAATGGCGCAGTCTCGGCTCACTGCAACCTCCATCTCCCAGGCTCAAGCAACCCTCCCACCTCAGCCTCCCGATTAGCTGGGACCACAGGCGTGCACCACCACGCCTGGCTGATTTTTTGTATTTTTAGTAGAGATGGGGTTTCACTATGTTGGCTAGGCCGGTCTTGAACTCCTGACCTCAAGTGATGCTCCTGCCTCAGCCTCCCAAAGTGTGGGGATTACAGGTGTGAGCCACCGTACCTGGCCAGAAAAAGAGAAAATAATTTTTATTATAGATTATCAGTAGTTATGTATATTAATGAAGAATTTGGCTCCATTTACCTAATTAGATTAATCATAAATCATTTATGAATAGTAATAGACTTGAATTATTACTTTATATAACACAGTTGGCCCTCTGTACCTGCAGGTTCTGCATCCTGGGATTCAACTGTGGATCAAAAATATTTGGGGGAAAAAAAAGCAATACAACAATAAAAAATAATACAAATTAGGAAAAATATACTACAAGAACTATTTACATGGCATTTACATTATAAGTAACCTAGAGATGACTTAAAGTATATGAGAAGATGTGCATAGGTTATATGCAAATATGCCATATGAGGGACTGGAAAACCCAGGGATTTTGGTGTCCTGGGGGCTCCTGGAACTAATCCCCTGTGGATACTGAGGGACAACTGTAATTAAATTGGTTTTTGGATGGATGCAACTGATGTTAAATTTGGCGGGGGGGAAATGTTAGGATTCACAATAGCGTGAGTACTGTGGGTTGGAGTAGAGAATATGCTTTTCAGACTCATTTTCCTTTGGAAATTAATAGTAAGGTCTCAAGTGCCCCCTACAGCCTTGCTACTCAAAGTGGGTTCCACAAAGCGTTGACAGTATGGTGCTAAATAGAAAGTGGCTGAATGAGAAATGTAGACTGCAGAGGGCAACTGGTGTGTTTATATTCCTGACATTATTTGGGTTTTCCCCCCTCAGGCAGAAGCTGAGGAAGATTGTCATTCTGATACTGTCAGAGCAGATGATGATGAAGAAAATGAAAGTCCTGCTGAAACAGATCTGCAGGCATGTTTCTTCAATTGTGTCTTTGATTTTTATTCCATTGTTCCCATACATATGCAGAAATTGATCATAATCATGGGTATTTGTAGGTTATTACTGTTTGCATTGAATTTAACTGTTTCCATACTGGTTTATAGAATACTTAAGACTATGTTATGGCTTTCTTTGTGAAAAGAAATATCAATAATGGCTGCTTGTAGTTTAACATGGGTTTAAAGTATTCAAACTAAGGCTTACGCATGACTCAAAGCCCATAATCTTAAAAAGATTGATGGGTTTGACCACGTAAAAGTTTAAAACCTGTGTATAAGAAAAGGCATCATAAATAAAGTTAAGAGAAATAGCCAGCTGGAAAAACTGTTTATTATATATGGGCAGAGGATTCATCTCATTACATAGAGCACTCATATATTTGGAAGAACAGAGGATAAAAAGATATGAGTGGACTGTTAATGGCAAAATAATACAAATGGCCATTAAATATTTGAAGAGATAATTAGCCTCATTAATAATTTAATCAGATTGGTGAATAATGTGCATCGCTGTCCAGGCTGTGAGAACACTCATGCAGTGTACATGAAAATGTAAATTGGTACAGCTTTCTGGAGGGCAGACTGGTGATATGGATCAAAATGAAAAACATGCATTCCCTTGACACAGCAATTCTACTTCCAGGAAATTAATTTTAAGGAAATAGTGGGGAAAGTAAATATGCAAGTATAAAGATGTTTAGTATAGCATTGTTTATCTGGAAACTCATCATACAACTTAAATATTCATTACCTGTTACTAAGTAATGATGCATCCATACAGTGAAAACACTACAGCCATTTAAAAGGATGAAGTAAATCTTTATACATTAAAAGAGAAAAAAAGTTGCTGTAACTAGTTAAGAGTGTCTCACTGCACTTGTAAGGTTAATAATAATTATTTGGAACAGCTCATCTAGTAGACATTGAATGCTGCTAAAGATTCTGCAGGTCAGAGATCTATGTGTAACAGGTTAAAAGCGTAGCAACAAAGCAGTGTACAGAATATAGAGAAAAATTAAAACATTGTAGATAAGTCTTTTTTTAAAAAAAAAAGGAAGCCAGGAATAACATACGCATCCCTGTTAGCAACGGCTGCCTTTGGGCAGAGCGTGTAACCCAGTTTGGGTTCCCCAGGAAGCAGACTAGGTGAAGATTGCTGTGCAGGAAGTTTATCAAGGAGTACTCTTCGGATCAATACCTATGGAAGGGAGAGAGGGAAACAAATGGGCAGGGAGAAGACCAGCTGCAATGCAGTCTTAATGGACTGCTTAGCCATCCTCGAGGGAGTTCTGAAGATGAAATACCCTTTCAGAGATGACCTGAGTTGCAGAGAGCCAAGACTTTATTAGCCGTTGATCAGTCATTGGGTGGGGATTGAGAGGACAGTGTGATTTTGCCGAGGCAATACCCAAAAGAGCTGACAACTCAAGTGTTTTCAGATAGAACTCTCAGCAGTTTGGGTAACAAGTTCTTTATTTCTGAAAGGGAATCTGGGCAACACACCAGAGTCTACCTTATAGGGTTCACTTTTTATGTGCTTTTAATTTTTTTTTTTTTTTTGAGATGGAGTCTCGCTCCATTGCCCAGGCTGGAGTGCAGTAGCACGATCTCTGCTCACTGCCAACCTCTGCCACCCGAGTTCAAGCAATTCTCATGCCTCAGCCTCCCAAGTAGCTGGGATTACAGGTGCCCGCCAGCACACCTGGCTAATTTGTTTGTATTTTTAGTAGAGACAGGGTTTCACCATGTTGGCCGGGCTGTTCTCGAACTCCTGACCTCAGGTGATCCGTCTGCCTCGGCCTCCCAAAGTGCTGGGATTATAGGCATGAGCCTCTGTGCCTGGCCTTTACATTTTTGAAATAATAAATATTTGAAAAAACATTTTCTTTTTGAAATACAGAATGTTAATAGAAAGATTTTGGGCTTACCTACAGAATTTTTGGCAGCATTCTTAATGTCTACTAGATGATATAGTCATTAAAAAATTATTGGAAGCTTATAACTTCAGTCTGTAAGTGATGGCTTATATTTTCAATTCTAATTAAAATTTGGTTCTCCAATATAATTTGACTTTTGGTGTACTGACATGTATTTTATGCCAATTTTCTTGATTCTTTAAGTTTTGAGCAGAAAATTATTTTAAAAGATGTATTTAATGGATATTTAATAATTCAGAAGACAGTGATTTCTGGACTTAGAGTAATAAGTATATACGTGGAAGTAGATAGATGTTGGACATATTGATACATTGTTCCAGAGTTGAGCTACCCTTCCTTGATGAGTCCTAAAATGCTGTTCTCCCCGTAGGCGCAACTCCAGATGTTCCGAGCTCAGTGGATGTTTGAACTTGCTCCAGGTGTAAGCTCTAGCAATTTAGAAAATCGACCTTGCAGAGCAGCAAGAGGCTCTCTCCAGAAAACATCGGCAGATACCAAAGGAAAACAAGAACAGGCAAAAGAAGAAAAGTTAAGTATTATAGATATTGTAACAAATTACTTTTTTTTTTTTTTTTGGCACATGGAAATTTTCACTGACACAGTAAGTAGTCATTATAACCAGACTTTCGGGACATAAACACATATCTTGTAAAATAAAAATTTTGACTAGTATACTAGTTTATATATTTCTCACAATTTCTTCTAGGTACTTTGGATGGTACCACTACTCCTGCATGGCTTTTTTCTCTGTAGGTACACTGTCTTCATTGAGCTGTCTTTTGTTAATTTATAGACCTCTGGGATTCATGTGGTTCCTAAAAGATTGGTGTCTCTGAATTTATTAACAGAACCAAAAAGAAAAAACAGAATTTTCTGAATTTATTAATAGAACCAAAAAGATTGCTCACATGTTAATGTCTTTCCAGAGGTCTTAATTTCATGCAGTATTTTGTTATATTTTGAATTGATCAGCTTACAATAATGCATTAATCATTTCCTTATTCTGGAAAATTTTGAAATATTTTCACACTGAAAATATTTTGAATGCTGTCTAACATTCATATCTCTTCTGGTACTTACTCACACAGAGTAGGCACAGCATACCATTTCATTTCTTATTCTTCTTCCATAGAGGCTGCCATCTTTTTACCATCAGATCCAAGTTTGTGTTTATAATTAGTCATCAAATAATTGGCATTACCATGATGACTTACCTTCTATCTCCTCTTAATTTTTATTTTGAAATAATTACAGGTCCACAGGTATAGGGAAGTCCTGTGTGCCCTTTAACCTCCTCGATGGTAACAACTTGCATAACTATAGCACAATATCAAAAACGAGGAAATAGACATTGGAACAATCCACAGTTTACTTGGATTTCCTGAGTTTACAAGTGCTTGTCTGTGTGTATGTGTATAAATAGTTGTTTGCAGTTTTATTACAAGGTAGCTTCATGTAACCACCACCACAGTCAAGATACAGAACTGTTTTATAGTTATATACTCCCTTTCCCTAGCCATTCGTAACCACTGGCAACCACTAGTCTGTTCTCCATTTTGTAATTTTGATATTCCAAGAATGTTGTATAAGTGGAATCATCCAGTATGTAACCTTTTGAGATTGGCTTTTTTCACTAAGTATAATTCCCTCAAGATCAGTCCAAGTTACTATGTATCAGTAGTTTGTTCCTTTTTATTGCAGAATAGTATTGCATGGTATGGATGTACCCCAGTTTAACCATTTATTGGTTGAAGGACATTTGAGTTGTTTCCAATATTTGGCTATTATGAATGGAGCTATGGAAATATGCGTGTAGGTTTTCGCATGAACATAATTTTCACTTCTCTGGGATGAAACCCCAAGAGTACAATTGCTAAGTTCTATAGTAAGTACATGTTTGATTTTAAAAGAAACTGCCAAAGTGTTTTCTAGAGTATCTTATATTAAGTTCCCACCAGCAATATATGAGTGATCCAGTTCATCCTCATCAGCATTTAGTGTTGCTACTTTTTAATTTAATTTAATTAATTAATTTATTTATTTTAAGACAGAGTCTCACTTTGTCGCCCAGGCTGGAGTGCAGTGGTGTGATTCCAGCTCACTGCAACCTCTGCCTCCCGGGTTCAAGTGATTCTCGTGCCTTAGCCTCCCAAATAGCTGGGATTACAGGCCCTGTCAGTAACGCTGGGCTAATTTTTGTATTTTTACAAATTTGTATTTTGTATCTAGAATGCAAAAAGAACTTCCAAAACACAATATTAAAAATATTAGCAATCTAGCTGGGTGCGGTGGCTCACTCCTGTAATCCCAGCACTTTGGGAGCCTGGGGTTTCACCATGTTGGTCAGGCTTGTCTCGAACTCCTGACCTCAAGCAGTCCACCTGCTTCAGCCTCCCAAAGTGCTGAGATTACAGGAGTGAGCCACTGCACCTGGCCTTTAGTTTTATTAATAGCCATTCTGATGGGTATGTAGTGGTATCTCATTGTCATTTTAATTTGCATTTCCCTAATGGCTTGTGATGTAGAACATCTTTTCGTGTGCTTATTTTTCATCTATTAATATATATTCTCTCTCTGAAATATCTGTTGATGTCTTTTCTAATTGGATTACATATATATATATATATATATATATAATTTTTTTTTTTTTTTTTTTTGAGATGGAGTGTCACTGTGTCACCCCAGGCTGGAGTGCAGTGGCACGATCTCAGCTCACAGCAAGCTCCGCCTCCCAGGTTCAAGTGATTCTCCTGCCTCAGCTTCCAGAGTAGCTGAGACTGTAGATGTGTGCTACCACGACTGGCTAATTTTTGTATTTTTAGTACAGATGGGGTTTCATCTTGTTGGCCAGGCCAGTGTCGAACTCCTGGCCTCAGGTGATCTGCCGACCTCAGCCTCCCAAAGTGCTGGGATTACAGGCGTGAGCCACCGTGCCTAGCCAGATGCTAATATTTTTGATGTTGTGTTTTGGAAGTTCTTTTTGTATTCTAGATGCAAGTCTTTTATCGAATATGTGGCTTGTAAATATTTTCATCCTCTTAACAGGGCATTTCACAGAGCAAAAATTTTTAATTTTGACAAGGTCCAGTTTATCAGTTTTTCCTTTTGTGGATGGTGCTTTTGGTGTCAAGAACTCTTTGCCTAGTCCTAGGCCTCCAAGATTTTCTTTGTTTTCTTTTCTTCTAATAGGTTTATGGATTTTACATTTAAGTCCTTGATCCAGTCAAGTTAATTTTTATGTAAAGTATGAGGTTTAGGTCAAAGTTCATTATTTTGCCTATGAATATCCAGTTATTCTGCACAATTTATTAAAAAGGCCCTCCTTCTGCTATCCATACTAGTTTTTAATGCAGGTTTTCAAAAATTTTTACTTTATATTTTTATAGGCTCGAGAACTCTTCCTAAAAGCAGTAGAAGAAGAACAAAATGGAGCTCTCTATGAAGGTAAAAATTCAGAACCCAGGTTCATATCATAACATTTCTGAATAATGACTCTGTTATTAGCCATATTTTTTTTCTATAACGTATTTGGTATAGAACATCACTTTTCTTAATACATTCTTCCTTCAGTACTCATTGGAAATTGGTTCCAGGACCCTTTGTAGATACCAAAATGCTCAAGTCCCTTATATGAATGGTGTAATATTTACATATAACTTACTTATTATGTAAATAGTTGTTATACTGTATTTTTTTTAATTCGTATTTATTTTAAATATTTTTGATCTGTAGTTGGTTGAATCAGAGAATGTGAAACCCATGAATACAGAGGGCCAGCTATATTTGAAATTGTTTTTTAAAAAATAAAAAATAGAAATTGTTTTTCTATATAACCTGTCTTTTTGCAAAAAAATATTGCTGGGAAACATCATCATGTTGGTAGGATGAGCAAAATAACTTTTTTTTACATTTAGCTTTAGTTATTCTTCATTAATAAAGTATTTAAAAATTGTTCATTTTAAAATATGCTCTTTTTATAGGTGAAAATTCAGAGGATGGGAATATAAAGGATAAATTGAGGAAAAAATACATGTTTTTCTTTCTAAGTTCCAATTTACATATTACCAACAGAAATATGTGGTAATATATGTGTCAGCTTTGTGTTTTTTATTAACCCAATAGAAATGTGTAAATAAAGTGATAGGACTATTTACCATATTAGGTTTGTAATTATGCTTTCCTTTTGTGATAGTAAAGATAATAATTGATGCATAGGAAAAATCCTTGTGCTTGAATCGTTTGAAAATGCCCCAAAACTAACATCATTCAGAGTTACTGCATTTATATGCAAGTTTCTTCTAGTGATATTTTTCTTTAGATTTTTAGAAAGGCCCAGTTGATCAAGTCCCTGTGCAGCCTTCATTGGTTTGTGAAATTCGCATCTCCACTTAGTGTATGGTAATTCATCCAGAATAATAGAACATGGCAGAATATATTGAATCATAAACTCCTTTGTAGGGAAAAAGAACTAGTCAGCCTCTACAGCTCCAAGTTCTACTGGTGTATCTCTGTGGGGAGAGTTATTGAATATTACAGCTCTAAACTACCTGTCTAGGAAATTTGTAAAAAATAAGTTTTGAAGATTACTTAGGTAAATAAGAGGCAGCTGGGCTAAAAGAAGTTAAATTTAAAGGATAATTAAAAAACAAAAACAAAAACTATTCTTTATTCCACCCAGTAGGAAGCATTTAATTTTCCTCAACTCTGTGTCTTAGAAAAGTTTGCTTAGAAGTGTTTTTGGCCAGGCATGGTAGCTGACACCTCTAATCTCAGCACTTTGGCAGGCTGAGGTGGGAGGATCGCTTGAACCCAGGAGTTCAAGACCAGCCTGGGCAACATAGCAAGATGTTGTCTCTACAAAAAATTTAAAAATTAGCTGAGTGTGCTGGCTGGGGCATGCCTGTAACCCCAGCTACTCAGGAGACTGAGGTGGAAGAATCACTTGGACCTGGGAGGTGGAGTCTGCAGTGAGCCAAGATCGTGCCAACTGCACTCCAGCCTGGACAACAGAGTGAGACCTTGTCTTAAAAAAGAGAGAAGTATTTTTGTTGGCTATAGCAATTGCATCTTCAGAGCCCAAAGAAAGACAACTATTTAAAAATCATGATACATAAGAGGGTGAGGAAAAATATGGGAAGGGCTAATATATAAGAGTAAAATACAACATCTTAAGTTTAGGGAAAAGTTTCTTTCTGAGCATTAAGGTTTGGGAATAGATTTGTGTCACTGAACTACTGTTGCATGTAGAAAAACAGAATTTGGCCATTTGTAAAGGAAATTACCAAATTAAACCACAGTTAAGGGTAATCAAAGGAAATGACAAAAATGTGTGGTCACAGCTAATTTAGCTTTATTTCTTCTTTTAGCCATCAAGTTTTATCGTAGGGCTATGCAACTTGTACCTGATATAGAGTTCAAGATTACTTATACCCGGTCTCCAGATGGTGATGGCGTTGGAAACAGCTAGTGCGTATATAATTTGATAGATAGTAATGCATAGAGTTTGTTAAAGTTAAGCATCTTTGCCCTGTTGACTCTTAAGATGGTGCTAATTCTGTTGAGCTCTATACTCTTTAGTATATCTTTGTTTATAAAGTTGTAGAAATTTTTTAATTAGGGAAATTGCAAGATAGCACATAGAAATGCACCTTTTAAACAGATACAAAAATAAACAGATACAAAAAAATGGTTTAAAAAAACAAAAGCAGTAGTTACTGAAAGGAGTAAATTAAAGGACACATTTCAACTTTCTGAAACCTATTTGAAGTAGAAAGTTTTAAAATGTAATTAGGCTAAATTTGGCAAAATATTAATAATGGTTAAAATTGAGTGATGGGTACATGGGAGTTTATTACACTAGTTTCCTTTCGTATATGTTTGAAATTTTACATTTTAAAAAAGCCTTCTAATTTTATTAGGAAAATGGTGAACTATAAAAGATGTTATTATTCTCTTAATGTTTTTAGTAAAACATTAAGACTCTAACATTTATTTAAAAGCACAGGTGCAGAATATATTCCTAAAAGAAATCATGTTTGAATTGTATAGTTGCCACTTGCATCAAAGCCATGAAGTAGCGTTGGTTTTATATGGATAAAGATCAAGAAAACGTATTATTAAGGCAATACTTTTGCAAGACAATTATAAAATTGTTTTGGCTTAATTCCACTATCTCCCAAA
The DNA here is from genome assembly GCF_029281585.2 of Gorilla gorilla gorilla. Lineage (NCBI taxonomy): Eukaryota > Metazoa > Chordata > Mammalia > Primates > Hominidae > Gorilla > Gorilla gorilla. The sequence goes on from NC_073229.2 coordinate 70,864,193, forward strand.
ACTCAATTTGCTGATATTAGAAGGGAAGGGAGTCTGTACCCATGAGAGAATGTCAGGTTAAAAATAGACAGTGCAGAGAAAAAAGTTTTGGTAATGAAATATTATATTAGCTATTATATTAATATATTCCCTCTATCATGAAATAATTGTCACCTTTATTGATAACATATGCTTATTGCCAATGTTTTTTTAACTGCATATGGTATTAACACTTAAGCTTTGGATAAGTCATATTAAAAACATCCCAACGAGGTCAATATTAATAGCCTGTTTAAATTTTCAGCTAATAATATTGTTCACCAAATTAGAGTTAACAGTGTGAGGTAGTTCATACTTAAAATGAGTCACTTGGGTTTTTTCTAAACCTTCTTTAAATTTGGGTAGAGTCATTTAGACTCAGCTGTTAGCCAGTTTTATAAATATGTGCCAGATGCTGTTAAGAAAGATTGTATTAAAATATTAAAGAGGCATTTCTTTTCTTTCCCATTTTTTATACAAACCCAGATGCTATGAAAGTTCTTTAAGGATTCATCTTTTTTTTTTTAAATAAGATCTGATAAGCCCTAAAAGTTTGCCTTTTTTTTTCTTTCCTGTAACATGTTTGTAGAATAGCAATTGAGTCCATCTAGCCTCAACCACACTTATATTTTGTTGTATTACAAAATGCCCTTCCTGGTTTTTTTTTGTTTTTGTTTTTGTTTTTTTAAGTCTACATCACTTGAAACTTCCTGGTTTTCTAACTTCGCCTTCATCCAATCCTCTTTGTAAGTCTGATCATCTTTAAGGTTTACTTCAGTAAAAATAGAAAGCTCATTTTTCTAGCACCATTCACTACACATTTGTGTATACTGGTAGATGATTTGTGAACCCTAAGATGTTTTCAAAGTAGGTATTTTCCTCTCTAAAGGTAGGCTGATAAGGCAAATCTGTTAGAAAACCCTTGGTAAGTAAGTACCTCAGATGACATCTGTAGATTTGGTTTTTATCCAGTTAGAATAAATTAAGGTTAAAGAGCATGCTACGTTAAGATTTTTGAAATCATTTGAAAGCTTGCAGTAACTCATAAAATCTCTACTTTACAATAAAATTAGTTAAATCTCAACACCTGTATCCAAAAATTCTAATTCTTTCTGGATGATAATTACTGAAGCTTTTTTCTTTGAAAAACTTGGTACAGTATTCCTTTGTAAGACAGGATAAATTCATCACATTTAAAAACGTATCACATGTTCAATAAGCTTTAGGTGACTTTTTGTAAAGCAAATTTGAAAATTCTATGAAAAATCAGTTTCTAAACTGTACGCTTGTAGACTGAGGCACTTAATTGATTCACCTCCCTTTTTTCAGCATTGAAGATAATGATGATGACAGCAAAATGGCAGATCTCTTGTCCTACTTCCAGCAGCAACTCACATTTCAGGAGTCTGTGCTTAAACTGTGTCAGCCTGAGCTTGAGAGCAGTCAGACTCACATATCAGGTGTGAATACTTGTTTTTCATAACTCAGTGAGAAATATCTTAACCTTAAAGATTTCCAAATTTATAAGGTCAGATAATTTGCCAGATAACTGCTGCTTTAGTTCAGAATATGGTGGAAGATCTAGTTATAATTATCATTTGCATATACTATTAAGCTGTTTTGTGTTTTGTTTTGTTTTTTGAAATGGAGACGTGCCCTGTCACCCAGGCTGGAGTGCAGTGGTGCAATCTCGGCTCACTGCAACCTCCGCCTCCTGGGTTCAAGCAATTCTGCTGCGTCAGCCTCCCAAGTGGCTGGGATTACAGGCGTGTGCCACCACACCCAACTAAATTTTTGTATCTTTAGTAAAGACAGAGTTTCACCATGTTGGCCAGGCTGGTCTCGAACTCCTGACTTCACGATCCGCCCACCTCGGCCTCCCAAAGTGCTGGGATTACAGGCATGAGGCACCGCGCCCAGCCCAGTAGTAAGCTGCTTTAAAATCTGAAGCAGAACAGTTTGTAGTGCTGTTGTTTAAGGATGCCATACCTTTTTCAGTAAAGATTTAACAGGGTAAGTCTGAGTTGTTGAGGTAGCCCTAAGAAAACTGGAGGAATACTGGTATCATGAAGCATTTCAGCCACGTTGGACAATTGTCCTGAGACAGACTGAATGTTTAGAAATTAATGGATTTTTGTTCGGGCATGGTGGCTCACACCTGCAATCTCAGCATTTTGGGAGGCTGAGTTGGGAGGATCACTTGAGGCTAGGAGTTCAAGATAAGCCTGGCCAACATGGTGAAACCCCACCTCTACTACAAATACAAAAATTAGCTGGGCGTGGTGGCGCATGACTGTAGTCCCACCTACTTGGGAGGCTGAGGCACGAGAATTACTTGAACCCGGGAGGCAGAGGCTGCAGTGAGCTGAGATTGTATCACTGCACTCCAGCCTGGGCAACAGAGCAAGACCCTGTCTCAAAAAAAAAAAGAAATTCATGTATTTTTAATATGTTAGATATTGTTTGGTTCGGGGCTTTTTCAGAGGAGGAAAATTAAAAGTTTTCAAGGAGATGAAAATAACTTTAGTGTTAATAGATGCAATATGGATCACACACACATAGATTATTTTTCTAAAACATTTATTTTAATATGTCTGGCAAAATAATCTTATGAGGGAAAAGAGTGCTTTATAAAAAGTAGCTTTAGATCTATACTGAAAAAACAAAGATATTTATGTCTTGATGTTAAGAACCATTCATTATTATTATTGAGTAGCTAAATACATTCATGCTTTAGCTCTGAGCAATACAGAGGGTGTGATTATAAATTTCTAGGAAGGTATAAATGTACTGGGAATGTAGTTGTGACAATAGAATGACATAGAGGAGAGTCACTGAAGGATGATTTTCTTTTGCAGTGCTGCCAATGGAGGTCCTGATGTACATCTTCCGATGGGTGGTGTCTAGTGACTTGGACCTCAGATCATTGGAGCAGTTGTCGCTGGTGTGCAGGGGATTCTACATCTGTGCCAGGTACTAAGTTTTTGTTTTTGTTTTTTAAACAACTGAGGCAACGGTGAAAAGAAAGATGGTCCTTTGCCAATCCTGATAAAATTACTTGATTGGTGTTCTGAGTTAAAGCTTAGAATAAACAAGTTTTGCTAAGCTATACTTAACTTTCTCAAATAACTTAGAATTTAAAGGCTAGAATATGCTAGGTTTCTAAGGTATAGAATAATATGTAGGACAGATGTAGTAACCCATACTACTACCATAGAGTTTGCATGCTAGCTTAACTGATTTGGGAAAAAGAGTTATATTAGAAAAATATATTCAAGTCATTTTTATACTAACTGTAAACTCATTGTGGTAATGGTTTAGATTAAAACAGCACTAGCATAGCTCATTAAAAGTTATTCTATATTTTGAAAATTTTGCTATGTGTGGGAAAGGACTCTATTCAATAAATGGTGCTGAGATAACCGGCTAGCCATGTGCAGAAGATGGAAACTGGATCCTTTCCTTACACGACACACAAAAATCAAATCAAGATGGATTAAAGACTTAAATGTAAAACCTAAAACTATATACTTAGTCCTTATATAGAATTTTTAAAAACAACTTGTTCTTAAAATTCAGATGCATTATTTTTAAATTAATTCCATTTGGAATCTTGTAGTTTTCATAAAATATTTGAATTTCTTGAAGACTCTTTTTCACAATTCTGTGTGCTAGTATATTTAACAAGTACCTATTAAACACCTAGTGGATTGCCACTAGAGTCTCTAGCACTGTTATGTCAACCTAAATAATAAGCAGATAGACTCTCTAAAAGACATTTATTTGAGAATAATACATTGCAATGGGAATACACATGCCATAGTAAACTATTCAGGGAAACAAAAGTTTTTAAAGGAAAAAATGAGGATTACATAATTGTTTTGAAATACTTAATCCTTGACCACAAAGATCAGTAACAAGGGTGACGCCAGTCTGAGATTGGACAGACAGTTTCTTGGGCAGATGTCCTTGCAGCAAAAATATTTTTTGTATAGGGCTGTGATGGCCTTTGTGCAGAGCTGTGTTTTTTATAGTCTTTTTTGTTAACCAGTCATAGAAGCCTGAGAATCTTCTCTTCATGGCCTTCCTCAGCTCTCTGTCAGGGTTTTCTTAACATTAGTGGCTCCATTTTTATTTTAACAACTTTCACATTTTCCCCTTTTGATCAGTATCTTTCTCTGATCAGTCATCCTGTAGTTAGGTTTTGACATCCCATAGTACCAGCATAGACCAATCCTGGTTTCTAGTCTCATCCCATGTTGGGGAGAATGATTAGCAACTAGGAGTCCGTGTCAAAAACCTTTTAAGCCACATTTGGGCAAGAAGGGACGTTTGAAGGGAATGACTCTCAGGCTGTGTCTACCTGGATTCCATGATTAAGTTTGATTTTTGTCTATTCCATAGTCTTTTGTTACTCAAAATGCTGGGCCAGCGTTATTGTTAGGTGTGGTACTTCTGCAGAAATTTAACAAGTAACAAAGTTAATAGTAATATGACAATTCCAATTTGCATAATGGTTTTGAGCCATGAACCTAGGCTTAAGAACAACTAATTGAGTAGACCAGTGACCACAGGGAATTAGGTGAGACCATGTAATCATGCGACCTGTTTTCTTATTTTGTGTACATGGGTCTCAACTTCATCAGAGGGATTTATCTAGGTACAGCATGTAGTAGTAGCAATAGCACAGATATTTTCTTTTTTAACCAATGAATACTAAAGGATTTCTTGGGTTAGGTTCTGTTAAGTTACCAGCAGAAGCTATTGATTATGAAATTTCAATTACACCATTATCCTGTCAAGTGAAAAAAGTAGCATTAAGTGGGGGTAAAAGTCTTATGATATGGTTCTGATGTCATGGGAAAAGCTGTCTACAGCTTTCACAAAAACATCAGATTCTCCTCCTGATTTATGTTTGAATGTCTCTGGTCATGATATTGTTGTGTGGCTCATGAGACTTGTTTCTTAAAATTTGAATAGTTTCAGCTTAAAGGGCTTTACGAACAGAAGCTTTTGTTTTTAGTTGGCGTGTTGTAGTCCAATCCTGGAGGAAACTAGGAGAATTCATGAAACAGTCCAGTGTACGTGTGGATAACAACAGGTGTATTGCAGTTTTTTTTTTAAGAAACTTTTTTTTCCTACATTGATCATATAGGAATTTCAGATTTAAAAATCTCTTGAGGCTAGGAAGTCAAAGAGAGGTAGACTTTAGGCTTCACTTAGGGTCTTAAGGTTCTTGGGCCTGCTAGGAAGTGACAGGTTTTACTCACCATAAGGCTGAGAACTCTTAAAGCCGGATGTTTTATGCACATTCTTAAATATGACATTTTCAGTCAAAGCCTTGGTAATATAAGTAATGTTTCTAATTGTATCCTCATATAAAGAGAGTAGATTTTTATTGAACTTATATAAATAAAAATAATATGAATAGTTTCTGAATTTTGGAGAAATCAAGTAGGGAGAAAAAGCAAATGGTTCCACCTTTGTTCACAAAAGTCTTCTAACATCATAAAGACATTCTCTTCATCATTTACATCAATTTTATGTAATTTTTTATTATGCTTGATCTTTATTAGCAGTTCAATGAACCCATGAATTTATTAGAGTTCTGGAAATTTTTATTTAGTCCATTGATCTTAAAGTTAGCAAAAATCTTTGTTCAAGAGTACTGCTAGAGTCTTTTCCATGAACAGCAGTTTTGGACTGTAGCTGATTGCAAATGTTTTTAGAGAATTCAAAATAATAATTGTGATGACAAAAACTTAGAATAGCCATGTAAAATCTGATGAAAGTTCTCAGTTGATGAGGGAATTTAGTTATTTCTAGTACATGTAGCATTTTAAGATAACCAGAATCATGACTGACAGTGTCACATCAGGACTATCAGACTTTTATATAAATTTCATCTAATCTTTAGAATACTCACATTAATAACATCTATACAAATATAACTTTAGAAAATATTTGACATAATAGAAATTTATAACTAATAGCATACTAGATTTTTATGAGTTTACATAGTTTTGGAACATTTATATCAATAATATACCCATAAATGTAACTGAAAGAAGATCTAATACTTATTATTTAACAGTGCCTCCCATACAGTTTAACAAGTGAGGTTAATCATTTGATATATCTACAGGATAAGAGATACGTTCTTTGAGGCTTTCCAGGAGCCCAACTAGAAAATCCCAAAGTTGGCTGGGTGTGGTGGCTCACGCCTGTAATCCCAGCACTTTGGGAGGATGAGGCGGGTGGATTACCTGAGGCCAGGAGTTCAAGAGCAGCCTGACCAACATGGAGAAACCCCGTTGCTACTAAAAATACAAAATTAGCCGGGCGTGGTGGCTCATGCCTATAATCCCAGATACCTGGGAGGCTGAGGCAGGAGAATCGCTTGAACCCGGTAGGCGGAGGTTGCGGTGAGCTAAGATCGCACCATTGCACTCCAGCCTGAGCAACAAGAGTGAAACTACATCTCAAAAAAAAAAAAAAAAAAAATCTCAAAGTTAATTTTAGACCAGAAAGCCTTAATTTAGGATCTTGATTCTGGGGAAACCTGCCAGAGATGTCAAAGGTTCAAAACATTTGATCAAAACAAAATTGCTGGCCACTGTGAAGTTACTTATTTAACCATACTGATAATCAAAAGATCTTAAAAGCAATGCAGAAAGTTACATGGATGTAAAAGCCTTAATCCTTTTAAAGCTCAGTTTTCCTAAGTAACCAAAAAACCTAATAAAGAAAACACAGGCGTTATATTGATAAAACAATAAATTTTTTTTTTAAGGCCAGTTGCCAAAAAGATAAAGAAATACCTTTTATAGGGTATTTGCTTCTCCTTGTGGGAAACCTGTTTAGATAACTTGTAAGTTAAACCTGATTAAAAGGGTACTTGAATTTACTTAGGGACAGGAAGTATCCAGGGTTATATGTCTACATTAGAGACGAATATAAACAAGAAAACTAGTAACTTGAGCAGGAGAATACATGGCTCTTAAATAGCATAGGAAGTTTCCTGGTTACATGGAGTAATTCAGATGTCACATAAAGCCAAGAGTACAGAATCAAGTTATATTGGAGGAAAACATTGCTCTTCTAGACCTTTAAACTAAACATTTCAGGCCGGACATGGTCACTCATGCCTGTAATCCCAGCACTTTGGGAGGCCAAGGTAGGAGGATTGCTTGAGGTCAGGAGTTCAAGACCAGCCTGGACAACATCTCTACTAAAAAAGCAAAAAAATTAGCCGGGTGTGGTGGTGCATGCCTAGCTACTTGGGAGGCTAAGGCAGGAAGATGGCTGGAGCCTGGCTGCAGTGAGCTATGATCATGCCACACCAGCCTGAGTGATGGAGTGAGACCCTGTCTCAAAAACAACAACAACAACAACAAACACAGGTGCAGTGGCTCACACCTATAATCCTAGCACTTTGGGAGGCTGATGTGGATTGATGGGTTGGACCCAGGAGTTCGAGACCAGCCTGAGCAACATGGCGAAACCCCGTCTCTATGATAAAATAGAAAAATTAGTTGGACGTAGTGTGTGTACCTGTGGTCCCAGCTACTCAGGAGGCTGAGGCAGGAGGATCACCCGAGCCCAGGAGTTCAAGGCCACAATAAACCGTGATCATGCCACTGCACTCCAGCCAAGATGACAGAGTAAGATCCTATCAAAAAAAAAAAAAAAAAAAAAGATAAACATTTCCGTGTCAGGCTATTAACAGCAGAGCTAGAACTGGAGGGAAAAAATTAAGAGGAGTTGACAAAAAGGTTGAAAGAGAGAGTTATCACCCTAGCCAAGCAAAAAGATACACTCTTTCAAGGGGAGAAAGAACAGAAGGCAATGGTGTATGACCTGCAAATCATGTGCAGGAGGGGTACAGCAAAAGTTGAACTTCTGATATAAATCTGAGAAGCTTCAGAAAGAAAAATTTTACCTTGAGAAGTGAAATTACCATTCTGAGTGAAAAAGACAGCATTTCCAACCTGGAACTAGGGAAATTAATTAGATCCCAGGAAGAAATAGAAACTGTAGTTTTGCAGATGGCTGTTCAACAGATTTTAGAATTTAAAATCAAAACCTCTTACAGTTTTATTAATACTAAGAGCAAATTAATACTTTTAAGAAAACCTCATTGTTCTAACAGAGGACCAAGTTTTTTAGTTTTGTATTAGTGTATTTCTAATAGCAAAGCTCAATCTTTAGAAAGACTTATAAACAATTCTCTTCAATTATAGCCAACTTGACCACACACAAAATCTTTTATGAACCTTATTACAACTTATATTGATGACATGCTTGGACTTTCTGCTCTGTTGTATACCTTCCTCTTTCTTAACCAGTCATTTTACTTTAGGACAAAAATCTACCATACAAGATTCTTTTTTGTACAAAATTATTCTCTTTTTCATCTATTTTTAACCAAAAATATATCCTTGTAACTTTCTTCACATCTCTGTCTCCTACTTACTTATTTGTTTCTTATTCCATATTTTGAAATAAGCTTTAAATAACTTTCAAATTACACAAAATTCTTCATTATTTAATCTTGGTTCACATGTCATAAGCAGTGAGTTTTATCTCAACATGAATGGAAAAGTCAGCAGATTCAAAGTGTGAAGAAAAAAATAGAGAACTTAGACTATATATATTCTATAGTTGCAGGTTTTTGAATGATGATAATTTGAGCTGTAAATTTTTCTTGATGTAATTTTGCCCATCAGTTTAAAAATGTGCACAAGAATAGGCTATAAGATGTAGTCAGCTGGAATCCCAGAAAACCTGGCATGTTTTAACATTTGAGAATCCCATTCTGTTTCTTACTACTCTCTCCAGAGGAAAGAAAATTCTGAAAATCCTGTCAGAGAAAGTCAGGAGTTTAGACCTGTGTTTTAGGTGGTGGTGACTGACCTAGTGGTTTGTCTCTTTTTCTTTTTTCCCCCTTTTGAGACAGGCTCACTCTGTCACCCAGGCTGCAGTACAGTGGCACGATCTTGGCTAATTGCAACCTCCGCCTTCCGGGTTCAGGCGATTCTCCTGCCTCAGTCTCCCGAGTAGCTGAGATTACAGGCATGCAACACCACCCCCTGGCTAATTTTTGTATTTCTAGTAGAGACGGGGTTTCACCATTTTGGCTGGCGTGGCCTCTAACTCCCAACCCCAGGTGATCCGCCCACCTCAGTCTCCTGAAGTGCAGGAATTACAGGCGTGAGCCACCGCACCTGGCCCTAGTGGTTTTTTTCTTTCTTTCTTTGTTTTTTTTTTTTTTTTTTTTTTTTTTTTTGAGACAGAGTCTCGCTCTGTCGCCCAGGCTGGAGTGCAGTGGCGCAGTCTCGGCTCACTGCAAGCTCCGCCTCCGGGTTCACACCATTCTCCTGCCTCAGCCTCTGTAGCCCTAGTGGGGTTTTTTTTGTTTGTTTTTGTTTTTTTTTTCGAGACGGAGTGTCGCTCTGCCGCCCAGGCTGCACGTGCAGTGGCGCGATCTTGGCTCACTGCAAGCTCTGCCTCCCGGGTTCACACCATTCTCCTGCCTCAGCCTCCCCAGTAGCTGGGACTACAGGCGCCCGCCACCAGGCCCGGCTAATTTTTTGTATTTTTTAGTAGAGATGGGGTTTCACCATGTTAGCCAGGATGGTCTCGATCTCCTGACTTCGTGATCCGCCTGCCTCGGCCTCCCAAAGTGCTGGGATTACAGACGTGAGCCACCGTGCCCGGCCAGCCCTAGTGGTTTTTAATTAGCCATCTTCTGCCCACCATTCAGAATCTTTATTTTTGCTTATGGAAGATTTTCAGAAGAAGCAAGGGAAAAGAGTCAAACCAAATCAAAAACCAAAATAAGAACGTTCACAAATATTTTATCCCAGGCATGCAGATCAAACAAAATATTAAACTGAATGCACAGACCAAATCAAAAGTAAATTCACCAGAAGACGTGAACAGAATGTAAATTCTGTAGAAACCAAGAATACCCAATCTAAAAAGACACTTTTCTTTACACCAGAAAGGACTTACCAGGAAAGACAAAAAGTTTATCATCTCAAAAGGGATGTATGGTCCTTTATTAAGGTGACCTTATCCAAACCAGATCCCAAATGATATCAAGAAGCCTCTACCAAAAAGGAAGGAGGCTCAGCCTGAAAGAAGATTCACCAGGGCAGAAAAGGCAAGCCGTGGAAGTAGAGTGCTCAGAGCACTCAAGTAAGTACTGCACACTGGTTCCAAGAATCTCTGATTCCTTCAGTTAATGATCTTTTCAGATCCCACTTCTGACACTTCTGTATTTCAACCTAAATAACAAACCACCTAAATAACAAATGCCCAAAAGTTATTTGGGATTAGAGCATTACAATGGGAATACACAGGCCATAGTAAACCATGTGCTTATTCAGGGAGGTAAAGGCAGGCAGGTTTTTAAAGGAAAAAATGAGAAGGATTACATAATTGTTTTGGAAATAATTATCTTTGGCTACAAAGATCATTAACAAGGGTAATGCCAGTTCGAGTTTGCACAGGCAGTTTGCTAGGCAGATGTCCTTGTAGAAGTATTTTTTGTATAAGGTTTAATGGCCTTTGTGCAGGGTTGTGTTTTTTGTAGTCTTTTTTTGTTATCAGGCATACAAGCATGAGAACCTTATTTTCATGGCCTTTCCCAGCTCTGTCAGGATTTTCTTCACATTAGTGATTTAATTTTGATTTTGACAACTTTCATAGTTATTCCTTTAACCTGTAATTGTATGTGAGAAAATACTATAAAGAAGGAATTGGGCTGGTCTGAGTGCAGTGGTCGTTTACATCTAATTGATCACAACCAGTTACAGATTTCTTTGTTCCTTTCCCACTCCCACTGCTTAATTTGCCTAGCTTAAAAACAAAAACAAAGAAAGAAAGAATTGGTTAAGCAAATATTCAGGAATAAAACTTCATGTGTCATCATAAAAGTAATTCTTTAAAAGCAAACATTTTAAATATACATTTTAACATAAGTTTGAGGGGACTTATCTTTTTCAATCTGACACCGATATAAGTAGTTTTTGCTTCATTTACTTATTTATGAATGAATGAACAAGACAAGGTCTTGTTCTGTCGCCCAGGCTGGAGTGCACTGGCACCATCATGGCTCACTGCAGCCTCAAACTCTTGGCCTCAAGCCACCCTCTTGCCTCAGCCTCCTGAGTAACTGGAACTACAGGCATGTGTCACCATGCCTGGTTAATTATTTTTTTCATTTTGTATTTTTGCCTAGTTAATTAAAAAAAAATTTTTAAGAGATAGGGTCTTGCTATATTGCCCAGGCTAGTTTTTACATCTTTAAAACTGAATACTTAGCTGGGTGTGGTGGTGCATATGCCTGTAGTCCTAGCTGTTCAAAAGGTTAAGGCAGGAAGATTATTTGAGCCTAGGAGTTCTGGGCTCTAGTGCACTATGCTGACTGGGTGTCCACATTAAGTTCAGCATCAGTGTAGTAAACTCCAACGAGCTGAGAGCCACCAGGTTACCCAGGGAGGGGTGAACTAGCCCAGGTTAGAAATGGAGCAGGTCAAAACTCCCATGCTGATCAGTAGTGGGATCATACCTGTGAATAGTCTCTGCACTCCAGCGTGGACAACATAGTGAGACCTCATCACTTTAACAAAAACGAACCCTGAATATTTTAAGTTAGAGATGGAGTTAGAAATACTTTTAGTTATAGCAGAATCATGTCAATTTTTAGTACATCTTTTACTTAGCTTTTTGCACACTTTTTTTTTTTTGAGACAGAGTCTCACCCTGTCCCCTAGGCTGGAGTGCAGTGGCACAGTCTTGGCTCGCCGCAACCTCCGTCTCCCAGGTTCAGGCAATTCTCCTGCCTCGGCCTCCTGAGTAGCTGGGACTATAGGCACCCACCACCATGCCCAGCTAATTTTTGTATTTTTAGTAGAGACAGGGTTTCACTATGTTGGCCAGGCTGGTCTCGACCTCCTGACCTCGTGATCTGCCTGCCTTGGCCTCCCAAAGTGCTGGGATTACAGGCGTGAGCCACCAGGCCCAGCCCCTGCACTAATTTTTTAAACAAAGTCCTGTTGGTGCTCCCTTCAAAATTTATCTCCAGTCTGACCATTTTACCACTTCTGCAACAACCCTTCTGACTCAGCCACTGTTCTGTTTGGTTTGGATTACATAGTGGCATCCTACCTGGTCTTCCTGTTTCCACTCTTATACCACTAGACCATATTCTCCATAAACCACCAGAGTGATCTTTTAAAATAAAAGCATAAATTATGTTCAAAACCCTCCAGTGGCATCCATCTCATGTAAATAACCACTCCTTCCTACAAGATGCCACCTCACCTGCCCCGACTGCCTCATCATAGTTCCCTCTGCACAATGCCCACTTTGCCACAGCTGTGTGCTCCTGCTGGCTCTTGGGTGAGCCCACCAGTCACACTTCTGCCTGAGGGCCTTGCACATGCTCTGGTTGCTGCCTGAGATACTTATCCCCATCACTATGATCACCTTCCCAGAGAGGCATTTCCTGGCCTCCCTATTTCCTCACCACCATCATTTCTGTCTGCTGACTCTACTTTGTCTGTTGGTTGATTTTTGCACTAAGCGTACTACCAGAAGCTTTCCTCTCAATTTGCTTTCCCACAGTAAAAGAGCAGGGCCTTTGCCTTGTCCATTAGTTTCTCCTCAGAACAGTGCCTCCCAGGTGTTCAACAAATACTTGCTAAATAAAAGATGGCTGATAGCAAAAATATTCATGTCTATATATAGGGACTTAGTCTTTATTGACATTGTGCTTTTATTCCCTAGAGACCCTGAAATATGGCGTCTGGCCTGCTTGAAAGTTTGGGGCAGAAGCTGTATTAAACTTGTTCCGTACACGTCCTGGAGAGAGATGTTTTTAGAACGGCCTCGTGTTCGGTTTGATGGTAAGTTGGATTCTGTAGAACTCAGCAGAAATACTGATCTATAATGCTGATTTTTATAAATACGCCGTTTAAATTTTCTGTGATGAACGTGAGTACTGTAAGCATGTTTAAAGGAAACCACAGTAAATATAATGCTGGGAATATCTGAATATTATAATTTTTAACTTTTTAAAATTATTTTCATAGGAGTATATATCAGTAAAACCACATATATTCGTCAAGGGGAACAGTCTCTTGATGGTTTCTATAGAGCCTGGCACCAAGTGGAATATTACAGGTACAACTGTAGTACACTGAGTGAGTGGAAAATTCTCTCTCTCCATGTATTAGTTAAATGGACATCTGTTCTTTGTTGCTTTTGATTGACCCGCAAAATGGCCCTCAGTATTTTTATCTAGTACTCAATGTAGGAATTGCACTAAAAAAAAAAAAATAGGCTGATATAAATTACAGAATTTCTTCTGGCCTCTTTTAGATTTCTCCTTGTCTTTTGCCCTGGGTGTATTTACTTGCCTTTTCAAATAGCTTGTGCTTTTGTTCCACCTTATTGCTTGCCAAATATTATTGTCATTTAGAAAAAAATAGACATGTTAACCATTGTGTGTGGATCTCACTTTGTTTGAAATTGTTGCTTTGGGAAAAACACAGAACTTTAATAAAACAATATTTGACTTTTATTCAGTGAGTAAAACTTAAAAGTTCAACAGTTTCCCCTGAGGAAGATAAAACATCTTTGGTTCTTTGTTGCTGGACTAACAGGTAGTCAGTCATATTTGTTTTAATGTTTTAGCAGTTCTTTAGCCCGTGGTATTTCAGTGTTGGTTTCATAGCTATGAATAGGCATAGGTACTAATAGATAAGGACATATTTTATACTTTGTGTGTGGGGTGTGTTTTGGTCTTCTTTTTCTTATTACATAGGTACATAAGATTCTTTCCTGATGGCCATGTGATGATGTTGACAACCCCTGAAGAGCCTCAGTCCATTGTTCCACGTTTAAGAACTAGGAATACCAGGTAGCATTTGTTTTTTAAATGGCTTTCCATCCAGTCTATGTTTTATATGGTTGCTTGCAGGTTAAAGTAATCCAGTGCTTCTTTCACTTAATACTGGATGATTTTAAAAGCAATCATTCGGGGTCTTAGGAAAAATACCAATTTCTGGGCTTTTCCTTAGAAAATCTACTTCAGCAGGTCTTTGGAGCCTTGGAATTGAGGTTTACTCAATCCTAGCTGATTCTTTTCAAGCAAGAGTAAACACTGTTGTAATTTGTTACTTCTTAGATTACTTAAATCCACTTAATAACTGATTTAGATTCAATTTGTTTTTTTTTTTTTTAAGGACTGATGCAATTCTACTGGGTCACTATCGCTTGTCACAAGACACAGACAATCAGACCAAAGTATTTGCTGTAATAACTAAGAAAAAAGAAGAAGTGAGTATACAAAGTGTAATTAATAGTTTTCTTATCTTAATAGCCTATTCATCCAAGCATTCTCGATTAGAACAACAACAAAAAAAACCCTTTCTGATTATTTATACTGTTATATAAAATGTATATTAACTTCTAGCAATCACTGAAGAAAGCTGGAGAGTTTTCTAAAATGTGGTTATTTTTTATTGGATCAGCTTTTTTGTTTTTTACCAGATAGTTTGTTTTTTATATATGAAAATGTAAAACTGAAATCTCTTGTGAAATAACTAGTAAAATTATACCTGAATATGTTTTTGGCTCTGCTCATGTCGAATCACAGGGGATTTTTTTTCCTAAATTAGCTCATATAGATAATTCTTTCCATAAGGATATTGTTAGAACTTCAATTTCTACTGGAAATAACCTAACTTCAGATAATTTTCTTCTTCCTGTTCTTACAAAAGGAAAAAAATGCCAAGCAAATATGATTACTGACATTATTACATTCTAGAATGCTTTAAATTGTCCTAACAGATTGGTAGCCTAATATTTTCACCTTTCTCCATATGCACGTTTTCAATCCTGGTTAAAAATTGTTATATGTACCCAAGAAGCCAGTTGTATGGTATTTGGAATAAATATTAATATTTACTTGTTGCCTTTTTAATTAATACAGCTTTTGAAGGATATTTCTCTTGTATGAAATTCTCCCTTCTCTAACATCATATGTCCAGACAGGGCAGAGTTTCATCTGCGAGTCCTATCACCTTGTGGCCGCCTGTTGCTGGCATCTCCACTTCCCTCTGATGGGCTCCTGGAGCCTGGGCAGCAGCAGCCTGAGAGACAGAGAGAGTTGCTTTGACTGTGACTGCAGGTTTCCTGAGGTCAAAATTGGGAATTTGGAAGGCCTTAGTTGCTTAGGTTTTATCTAATTAAAAGAGTTTAGGAACTCCCATGTAGAATGTCAATTTTCTCTTCAGAATATGATGAAATATTCATAGTGTTTACATTTTTTTGTTTTTAGCAGCAGTATTTGCAGAAGTGTAATTCTAATGAACCTTGTCACAACTGTTTGCTCATTTATTTTACTGTAATTGCAAAAGAAAAGTTATACTCTGTGCTTTTTCAGCATCCTTCACCAATTTATCACTTTCCCTCTTAAAAAATGTCCAAGTGTTTTCCAGTAGAAGGAAATACTAGGCTTAGAGATAGGAGATAATAATTTTACATCCCATCTATGTAATGTTGGTTACATAGTAGTTTTACCTCCCTGGATCTTGATTTTTTAAGCTAGTAAAGAGAAATAATGCAATCATATTTAACACATGAGGTTATTGTGATGATTAACTGAGATGATGATTATGATGGGGAAAAAAATCTGATATTTTTAGAGTATTTAACAGTTTTTAAAGCACTCATACATTCTTGTGATAGTCAAAACAACTCTTTACTGCATGCAAATATTATGTTACTTTTAGTGTCACTGTTGCATAATATTTCTATAAACATAGAAGTGAGGTAAGGTTTCATTATAACTTATGCATCTTTTCTTTTGCAGAAACCACTTGACTATAAATACAGATATTTTCGTCGTGTTCCTGTACAAGAAGCAGATCAGAGTTTTCATGTGGGGCTACAGCTATGTTCCAGTGGCCACCAGAGGTTCAACAAACTCATCTGGATACATCATTCTTGTCACATTACTTACAAGTAGGTGAATGCAATAAAAATAACAAGGTTACACTATAAATGTATACTTCGTATCCAGCTTAAGAATTTCAGATATGTTTCTAATTTCTCAGAGTTAACACTACATTACAAACTAAAACCAGTACTACTACAAACTACTGCAAACCAAGAAAATGGCCCAAACGAAAAAGACTAAGCATGCTTGAGGAAGCAGAGCATCTGGAACACTCATATAGTACCCATTGGAATGTGAATTGGTACCACCACCACTTTGGAAATGAAAGTAGCATTCCATGGGAAGAATGGTACTTAGTCAGCTGTGAGCTGTCCATGTATGACTTAAAGCCATTTTAAAATACCAGATCATTTTTCTTTTCCCACAGTTACCATTTTTTGCTTTATTTCCATTTGTTTTATTCTCAGGGATTATACACTGATTTAATAAAATTGTAGTTAGGAAAGTAAGTCTACTAAAAAAATAAGATCGGAGGTATTCCAAAGCCAAATTTGTTAGGTGATTCCTATTTAAAACTCTTTGTTCTATGCAGTAGCATTTACCTGTACATCATAATCAGTGAACTAAAGAGGGGAGGTATGAGAAAGGAGCCATACAGAAATACAAAACTTAAAAAGGAACCAGGGAAGTGAAATATCAAGTCCTGTGGCAATTAAGGTTAGCTCTTGTTCAATTTGAAAGAATATTGGTACATGACTGAAGGCTCTTTGTTCTGCTTGAATCTAAAATTCTGAGAGAGAAGTTTTGAGGTCAGCTTCCATTAGCCTCTTTGCAACCTTAACCACATTGTTGAAAACTGTGTCACATTTCCACTTTACAGATAACTTTTCCCTGCTCATTTGGAAGGTCCTGACAACAGAACGTTTTTCTTTCTCATCTTTGCCTACAAATTCTACTATATCTCCTTTTTGCTTCTCTCTCTAATGCTGTGGGATTTTTTTTTTCTACTTTTCAAAGAAAGAAACCTGAGCAGGTGTGGAGGCTTATGCCTGTAATCCCAGGACTTTGGGAGGCCAAGGCAAGAGGATCACTTGAGGCCAAGAGTTTGAGACCAGCCTGGGTAAAACTGGGTGACCCCATCTCTACAAAAAATAAAAATATTTGCCGGGAATTGTGGTATGCACCTTGAAGTCCCAGCTAATTTGGAGGTTGAGGTGGGAAGATCATTTGAGCCTGGGAGTTCAAGGCTGCAGTGAGCTATGATCACACCACTGCACTCCAGCCTTGGTGATAGAGCAAGACCTTGTATCAAAAAGAAAAAAAGAAACCAAACCCTGAAGTAGAGCCAAGCAAATGAACGATGGATGGTTATAGTTTATACTTGACCCATTAGAAAAACATTGTTTATTTAGGAGAAAAAAGGACATTACCATAGGCATTATTTGTAGCTGCTAATTATCACATTGACTTCCTTGTAATATTTATAAAATCACTTGAATTCTCTGCTTTCGTTTGTCTCTCTCAGTGGTAGCATAACTTACCACCTACTTTCCCTCCCCCCTGCCTATAATTATGCTGTTGATCATGCAATTATTAAATAATCAAATTCTATTCTAGGAATATAGTTCTTTCTGAAACATTTTAAGAAGAACCTAACGTCTATAGCTTCTGACTTAAAAATTCTATCTTAGGAATCTCTGAAGGACATCAAAATCACATAATTTTTAATTGAGAAATAGTAGACACAACCTAAATCTCCAATTAAGTAAACTGTGGTACAAGCAGACAGTGAAATATCATCCTGCCACTAAAAATGGTTTCTGAAAAATAATGATGTGGGAAAATACAAATAATTAAATGAAATAAAAAGAATTACTAAGTTTGATCTCAAGAAACACTAGAAAATATCCTTCATATGGCTCTGAGTGTTGGAATTATGGTGATGTTTCTGTATACATTTCTAAATTTTTCGAGTTTTCTACAATATGCCTATATTATATAGAATTTCCTAAGATGAATTAAAAATAAAAAAGGCTAAAGCATAGAATAACCTTCCCCAAACACACAAGGATTTTAAATGAATTGAAATTTCCTCATACTAGTAATTTTGTGCTTTTTTTTACAGATCAACTGGTGAGACTGCAGTCAGTGCTTTTGAGATTGACAAGATGTACACCCCCTTGTTCTTCGCCAGAGTAAGGAGCTACACAGCTTTCTCAGAAAGGCCTCTGTAGAGCCTCAAGTCCAGTCCTCTATCACTTTTGCATGAATTAAAGTATATAGCGCAAAAGAGCACCTAAGTTATAAATGTGTGTGTGTGTATATATATATATATATACGTATATATATATATGTATACGTATATATATATATATATGGAATTGGAACTTATTTTAAATTGTTGGAGTTCTTTTAAGAAGAATAGAAATTGATTATTTTTTTTATTTAAAGGGATAGTTGATTCTTGGGGTGTTTTGAAATTAAGTTGGAATTAAGTTGCTTAAGCATATTTATGTTGTGAGAAACCTTAATATGAGGTTTATCATGCCCTTTTTCAAGCAGATTTATGAGCAGATTTCTGTCACATAAGTCGTCTTCTGCTTGAGTATCCTAATATTTCAATGCATCAGGGGAGCGCTCCACTGGATAAGCATTTTATTTCCCGCATGGCATAATGTTTTTGCACTAAAGGCTCAAAGTGTGAGAACCTGTTCTGGATTTGTTTGAAATTATTTCACCAATAAAGATCATAAATAAATGTTTCTTTCAAGAAAATATATTTGGATGGCCTTTTTAAAGTAACAGGATATTTAATAAGAGTCCTAGATAGCCAGGGAGACTTTAAGAATCATTGCCTCTAGCTGGGTGTGGTGGCATGCACCTGTAGTCCCAGCTATTTGGGAGGCTGATGCAGGAGAATAGCTTAAGCCCAGGAATTTGAGTCTGGGAGTTTGAGTCCAGCATGGGCAACATAACAAGACCCCATCCCTTATTAAAAGAAAAAAAAATAATTCCTCATTTCATCATTGGTCTTTATATGTAGCCACAAACACTGACCTCATGTAGGCACCTTACCAATATATGACATTAAGTGAGAATGAATCCCTTAGGACTGGAACACTTCAAGCTCAACCAACTGACTCAGTTGTCATTCTTCACAGAAGAATAGTAGAAGATCATGTAAACCTGAGCCTAACTCTTGTTCCAGTATGAAAGTTGGGGGAGAGCACCAGCCACTTAGGAAAACTGTATGTTACCTTTTTACTCAAAGGAGTCCCCCTGCCCAGTAACAGTCCTATTAGTGTTTAATTTCAGAGTTTGTGTCTGGTAGACCTCTACCTGATTCAGATTTGGTTTTGTTGTTTCAACCATAGTTAGAGACAAATTCTCATGTACTTTCAGAAATCAATATCTGCAGCCACTGTTACTTTTAATTGACATTAAGAGATACTTCATAGGTTCCCACAATTCAGTATGGGATAGGCTTTTTAAAAATCACATACAGACCAGGCGTGGTGGCTCATGCCTGTAATCCCAGCACTTTGGGAGGCCGAGACAGGCAGATCACCTGAGCTCAGGAGTCCAAGACCAGCCTGGGCAACATGGCAAAACACCGTCTCTACAAAAAAAAAAAAAAAAATTAGCCAAGTACAGTGGGGCACACCTGTAGTTGCAGCTACTTGGGAGGCTGGGGCAGGAGAATTGCCTGAGCCTGGGAAGTGGAAGTTGCAGTGAGCCAAGATCGTGCCATTTCCACTCCAGCCTGAGTGACACAGTGAGACCCTATCTCAAAAAAATAATAATGATAGTACACGTTATGTTAAAGGTGAAATGTGCATACAGAAGGAAGAGAGTTGGCCAGGTGTGGTGACTCACACCTATAATCCCAACACTTTGGGAGGCCAAGGCAGGAGGATTGCTTGAGGTCAGGAGTTTGAGACCAGCCTGGACAACATAGCAAGACCTCATCTCTTCTAAAAATTAAAAAAAAAAAAAATAGGCATGGTGGTACACACCTGTGGTCCCAGCTAGTTGGGAGGCTAAGGCAGGAGGATCACTTAGCCAGGAGGCTGAGGCTACAGTGAGCCAAGATTGCACCACTGTGCTCCAGCCTGGGTGAGGAAGCGAGACCCTGTCTCAAAAAAGAAAAAAAAAGAGTTCTTAGGTTGGCCTTTTGTAGCAATCTGAGAAGTGTGTTTTTCAAGTTGGAAAGGAAGGAGAAAAGCAACTTGCCTAAGATAAGGTAGCTCTTCATGATATGACTGTTATTTCTGATATACAAATAAATAGAACATGATTAGGACATAGTCAAGTATAGCTAGAAAAATATATTCCTAAGGAAAGTGAGATTTGAGGAGTCCCTGTTGTTCTGCAACATCCCTAGATTGAATGATCTGTTGCAGATGGTGGATACCAAGTTCAAATTTAAAGATTTCTTTGTAAGCAGTAAAGTGACTTTCACTTACTTAACTTGGAACTGGAAAAAGTAACTTTTTTCCAGATTACATTTTCTGTATATTTTTAAAATGCAAAAGCAATATATATTTGTTGTGAGAAAATTAGAATATACAGATAAAATAAAATTTAAAAAAACACCCAAAGATAACCAGAAGAAAATTTTTGCTATGTAACCTTTTTCTTCTGGTCTTTGCAAATCCTGCCGTAGAAACTTTTTAACTTCAGGAGTGTCCTTCCTTTGCTCTATTAGGACATTACAGAAACCAATACTATGAAAAGCTGACAGCAGTATCTGGATTAACTTTTTAAAAACAATGAAAGCATTTTACAGAAATTACATTTCAGATCGTGCTGGAACTGTGTTCAGGAGATATCCTCAGAGGGAATCTGGCCTGAGCACCATCATGTTTAATCGCCTCCTCCTGTCTTGCATTTTCCTCCCAGCCCCCTTCCTACCCCTTAGCAGAGGGCCAGGTGAGGGTGCTTGGGGCCTATGGGGGCTGGGAGTGTAGACTTCAGTTACACCCCCAGCCCCCAGGGGAAAGCATTAGCCTTGAATCCTCAATCCCAGGCCCTCTACTAACCACTCTCAACCTATGGTATTTATCTTTTGATTATTCTGTGCATCTATAAAAATGGGATTATATTGTACATAATGCTTTGTAAGCTTTCTCTCCCCACATAAGAATGCCCTGTAAGCATTTTGTTAAATATTTTTAATGACTTTAGAGTCCAACTTTATACTTTATGCATAAAGATATGCATTTTGGTTTTCTAATTTAATGCTAGTGTAAACGTTTTTGGAATAAACATTCCTGTGGCTAAATCTTTGCATACTTCTTGAATTATTACTTTAAGATGTTTCTAAGAAGTAGAATGACTGAATCAAAGAGTGAACATTTTAAAATATCTTAAAATATACATTTTTGGTAAATAATGTATACACTGTAGAAAAACTGGAAAATAGATGAGCAGACAGAATAAAATGTAAATCACCTGTAGTCATCTCACCCATTATTCACTTTTTGATTTTAATCATCCTGGCCTTTCACATGTATGTGTGATTTTTCAGTCATACAGTGAAACACTTCCAGTTCTGTCTCCTTTATCTGATGCTTTCATGCTCTGGATCTTAATACCTGGCCAATCATTTCCCCAGTGATGGATGCTGAGTGTCAGCAACAGCTCTAGGTAAGTTGGCAACCATGACATGTATGGGCTAAGGCTTGCAAGGCTTCTCTGGCTACAGAGAATCCAATTGCAGTCAGAGCAGAAACAGAAGCCAAGGCGATGCAGTGGGATCCCAGTTTCACAGTGACCATCCATTGGTCACTGTGACCAGTCATGATAGCCTCCACATCCAAAAAGTGATTTCAGTCTTTGGTTATGTATAGTGAACAACACCTGCACATTTATCTCCACTGTCTCCTGAAACTCCACTAAAATAGTAGTAAAGAAATAGGGCTGGGTGCGGTGGCTCATGCCTGTAATCCCAGCACTTTGGGAGGCTGAGGCCAGGGGATCACTTGAGTGAGGGCAACATAGGGAGTTTGAGGGTAACATAGGGAGACCCCTGTCTTTCAAAAAAAAAAAAGAAAAGAAAAGACTTAAGTCCTTCAAGACAGGGAGGACAGGGGAGGTGCTGAAAGCAGACAGGACAGGTTAGAATTTGGAAAATAGAAAGCAGGTGGGCAAGTGGTAAAGTGGCATTAAGCATGGGCTGTGTGTTGCAGTGCTAGATCCACGACTGAGTTTGAGCAAGTTAGTTAACTCTCCATGTCATGATAAATTAGAGGAAATATTATCATAATACCTACCCACAGAGTTGAAAGGAGTAACAGATAACACTCCACGTTAATTGCATAGGACAATGCCTGATCGAGTTGGTGCTCAGTAAATAGCAGCCATTATATGTATTATAACTGTTGCTGTTCCAGAGAGATCTGAGACCTCAGCCAGAAGCAAGGGAAGCTAAAAAGTGCAAATCAACTCAACTGGCCTCCCACAGAAGGTAAAGTACCACATGGAAACAGCAAGACCCTGCGGGAAGGATCCCCAGCCAACTCCCAGAACTCAAGTTGTCAGGCTCACACCATCAGGCAGGAAAGTGGAGGCTTCCCCTCTAGGAAAAGACCGCTTCCCACAAAAAAAAGACCTATGGATACTGACATTTAGGAATCAACAGAATAGGTCCTCTCCCACGCCTCGCAGTCAGCAAGTACCACCTACCCACGTAGTTTCTAGTTAACATCGTAGTGGCTCCTTCTTGGCTATCAATGGACAAGCAAGGAACACCAAGTATTTGAAGACAAAGTCTAAATGAGTGACAGAGAATCAGAATTTTTAAATAAGCAGAGAAAGGGGACATGATGGAAATCAAAAAATGCAGGTAGTAGAAGAAATCTGAAAAACAAAATTCTATTTCTTCAAAGACATGGAAGAAGAAACAAGAACAAAAGGCTATTAGGAAACATTGGAAGTCAGAGCCTTTGAATAATACTTACGCGATAATGAAATATTTTTAAATGTCAGATGACACATAGAATGTCAAAGCTGGAAGTTTCCCTAGAAGTCACTTACTGACCAACTATCCCCATGTGGAGGTGAGGAAATGGGGGCTCATGAAGGGTGAAGTTGTTTGCCTCAGGTGGTATAACCAGGACCCTCACAAATTAAAGGCGTGTATTCATGCAGAGGGCCTGGCAGTTGTAAGCACTCAGTAAATTCTAGTCTTAATAATGTTTATTAAGAACTTAGATGTTACTGCATGATCTTACTTATTTGTAAAATCTAAAAGAGTCAAACTGATAGAAGAGAGTAGAGTGGTGGTTACCAGGGGCTGGAGGGAAGGGTGGATGGGGAAAGCAGAGATATTAGTTGAAGGGTATGTAAAGTTTCAGCTAGGAGGAATACATTCTAGTGATCTATGGCATAACATGGTCACTGTAGTTATTAACAATGCATATGTTTAAATGGCCAAAAGAGCATATTTTAAATGTTCTCACCACAAAGAAAGGATAAGTATATGAGGTGATAGATACGTTAATTAGTCTGATTTGCTCATTTTGCAATGTGTACATGTATCAAAACATCACATTGTACTCCACAAACATGTACCATTATTTGTTAATTTAAAAATGCAGAGAATCAAGAACTTATATGTTCTACCTGGGCAACATAGACCTCATCTCTAGAAAAAATAAAAACAAAATTGGCCAGGCATGGTGGTACGTGCCTGGAGTCCCAGCTATTCAGAAGCCCGAGAAGTGGAGGCTGCAGCGAGCCAAGATCACGCCACTGCACTCTAGCCTGGGCGACAGAGTAAACCCTGTTTTCAAAAGAAAGAAAGAAAGAAATTATATGCAAGTAATAATAAAGTTGTTTAAAAACTTTGAGAGATTATGTGTTAAGTATGGGGCAGAAGGCCTTCTTTTATATGGATTATCTCATTTGTGCTCACAACACACAGGTATTATTGTTCCTATTTTATAAATAAGAAATTTCAGGTTAAGAGAGTTTAAATAAACTTGTCAAGCTCATCCTGGTTACTGAGTAGTGGAGCAAGGCTAACTCCAGAATGCTTTCTCATAGCCAGAGCCAGGAGTAGAGTCCAGTTCTAAAGAAATAACATCAAAACTCCAATATGTTACAATTCCTACTGGAGCTTAGACCAGCACTGCCCACTAGAAATATAATTTGAACCACATATGTAATTTTTAAGTTTCTAGAGCCATTTTTAATTAAAAAGGTGAAGTTAATTTTAATAATTTATTTTAATGCAGTACTATCCAAAACAGTATCATTTTGACACGTACTCAATATAAAAATTACTAATGGGATTTTTTTTACACTTTAAAAAATTCTAAATCTTTGGAATCTGGAGTGTAATTTACACTTCCAGCACACTTCTACTGGCTTAGCCATGTTCCAAGTGCTCATAGCCACATGTGACGAGTGACTACTGTAATGGACAGCGCAGCCATCAACTAAGGGGTACATCATAAGAAAGAGAGTCAATGGATGGTGTGTGTCAAGTTCAACCTCACAGTTTCTCTCCTTGTGTAATTGGCATAGGGATAGGTAAGCCGAGCAGGGAGCTAATACCCGATTAATTGTTAGGCTCAGTACCTATGTATACTTTTCCTGATTCCACCAGAAGGTGTCCCTTGTCTGTCTCCAAAATATTCCACATTGCCTCTATCCCAGCAGTTATCACATTCCATGTTAATTCTGTTTTTACATGTGAATGCCCTCCGTCAAACCGTGGTTGAGGACAGGGTCCATTTCTTTCAAATCTCTGATTCCAAAGCACCTCTCTGTTGTGAACATGAGATAAAAGGATCCTTATAAAGCACTGGACACATTTCATGGGCTCTTGATGCTCTATCGGAAGAAACGAACAAAAGCATCCTTTTGTCACTAGGTGACACTCTTGTCCCAGCCTTTTTGTTTTTGCTCTTATTCTTCATAGTATTAGGGGGAGCTGATTTTCACATTCACAAGAAAATAGGAACAACCCAGATCTTTCTGACTGACCTTCAAAGCTGCAAGTGACAGGATCTAAGATTTAAGGTGTATATTCAAACAGAAATGCCATTTTTGTGACAGTGCCCTAACTCCTGCCATGCTGAAGAGCAAGTAGTCCAGAAATCTCAGTCTTCTTGGCCATTGTTTTTTTCTTTTCTTTTCTTTTCTTTTTTTTAAATCTGGCCAGTTTGTCCTGGCTGCATGAGGAAATTGAATATCCTGATTTGGAATGAATAGGAAAGGGATCCTGGGATTAGTATCTGAGGTTGGGGTTGTTGAGATCCAGAAGAGGGGCCAACCTGTCCCCATTTGACAAGCAAGTGGCCTGATTTGTGACTCTCTTGAGAGGCCCACAGCCCCTCTTGCTGTGGTCTAATGCTCAGTGCAGAGTTTTTGGGGGATCACTGTTAAATCCACTCAAGGCTTCCATATTTGCACCTTCTTCTTATGAATCCAGTAAATATCTAGCAGCAGAATTGAGATTCAGAAAACTGTGCAAGACTATCCTAAGAATGCTGGCCAATTCTGGACATGGTGTGCATGTGTGGGTATGGTAGATTGAAGAAGGATAGTGTGGAGATTGCATAAGCAACACAGGCTTCTTTTGCTGAAATGGCTTTTCTGTGCAGACTAACTTTTCCTCAAGTCTTGGAAATACATCCAGCCCAATTTATTGTATTCAGGCCAAAGGAGCACTAAGTTGAAACCTGCTCTGTAAGTAGGGTGATCAAATAGTCAATTTATTGTCAAAATCAGGACACTTTTTAGAGAAAAGAGTAGTGTTTTTTTTGTAATTGCACTGGAACAGCAAGCATAAATTGGGAGGCTCCTGAGCGAACTGGGATGGATGGTCACTCTATACACAAGGCATGGCCAGTGCCCTACATTCGGCTTTTTGTCAGATGTAACTCAGAATGAAGGTTATCCATTCTTTTCTGGCTATTTTTCTTCCTCTATAGAAGAGAAGAAAATACCAGCGGTGTTTCCTAGTGTGTGACGAGTAGAGTGACGATTAGACCTCACTAATTTCCATGATTTTAAGAGGAAAACCACTTTGCAGAAGGGTCCAATGTATCTGTTGCCCTGCAGTGGATTCTAAAGTCCCTCGGAATGCTCACTGACTTCTGCATTTGGCTAACAGAGGCTTTAGTACCAGGAATTCCCAACAGCTTAAAAAAGTGAATCCATATCAGATAACAGTTTCTACTTTTCTCATGATCTGTTCTTTATTTCCATCTGATTTCTTTAATGACTAGCTAATTTCCTCCAAGCCTGGACCTATAATCCCAAGTTAATGTGGACAGTTGCAGAGAGATAGCTTTCTTTGCCTTATAGTTTGTATGTCTTTGAAGTGTGTGGCTAAAAGCAAAGTCTCCTCTCTTTGCTTGTTCCTTCATCCCCAACAGGGGTGTGTACCTCTGCACTATCTCCTAGAGGAGTGGATTTATTTTGAGCACTGCGATATAAAGAGCCAACTGCATGGTGTGGTGCAAAGACCACAAACTGGATCAGAAGACATGAGCTCAGTGAACCTAGCACAGATCCTGACCCTAGCAGATACTCAGTAAATGTGAGCTGATTCCCAATCAGATCATTATAGTTAACCATTGCAGTGGAGGGGAGACTTCTGTGGCTTCTACCAACACTGTGTCAGAGAAGTTCTTTGCTTGGGTGCCCCCAATTCAAACCTAGTAGATGCTAGGACCATTCAGAGCAAGTGAGAACTACCAACACTGAGGCCTCTACAGATCTTTCAGCTTTGGATCTTTCAGCTTTGGATCCTTTAAATCTTAAACATGATTCCTTTAGGTCCCTGGGGACCTAAATAAGAAAGGATCATATTCTACCCAGACATGAATGAGTAAGGCCTTCCTCTAACTCAGAATTTGACAGGAGAGTAGGGAAGTATCATAAAACAGTGGACAGAATCTGGACTTTGGGGTTAGATAGCCCTGGGTTTTTAGTTGTTTTTGTTTGTTTTTTTTGGAGATGGGGTCTCACCCTGTCGCCCAGGCTGGAATGCAGTGGCGTGGCCTCCTGAGTTGAAGGGATTCTCTTGCCTCAGCTCCTGAGTAGCTGGGACTAGAGGGGCACCATGCCCAGCTAATTTTTTTGTATTTTTAGTAGAGATGCGGTTTCACCATATTGGCCAGGCTGGTCTTGAACTCCTGACCTCAGGTGATCTGCCTGCCTCAGCCTCCCAAAGTGCTGGGATTACAGGCGTGAGCCACTATGCCTAGCCAGCGGTGAGTTTGAACACCCACCCTTACCAGCATCTACTTAGTCAAAGTCACTTACCACCTGGAGCCTCATTTGTAAACTGGGGATAATGAAAACTACCTGCAGGATTGCTATGGCAATAAATACTACAGATGTTAGGTCCCAGCACATAATAGGCTCTCCATATGGAATCTATTATTATCTAAAACGACAGTAACACTTAGGGTCAGTTGAGAAAATAGCCCTGTACTAAGAAGGGACCAGTGACTGGGAGATGCCAGAAAGCAGACTCTAAAATCATAAATCTCAAAACAACAACCCTAAGACTGTACTTGTGAGCCATTTCAACTATGTAGTTTATAGGAGCAATCCCTTTACACTACAGCAAGTTAAGCTTCAACTTAAATCAATGGCTGGGCTTGATCCATTGGTAGTGGTTGTCTGAAGTGCTGGTTAAGAAATATTCTGCTGCTGAGTCAACTCAGTAGGGATGCGTGTCATGGCTGACTGATCAGCAATGCCTGCTCTGGGCACAGGATTGGGAAGCAGAGGCAAGTATGCCAAATAGTTACCCTGCGTTCCTCACCCACCAGCAGATGAGACTGCCCCTAATACAGGGAAGAATTTGCAAGTCTAGAGCAGCACTCAGGCTTTGGGTAGCTTAGGGGAAATAAATGAAAGGTAGTGATGCGCCAAAGACTGATGCAAATAGGAAGGTTTGGGAGATTGTGGGAAATCTTCATAGTATGTAGGCAAATTTCAATGATTTCCTAACCCTACCCAGGAGCAGCCCCACAAGAGTAGTCAAAAGGGCCTGAGCAATTGCCTCTAAGAGCCAAGAGAAAATTCTGAATATTGGGAAACCCTAAGTCAGTCCACAGAGCCTGAGTTAAAGTGCAGGAGGAGATGGAAAGCACAACAGAGTATAAGGTAAAATTAAAGCAAATGCCCAACCTTGTCTTTGGAAACATTCGATTAAGAAGCAGTAGCTTGGGCCGGGCGCGATGGCTCACACCTATAATCCCAGCACTTTAGGCCAAGGCTGGTGGATCACCTGAGGTCAAGAGTTCGAAACCAGCCTGGCCAACGTGGTGAAATCCCGTCTCTACTAAAAAATAAAAAAAAAGCTGGGTGTGGTGGCGCATACCTGTAATCCCAGCAACTTGGGAGGCTGACACAGGAGAATCGCTTGAACCTGGGAGGCAGAGGTTGCACTGAGCCGAGATCATGCCATTGCACTCCAACCTGGGCAACAAGAGCGAAACTCAGTCTCAAAAAAAAAAAAAAAGAAAAAACAAACAAACAAACGAACAGAAAAACACTAGCTTGGAAACAGCCAAAATGGTCGAGAGCAAGAAAGCCTTAAATGTCCCACAAAGTAATGCTCCTTCCAAAAATCTAATAGCCTTCCTGTAATTGCTGAATGACGTCTCAATACATCTGTTTTGAGAGTTCTAATCTTGAGCAGAATTGAGTAAGAAAAAGTACAGCCTGTTTCTTAATGATAGAGTAGAAAAGATGACCTTTATAGAGGTCATGGAGATTATAAATAGCAAATTCCTATTCCTAGCCCTGCGTGCCCCCTGCCCCAACTCAACAAGAAATAGCAGCATTTGAAGCAGACCTTCTGAGTTAGGAAAAATAATCCTGAAGAACTTGAAGAGTCAGGAGAAAAGTAAAGATCAAGAGCCTTAACTTTAAGAAAGAACAAGTTTTGGAACAGGCTCTTCTTCTCCTACCAAGACTGTCATTAAGCAGGTTTCTCTTGACGTGAGAACAGCTGCTCATGTGGCCACTTTGTTGCTTGTACCCTGAGGGCCAGCTGCATGAAGGGGCATGGTACAGCTCTCACCCTAATCTTTTTAAGTTTTTTTTTTTTTTTCGTAAATCTTTTTAATTTTGGTACCATTCCTACTGAAGTCTTTCTGAGACAGCCAATATTCTTTTGTTTTTTCTTCCTACATTTTCCAATGGCACAGCAGACTGGGAAGCATCTGTGAGTTTTTCAAACTTTTTGGCAAACATTAATATATCAATTCTGGCAAATGCAGAGAGGCATTAAAAGAAATTTGGAATTGCCCATAAACTTACCATCAGAGATAACCACTGTTTACTTTCACTAGCTTAGTATATATCATTGACTAATGGGTGCCCCGGTCATCCTTCTCCATACGTGCTGTGGGACATTGGTATGTTAGGAAGGGGTTCTTAGTGTCTCCTTGCCACTTTCTCACCAGGAGCAGTACTGGCAGGGTTTAGGATGGGGGAGGCAGAGGAAGGGGACAAAAACGGTGATCACTACAATGCTGAGAAGTGGGGGAATGGAAAGTATTTGTGAGCATGGTGTAAATTTAATGCATTATGCTTATAGATGTGGCAACACTAATGGTTGAATGGGGGAATAATTTGGTGACAATTAGTCTTCTCTGATGCGTTCTGGCAGGTGGAGAAGTATTTCACTGTTTGAGAAACATTGTTTTTCACGGTTTAAGAAACATCTTTCAAAGCCTAATTTCTTTACTCCTCAGGTGTCAAGACCTTTGTTTACACCAGATCAATTGTGCAAAGTTCCCTGCAGCCTAGAAATGAAGCAATTATTTCAAATCTATTTATGGGACACAGAGGACACACAGTGAGATTTTGCTGATAGTGCCTTTAAATCTCAACCTTGGGTCCCACCCCTCTGCCAGGCCACGTTTGTCTAGGTAGGCAGTGACTGCCCAATTTACCTGGATTGGTAGGGGTGATGGGGGAATACAGAGGAAGAAAGACTCATTAGATGCTGTTCTAAGATTAGCTCTAGTTCCTGATCATTGGAACAGTCTTTGGAATTCTCTGCTCAGTCCTGGGAAGATGTTGTCAAGGGGATAATTGTCAGAATGGTGCAAACACTGCAGGAGAAACAGTAGATACACTCACCAAAAAGATAAGGAAGTGTTTTCTAGAAAGATGGCCCCTTTGCAATTAGTGACTATTCAAAATTAAAACTACCTCCTTTCAGTTACCCAAGTAACTGCCATTCATAAATGCCTGAGTTGTGGTTGCATTTACCTGTGTGCAGAGAAACTGACCACAAGACTTTCAGGACTCAGAGGACTGAATTGAGGGGTGGCTGCCTCTCAGTGAGGAGTCAGAGGAGCAGGGTGTCTTCCTCAGGACTCACCAAGAACAACAGGACCCATGTGATGAGATTGGGCCCACCTGGATAATCCGGGCTAGCCTTCCCATCTGAAGGTCCTCAATGTAATGACATCTATAAAGTCTCTTCTGCCACGTAAGGTTTTGTCACAGGTTCTAGTGGTTAGGATGTGGACATCTTTGAGGGACCATCATTCTGCCTACCATAGCCATGACTTCCTGGGTATAGCAACACTGCTCAAACTCTATGCCTCCACTTCTAGGGATCTGGACACAGGTCATGAGCTCAGAGTTTTTAGAAGATGGTGTCACTAGGGTAGGTATTAATATTAGCCTCAGCACAATACCAGCAGTTTGGCACCCATGATTATCCCAGCAAGCTTCAGACATCTAGTCTTCCTTCAGGCATCTGTAGACATTTGCATTTTGGCACTTCCATCAGCTCCCAAACCCTTTCCTCTGGCTGGCTCAGAAATACCTAGCACCATGCTTGACCCTCTGGTAGGGAGGTCTAAAGAAAGGTCCACCCCCGTTTTATCCCTTCCCCTCACTTTCCACCACAGATAACAACCCAGATGGATGCAGCTGGTGTGTCTTCCTGTTGACAAACACCATGGGGAGTGAGTTGTGCCAATTCTCTTGCCACATCCACGTTATGTCTCCCCTGACTCCTCTGTAACTCCCTCCCTCCAATTCTCTCCTCATGACAAAAAACCTGGGACTGCAGACTGGCTTAAGAAAAATGTGGATAACAATGTGCAAACAGATGGGTGTGGTGGTTTATACCTGTAATCCCAGCACTCTGGGAGGCCAAGGTGGGCAGATCACTGGAGCCCAGGAGTTTGAAACCAGCCTGGGCAACATAGCGAAACACTGTCTGTACAAAAAATACAAAAATTAGCTGGCCGCAGTGATGCCAACCTATAGTCCCAGCTACTCAGGAGGCCAAGGTGAGAGGATTGCTTCAGCCCAGGAGGTTGAAGTGGCAGTGAGTGGTGATCACACCATTACACTCCAGCCTGAGTGACAGAGCAAGACTCTGTCTCAAAAATAAAATAAATAATGTGCAAACACTCACACAGCATTTTCTATGTGCTAAGTGCATTATTCACATTAACTCATTGAATCCTTGCAGCATCCCTGTAAAGTGGGTGTTATTGCCTTTTCTTTAAAGTGAAGAAACTAAGGCACAGAGATATTTAGTAACTTACCCAATGAGTGGTTATGATGGGATTCACATCTAGGTAGGCTGGCTCCAGAGCCTACACTCTGTCCCCAATGCTAGCGTGCCTCTAGACAAATATAGATCCAATGATAATATTCAGACCATCACTGGGAGGTGAAGTGCTTTCTCCTACCTTCCTAGATGTATTTGCAGTTTTAAAAAGCACAGAGAATGATGGTATGTGTCACGCGAGTACACCCTGCCCAAGGGAGATGGATTCAGACTGGGAGCCCATGGGTAAAGGTTTGTTCTGGTTCTGCCATTTTGCTGGCTGAATGATTGTAGACAAATAATAGATCATCTCTGAGTCTCAATTTCTTTATCTGCAGAACAAGGATGACAGTCACAATACCAAGCTCACAAGGTTCTGGTGGGGAATGACATTCCTGATCTCATTGGATAAAAGTGTTAAAGTATTATTCACTACCTAGAGCTAAGGTCATTTGTTTTCTTTTTGTTGAGACAGGGTCTCACTCTGTCACCTAGTCTGGAGTGCAGTGGTGTGATCACATCTCACTGCAGCCTTGACCTAGCTAAGGTAGTATTCTTATTAGAGCATGGGATTCAAGCTTGTTGAGCATGAATCTGAGACAGAGAGTTTGTTGGCCCTCAAAGCACAGCACTGGGCAGCCTCTGTTCCTTCTGCATATAAGGCCACCTCTTTATTTTCATTCACTGCCACTGACTGGGTCAGGACCTCACCACCTCTAGCTTGAACCTATAAAACAGTTTCCTATCAGATATTCTTCCTGTACTCTCACCCCTTCCCAATCAAAACGCTGGCATCAGGTTAGTCTGAGGCACAACCTTCCTCTGTTATCCACAAGTTGTGACCTTCTAAACTTTCTACAGCCTGCTGTCTCTGGGAAGGGTGATGAACTCAAACACCTGTGAAGGTCCAGAGGACACCACAAGTAAGTGAGGTGGACCAGGTGTGCAGGCAGTGGCAAGCCAGACCCTGTGTCTCTTGCCTGAAAGGGAAGCGGCTACTCAGCTTCTGTTCGGAGATTCTCTATAAGGCCTGACCTTCCCATTTTTAAAGAGAAGCTGGAAATCCGTATTGTATGTGAAATGTTGTATGTTTAACCAAACTCAAGTTTAAAAGGAAAAAAATAAAAACACGATACAGGTCAAACAAAAGCCATCTGCAGGATGAGTGGAATCGGCCAATTTTTGACCCTTGGTATGCAGGTTAAAGCCCAAATCATAAACTTTGCATTCTAGGTTTGTACAGGTTCGACACTGACTTACATTTCCAGCTCGCCTCCTGCTCCTCCTCCAGGTGTGCTGCTAGCCAAGAGTAGTTCTGGTTCCCAGGACACCCAAAGCCCCTTCCTACCCCTGCCCCTTTGCTCTGCTGGCATCTGGAATGCTCTTTCTCTCACCTTCCCCACCCTCCAGCTCCTCCTGGAAGTTCTACTATTCCTCCTGGAGGCTTTCCACAGTTTAACTCCAGCCAATGAATGATTAAATAATTACACACAATCTACTCCCCCTGGGCCTCCAGGGCACTCTCAAAGAGCTCTGTTTCACCTGTGTTTACTTTCTACCACATCCTGGCCAGTGCCACACCTCAGAAGGCTTCAGAGAAAAATTGTGACTAATTGACTTGTGTCACTTCTCTCCTACTAAATCATAAGCAAGTAGTCTGCAGAGCCCCCCACTGCCAGCTCCTTGCCACAGCTCCTCCCACCACCACCATGACCCAGGACAGCGCCTTATAGGTCCCAGATGACTGTCAAGGCTTCTTGAAAGCTTTGGCTCCAAGGGATTAAACTGGAAGACTGCAGCTGATTAACTTACTAGGTTTAAATTAAGTTCTTGGGCTTGCTGCAAGCAGAGCAAAACTCTCCCGTCTCTCTGCAGCCCCTACTCAGGCCTCTGCTCTCTTTGTGGGCATGGCCAGCGTCTCTTAGCTGCATCCTGGGTCACTCAAGGTCTCAGGGTAGGAGAGCTGGATGTACAAATCACACCCTCATCCTCCTGGGGGAGTGGATCCAGGTGCTGGTGGAGGGATGCCAGCATTACCTGGAAGCAGAAAGTTATGCCCTGAGGGAGCTGTCCCTTGTTTGACTAATCCAAATTAATACCACTATTATTGTCTTACAGTGTTAGGGCCATGAGAGGCCATATAGCTATTTAGACTGAAGGAGGAAACTGAGACCCAGAGAAGCATGATTTGCCCAAAGACAAGGTAAGGGTGAACTCTAGATAGGATCCAGGACATCTAACTCCAACTCTGGAGACTTTTTTCCACTAAGCCAAAGATTTGCTGCTATCATTTGAAGTGTTCTGATAAAAACACAAGTGAGATATCTCAAGACTACATTTTTCAGACACTCCATCTCACAGCTGTGCAAAAATGGGCTGCCGATTTGTTTTTGTCCTTTCTGCTTCTGTGAATGTGGCATTTGGAGCGTGACATTTGCTGCTTCAGCCACTTCTGATCTCAGTGTAATTTCCTTAGCTTAGGAAGATGCGTGGTATGTGTCTGTGAGCTTGTCCCTACATTTCAAACTCCCCGGAGAACTTGTGTCGCAGAAGTAGACAAAATGAGAAAATAATCACTGGTAGTTTGCTGCAATGTCTCTTGGTCTGTTCTCTTTCTCAACCTTCCTAAGTTTGTAGTTGGGACAGACTTCCGCAACAAAGGACAGATTAACAAGAGAGCAGTCCAGCTTATCAACACGTACAGGACACATCACATGGGAGAAACCTCAGTGAAGAGTTAACTCAAGGCAGTGTTTACGAGTCTGCCATATATAGTATGTCTAATAAAGAACAATAAATTTCAGAGAAGTGACAAGACAAAGGAAAGTAGTCCTGGGCTTCCAAAGATGGGAAACTATGGGAAGGTAAATATACGGGCAAACACTAATGGAGTAAAGTCTGCTCACAGGTCCCTCTGGCACCATCTCTGAGCTGATCAAGGGTTGTCTCCAGTAATGAAGAATGTACATCTTATCTTTAGGTAAGAAAAGAGACAGGGAGGATAAAAAGACCTTTTGTCTCTGTAAATCTCTGTCCTGCTTTTAGGCAAGCAAAGGGAAGACACAGAGCTCCCCTGCATCTTAATTATCTTCAGCTCAACAATCCTCTTATTTTGAGGAGGCATATTCTGGTCTCCCACAGTTGCCATATTTCCCTGGGAACATTCAAATGAGGAATAGCTGCCATGAAAGTCAAGAAAAGACATTTTGGGAGCCTCTCCAAACCTATTCTGGGTCAGAGGCTGCCTGGTTTAAGAAAAAAGGGAGAGAGAAAAAAGGAAAAGATAGTTTACACTTACACTACTTTTTCAAAATAAGAGATTATTCTGTTTATTCTCATGCCCATGATGGGAATCTCTGCTGAAGAGTAAGTCAATGGAGGAAGGCATCTACTGAAGCACGAAGACAAGATCATTCCTTCATTTTACAGATAAGGAAACTGAGGCTCAGGGCAACTCAAACTAAGCACCTACTATGTGCAGGTTGTGTTTTAAGGACTCTATATTTATTTACCCAGTTAAGATTTACAGTAACACTATGAGGCTAGTGCTAGTATCATCACTCCCATTGTACAAGTGATAAACTGTGGCTCAGAAAGAACTAATATTCCCAGGAGCATTTAGTTCATAGCTTGACAAAGCCAGGATTTGGACCCAGGTGGTTGTACTCAAAGCTGATGTTCAAAATCATTCATCTGTTAATTTTTAGTCAAATAAATGGGCCAGGCACTGTGCTAGGTTCTGCAGATACAAAAGTGAGTGAAATAGACACAGTTCCTGCCTTCAAAGTGCCTCCAGCCTAGCAGGAAAGAGACTGTCAATAAAGTATATAAAATTGAAAGGGATCAGAGTGTATTGCCTTAGTAAAAGGATTGTTTTGAGCTGAAGGCAACTGGGAAAGAGCAGACTGCAGAAAGGCTCTCTACTTTTCCCTATTTGCTTAAAAGCAGGGCATATATTTTTCTCTGTGAAGGTGTTCCCATTCCCTCTCTCATACCAGGAAAGGCAGAATAACTCTTAGTCACCAGAGATAACTCTAGACTCTTTTCATCCCAAAGATGACCCCAAAAGGAATCTATAACACAAACCCTACTAAAATAACACTTACCTTCCATTAGCTTCCCCATATATTTACCTTCTCACAACTTCCTGCCTCTAGAAGCTCAACTGCCTTTTCATTTGTCTTGTTAGTTCTCCAGAAATTCATCGCACTTTGTTAAAATGGTATATACACCTCCAACTCTGACTCTGTCTTTGGGATTTTCATTTCATTTCTCTGAGGTACCTTACATGCCCATGAAATAAACTTTTTTCTCCTGTAATTATGGCTTTTGTCAATTTAATTTCCAGGGCCACAGCTGCAGAATTGAAAAGCATAGAGAAAAAAGTTTTTTCCCTCCCCTACGAAATCTCCTGGCACTTAATCCTATGCCCTTTCTAGTTCATGATGTTGATATCACACTCCTGAGTCAGCAGTGAATGACATTTCCAAGATTGTTTGTTCCATCCTTAATCCTCATGTGCTCCTTTTACCCAAACGTGACCTTCTCACCACTCTGTCTGCCTTCCTAAATGGGCTTTATTTTGTGAGGTGAGGCTTGAGATCTCAGTCTTCATGGCCAGCATTTTGTAGGTTTCTTGGCAGCATCTTTCAGAGTCAGTAGCCCAAAGCAAGCTGTGACCCACATCTCATCAACATTGTGATGATGTGGCCCAGCCAAGGGAAACCAGAAGCCAGAGAGAGAGAAACAGGTTCAAATTGTGTTTTGTTTACAATTTCTTAGTGACACAAACAATGCCAAGCTTTGATGGTTTCTAAGAAATGGCAAGCATTTCTATGAAAGCTATCATTTAAAGTCAGCCGTTGACCTCTGCTCATGCAAAGCATGTTTCCACATCTAGGCCCAGATTTCTTTACCTCAGCCCAGAGTGCCATGTCTCTATCCTAAGCCCTGGCGCCTTCTGCTACTACAGAAGCAATAAAATCCAGCCAGAGATACCACAACTCTAGTAGATTAAACAGGCAGAGGGAGACAGAGTGACAACTGATATGCAAATGTATGTGTTTATTGGAACCTTGGGGACACCACGGAATGTAAAGAATTCTTATTTCCAAGTATTACAGAGGGGGCTTTGCTGGGCCCTAATGGTGGGACCTAGGTAAGTGTCACTGGATGTTGTGAGCACATACCTGGCCACAGTGTCTGAGTCCCTAAGCACTGTGTGACAGGTGTAACCCAGGTGTGCCTCAGGCTTACCTGCTTGAATGTCAGTTACAGTTAGTCACTTGGTAGTTACCCTGAAGTCTACTCCACCTGCTATGTAGCAGTCCATCTTTTTTCTGCTTCTTGAGCCAGGGAGCCCTGCAGTTGGTCAGGAGCTCTACAAGAGTGAAATCAAATCCTTCCATGGCTAGGATAAAGGTGTGTACAAATATGAATGAGGGACTTGAGAAGGGTGGGGGAGGCTTGCAGGAAGTGAGGCTATAAGGAGGAAGAGTGGGGATCCTAGGGGGAAAACTCCATGACTGCTAAGGAGTATGGCAGAAAGGCCAGACTCAGCACCGAGACCCAGATCCTCAAAGAAACTCTGAGGGCAGCACACCCCAGACACCACTCTTGCTACAGACTTGGGCCTTCCATCCCAAGCATCTCTGCAGTGGGACTCCCCTGGGAACAGTTGTGTGTGAAAAGGAGAGGGTCTACCCCTATTCTAGGAGAGATTGCTGAGTACTGGTGACTAGGAGCAGGTGGTGAGGTAGCCAAGTGCTGATGCTTTACACCCTAATGATGTCAGAGCAATTGTTGGAGGTATGCACTTCTCCTTTATGCATGAGCAATTCCTCCCCCTTCCAAAGGTTTTGGACATCATTGAGCTTTGAGGGAACGTCAGCTTTGAACACAACTACCTGGGTCCAAATCCTGGCTTTGTCAAACTGTGAACTAAATGCTCCTGGGAATATTAGTTCTTTCTGAGCCACAGTTTATCACTTGTACAATGGGAGTGATGATACTAGCACTAGCCTCATAGTGTTACTGTAAATCTTAACTGGGTTAATGAATATACAGTCCTTAAAACAGAACCTGGCATGTAGTAGATGCTTAGTAAATGTGAACCACTGGCTAGAAAATAAGCAGGGCCAGCGTGATGGAGTGCCCATAAAGCACCCCCCCGGTCCTAGCATATCTCAGCATCCTGCTAAGGTAGACCTTCCATCCAAGTCCCTCCAGGCCCAAATTGTTGTCCCACAAGGGCCCCTACTAGGATACAGTCATTAAATCTTTCAAGGGTAACTCGTTCTGACCTTTAGCAGAAAACTGAACAGAGAGGATAGTTTTCACAGAAGTGGAGGGTAGTTCTCACACAACCCTGTGGGGAAGGTTCCTGGGTCCTAAGGAAAGGACACACCTAGATTGGCTCCAAGAGAACACAGATGGGGACTGTGCTTGTGAAAAGAATTTTTTTATTTTTTATTTTTTGAGACAGAGTCTTGCTCTGTCACTCAGGGTGGAATGCAGTGGCGTGATCTTGACTCACTGAAACCTC
The DNA here is from genome assembly GCF_029281585.2 of Gorilla gorilla gorilla. Taxonomy (NCBI): domain Eukaryota; kingdom Metazoa; phylum Chordata; class Mammalia; order Primates; family Hominidae; genus Gorilla; species Gorilla gorilla. The sequence continues at coordinate 70,902,290 of NC_073229.2, forward strand.
TGCCTCCTGGGCTCAAGAGATTCTACTACCTCAGCCTCCCCAGTAGCTGGGATTGCATCCGCATGCCACCATGCCTGGCTATTTTTTTTTTTTTTTTTTTAGTAGAGACGGGGTTTCGCCATGCTGGCCAGGCTGGTCTCGAGCTCCTGGCCTCAAGCGATCTTCCTTCCTCAGCCTCCCAAAGTCGTGGGGTTACAGGTGTGAGCCACTGTGACCAGCCATGAAAAGAATTTTGAAAGAAGATAGGAGGCCGGTGGTTGTACCAGTGAATACCCTCACCATCAATGTATATTAGAGTACCTGGCCACCAGGCTGCATGGTCAAAATCTTGGATTGTTGCTAATCTGGGAGGTGAAAAAAGAATCTTAATGTAGTTTTCCCTTGCATTTCTGTGATTATAAGTTTGAATATCCTGAAAAGAGTTCAAAAGGGATACTGAAGTAGGATATCAAAAATAAACTTGTGTGATTCACACAAATGTATTCCAGGCTAGCCCTTTATATATATATATGTTTTATATGCTCTCATGTGTGTGTATATATATATATATATGCTCTATTGTGTATATATATATGTATATGCTCTTATATATATATATATATATATATGCTCTATTGCCCAGATACTGGTCTATTGCCCAGGCTAAAGTGCAGTCGCACAATCATAGCTCTCTGCAGCCTCAGACTGTTGCGCTCAAGCCATTCTTCACCTAGTGTGCCACCACACCAGGCTACTTTTTGATTTTTTGTAGAGAAGGTGTCCTCCTATGTTGCCTGGGCTGGTCTCTAACTGCTGTCCTCAGGCAATTCTCCTGCCTGACCTCCCAAAGTGCTGAAATTACAGGTGTGAGCCACTGTGCCTGGCCTCTAGGCTAGCCTTGAGCACAATTACTTGCAGCAGCAAATACCCCTGCCATTTCCTCTTCAAGCAAAGACTGCCTTGAAAAATTTTCCCAAAATTGAAAAGAAAGGTGTCTGGGTACCCCATCCGCCCACTCAAACACACATACACGAGGCAGTATTGCCTGGTTTGAAGGCTCATACTCTTCACTAACCATTACTCATACTATCTCTTAGGCATCCTTGTAAGGTACCTCCTTGTATCTCACAGCTCAGTTTCCTTGTTTGTTAAGTGAGGAAAACAACATGTTCTTCGTCATCATTGTAAGGATTAAATAACTATATAAAGCATTTGGCACAATGTCTGCCACACTCCACACTCTCAATAAAAAAGTATTAGAATATTTAACCTCCTGTCCCAACTGCCATAAAAAACGTTCAGCATCTCAAAACGGAGTTTCAACAGCTCGGGGACTTGAGTTCCCCGAATGAATGTTCTCCATCTCTCTTATGTTCAGAGCAAATACCAATGGGTCCAAACAGCCTGGAAAAAAACAATCCTGGTCTATCGAGGGCATGTGAAGACTCTGGACTGACAGGGAACTAGATACAAGTGATTTACTATCCTCAGAGAAGAGGATAGCAATTCTGTTTTTGTTGTACTCACAAAGAGAAAAATGCTGGCATGAAGTCCCACAAAGGGAAGGTGAAGAAACAAGAACACTCAGGCTTTTAAATTTTACCCTCCATCAGCCCCCAAAATATTATGTCTTTAGATTACAATCCAAATATCATTTTATTTTAAACCAAAAGGAACACAGGTGCTCTGTGACAAATCAAAAATCCCAAGGCTTAGCAGGAAATGTTTAGATTCCAAAATCACTTTTTCCTGGCAAGGCAAAAAATAGCTAGGAAAAGAACTCTATGGGGATGTGTCTTCTCTCCTGGTCAGAAAAAAACTGTTGTGAAAGTGGCTTCTATGTAAATATTTGCAGAATGAGCAAATAAACCACTAAAATCACCCAGGGCCTGCCACATTCTGTCTTCCCAGGACAATGCTCTAAATTTAAGGGTGGGACTCTAGTCAGAATCTGAACTTTATTCTTTCTGTTTTGAACATCAGAATTAAAGTTTAGAAGTTGGTTCTGCTTTTAAAATTTGTCCCATCTTTTTTCCCCTTCATCATGACATTAAATTGTTTAGTTTCCACTCTTTCTCTCCCAGTCCTCCCCTCTCCCTACTTTTGAAGGTCTCTCTCTCTCTCTCTCTCACTCATCCCAGGAGGTTGGAAGGACCCATTTGGCCACAAAGACAGCGTTTCCACCTACCAACCCAGCCCAGATGTCTAAGTCCAGCTTAGCTGTGACCTCTCCTTGTGGACTCCATGGCAGAGACAGGTGGACAAAAGCAATGACTGTTAAGGTGCCATCTGGGGTCAAGGCCACATACAGTCTGGCAGCACCTCAGCCAATTGCCTTCACCCCTATCCTACCCTATTGACAAGGCCAGGAATATCTTCTCCCTTGCCTGTCTGAGCTTAGTCCTCTTCATTTACACATTTCCTAATTAAATAGTACCCACAAGTGAAAAGCAAAGCACTCCCCTAAATGGAGGGCCATTAGTGTCCTTGGGATCAGCTAATATGTCAGTAGTTTGTAGAAAAATACTGAATAGTAGCACAGCTGTTACTATTTATATATAAACACAAATGGTGGCTGGGCGTGGTGACTCATGCCTGTAATCCCAGTGCTTGGGAGGCTGAGGCGGGAGGCTCCCTTGAGCCCAGGAGTTTGAGACCAGCATGAGCAACACGGGGGACCCCTGTTTCTACCAAAACAAAACAAAACAATCTCCACAAATATTACTAATCATATGCAACTAACAACATAAGCCATTAAAAATATGTGTGACAAATTTACATTAAGATAAGTCCATCTAGTGATTTTTATTTCATTTTTGGATCAAAATCATTTGTACGTGGTAAAAAAATACGATAGTACACACAGAGTTTATGCTAAAAAGTATTGCCCCTCCCCCAATGCTCCCCAAGACATGACAAATTTAAACCTTTTCTAACTTTGGTTTTTCTGAGGTAACCCTGATCATTGTAAATCACATGCTTATTCCTCAGTTTCTTAATGTATCAAATCTGGATCTCTATTGATTGCCCAGGATGAAAAATGGGGTTTACCTCACTTGTGTTTTTGCTCCTTTCCCTGTCTCTACGTTCTTCTTCTTGACGTTTTGCAGTCATATGCTGTTGTATGATTATTCTCCATGCCTCTACTAGACATCTTTGCAACTTAAAGAAACATTAAATCACTGTTTATTATTCCATCCTTAGCCAGTGTCTCTTGATACCCTCCTACACAAAAATGTGTTGACCCTACCCAAATCTTCTTCTACTTTTTTTCCCTTTTGCCTCTGTCAACTACAACTTTACCACAGTGACATTCTGTGCTGGAACTATTATGGGGTCTTTTGTATTTTATCTGCAGTTAATTAAAAAGTTGGAACCCAATAATTATGTCTACGCAAGTAGCTTAGGACACAGCTACATAGCAGCAAGGGCCATCTTTTCTTATCTGTGGCTTTAAAGTTTCCAGCATCAAGATCAAATGTCAGACAGCCTTCACTTCAGAGTGCCTTTAGACCTTCACCTCCAAAATGCAACAATACAAAATACTTTATTCTCAGGAACAAGTACCCAAGTTGAAGCCTCAGTTCCCCTAGAATAGTTAATTCAATTTCTCTTGAGGCAAGTCTTACTTTTAGTATTTTTATTATTTTTTAACTGTTTGTATTCCCTGGGATGCATGTTTGGGTGAAGTCCTAACTGGTAGCAGTTGATCTGCAGAAAGACTTTCAAGTATTGGTCCTGTTTCCGGTGCCCAATTCCTCATTCTACCCTTCCGGTGCCTCTCCTCATTCCTACCCTTCAGCTCAGTGACATCAGCCCACAGCCTTTCCAGGGTCCTGCCTTTCCATTTCACTTCTTTGGGACTCCTCATTGTATGTCAATGTACACTTCATCCACTTCCTATCTCCCAGAAATTTGTCGATGTTTCTGATGCACTCATTATCCCCCTTATGTTCTCTTGGCTCATTTTTTTATACTTCATTACTGACATTTAAGATCTCCAGCAAAGGCATACATTTGGTCTGCCACCTTAAGCTAAATAATAAATGACTTTTTATACTAAATAGGCAGTGAAACAAGTCCCTACTTTGGATATTTTATTCATACTACATTTTTATTAAGATCAGAATAATAGTCCCAACAGTGGTTTGTTGTTGTTGTTGTTGTTTGAGATGGAGTCTCGCTCTGTCACCCAGGCTTGCTGGAGTGCAGTGGCACAATCTCACCTCACTGCAACCTCCATCTCCTGGGTTCAAGTGATTCTCCTTCCCAGCCTCCCAAGTAGCTGAGACTACAGGTGCACACCACTACTCCCAGCTAATTTTTGTATTTTCAGTAGAGACGGGGTTTCTCCATGTTGGCCAGGTTGGTCTCGAACTCCTGACCTCAAGTGATCCACCCGCCTTGGCCTCCCAAAGTGCTGGGATCACAGGTGTGAGCCACTGTGCCCAGCCCAACTTTTGATTGGCCTTTGATACTTCTTTACATTTGGGCCATTCTGAGGCAGTTATGCACACTGAGCATCTCTAGGAGCCTGGCATTGAGCCAGGTGCTAAACAGGAAATGATTTACACATACAAATCAAGACAGTATCAAATATAATACATTTTAGTGCTGTAGTAATATCCATGTTCCCATTTTATTTGCCTTTCATATTTTTTATTTTCTTTTCTCTTTTCTTTTTTGAGATGGAGTCTCGCTCTGTTGCCCAGGATGGAGTGCAGTGGCACGATCTCAACTCTCTACAATCTCCACCTCTCGGGTTCAATCAATTCTCCTGCTTCAGCCTCCCAAGTAGCTGGGATTACAAGCATGAGCCACCATGCCTGGCTAATTTTTGTCTTTTTAGTAGAGATGGGGTTTCACTATGTTGGCCAGGCTGGTCTCAAAGCCCTGACCTCAAGTAAGCCACCCACCTTGGCCTCCCAAAGTGCTGGGATTACAGGAGTGAGCCACCATGCCCAGCCCCTTTCACATTTTTCTATTTGTATTTTATCTTAACCTTAACAGGTTTGAATCCTTACACTCAGGTGTAATATCCTGTAACATTTTCTAGGCCCAAGTGTCTTTCTTGCCCTCAGTCAATGCTCACTAAACAGAGCAGATGCCGTTTTGCCTGGCAGAGCAGCCCACATAAGCACAGCACCTAGGATGAGAGCATTCTTAGGTGCTCCGTGAAAATTTGTTGAATGCAATACTCATCTGAAAAAAGTTCCAAAAAGACAACTGGAAAAAAGAAAGAAAAAATTTTTTTGAAAAATATAAGCACATATCCAAGAACTAAAAAATATGAATGATTATATTAAAAGCCACTGGCCAGGCGCGGTGGCTCATGCCAGTAATCCCAGCACCTTGGGAGGCTGAGGCAGGTGGATCACAAGGTCAGGAGATGGAGACCATCCTGGCTAACACAGTGAAACCCCGTCTCTACTAAAAATACAAAAAATTAGCCAGACGTGGTGGCGGGCGCCTGTGGTCCCATCTACTCAGGAGGCTGAAGCAGAAGAATTGCTTGAACCTGGGAGGCAGAGGTTGCAGTGAGCCGAGATCATGCCACTGCCCTCCAGCCTGGGCGACAGAGCGAGACTCTGTCTCAAAAAAAAAAAAAAAAAAAAAAAAAAAAGCCAAAGGGCCTTATACAATGAATAAGAAATGAAAAGGCCCATTCAAGCCTTATTGTCATGAAATTTCAAGTAACGAGAAATAATAAAACTATCTGAAAGCTCCTAGAGAGAAAAAGCAGGCCATGTTCAAAGGACCAGAAATCTAAATGATATCTAGACTTCTCAACAGCAGCTCTGAATACTAGAGGACAGTGGACCAGTAACTTCAGATTTTTGAACTTTTTTGAGACAGTCTCACTCTGTTGCCCGGGCTGGAGTGCAGTGGCACGATCTTGGCTCACTGCAACCTCTGCCTCCCGGGTTCAAGCGATTCTTCTGCCTCAGCCTCCTGAGCAGCTGGGACCACAGGCATGGGCCACCACACCTAGCTAATTTCTTTTTTTGTATTTTTAGTAGAGATGGCGTTTGACCATATTGGCCAGGCTGGTCTCGAACTCCTGACCTTGTGATTTGCCTGCCTCGGCCTCCCAAATTGCTGGGATTACAGGCAGGCGTGAGCCACTGCGCCTAGCCTTTTTTCTTTTTTTTGGACAGAGTTTTGCCCTTGTACTCCAGGCTTGAGTGCAATGGAGCGATCTCGGCTCACTGCAACCTCTACCTCCCAGGTTCAAGTGATTCTCCTGCCTCAGCCTCCCCAGTAGCTGGGCCTACAGGCATGCGCCACTACACGTGGCTAATTTTGTTTTTGTATTTTTAGTAGAGACGGGGTTTCACCATGTTGGCCAGGCTGGTCTCGAACTCCTGACCTCAGGTGATCCACCCACCTTGCCCTCCCAAAGTGCTGGGATTACAGACGTGAGCCACTGCACCTGGCCATTTTGTATGAAAATTACTTTCAACCTGCATTTCTAATCTCAGGTAAACTCTGTGCCAAGTAAAAGAACAAAACAAAAACCAAGTATGTGATTAAGACGTTTCCAGACATTCAAGTGCTCCAAAAATGTATCTCCCATGGATCTTTTCTTAGAGAACTAGTAGGGTGTGTGCTCTACTAAAATGATGAAATACACCCAGAATGAGAAAGACATGAACCCAATCAAGAGGGGAGGAAAGTAAGCCCAAAGATGAAGGAGCAACAGGATCAGACTGCAGCCTGCCCACACTTGTTCAGAGATAAAAGGCTCCAGGACTTGCTGGGGGCTGGGGATCCCAGAGGGAATTGACTGCAAAAGGCACAGCAGGACTTTTCAGGGGAACTGCCATGTTCTATATCTTGATTTTGGTGAGGTTTCATTGTATACAATGACCACATGTACAGTGTTCAAAACTCTGTAAAATGAGTGGAGTTTTTTGTTTGTTTGTTTTTTGTTTTGAGACGGAGTTTCGCTCTTGTTGCCCAGCCTGGAGCGCAATGGCGCAATCTCGGCTCACCGCAACCTCCACCTCCCCTGTTCAAGTGATTCTCCTGCCTCAGCCTCCTGAGTAGCTGGGATTACAGGCATGTGCCAGCACGTCCAGCTAATTTTGTATTTTTAGTAGAGACGGGGTTTCTCCATGTTGGTCAGGCTGGTCTCAAACTGCCAACCTCAGGTGATCCGCCCATCTCAGCCTCCCAAAGTGCTGGGATTACAGGCATAAGCCACTGTGCCTGGCCGAGTTGAGTTTTATTGTATGTAAGCTGTACTTCAATACAACTGATCTTTGTAATTTGCTGGAAGAATGCATGATCTAGGCGGAGAGTGGTGCATATGTCCTAAATCCTAATCTATAGTCAGAAAACAATAGACATATAAAACTAAAAGATGTGTAAGCACATTCTCTAGTAATACAGAGGTAACTACTAGAAATAACTCAAGGAGTTAAAAAGCGGAAACCTCTTGGAGGGGTGGGAATAGGACTTGGGAGCAGAGACAGCTGTTGTTCATAGTAAGCTTTGTGATGTCAGCTGACCTTTAAGCTACGTACATGTTCTTACTTTGATAAATAGCAATATAATAGTTTTTTGGATTTTATTTAATTATTTTTATTTTTTTGAGACAGGATCTGGCTCTGTCACGCAGACTGGAGTGCAGTGGCACAATCATGGCTCACTGCAGCCTCGACCTCTTGGGCTATAGCAATCCTCTTGCTTCAGCCTCCCGAGTAGCTGGGACTACAGGTGCACACCACCACACCCAGCTAATTTTTAAAATATTTTTTAGAGTCTTGCTATGTTACCCAGGCTGGTCTCAAACTCCTAGGCTCAAGCGATCCTCACACCTTGGCCTCCCAAGGTGCTGGAATTACAGGCATGAGCCATCATGCCTGGCTAAGATTATAGTTTTTGAAAGTGAGAAAAGGTTTGGAATAACAGGATGCCTAGTCTGGTGGAGGTAAAATGTTTGCAATACCCAGAAAGCTTTGGACCAACAGAAGCTAAAGTTTCGTTCAGACAGTTACTGTTTATTTAGCTCTTTCATTTCATTTAGAGTGAGAATAAAGAAATGTATTAGAGCAATGAAAATAACAAATTACAGCTACCCTCTTATGGATACAATGTTGAGCAGAAAAGGCAAGATCATAAAAAAATGTACACTAACTAGATGATAGCTAGACTGGTGTGTTCTTATGACAATTGAGCTCTATGCTATGAGCTGTGCACTCTTCTATATGTACATTACACTTCAATTAATTCTTTAAAGTATACCATATGATTCTATTTGTTAGGCTCCCCAAAAAGACCAAATGAAACTATAGTTTAGGGATACACACAAAGGTAGTAAAAATGTAAAGAGCCAGTCTAGTGATCACCTTTGGGATACAGGGAGAGGGTTGTGGATGGGATTGAAATCCACAGTAAGGGGAACTTCTGCAGTGCCAGTAGATCCTATTTCTTGGTCCAGATAGTGTTTACACAAGTATTCACTTTACAATTCTGCTAAACTGAATATATAAGGTTTTTATTGATTGATTGATTGAGACTCTGTCATCCAGGCTGGAATGCAGTGGCACAATCATGACTCACTGATTTGATAAGCATCGACCTCCCTGACTCAAGTGATCCTCCTGCCTCCCAAGTAGCTGAGACTACAGGTATGCATGATGACATCCAGCTAATTTTTAATTTTTGATAGAGACGGGGTCCCGCTATGTTGCCCAGGCTGGTCTCGAACTCCTGGGCTCAAGCGATCCACCCGCCTTTGCCTCCAAAAGTGCTGGGGTTACACGTGTGAGCCACCATGCCTGGCCAATATATAAGTTTTATATATAGTCTTGTCACTTAGACAAATGAATTTAGAAGATTTGAACAAATCTAAATGTTTATCAATAGGGACTATTTAATTATAATAGTCATGTAATGCATAATGCATCATTAAAAATGAAGCAGCTGTGATCCTATATGCTTATAAGAACTTAATGCTCAAATTGGCTCCTAAAACGACAAAAACCATGTTAGAAATGAATCTGATATGATACCACTTATGTCGTCTCTCTCTTATATATATATATAAATATATTTTATATATAAAAGATATGTGTGTATTTTATGTAATGTATTTCATACACATTACATATAATTATATATATGCAGAGAACATCTCTAATATCTGGAATAATAGACAAGAAACTAGTCAGTGTTGCAGAGGGGAGACTAGAACTAGGAGACTTCTTTTTTTTCAGTTTTGAATTTTGTATCATGTGCATCTGTTACTATTCTAATAAAGGAGAAGGAATAATTTATTTCAAAAATACTTGTTTATTGCATGGTTCTCTCCAGATTTTATGTCTAGGCTTACTTTTATCATAAAGTACTTCAGCAAAGAAGAGAAACTGGCATTCAAACATGGCCGGCCAATCATTGCCAGGCTAATTGCACAAGAGCTTCTCCAAGCAAATATTTCTCACCTATTACAAACCCCACATTGATATAGGTGCCACAAATAATAAATGGGACAAAACAGAAGCCCCTGTGCAAGGGGAAGTCAGTGAGGAAGAGGGAAGGAAACGAGAGGCAAGGAGACCACGCACATCACTGGTATTTCTCTTCATATGGCAATTTAACATTGCTGTTCTTTGTCTTTATGAAAAATGGGGTTAGGTCAGGTTCCTTGTCATCACAAGTCTTAGAAATCATCTAGAAAACATATATTTTACACACTAATCTCACAACTAGACAACATATTCAGTACTTCAGCGGTAGAATCTTCAGCTTTTCACAGCTTAGGCAGTTCTTCCACCATCTATTTCTGTTTCTTCATTCTCAGTTCCCAAGAAGGCATAGATCAGGTCCTAGATAGGTTAGCATTTCACATGTCTACTCCATTTCATTTGCAACAATGACAATGAAAACCCAGCATGCAATGTGGCTGAGGTGCTGGGAACCCCAAACAATGTGGGGGAAAAAGCAGAGGGCATTTCACATCCCAGACGGGACAGGTTTCCATTCCTTACTAAGGGTGGAAATACTAGAGTGGAGGAGAAGAAGCCAAAAAAATTACTCATGTGAAGAAAAAAGCCTTGTCAGCCGGGCGCAATGGCTCACGCCTGTAATCCCAGCACTTTGGGATGGTGAGGTGGGCAGATCACTTGAGATCAGGAGTTCGAGAGCAGCCTGACCAACATGGCAAAACCCTGTCTCTACTAAAAATAGAAAAATTAGCCAGGCGCCGTGGCAGGTGCCTGTAATCCCAGCTACTCAGGAGGCTGAGGCAGGAGAATCACTCAAACCCGGGAGGCAGAGGTTGCAGTGAGCCGAGATGGCGCCACTGCATTCCCGTCTGGGCAAAAGAGCAAGACTCTGTCTCAAAAAAAAAAAAAAAAAAAAAAAGGAGGAAAAAAGAAAAAGAAAAAAGCCTTGTCTACTGCTTATCATGATTCTCATTTATCTGTGGTTATGTTTTAAAAATTATTTCCTAAGGAAATTCTTTCAGCCCTTTCCCATTTTTGAGGGGCTGGGGTGCACATAGTGAAAGATTTGGGTCATCTCAAAGGACACAGGTTCAGAAGCATATCATTGTTGCAGTGATCCAAACCCAAGTATGTCATTTCTTCCTCAAAATCCCATTTGCTGCTCTTGCTTGGCAGTGAATATTGCTGATGAGGATGAGAGGCGTAGGTGAAGAGAAACGGGTCTTCTTGAGGTGAATGGTATGCAGGAGACTGGACGTAGCTGTTAAAATCCACATGTACTTTCTCTTCATAAAGATTACCCGCTGGATTTGGCCATAATGGGGGACAGCCAGTTTTGGCTGCAGGTGGCTCCAATGGAAGCTGCTGGTAAAAGGGTTCTGAAGAGTTTTGGGAAGGAGAGAAGCTGCAAGGCCAGCTGGTCAGAGGAAAAGGATAATTGGAATAACAGTTGTCAGTAAGATGATTTCTCCCCAAAGCAGCATTTTTACTCCACGCTTGTAGATCGCCATGATCAGAGTAGACTCCGGAGGCAGAAGGAGGAAGCAGGTCTCCACTACTGTAGGTTCTGCTACTGGACAATTTGCGCTTTTCATAGAGCTTCGTGGGGTCCACAGTGGAAGTCTGGTCAGTCAGATCTGTGATTCCTCCCAGACCATAACTCTTGGAGAAGGAAAAGCAATCATTTAGTGAGTTCTGCTGAGGAGTGTTAGCTATTAAATGTCCACTGTAACTACCAGGCAATTGGACGCCTTCCTGGAAAGACCAAGTTAAAGGTAAACTCCCCTGACTTTGTGTTTCACCTGGAAGAGACTGGAAAGGAAAGTGAAATGCTCGTGTTAATAAGTTAAGCAAATCAAAACCACTGCCATAGGCACCCATGAGTTACTCTGTACAAATAAGAGCTCCATCAGATTTTCCTCGTTCCTTACACATTAATACTTGACGCACAAACACATGCAGCGGCTTGACCACAACCACGAAACACTTGAAAAAAGCAAAGGCTGCCTCTGTTTCCATGTTAAAGCTTGCTAACCAGTAAGAGCCAAATTTCCCTACATTCAGTAGAGACATGAGTGTGTTTAAGATGTTTCACACTCAAACACAAATCTGATATCCTAATTGCTTTTTATTTATTCTTTTTTTTTTTTTTTGAGATGGAGTCTCGCTCTGTTGCCCAGCCAGGCTGGAGCGCAGTGGCACGATCTTGGCTCACTGCAACCTCTGCCTCCCGGGTTCAAGCAATTCTCATGTCTCAGCCTCTCAATAGCTGGGATTACAGGCGCCTGCCACCACGCCCAGCTAATTTTAGTATTTTCAGTAGAGATGGGGTTTCGCCATGTTGGCCAGGCTGGTCTTGAACTCCTGACCTCAAGTGACCCACCTGCCTTGGCCTCCCAAAGTGCTGGGATTAGAGGCATAAGCCACAGTGGCTGGCCTCTAATTGCCTTTTTGAGAAACTTATAAGGAACTATTTACAAAATATCAAAGTATAACTTCAAAGATTTATATTATACTCAGCACAACTCCCAGGGTCTCTGTCTCTCAACATTTCCTCCCTTGACTATTCTATTTCTTAGTGCTGGTTGGAGTGTGAGAGACCATGGTTGCTATTGTTTTTTAGTTTTTCCTTTCCTCAAGAGATTTTTCTCTGAATTCGTGGGAATTTTGTTGAACCATAAATCAGACCTCCAGAACACGAGTGGTACATTCATTTATTTTTCTAAATGGAGGAGGTATATTGTTCTTTAGTTAATCATTAAAAAAAGGATCTGGTTGAGAATTAAGTTATGCTCTTGTTTAGGTAAAACTACTAGCTGTTAAGGGGATACTTTCAGGGGGTAGAGAAAAAGGGCTGTGACCAGGTAGATTGGATGAGAGACTGAAATGCCACTTGACTTGTCCCATGGCTGGGAGAAAGGATGAGGAAATAGCCATTTGGGTTTGGGGGGCTTGCATTTCCCTACAACAGATCCACATTACAATTTTTTTAAATAAAGTACATTTACAGCCTCTAGGGATGGACCAGCTCCATCTCTGTTCTCCCAAAAAGAAATGTGCACCTTTGAACAGTAGAAAAAGTATAGGAACTACTATCAATATTAAACAGACAAATGCAAAAAAACCTATGATCTGCTGCCCATAAAGCAGTGGACTTCACATCACAGTTTGTCTATAGGGAGTAGCCTCCACTCCACTATTGCCACCCTGGGACAGCTATCATTTTCGGAAACTGCTTGCTTATTTCATCTTGGTAGAGTGTGCTAAGAAAACAATCTGTTTGGGGACGTATGGAAATTCAGGAGGGCGGGGAGGGGGCAGGCGGTGAAATGCATAAGGCTACTATTTTGTGGAGATTGTTTCAATTGTTTTTGGTTCTTGCCAAATATAAGTTAAGTGCTAATTCAAGTTTCTCTTTGTAATTGTAGTAGGGAAGATGATTCTCCAATTACATGGACTTTATGGTTCCCAGCATGCTACAAAGATGGTAGAAAGTAAGAGTAAAGCCTCAGATTTAATTTCTTTAGCAGATGCTTGTTTGTAGATGAGTCTGATAATCCATGATTTCTGGCTTTCCTGCGTCAGCAAGGGACCCAGGAAATCTACCGCCCCCAGCACAGGCGTGGCAAGCTACTGCATGTATTGAACATACATAATGAAGGATTACCCTGGTCTCTGTGCTCCCCTTCAGGCTCAATGAGACGGAGGAAGGTGCTGTGTTCACTTTCTTCATGGCTCTTCTTGCCTCAGCTTCTAACTTGGTTTCTGGTTTTGGATGATCATGCTCTCCCTTTGACTGAAATGAGACAAGGAAGTAGAAAGGAAATGATATAACACTAACTAGACTGTGCTTCATGGTGTATCAGTTTTTATTTACTGTGTGTCCTGCCCCGGGGGTGGTGTTGCAGTTGCCTGTGGTAACCAGACTGGATGAACCTCTGAAGGCGCTCCCAAGCCCACCATGCTCCTGCCTGCCTGCCTGTCACCCACCCAGCAAAGCCATAATCACAGTGCTAAGTAACACTTACTAAATGCTTCCTGTGGTATGTGCCAGACACAAATACACACCCTGTGTGCCTTATATCTCATTTCATCTTCAGCACAACCATTGAGGTACACACCATTATTATCACCCCCAGTTTACAGAACAGGAAACTGAGGCATGGAGTGATTACGCCAGCTGGGTAACCTCCTCTAGAAGTGAGGAACCTAGGATTCCCCTACCTGGAGCTGGCCAAAGCTGAGAGTCAATAGTTAAACATTCAGGAATTTTGTAGGCTGATTGTTAAAAATGACTGTTGGCTTGAAATCAGCCACGGTCAGAATATTTCCATTACAGAAGTTGGCAAATGCTACAAATCAGGACATTTTCTTTTTGGAGAGCTGGTTTACCAGCATCCCACTAATTCAAACCCAGGCAGTCTGAGTCAGGGTCCATTCTTCACCACTGTTGGTGCCACTGCCCCATTAGTACTCTTACACATTCTACAGAAAACTGGGACGTGGAAGAGGAAAGTCACCTGCTCAGGTTTAAAGAGCGAGTAAAAAGTCAGAGCTGGTGTTCAAACTCAGATTTGCTGAAGGCTACCAGCAGCATGCAGCATGCGGCATGCTTAGAAGCACTGTGCTAACCTCAGTGTGACTAGATTAGCTGCCACTTCTCCTGAGGAGTAGAAGCAGAGACAGGCAGCTCCCCTTCTAGAGCTCCCCAGCACTTCAAACATCTATTAGAAGTGCAGGGGACAGATACTTGCTCTCTTAGAGTGTGAGCCCTCGGGGATGGTGCAGGATCTCATTCACAGGTGCATCTCTAGCCTCTGGTGAAACTCCTCAGTAATGAAACTCTCATGTAACTAACTCAAAAATCCAACCTGGAAAAATATAAAGCGTCCGTCGTGCCTCCAGAAGTTGGTGACCGGGAAGCCCCCATGACCTCGGCAAGGGATGAGCTTCAGAGGCCCGTCACAGTTGGGACAGCGTTTCCCTACAAAAGAGCAGAGGGAAATGACCACACCTGGCTGAACCATGTCGGTTGTTGACTCCTGTGCAGTCTTGAAGATTTTAGCCCTGACTCAAGGACGGCAGAGGATAAATCTGGGCAGAGTTTCATGGGCTGAAATCCACTAGATATTACCCCTGACCCTCAGAAGCTTGGCCACGAAAATGGCCCAGATGGGTCTCACACATGGATAGGGGAAGTGGTTGCCTACCAAGTAGGATATTTCACAGGTCAAGGCAGAGCTTTTCTGAGCAGAAAACCCCTCCCTACTTATTTAGTGATATTTGAAATTCTGACCAGGCACAGTGGCTCACACCCATAATCCCAGCACTTTGGGAAGCCAAGGCAGGCGGATCCACTTGAGGCTAGAAGCTCGAGACTAGCCTGGCCAATATGGTGAAATCCCATCTCTACTAAAAATACAAAAATTAGCTGGGCGTGGTGGTGCACACCTGTAGTCCCAGCTACTAGGGAGGCTGAGGCAGGAGAATCGCTTGAACCTGGGAGGTGGAGGTTGCAGTGAGCCGAGATGGCACCAATGCACGCCAGCTTGGGTGACAGAGTGAGAGTCTGTCTCAAAAATAAAAAAGAGAAGTTCTTTCACCTCACAATTAGAACAAAGGGTCAAGGGGCCAAGCTACATGGGAGAGTGAATGCAGCTACTACATTTTCACAGAGGTGTAAATGACTGATACCAGGTCCTGACCTAAGAGCAAGTTTTTAAAACAAACTACTGGGAAAAATATAAAGTAACTTGAGGTTTGAAGTGGGCAAGGTACAGGGCATGCTGAATGTATCTATTTCATAATCCAGTGAATGTGTTTTAGAAAATGAACAAATATCTCAGCACGTGATTATGATGTGAACCTAAATGAATGGAATTGAGTCTAACCTTTCACAGCTGCCACTCCACGTTAATGCACACATTGAGATCACTTAGGGACCCATAAGAGGTCCAGTGGCAAGTCCAATAAACTACTTTCTTCTAAATTTTACATGGGTCATTGATGAATTAACATTAACCCCTTAAGGGATACATTTTTCCTTTTATTTTTGGATGGAGTCTGTCACCCAGGCTGGAGTGCAGTGGCACAACATTGGCCCACTGCAACCTCCACCTTCTGGGTTCGAGTGATTCTCCTGCCTCAGCCTCCCAAGTAGCTGGGATTACAGGCACATGCCACCACACCCGGCAAATGTGTGTGTGTGTGTGTTTTAGTAGAGATGGGTCTTCACCGTGTTGGGCAGGCTGGTCTTGAACTCCTGACCTCAGGTGATCTGCCTACCTCAGCCTCCCAAAGTGCTGGGATTGTAGGCATGAGCCACAGTGCCCGGCCATTTTTCCTTTTTTTTTTGGAGACAGGATCTCACTCTATTGTGCAGCCTGGAGTGCAGTGGCTCCATTATGGCTCACTGCAGCCTTGACTTTCCAGGCTGAAGCAATCCTTCTGCCTCAGCCTCTGGAGTAGCTGTGACCACAGGCATGTGCAACCACACCCGACTAATTTTTAAATTTTTTTGTAGGGGTTGGGGTCTTCTTATGTTGCCCCGGCTGGTCTGGAACACCTGGGCTCAATTTATCCTCTCATCTTGGCCTCCCAAAGTGCTGAGATTACAGGTGTGAGCCACCACACCTGCCATCTTCCCTTTAACAGGAGCCTTCAGTCCAGTGCCTTAACCCAAGGAGGCATTTTTGATGGTGGGTGCTCTGGGTATGGCAGATATGTGAGGTCCTTGCTGGAGCACAAGGGGTCTGGTTGGTTCCCCTCCATATGCTCCATGTCAGAACAGCCTTGGCTGCCACTACACTCCAGGGTGACGGTTTTGCCCTTGGGCGGTGCTGGGACACAGTGACCCATCTGGCAGGGGCATCTGAGGGATGCCAGCTTTTTTGCTGGTGCCACTGAGCTCTACTCACGCTGCTGCTTCTGCCGGGCCTTGTCACAGATGGCAGGTCTCAGGTAGATCTTGCGCCCCTCCTCTGCGAGACAGTCGCGGCCGCACACCACCACACCCAGGCAGGACTTCTTGAGGATGCGGGAGTTGTGGTTGTTGGTATTGCGCATGGCCCAGCTGCTCAGGTGCCGCTGCGCATTCTTGTCCTCCGAGCTGTAGATGTGTTTGGCATAGGAATCTGGCCACTCCTGGAACCAGTCGGTTTTTTTCACGTTCTGATAGAAACACGAAAGATACGACTATAGTTTAAGCTAGAAAACACAGCTGTCACCCACTGTGGAGTGAGTAGATGGGAAGGATGTTTCGGCATTCAGGAGCTGGGCAAGAAATCTTTGGCAAAAGCCTCCCTACATTTAATTCTGACAGTGGGATCAGCGAGCCCAGCACAACAGTGGCAACTGAGTGCTGTGTCTGTCAGGCATTCAGCCGCTGGACCAAAATAAATGATAGCCCCTGTGAGTTCCATCTGACTGACACTTCCCTAGCCCTCAGTGACACAAGAAATGACCATTTCTCAGTAGGAATTTTTGAAGGTTAAGTAATGCTATGCTCTTACACAATAACTATAGAAAACAGGGCCCAGTGTGGTGGGGTGTGCCTGCAGTCCTAGCAACTCAGGAGGCTGAGGTGGGAGGATGGCTTGAGGCCAGGGGTTCAAGACCAGCCTGGGAAACACAGCAAGACCCCTTCTCTAAAAACTCAAAATAAACTCTGGAAAACATTGTGGCGGGATAGTGAGATAATGTCTCATACCACGCTGTGGTTACCTTACTGGGAGTCACACAGGTTTATGCAATGTCGCCAGAGATAAGCAGTGGGAGGGGTGAAAAGCCCTGGTTCACAGAGATCAAAGAGCCACTTTCTTCCCCAGAGATTTTCTTCTTTTATCTTTAACCCTACATTCACGTGCCTCAAACATGACAAGGGAGTAAGAAAGAGCTTGTTTTGACTGAAAGTGTCTCTGTTATTGCCCAGGATTGGCGCTATGCCCTGTGTATGAACATTTGACTAAACTCTCCTTTAAAACATCACAGACAAGGAGAGTTGTCATTCAACGGACAAAGTTTCCATTTGCAAGATGAAAAGGTTCTAGAGCTCCTTTGCACTACAGTGTACATATAGTTACCACGACTGTACTATGCACTTAAGCATGGTTAAGATGGTAAATTTTAAGTTGTGTTTTTGACCAAAATAAAATAATAATTAAAGAAAGGCCGGGGACACTGGACACTCAGTCCTTATAGCATACATTATTTTGCTCTCTGTGCCTCTGTTTCTTCATCTGTAATGTAGGGATAATGAGACCTGCCTACCTGAAGAGTTGTTATGAAGATTAAATATGATTATATATATTAAATACTTAGCACAGCACCTAGCATGCTGTAAGCTCTAAATGATTGTTAGTCACTGATGCTGTGGCTCATATTCCTAGGCCCTACATTGGTGCACAGATGCTGCATTTGACAGACCCTTCCTTGTTCTTAGAATGAGAAACAGCAAGCAGTGTCAGCACTCAAACTTAGGCTGTGCCCATGCCCTACAGCTTTCAGAGACTTAGCATGGTGTAAGAACATTTTTCACCTAGACGGTTCTAGAAGGTCAAAATAGAAGATTCTAGAAGGTCCAGAAGAAGAGACTAGGCTGCTTCTTCTTTGCTTTCCCAACCAGAAAGCACAGCCCACAGCATTAAAAAAAGACAAATTTTGGAAGAAAAAAGTAAATGTCAGTGTCAGGATTGACGGGCATTTACTGAGTTAGAATTCAAATTTAGAACGTGCCAAAGAACTTTGTAACTTGAGACTCTGGGCAAGTAACTTTGTCTTTAAAGCCTGTTTTGCTCTTCTCTAAAACTGAAACATTGATTAAAACTGCCTCACAAAAGTGCTGTGAAGAGCAGATGTGTTGTAAACTATAGATTCCATGTAACGATACTTGTTGAATGGAATGTCATGGGGCCTGAGGTGGTCTGAAGAAATATAAATGAGAGGTTTTAGGTACATGCAGGGTAGTACTGTTTAGTGGTTAAGAGCTGCAGTGTGCAAACTAGGGCCCATGGGCCAAATCCTGCCCATTGCCTGCTTTTGTAAATAAAGTTTTATAGGAACACATCTATGTTCATTAACTTAAGTGTTGTCTATGGATGTTTTTACACCACCGCAGCAGAGACTGTATGGCCCACAAAGACTACAATATTTACTATCTGACTCTTCACAAAGAGTCTGAGATTCCTGGCTGCAAGCTTGGACTCTGGAGGTACACTGTCTTTCTGGATATGAGTCTTGAGGAAGTTCTTTTCTTCTCAGTACCTCTGTTTCCTGCTCTGTAAAATGGGGTAACAGGAGTACCCCACAGGGAGGTTTTGAGGACTTACTGAATTAACATACACAATGCACTTAAAATAGTGCCTCACACGCAGCAGGTTCCACCTCAATGTTAACTGTTATTCTACCAGATCTGGAACTGCCCTCAGCCAATGTGGTTGTAAGAGTCACTGGCTTTTGGGAGAGAGAAGACCCAGTAGAGGTCACTTCATGCTTCATACCTTGCCAAGCCAAATGCAAGATAAGAGTCCAAGTCCCAGCTGGGCACTGGGGCTCACACCTGTAATCCCAGCACGTTGGGAGGCTGAGGCAGGTGGATCAACTGAGGTCAGGAGTTCAAGACCAGCCTGCCCAACATGGTGAAACCCCGTCTTTACTGAAAATACAAAAAATTATCCAGGTGTGGTGGCGGGCGCCAGTAATCCTTGCTTCTTGGGAGGCCGAGACAGGAGAATCTCTTGAACCTGGGAGGTGGAGGTTGCAGTGAGCCAAGATCATGCCACTGCACTCCAGCCTGGGCAACAAGAGTGAAACTCTGTTTCAATTAAAAAAAAAAAGAAAAAAGAGTCCAAGTCCCTATAAAATAAAAGCTTAATTGGTGCACCTCTTGTTCCACAACCTTCCTTCTCAGGGCATGACAGTGGCTAGCCCTTTGTGTGCTATGCTGTAACTACTGTGGTTTGGGAAGGGGGAAGGGTATAAATAATAGGAGGGTGGCATCTGGAAAAGTTCCCTGTGGTCCATCAGGCAGCTGCAGCAGAGATTCCCGGATGGCCAGGCCAGGATGCTGGTTGGACCATTTGCTTTTTCCAGACTGTCCCCTCTCCTCCCCAATTCTCTGGTAATTTTGGGCTTGCTGAGACTCAATGCCCGGGGTGAGAGCAGCTCCCCAGGCAGCATGCCTCCTGCTCTCTCCACCCACCTTCTCTTCCCTTCCTTCCTTCCTTCTTCTGACCCAAAGCTGCAAACAATGCTGTCTTGTTTTCTGTCACAGAAATGCCATAGAAAGCATAATAGAGTATTTTATCTTTTGAAATAATAATGTAGGTTAAAACATTAAAATGTCTACTTTTGGCCAGGAATAGTGGCTCACACCTGTAATCCCAGCACTTTGGGAGGCCAAGGCTGGAGGACTGCTTGAGCCCAGGAGTTCAAGACCAGCCTGGGCAACACAGTGAGACCACGTCTCTACTAAAAAAACAAAACAAAACAAAATTTGAGTGTACTTTCCTCTAATATTGGACTGTAAAAAACTACTGGTGCCCTTGAATTATTCCAATATAAAACACAGTTGTCAGGATAGCAGAGATTAGGGCAAGGTGGACTTAGAGGAGAGCTGAGATTTTCATGCTTTAAAGGTGAGTGGCCACTTTAGGCTGGTCAGAGCCATAGATCCCATGAACCAGAAGGAGTGGAATGTATTTGTGAGAACATCTCAGATGTTCTGATTAAAGCAAAGACTCCTTGCCTGTAGAGGAAGAAATGATCTTTATCATCCTTTAAGCTTTTTTCTGACAGTCCCTCCACTGGTACCTTAGTTTTCCAGTTCTATTAATAATGCAGTAATGGCCAGGTGCAGTGGCTCACCCCTGTAATCCCAGCACTTTGGGAGGCCAAGGTGGGTGGATCACTTGAAGCCAGGAGTTCAAGACCAGACTAGCTAACATGGCGAAACCCCATCTCTATCAAAAATACAAAAATTAGCCAGGCATGGTGGCACATGCCTGTTATCCCAGTTACTCAGGAGGCTGAGGCAAAAGAATCACTTGAACCTGGGAGGCAGAGATTGCAGTGAGCCGAGATCATGCCACTGCACTCCAGCTTGGGTGACAGAGTGCTTTGTCTCAAAAAAAAAAAAAAAAAAAAAAAAAAAAGTAATAATTTGGACAACGTTTGGACTGAGAACATTACTAGGAGTAAATATACTCACATCAAGCTAGTCTCTGGGCCATTTATTCATGCCTAGTCTTTGACCTGGACATTTAGTGGGGTCTTTGATGTCTTTTTACACTGAAATTAAGAGAAAACCCAGATCTCAATAATGCAGAGGAACCCAAGTGTCAGATGGATGACTGTGATTTCTGAAACCTGTTAAACCAAGACCTCAGAGAAGTAAAATTTAATAAGAAACAATAATCATTTCTTCATCATGTTTAGCGAATCCCCACAAAATACTTTCTTCTTTTTAGATCTTTTGTTTGTTTTAATTTCTAACTTTTCATGAGTAACTCTTTGTTTTTCCTCTTAGTTAAGAAGTTTATAATTGAAAGGGAATATTTCTGAGGTTTCCAACATGTAGACCTAGCTAATTTGTATTTTATTATCTCCTGGGTAACATCACTGGGGGGTTAACTGATATTTCTATGACTTCTGGGTATAATTTTTTACTAACGGATTTAATCCTCTAACTCAATCAAAATCTTTGTAGCTCTATGCACTTCTAGAACGCACTTCATACTCACCTCATTCTAACTTATTCAACTACTTGAAGTTTTCAGAGGGTATCTGAAGAAATGAAGTATGTATTGTTATATAAAACTAATCAATTAAAATACAAATTCTGAAATAAAGTATCAAAAATATCTACATTATCATATGATCATATTATGAAATTGATTTTCTTTTGGAATATAGTCTGCTCTTGCATAAAGTAAATATCTTCCAGGTTTTCATTAATTATATAAATAGCTTATTCATTACTTATAAATAAATATTTCTAAATAGAACAGGAATATCAAACAAACATACTTTAAAGCATATTATATAGAGGTACAAAAATCAGATATGGAAAACAGGAAAAAAAACCTTCAACCAATGTTTTGATTTACATACAACTTTTCAGGAACTTATCTCTTCTGGGCCAACTGGAAATAAAACTCCAAGTGTTACCAAGGAAAAAAATTGAATTCAACAAAATGCTTTTGTGTTTGTTCAAGAATTACTCCTTGGGGCAGGCATGGTGGGGAATGTCTGTAATCCCAGCTACCCAGTAGGCTAAGGCAGAAGGTTGCTTGAGCTCAGGAGTTCAAGACCAGCCTAGGCAAGATAGTAAGACCCCCATCTCAACAACAAAAAAAAAAAAAAAAAAAAAAAAAAAAAAAAAGAGGAATTACTGATTACTCTTCAGACTAATCCTGGTATTTCTTAGTCAAGAGATCAAGACTCAGGACAGGCCAGGCGCAGTGCCTCAGGCCTGTAATCCCGGCACTTTGGGAAGCTGAGGTGGGCAGATCATGAGGTCAGGAGATCAAGAACATCCTGATCTTGAAACCCCATCTCTACTAAAAATACCAAAAATTAGCCAGGCATGGTGGCACATGCCTGTAGTCCCAGCTACATGGGAGGCTGAGGCAGGAGAATCGCTTGAACCCGGGAGGCAGAGGTTGCAGTGAGCTGGGATCACACCATTGCACTCCAGCCTGGGCAACAGAGTGAGACTCCGTATAAAAAAAAAAATAAATAAATAAAATAAGACTCAGGACAAAGTTCCTTATTTACTCTGAAAACACTAAGTTATGCCAAGTTACCCCAGCTTTCAAACCCCATCTGTCTTCTCTTTTCGCTTCCCTTTTCCCTCCACCCAGCTAAGCAAGGGATCTGCTGCAGGGTACCAGCAGATGCAATAATGCTCCTATCTGTATCACACCAGAAGCACAGAGTGGCAGAAGAATTCTGTTCCAAATAGCAGAGGCCCCAGTGATCATGGGAGCCCATATAGGTAGAGCTCTCAGGGAAGTTCAAATGACCCTTGAGGTCAAGGAGAATGTCTGGCAAAGGGCGCAAAGTCACAGGAATCCCCATCAGAACAATGACAACGTGACCTGCTCATACAGGGGATAATAATTGACAAGAAATCCACAATCTGGTTTACCTGTTAGCTCCCTAGCACCAAGACACATCTGAGTACTACAACTGGCTTGTTCTGATTACA
This sequence comes from Gorilla gorilla gorilla, assembly GCF_029281585.2. Lineage (NCBI taxonomy): Eukaryota > Metazoa > Chordata > Mammalia > Primates > Hominidae > Gorilla > Gorilla gorilla. Next base: position 70,924,928 of record NC_073229.2, read on the forward strand.
TGTGGCCACATGGATTCACAGAGAGAGCTCAAATATTCATGTTTGATCACAATTTGGGGCTTATCTTTTGCAGAGACAAAGGAAGTTTGGCTGGCTAAAATCATAGTCCAGGAATGAACTAATCAGAACTGTGGCCCCTTTGCAGTTGACTTTACTATTCTATACTAGAGAATGTTCTCTCTACAAAAAAAAAAAAAAAAAAAGTACTTAAACCTTGTAATTTTGTGAGTTAATGGCTTGGGGTGGCTTTGGCCATGGGTTTAATTTGCAAACTGCTCAGTGTGTAGGAACAAAATGATCCAGGGTGTTTGCTGGCTGTGGTGCTATTGGCACAACCTGCACTGAGAGAAACTGGCTGGTATTTGAAACAGTGGATGTTCTTCTCTCGCTAGTGAAATGGGTACTATTTAAGAGAAAAAGGAACTGAATTTCTTCCCAATTTTCAACCAGAAGAAAATAATTCTTAGAGATTCAAAGTTCTCTCAAGTATTACAAACAGTACTAATGAGAGTGTGACACTCTCCAGGACCATGTAATCCACATTTTAAATCAAGACTAAATCAACACCAGACATTTGCTGCTTGGATCAAGCAAACCTTAAAGCAATTAGATTTGACCTTTCTAGGTACAAATAATGACATAAATAATAGATGATTGATCTAATTTTTTTTTCCTCTAACCTTACACAAACTCTTCTGGCCTTGCTCCCCATGCCAGAGTCATGTTGAATTACACACTCCTTCTTTCAAACTCCTCTAGCATTTTTCTACATGGCATTGATTCTCTATTTAAGCAGTAATCTTGTTCCACTAGCCCAGAAGATCATGAGCATTTCCACAGAAGTTAACATAGCTTAATGGCCCCAGTATCCCTGAGCCTACTACAGTGTCTCCTGCATTTCAGTTTCTCAAAAATGTCTGATATCTTAGTAAGGACATCACTGCTCACTGTTGTCAAAATTAACCCATAAACCTTAATGTATCTGAACTATTTAAAGACACATGGAGTTTCTCAGACCAGAAGATGCAACTGGTATTTGGGTAATCATTTTGAAACTTGAAGGGCCGGGCACGGTGGCTTACACCTGTAATCCCAGCACTTTGGGAGGCCAAGCCGGGTGGATCACGAGGTCAGGAGATCGAGACCATCCTGGCTAACATGGTGAAACCCTGTCTCTACTAAAAATACAAAAAATTAGCTGGACACGGTGGCGGGTGCAAGTAGTCCCAGCTACTCAGGAGGCTGAGGCAGGAGAACGGTGTGAACCCGGGAGGTGGAGCTTGCAGTGAGCCGAGATAGTGCTACTGCACTCCAGCCTGGGCA